>NC_139353.1:94640265-95240265 GCF_055883805.1 Amblyomma maculatum | reverse complement strand
GGTCGATGATCGCCTAATTTTCTGATCAGTCTGATTCCTCCGTCCGTCTATTTCCTCTCTCTGAGTTTGTGGCAGGTATTAGTTTTTGGGTGGTGCCAAGGCACCCTAAAAGATGGTCATTCGAAACCAATCGGGCGTAGCAAGATGGCTAGTCCATAAAATTCTCTCAGCGTCTCCGAAGTACACTCGAACACAGATATCAAAACAAAGACTGTATCTTTCTTTCCTTCGGAGTCCCACCTGGAGTTTCTTCCTTCATAGCTCTCGGCGTGAGCATCGATTGAACCAAACATGCGCAAGCTGACAGTTTATGCGATGTGTTGAGGCCGTGATAAATATATCGCCTTCTTTTTCGGACCATCGACACTGAAGGAAAATCCGGTAGCTCGGAAGCCTAACTAGGAAATGATCTCTTATGTATTCTTAGCGACCAATGCCAGCAGTATACCTCTATAGCATAAATGGTACTATTTTATGCTTGTGTCAATCACGACATCCGACTGCCAAGTTGAGGCTCTGGATTCGATCAAATTGGATATGCCTAAAGTGAGGACAACGCACTGAAGTATGTAAACTAAAATAATATGAGTAACTTTAAGAGAAAGCAATACAACAAATATGGTTGGGGGACAGAGTCGAATTTATGCAAAAATGCAACCTTTGAAATCGAGCACAACGGAATTAGAATACAAGATGTTGCTGCGTGTTTCTGTGATAGCAATCCGACGTGATCAATAACGTTTCTTTTATTTTTTATTACTTTAGCGCTTATAGCATGTTGTCAAACCAAACCAGCGTCTTTGGGATTTGTTTACACTACGTGGTACACAGGTGACCTTGATTCCGGTTAGATTCAAGCCTGTACCTGGGGCGGTCATACACGTGCGCACCTAAGCAAGCTCAATTTTCAACTGACGCTATACCTGCTTCCCATCGGAGGCATCTCACGTGAACTGCTAATCTGCCAACCACCAGCGCACTTGAAAAACTGGCCGTGCCACACGGTCTGAAGAGAAGAAAGAGCACTGAACAAGGGTAGAGACTGAGCCTCAGTTCTGAGTACGATCCAGAGTTTCGACAAGTGAACTTCTCCACATGTATAAACGTTGTTCTTTTCGAGAGACCGAAACGTCTTGTTTGTTTCGGCAAGTCGATTTTTAAACATGTCAAAACGTTGGCTCGTATTACTAGCTGAGGCTCCCCCTCTAGACTTGTTCAGTGCTCTTTCATACTGCGTAGCCATCTTTTTTCTCTCGTTCTACCTTGCATGGTCTGAAGATGTTGCATACACGAGTGACCCAATCAGCACACTCTCACAATAAATACCAACTCTACCTTATCATATGATCTCGTCGCGTCGCACTGACCAGGTACAATAGGTAAATTCTAAACCAAAACGTTTAATTTGATGACTCAGGGTTATTTCTTTATTTAACACGTAATACGGCCCGGCATGGAGACCTTTGGAGCTTACATGAAAGAAAAAGGAAACTTGAATTCCAAATTTACTTACGAATGGCCCAAAGTTGTTTTTACGATAAAAAGAGAGACCACAACTTCTAGGGATGTTTTTTTACGGCGACAATGCTCCAATACCCGCTTTCAACTTTCCTCTTTTTGCTGATTGCAAATTACATCCCTACTGAAAAACCAAAAGTCTCATACGGTGCACATATCATTATCATAAAATAACGTACATAATTTATAATCATGTACAAGAAACTATGAGAACTTATGCAATTATATCGCCTTGTACGTGATTTCTTATGTGAATTGAGTGAGATTGTGCGAGAAAATGTAAGGTTATTGCTCGTTACAGTTTTTTCAGTAGGGATGGCCTACGTAGCACCGATCATAAGTTTGTTGTCACATGTTAGATGATTCAGGCATATCGGTTCAGTTTATGGAGATTAACGCCCCAAACCGACTCTGGCTCTGAGAAACACCGTAGTGGCGGGCTCTGGAAATCTAGACCACCTGAGGTTCTTTAACTTCCACTTACATCGCACAGCACATGGGCGCCTAGCATTTCGCCTCCATCTAAAAGCGGATTCCGAGGCCGGGATTCGATCCCGCATCCTTGGGCACAGTAGTCGAGCGCCCTAACCACTGCACCAACACGGCGCGGCTGACTCAGGTATATTAGAATATTAAATGAACTCTGGAGCAATAGGCGGTGCAATCAATTTCGATTCGTGTGTGAACATTGTTTCATTAGTGACGCGCATCGATGAGCAATGCAGACGTCCACGTGAGAAACCAGAATACGCCGCATGTTTCCTTTGTTTTATTCTGGGTATCAGTGGTAAAATCATAATTCCGCTACTTGCATTGAAGAGCAGTAAGGCAGGTTTTTTGCTCCTTAACCCATATGGTTACGATGCTAAAAAGTACCTACTTCTAATCGAAAACGGGCCTTTAATTTCTCTCATATTATTCGTATAACTAACACTGTGAACAATTATTGTTTCTAAATTTGAAATAGCGCCTAATTAAAGTATGCTTGAAGTTCTGAAACTAAGAGTTGCAGGAATCAAAATATGTAAATCCGAGAAAAATATGGCGTACGTCGAATGTATCAAATACAAATAATACATCTCTATTTTATCGATGCTAGTCACATGAGCAAATATGCAAAATAAAAGCATTATTATCAGCTAGTTTGTGAAAAACATGTGGTGCGTGGTAAGCAAAGAAATCGTTTTCACATGCACAGGCTAACACAGAGAAAGTTGAATAAAACCGCACATTACGCTTTGTAGTTCTTACGCTGTCATTTTCTTTCTTTTCGCTCAAAAATTAAAGACGATGAAGGAGCCAACAAACTTATTTACCATTTCATGAGGCGCGGAAGGCCATTTGTTATATAAACCTGCTATATTAAGTAATATTGTAACACTATTGAAGTTCCTACGTAAACAAATGTTACACAAAACAACTGCACTTGAGCCAGACGGCGCCTGAACACCCAATCACTTCTTCTTCATCCTCCTACACTAAGCTCCTCCTCTTCATCCATATAGTCTGTAACAATGTTTTCTAATAAGCAGCATAAAGTGAAGCAACTCAAGAAATCTAGGAAGGTAAAGGAAGGATGAGCAAAAGACGTTGCCGTCCGAACAAGGCATACACCTCAAACCCAAGAGAACAGACGGTGTTGGGAAAACCTAAACAAGTCTTCCTTTTTTTGGAAGGCCATTCTGTCCTATTGGTATGATTTCTCTCCCTTTGTGTGAGCTGCCACAGGCCATTTCGCAGCCAACGGCATCTCCAGTACAGGCGCCGACATGACATATCGGGGTGGACGAATCCCATAAATATAATGCTAAACAGTCCCTATCATGCTCCAACCGTTAAGAAAAAAAAAAACCTTTAATTACAGAAAATAGCTGTGGAGGACTAGCTGGTTCATGCTCAAAATAGACGCAGCCCGTTAGTGTTGTCTCCCTGTGTTATTTCAAGAACTTAGTTACATAAAGCAGTAAGAATCCTGTAACACCGAGCCTCAAGTACACTCGCTCTGTTACGCGTATTTTCATTCCCCGAAAACTGTAGAAACGAAAGTGCGTCACTAAAAAATTAAACACAACAAAAAGTAAGTCAATAAAACCATATGGTTTTGAGTATATAGTGCAGTACACGAACTAAAATGCAAAAAACCAATTGCTGGATTAAAATTGCTTTCCGTAATCCGCTGCTGATGATGTGAAGTCTGTCCTTTGTGCCATCATTATTACATTGAATCAAAACAAAAAGAGCTCATTTAAAGTCCGCAATTCAGATCGCTCTGCGGCGCATTGTGAAGACATAGATGAAGGAAAAATGAATATTTGATTCTTAGGGTGTGAACTGTGTTTTGTGTAGAAAGCCGGAGACAGTTGAACATGTGTTTATGGATTGTTTGGATCGAGATTTTATTTGGAATGTCCTACAGTGAACTTTTCACGAAGGTTTTCTTTTAAAACCCAATGAAATTCAGTTCTTGGCTGTAGAAAATGATGATAGGGCTCCGTAGGATATGATAATGCTATTAGCTTGCAGAGCTTGAGAAAGCGGAAGATCTCTATTTGCCATGCTGATCTCAATTTCAGACCAATCCTAGAGTATTTGGGGATTCTACTCGGATGATAATTGATGTTTTGAAAACTCAATTTTACGTACATAAGTCTATCAATGTATTTGAGAAAGTGATTATTTTGAAGAAAGTTTTATAGTTACGAATATTTCATGTAAATCTCATTTTTGCAAAATTGATAGCATTTTGTGAAGGAAAGGAAATAAAGTGTAGAAAGTTTGTGTGGCGCAATGGATTAACATTACTTATCTCAACACTAAAACATCTGTTCGGATGCTGTGAGTGCAGTTTTTTAAATTATATTTTAAATTCACAAAATTCAAATAAATTACATTATCTTTATCATGTAGTGCTTCCCTTTAAGTTGCATATGTGCTGCCTTTGATTTTTAATAGCCGAAAAACCCGCCGTGAACACAGCAAGGAGAGGATGGTATGATAACAGTTGCACTATGCAGTTACCTTTACCGTAATCAATACCTACCTTCAGTGAGTTTATGTTACCTTTATGTCGCTTTCAAAAGCACATTTTAACAACAATCGCCGCTTAACTGGCTGTGAAGACTAGTGAGGAGGAAGATGTTGCGTGACCCTGCCGTTGAGAAAACGGAATTACGCCGCTGATGTCAAAGTTAGCTTATTGAACGTAGCAAAGATGACGCGACGGACGCAGTGGTTATATTAAGCTCTCTAGTGTACTTTTACTCCAGAAAACAATTTTATTAACAGTGCATTTCGGTTTGCGTACTGCGCTTTATGCTCGAACAAATTGTAAGGCTTTATTGACATGCTTTTTGCTGTGTTTTATGCTTTAGTGATCTACCCGGCTCTTCCGCTACTGGAGGTTTCGGGAAACGGCAATAATCGTTTGCTACCCCGTTGAACCACCCCCCCCCTCCCCCCTTTACCTTCCGAAACTGCTTTCGTTGATCTTGTGCAGATGCTATCGGCCGATGCGTGATTCTGTACTCAGCAGTAGGGGCTTTTGAGCAGCGTCACCTAGCGACGAATAGGGTAAATGTTAGGAAAGCGATAAGAGCCCAATGAAAAGTCATCGTTCACCTCTGCGGCGCAATGAATTAGCTTTATATTTTTGAACTCTCAGCACAACTTTTAGAATCAACTTCCTCGGAGCTTTCTTTATAGGCTTTTTACTAATAATTTACAAGCTCTTAGCTATTACCATGGGATGCGTTCCCTTTTAAGGTTACATTATGAAATACTTTGATGGTTTGGTTTATGGGGCTTAAGATCCGAAAGTGACTCAGGCTATTAGAGATACCGTATTGAAGGGCTCCAGACATTTCAAGCGTCCGGGGTTCTTTAACCTCTCGAACTTGTCACGTGGTTTAATGACGTCACACACCGCGTTGTCTAATGAGCGAATTGCATCGCAGACAACATGGGTGGGCGCATCTGGACACCATATTTATTAGCAAGTCAACCTTAGGCATTCATAAGCAAAAGCTTGGGGATGAAGAGTTGAATGCAAATGGCGCAACCAAGTGGGAAATAGAAAGACCGGCTTCGAAGTAGCTGGAGCCAAGTGGACAAGACGGAGCCGCCTCGCTTCAGGTGTCAGCGATGCATTTCAGGAATGAAATTGTGTTTCCAGTCAGTTAATATAAACAGGAATGTTGACAACCACTTCCATTTCATACAACCTTTACAGAATGCCTGTGATTGGCATCTAACAGCAGTTAGATATATTCCAACAATGGACCGTAAGCATTTCATCTTTGGAAATTAGAGCATAGTTTAAAGAGCGTTCGTTATTCAAATGTTGTCAGGGATCGTAAAATAGCGTTCCATACTTATTAATATAAACAGCGCGAACACGAAGACAAGGGACAAGGAACAAGAAAGCCACAGTACAAGCGCTGACTCACAACTAAGCCTAAGCCCTTTACTCCAAAGCCCAGAAAAACAAACATGAAGAAAACGAAACAGTAACGTGAAACAACCCCTGGGTTCACCTGCCGCATAAAAAATTACTTCAAAAAATCACTTAAAAAAGACACCTCTTTGCTTGAAAGAGCAAGAGAAGTCTTGCTGACACACTTATTGTCCGTTGAAATAAAATACGATTCCACTATCCCTCTCGCTATCTTCTCTTTGTGGCGATATAAAATCTTAACACTGTCAAACTTAGGAGTGCACTTCTTCTTCTATTTCTTCATTATTTCACATGACTGGCAATGTGATACCAGAAACGTTTTGTCCTTTCCACTTTCCAAATTGTTCCAGTGTTCCTGTAGTCTCTTATTAATACACCTTCCTTCCCTCGTGTCTTCGTGTTCGTGCTGTTTATATTAATAATGAATAAGTACCAACTCGCCCAACAAAGTATCTTGGTAAGCGTTCCATACGTTTAGAGTGACATGTTGAGTTGAACGTTATATGCAAGACAGCGCTGTCTGGAATGCTTTACGTATTCTAATATTAGAGATCGCCGTCGTCGTCATCGTCATCAGCCTGACTATACCCATTGCAGGGCGAAGGCCTCTCCCATATTTCTCCACTTAACCCGGTTCTGTGCTAGCTGCATCCACTTGACCGCTGCGAACTTCTTAATCTCATCCGCCCACCTAACTTTCTGCCGCCCCCTGCTACGCTTTCCTTCCCTTGGAATCCAGTTTGTTACCCTCAGCGACCATCGGTTGTCCTCTCTTCGCACTACATGTCCTGCCCATGTCCATTTCTTCTTCTTAATTTCCACTAGAATGTCGGTAACTTGAGTTATTTCTCGACCCACTCTGCACGCTTCCTATCTCTTAATGTTACCCCTACCATTTTTCGTTCCATAGCCCTCTGGGTTGTCCTCAACTTAAGTAGAACTCTCTTGGTTAGCCTCCACGTTTCAGCCCCATAGGTGAGTACAGGCAAGATGCAACTGTTGTATACTTTCCTCTTGAGCGATACCGGTAAGCTGCTAGTCATAATCTGCGAGTGCTTGCCAAATGCGCTCCATCCCAATCGTATTCTTCTTGTTATTTCCTTTTCGTGGTCCGGATCTGCGGTTACAACCTGTCCTAAGTAGACATATTCGCCTACTACTTCCAGTATTTCGCTACCTAATGTAAACTGCTGTTCCTTCCCGAGGCTGTTGAACATTACCTTAGTCTTCTGCATATTGATTTTCAAGCCTACTATTCTACTTTTGCTATCTAAGTCATCAATCATTATTTGCAGTTCATCCCCCGAGTTGCTTAGCAAGGCAATGTCATCAGCAAATCACAGATTACTGAGGTATTCTCCGTCTACCCTTATCCCTAACTGCTCCCATTCCAAGTCTCTGAATACTTCCTCTAAACAAGCTGTGAATAGTACTGGGGAGATTGTGTCTCCTTGCCTAACACCTTTCTTTATGGGAATTTTGTTACTTTCTTTATGCAGAACTATGGTTGCTGTGCAGCCACTATATATATCTTCCAGCACTTTCACGTACGGCTTGTCTACCCCCTGATCTCGCAATGCCTGCATCACCGCCGAGGTTTCAACTGAGTCAAATGCTTTTTCGTAATCAATGAATGCCATGTATAAGGGCTGGTTATATTCCGAGCATTTTTCTATCACCTGGTTGATGGTATGGATATGATCGATAGTAGAGTACCGTTTGCGAAACCCTGCTTGATCCTTTGCTTGATTGCAGTCTAAGGTTGCCCTGATTCTATTAGCGATTACCTTAGTAAGTACCTTATACGTAACAGACAGTAAGCTGATTGGTCTGTAATCTTTAAGGTCCTTAAAGTCCCCTTTCTTGTGAATGAGGATAATGTTTGCATTCTTCCACGGTTCTGGTACAGTCGATGACACCAGGCACTGTGTATACAGGGTGGCCAGTTTTTCTAGCTCGATATCACCCCCTTCCTTCAGCAAATCTGTAGTTATCTGATCCTCTCCTGCTGATTTCCCCCTTTTCATAGTTTCTAGTGCTTTCTTGACCTCGTCCTTCGTCACTGGTGGAACGTCTGACTGTTTTTCCCTACCGCCAATCTCATTACGGTCCTGAATACTTTGGCTACGGTAGAGATCTGTATAGAACTCCTCGGCTACTTTGACTATCTTTTCCATATTAGTGATGACGTTGCCCGCCTTGTCCCTTATCGCATACATCTGGTTTTTGCCTATGCCCAATTTCTTCTTTAACGCTTTAAGGCTTCCCCCGTTCTTTACAGCATGCTCAATTTTCTCCATGTTATACTTCCTTATATCGGCCACCTTGCGCTTATTGATTAGCTTTGATATCTCGGCCAATTCGATCTGGTCTGTTGGATTAGAAGCTTTCATACTCTGGCGTTTCTTAATCAAATCTTTCGTCTCCTTAGACAGCTTGCCGGTATCCTCTCTAACTATCCTACCGCCTACTTCTACCGCGCACTCAGTAATGATATCTCTGAAATTATTGTTCCTTGCCTCTAGGGTAATGTCGCAATCCTCAGTTAGAGCTGAAAACCTATTTTGTAGCGAGATCCTGAGCTCATCTGCCCTCCCCCTCACCGCTAATTCGTTGATGGGTTTCTTTCTTACTAATCTGTTGCGTTCCTTCTTCAGATTTAGGCTAATTCGGGACCTCACCATCCTGTGGTCACTGCATCGCACTTTCCCGATTACCTCTACATCTTGCATAATGGCGGGGGTTGAACACAATATGAAGTCGATTTCATTTTTAGTCTCTCCGTTAGGACTTTTCCATGTCCATTTCCGGCTCTTCCGTTTGCTGAAGAAGGTATTCATGATTCGTAAGTTATTGCGCTCTGCAAACTCAACTAGTAACTCCCCCCTGCTATTCCTAGAACCAATGCCATAGTCACCTACTGCCTTGTCTCCTGCCTGCTTTTTCCCTACCTTGGCATTAAAGTCGCCCATTAGTACAGTATACTGCGTCTTTACTTTTCGCATTGCCGATTCTACATCTTCATAGAAGCTTTCAACTGCCTGGTCATCATAACTACATGTAGGTGCATAGGCCTGTACAACCTTCAGTTTGTACCGCTTATTAAGCCTAATTACGATGCCTGCAACCCTCTCATTAATACTATAGAATTCATCTATATTATCCGCTATATACTTATTGACAAGGAAACCTACTCCTAGTTGTCGCCTCTCTGGTAAGCCTTGATAACACAGTACATGCCCACCCTTCAGTACAGTATATGCCTCATTCGGCCTCCTAACCTCACTAAGCCCTATGACATCCCATTTCATGCCCTCTAATTCCTCTAACAGCACTGCTAGGCTAGCTTCACTAGCTAGGGTTCTAGCATTAAACGTTGCCAGGGTCAGTTTCCAATGGCGGCCTGTCCAGCGGAGCAAGGCTTTCTTAGCACCCCCTGCTGCGTCACAGGTCTGACCGCCGCCGTGGTCAGTTGTTCCGCAGCCGCTGGTGACTGAGGGCCGGGGTTTTATGGAGCTTATCATAGGAGGTTGTGGCCAATTACTGCACCAGGGTGGCCAACTCCTGTTCTGGTGAGGGAGTGCGTTGCCGGAGGTGTTCACCGGCATCAGGTCGCACCCCAAACCTGTTTATGCAATTCCATCGACACGCGGATTTTTTTTTTCATCCGGTGGAGATTTGCGCGGCACCGGGATTTGAACCTCGGTCCTCTTGCATGCGAGGCGGGTGTTCTACCACTACGCCACCGCTGCACCTAATATTAGAGATATCCCGCATTTAACCTTCGTGAATATGTACACTATATCTAGATTTCAAAGAATTATCCCCTGACTTACTATGTTAAAATAAATGGGATGTAGGTGTGCTAACACAATTGTCGAAACAAAGGCGAATTGATTCCGTTAGCGCATCTACATCGTATTTAGCTAAAGGAACAAAACTATGGCTTAGGTTTGTGCCAGATGATGCTTGCCTTTACATCGCGTTAAAATGCCATGTCAAAACAGATGCGACAAAAGCGCGGCAGCGGTCGGTGAGATACGCCGCAAAAAGCACGTACAGGAAAGTAAAAAAGGAAGAGGCTATCATGCCGTGAGAATGATAGTCCATCGTGTGACATGGGGATATAAAATATTTACTTATTTGATGTTTCTTTTAAGGAAATTAAGGCTTTAAGGAAATTCAGTTGTAGGGACTCAGTGAGCGGCTGGGACAACCTTTATGGTTTGCGACGCAGCCACATATGGCAGTGTATGCACAGACTGCTTGTACAAGAATACACATTCGATCGTCGTCGTTAGGATAGCATTGCTTGACAGCAAATAAGCTATTGATTCCCCCCCCCCCCCCCCTCCCCGCCCTTTTTCCAGAAAAAACACCGAATAATCCGTAAATTGCGCGGAAAAAAGTAAAATGGATGTATAAGGGCCACCTTAGCAAGCCGACTTCTGCAATAAGTTCTGTCATCGACTCTTTCATATGCACGGCCTAACAACCTGTCTGGCAGAAAATTTCGACGTGTGTTTGGCGCCCACGTGCATATTCTCTCTCGGGGAATTACAACTCGGTGAACATGGTTCACAATTTTTTCGAATAGAAACCGATAGCCTGAAGCATTCCATTGGTGACAGGTCCTTATAGGATTTATTATTGCCACACTGACTCACAAATAGCTGTTTTTCGCCACCAGTAGGACTTTTAAGGCAACACCAAAACATAATGCCAAGTACAAGAAGAAGCTCATTTTGGAGAAGCCTGAAAAGATAGTTAAGGGAAATGGACACAGGATGTCCCTTTTCTGCGCTTTAGGCTTTACAACAATGAGCAAACTCCACAATCTAGGCGAAGAAGCAGCCTTGCCAAGAAGGAGGCCTCTATCCGCTGACGTACCATGGTAGCGACGTAATTCAATTGCGGGCCCTACCTTTACTAAACAAAAGCGTCTTAAATACCCAAGAAATGGCACCAACATTTCCCCTCTGCAAAAGAGAGGACAAGCAGTGCATACCATTCTTGCATCTCAGCTTGTGGCAATCAGAATTATCCTATTTCTTCAATGCTTAAGCGCACCAAAAATACATTCAGATGGGGCAATACATAGGTATATTCGCCGATTCTGAATCTGCCTTGCTTTCGCAAATTATCAAGAAGCATGCATGAGACGCGTAAAACGAAGCAACGGTGACAGTCCGTTGTTTTTTATGCTTTCCTCTACATCTCGCTAATTACTTGCCTGGCCCTGAAACCTCTTTTATGTGCACTTTTGATGTCCATTATAATCCAAGGCTTGTTTACCGCTCGTGGCGTACCAAAAGCTCGTGCGCTGTAATGCTGCACTCCCCGGGCTCGTGCGAAGGCAAGTCCAATAACAACTTACAACACTGTCTCTATGTGCGATGTTGCTCGGTGATTACAGCAACGAGAAAGCATCCAAAGAAGCACCGTACACTAAGTCGTGAATCTCCAAGACCGCACGTTTAGAAAGTCACGCTTGAAGGCGAAACAAAGACCTGCGCAACAGTTTGTCTCTGCTTTTTCATGCAGAGAAAGGCGAACACCAGATGGCTTTCCTTGGTTGCTGGGCAGTTATTCTTGTCGAAAGCGCGACCCTCGTGGCGTCCCCATGCACGTCGTACGCTTGTTCATCATGACAAAGGCCGCACTGCTGTCGGATCAAGACTGAAGAACACCGAGCTCTATTACGTTGACCTTGCTAGAGAATTCGACCGAATGCAGGCGTCCTTCAGCATGACTCAGAAGTTTGGTATTCGGACTAGCGTTGTTCTTACAGTAGGTGAATGACGTTGATATGAGGCTATTTCACGCGAAACATAAACGCGGGCTGAATTTGGGAGCTTTTGTCGTGGTTTTCGCAAAACTTAGACCTCTTTCGTGCATTAAAAGCATCCACAGTGTTTCAGGTGAATTACAATCTTTTCATGTTTCAAAGTTCGCTGCACGTTCTAGTGTACATTGAGCGGATTGTTGGTTTAGACAAGAGGACCTTTATCATATGTTTGTCTCAGCGCTTTTAATAATTAAAATTATGGTTCATGTGTTTGTCCGTGTGACGAGTTTTTGTACCTAAAATTATTTTATGCACTTTTGAATAAATTCTTTCATAACCTTAATCCTCGCTTTGTCCCTATTCATCATGACCGATTTTTATCAAAAGGAACAAGCTATCGCAGCCGCCATTACTCAGCCTTTATACATCAAGCAGAGACGAGAAAGACCTCCAGCAGAAGTAGTAACCAAAGCAAAGCTGAATTTGAAGTTCCGAGTTGTTTTTAGTAAAACTGCACTGCGTATAAGAGTAGGTCGATAAGCTATATATGGGATCTCTTGTTTGAATATACATTAAATATGTAAACCGTAGCTTTTAGAGAGTTAAACTTCGAATACAACGAAACAAAAGGCAACCGCAGTAGCCAATAGAAACCCCAGTACAACAGCAATGAAGAAAGTATAGAAACAGCAATATTAACTCACCCTGGAAATACGGCACTAAAGGTGTTCCATGTTACAGAAAGGGGAAGAGGGAATCGAGGGGTGAATTTGCGTATAAACTAAAGAATGTAAAGACCATTTGAAGAAAATAAGAGCCGGCGAACATTTACCGGTGAACGATGTGCTATTCCAGTGGCTAATTACTGCAATGCAATTGTCTGTTTGCCATAGGTAGCGCGTACTTTTGGTACTAGAAAATTGTTTTGTATGAAAAAAAAGCGTGATTCAGGACAATAAATGCTAGTTTTACTGATAATACAAAACAAATAGGTGCTAAAAACGAACTAAAACGCAGTGATGCCAATATGAATTTGATTAAGAAATTTAATCGGAACAATATGTAGTTTACTGAAAAGTGGACACGCCTGAATGTGATAAAGACTATTTGTAATTGATCGGACATCATGATTCTATATATTGTTACGGTGGAATAGAAAAGGGGTGTTTATTTACAGTGATATGGTAGTGGGATAAGGTGAAGCCTACTAGCCCCCAGACATCAACGCTTTCTCCTCTTCTTCTCCCAGACCAGCACAATTCTTCCTTGTCGTCAGTGGCGTGACATTTCCCCCCCACTCAGCCTAAGCCCTCTGGGCGTGTTCGCGAGTCATGCGAGGCTGACACGGCTTCAAGCGGGCAACATGACAGTTCGGATTTGGCAGACCGACGACCCGATGCTGTCAGGCGGGCTATTGCATAAGTTAAACCGCTGATGCGTTTGACAACCGCATATGGGCCATCATATTGGGCCAAGAGGTTTTGATGTAGGCCACGGCGCCGAATTGGACGCCACAGCCAGACTAAATCACCTACAGAGTACGTGACCCGCCGGTGACTGGCATCGTATCGCACTTTAGAACGTTCTTGTGAAGCACCAGACCGCAATCGGGCGATTCTCCGAGCTTCTTCGGACAGACAGAGGGTCTCAGCCAGGCAGAGGTCTTCACGGTTTGTGAAGGGCAGGATAGTATCCAGGGAGTAGCGTTGCGGTCTGGCATAGAGCAGGAAAAATGGACTGTACCCAGTCGTCTCATGCGTGGCGCTATTAAACGCATACGTGATGAAGGGTAGTATGGTGTCCTAGTTCTTATGCCCTGCGTCCACATACATGGCTAGCATGTTGATAAGCGTTCTGTTGACGCGCTCAGTCAAGCCATTTTCTGGGGATGGTATGGCGTCGAGTGTCCGAAAGTTACGGCGCATAAACGCATGAACTCTTCAACAACATCAGCAGTGAATTGTCGGCCCCGATCAGTGATGACAATTCGTGGCGGCCCGTGTCGTAAGATGACTGAGTGCAGCAAGAAAAGCGACACCTGATGCTCCGTAGCAGATGTAAGAGCGGCGGTTTCACAGTAACGTGTGAGATAGTCCCCGCAGATTACAATCCAGCGATTTCCATCCACGGACTTCGGAAACGGACCTACGAGGTCAATGCCTACTTGATCAAACGGAGCTGTCGGGGTCTTCACAGTGTGCAGCAAGCCAGATGAAGTTGCAGTTGGACGTTTTTGGCGTTGACATTGCTTGCAACTGGCAACGTATTGCTCAATCGTCGAGCGCATTCTGGGCCAGTAAAATCTTTCTTGAGCACGGTGGAGCGTTCGAACCGATCCTAAATGCCCAGAAGTTAGATCATCGTGCATAACACGCAATACGTCCTTGCACAGCGTCTTGGGAACTACGAGTAGGTATCGCTGGCCGACAGGCGAATAACTCTTTTTCCATAGAAGGCCATCACGCACACAAAAACGGCTTGTAGGTACGCTGGCTTGGGCGGCGTCAAGGAGAGGCTGCAGACTGGTATCCTTTTGCTGTTCCGTTTTGAAAACATTCGTGTCGGGGAACGGTGGCTCGAGTGTCGATATATAATTGTCGAAATCGTCGCTGTCAGGCCCAGTCGTGGCCATTGGCATCCTAGAAAGACAATCTGCGTCTTCATGACGCCTCCCGCTTTTGTACACCACGGTAAAGTCATATTCCTGTAATCGGAGGGCCCAGCGTGTGAGGCGACCACACGGGTCTCGAAGGTTCCGCAGCAAACAGAGTGAATGATGGTCAGTTACAATAGTAAACGACTGTCTGTACAAATATGAACTGAAACGCTGCAAAGCGAAAACTACAGCCAGGCATTCCTGTTCGGTGACTGTGTAGTTTCGCTCCGGCTTGCTCAGGGTACAACTTGCGTACGCGATAACATGCTCTCGTTCATCGTGCCGTTGGACAAGGACTGCCCCGAGACCGATTCCACTAGCGTCCGTGTGAACTTCTGTCACTGCAGCAGGATCGAAGTGACGTAGGATGGGTTTCGATATTAAAAGAAACTTTAGTTGACGAAATGACGCGTCGCAGTCTGGTGTCCAGTCAAAAGTGGAGGTTTTGTTGAGAAGGCACGTCAATGGGTAAGCGACGTCAACAAAGTGATGTATAAAGCGTCTAAAATAAGAACACAACCCTAGAAAACTGGGCAACTTCTTCACTGTCTGCGGGGGTTTAAAAGACTCAATAGCGGCAGTTTTCTAGGGATCCGGCATTACACTATCACCATTGACCAGGTATCCTAGCACCAGCGCTTGGCGCTCTCCAAAGCGGCACTTTTTCGAGTTTAGGATTAGGGCGGCGTTGTGCAGACAATTCAAGACGCGTACTAGACGGTCATTGTGTTCTTGGAAGGATTTCCCAAATTTGACGACATCGTCCAGATAGCAACGACAATTGTCCCATTTTAAGCCGCGCAAAACTGTATCCATAAAGCGTTCAAATGTGGCTGGCGCATTACACAGCCCGAATGGCATAACATTAAACTCATAAAGGCCATCTGGCGCTACGAAGGCTGTTTTTTTCTTATCCGCAGGGTCCATTGGAATTTGCCAGTAGCCAGATCTCAGATCAAGACAAGAAAAATAGGACGCACCAGAGAGGCAGTCGAGGGCATCGTCTATGCGAGGAAGAGGGTAGACGTCCTTTTTCGTAACATAATTTAGACGCCGATAATCGACGCAGAATCGCCCCGAACCGTCTTTGTTGCGTACAAGAATAACAGGGGCAGCCCAGGGGCTAGATGGCTCCTGTATCACCTTCTTCCGTAGCATGTCCTCCGCTTGCTCATGAATGACTTTGCGCTCAAATGGGGACACGCGATATGGCTTTTGACAAATGGGACGAGCCGAACCAGTGTCGATGGTATGATGGGTCCGATGTGCAGGGCGAGAGGTCGCTCCATCTGTTTGAGAAAAGTCAAACATAGGCGAAAGGGCAGAAGAATATCCACAAGAGTACGGCGTTGAGGTGAGCTGAGATCGGCGCTGATCATACGGAAGATCGAAGTTTTATCAGCAGGCAGAGGTACGGTGACACTCGTAGCATCTGTGACCAAATCAACGACGTGGGCCGCATCGGGTCCACAGGAGGCAAGCTTAAATCTCGTTGGTAAAGCTGCGGGCTCGGACGATGGATTGATTGTCCATAACGAGGCACTACCGTGATGCACGGAGTGAGGGATGATAACATTTTTCTTCAGGCATGCTGAGTGAACTGGGTGCACCACGGCCTGAAATGAAACCTGGTCAAGAAGTGGAGCGGACACGGGGACGAACATAGCAGACAAAGGTGGAACTACTGTGTCTTCAGTAATACTAAAAACTGTGTCTTCATTACAGCCACTTTCAAAAAGAGTCGGCAGATGCCAGCCGTCAAAATGAACCTCTTGACTTCGGCAGTCTACGGTGGCGCCACAAAACTTCAAGAAGTCCATTTCTAAAATGATGTCATGCGTAGAGTGGGGTAAGACTACGAATTAGGCTGGAAAAATTGCACCGACCACAGTCAGTTGCGCACTACACACACCCAGTGGCCGCAACGCCTCTCCACTCACACCATAAAATGTTGAAGCACGGTCATATTCAAACATAACTTTGCGTCCCAACAAGCGTCTAAACTGATTACTCATCACAGACACAGTCGCACCCGTATCCACCAAAGCTAATGTATACACACCATCAATAAACACACGAATTTTGTTTTTGAGCATTATAGTTGGAGGGATGTTGGCACAAAGCACATTTCCAGCGGCCTCACCCCCATTGGTCGCGCTGGTTAGTTTTCCTGCTGAGGCGACATGGTGCGCCGCCGCGGTGATGGAGAACGACGCGCACGGAAGGCGGGTGGAGGAGTAACACTTCTGTCAGATGCAGGGGAGTGGTCGCTGAGATTCTGGTTATGGATGTTGCGGTAATACCCACTCTGAGTATTGGATTGCTGAAAAACGGGACTGTATTGCTGATTGTTAGGTACTTGTTTGAGGCGTCGGACGGTTATAGCGAGGTAGGAACCTACTGCGACAGTACCTGGCGATGTGGCCTTCGACGCCGCAGCGTAGCATATCGGCGGGGAAGGTAGAAAATGCTGTTGGGAATAAGAGCAAGGAACAGCTGGGCGCGTCGTAGGCCTGGCTGAATGCTCATACTGCTCTGGAATCCTGGTAGATCGAATGGAAGATATATGTGCACTTGAGGCGACGTCATATTTTGGGGCGTCAGACATCGGCGCATTCCGGTTGGCGAAATGTATAGGAGGTTAGTCAATAGAAGCTTCAACTTCAGAAGCTTGTGCGAAAGGCTGAACTGTAATCGCTTGTGGTGGTGAAGCCGGCCGTCTAGATACCCTCTGGACGGAGACCTCAGCAGATTCGTGCAGGGGAAGTGGGTTGAGCCGCAGGAGTTCTTCCCGCCCGATTTGCCGGATCGTCGACAGAAGATCTAGTTGGGCATGGTCATCAAGGCTGGCCACGGTAGGCACGTTGGCCAGCCGCCAAAATTTTGGCGCAAAACGACGGGTTTTGAGAGCTTGAAAAACGCGGATGTGTTGAATAACATCGGAGACGGTTTCAAGGGTGTCTTTAGCAATTAAAAAGTTGTACACGTCCGCCGCGATGCCCTTCAAAATGTGGCCGATTGTCTTCTTCGGGCATGTTGGAATTCACACATTTACACAATCTGGGGATCTCTTCTTTATAAGTGCATGGTACAAGTTTCATCCGGCAATTGAGCTCTTTGAGCAAGGGTCTGCTCAGCCCGCTTTTTGCTCGGTACAGAGTCACCAAAACGCTGTTTTATCTCGGTGGCAAACCGTTCCTAAGTTGTCAAATTGTCCTCGTTATTCTCGAACGAGGTCATAGCCGTGTGAGTTAGAAAGAAAACTATATTTGTGAGCATGTTGATAGGGTCCCACCGGTTGCACCGACTAACTCGTTCATAATGAAGTAGCCACTTCTCAACGTCCTCACCTTCCTCTCCTGCAAAAGGTCGTGGTTCCTGGTAAGGCTGGCAGGACACAGAGCTGGAGGGGGGCAGGCTTTTCACCAGCCTGACTTGCAGCGTCGCGGTTGGCACGGTTAGATTCGGTGTGGTCCATGATTGTTGGAAGCGGTGGCAGTCCAGCAAGGCGGCGACTATGTCGAAACTCCAGTTGGTCTTGCTGCGCCGTACTTAGGGATCGAACGGAGCACCTTCCGCCAAGTTGTTGCGGTGAAATAGAAAGGGGTGTTTATTTACAGTGATATGGCAGTGGAATAAGGTGAAACCTACAAGCCCCCAGACACCAACGCTTTCTCCTCTTCTTCTCCCAGACCAGCACAATTCTTCCTGTCGTCAGTGGCGTGACAATATGTTCAAGAGGGGATAGATGAGTAAGATGCGTAAATCGCCCCGAGCTAATTCAGTTATTGAGGTGATTGTGGATGGAGGCGTAATAAAACCTGATTTGCGTGGACCTGTTGAAATAATTACCAGCTTTTATAGAAATGCGTACGCCATGTGAAGTACTTCGTTTAATTTGTCTAATATGAGCTGTAAACCTTAAAAAGGAGTCAGGCTGTACGCCGAGGAATGTGCAATAAACCCTTAGAAAAACATTTCATAGGAGGTACGTTGTCACGAATCTTTTTTCGGAAACTAAAATCACATACCTAAGAATGAAAGGATTAATTCTCAGTTTATTTTTTGACCCAATGCATTTAAGCTAGCCAAATCGCGGTTCAATTGATCGGTTATTGCATTGTTATCATAATGAGAGGAAAACACATTCGGAGCGTCTGCCCAGAGAATACGCGGAGGTGACGATAAAATACAGAATGAAAATCACTATTATCAATTCAAAATGAAAGATGGCCGATGATGGTGCCTTGAGAACACTGATATTAATGATCTTTGATAAGAAAAGATCTAATATTATGGCCACTACTTGCTCTCGTTTGAGAAAATAACTTCTTATCAATACAAGGGCGGGACCGCCTACCTTATGCCATATGCAGAAGGATTGTCGAAGAGAATGTTATCAGTGTCATTGAATACTTTAGTGAAGTAAATAAAGGCTGATCCAGCCTATTTGCCCCATTTAATTTCCATCTTGAGTTTATCAGCAAGTGCTATTAAGACGAAGTAGTAGGATATCTCGGGCGACAACTGAACTGCATAAGTTACAATAGATTAAACTTTTAAGTCATAGATAGACGCTCTACAATTGGTTTTTGTTCGATTTCACTGAATAAAGGAATGATGGATATAATCCGGTAGTTCGTTATAAGAATTTTATAGCCATTTTTAAATACGGGGTTGAGTTTTCTTCCTTTTAATTCCTGTGAAAACATGCCAGTCTTGAAAATGATTTTTACAATGTCGGAAAAGATATAGGCAATAATTTCAGCAATTTTAGTGATATGATGGATACTAACTTTGTCTAGCCACTGGATATACGACTTAGATAAAGAATTGTTGCACACGCGTATAGAATTATCAGGGAAAAAGGAAAAACGACTGTGAAACGTGGGGACGGTTATGAACATGTGTCCCCTTAGTTAACTGAGCTGTATCGACAAAGAACGTGCTGAATGTATGTGCATTATCTACAAGGTCTGTGAATGCTTTACTGAAAAATCGTACTCCAGTTACAGTGTTTTTGGAAGAGGTATTGAGAAATGAATTTCTCTGACCTTGCTACCTGTTTCTAAAATGCGATTTTCATAGCATTTGCCTTTAGGACGTATTAACAACTTGTGAAGAACATTTATGTATTTTATATGACATTCATGCAATGACAAGATGAATGGCTCTTTCATAGCTCCGCTGTTCAGATTAGCCAAAGATTAGATGACGAAGATTAAGTACCCCTGTATAGTACTACATACGTCGAGGATGATATGCAAGTACGTAATATAAAAGAGAATTCACTGAAGCACGTTTGGTAGCTTGGCAAGATCTGGATCAACGCTAATTATCATTAGATAGATAAAGCAATGACTGATGATATTTCTGACAATTTTTTGCATTATGAGGGTTTAAGCTATGTTTCAGAAACACACATGACAACAAAACGATGAAGTTTAGTCGAAATCATTATAAGGAATTCGCCAGAATGTTTGCGATGTCTCGGAGCGTTAAGATGGACAATACAGGGGGAAGAGTTTGAAAATAATTATGGAAGTTGACCAGGTTCTGTGCAAGTCATTTGTTAAGGTAGGCTAAAATTCCACTTCCGTGAAAACAAATTCTATTTTAGCTTTCTTTCTGAAGATATGGTTAGTCGTTGTTTTGCCGGCCCATATCTGACAGTCTTTTGTCCAAAAAAATTCCATTTTTTCCTTTCTCCGGTTTCAGTGCTTTTGGGAATAAATGTTTGTTATCGGGGGTGAGGTTGTCGTTGATCCAGACAGATTTTGATACAGGTTCCGGAAAGCCAATGCATTTATTTTTCAGCCTTACCTTACGAGCCTGGAGTCTGATTTCCGCCTTCTTTTCACGTGAGAAATGTGGTTTTTGGACAATAATTTAAAGGTGTTTTATTGAATAAATGGCGCTGATGGGACGCGGTAATTTATGTCAATGCCATCTGTAGACGTGGGTATTCAGTGTTGGCTCCAGTGGTTTCCATAATCTTGAAGCAGTGCTCGCCCTGCTAGCAAGAAAAAATTTAATTGAATGTTTGTTTCGAGGGAGTACTACTCTAGCTCTGCTAGTGTAGCCTCAGGTTTCTTACTTGCCAAGGCTTTGTTGGGCGCTGTCTGTTCTATGTTTTCGTTCTTTAGCTCTTCAACCGCATCGTTTTGAAAGTTCAGGCGCTCGCGAAACTCTTCCTGTTGACACTTCAGAGAAATGACAACCGAGCAAAGCTTAGAGTCCAATTGCAGCCTGACACTCACCGCAACATGATCAATAGCTTCCGTCAGCCTGACGCGAAAAGCATCTTCGAGGCATAAAACCGCTTTAAAAGCTCCGCATTGAATGACATTGGTACCTGTAAACAGGGTAGTAGAGTGCTGGCAATGATAACAGCAACGAAGAAACAACGCGACACACCGAGGAGCAGTAATCAAGTTAAAATGCCAACATGCATGCGTGAAAGCCAGTTCATTGCGATGTCCTTCGCTGCTTG
Organism: Amblyomma maculatum; assembly: GCF_055883805.1. Lineage (NCBI taxonomy): Eukaryota > Metazoa > Arthropoda > Arachnida > Ixodida > Ixodidae > Amblyomma > Amblyomma maculatum. The sequence continues at coordinate 95,219,357 of NC_139353.1, read as the reverse complement.
CAACTGCTGCAGCTACTGGTGAGCTTTAGTCCCTCTAACAGGCGTTTATAAAAAAGGTGAAGATATGTGTGGATGCACAGAAGAATCCGGGAAGTATTCTGTAGCTATCGTAGCCGGGGCCACATAACAAGACACTTGGCCTTCGAAGGTCAGCAAGCTCCATGACTGCGTTGTCCGAAGGAATCGGAACCTGTTGCGATTGGGCCAATTTGAGAATGGGGCTTTCGGCTAAAAGTACAGCGACTGCTGGTACCGAGAGAATAAGATTTCACGTGTCAGGTTGAAATTGACATGACCTGCATAAGGGAAATTTAAAAGAAGCAAGCATACAAGGTGCACGTGATGCATCATACCTAACTAATCCGAAAACTAATGGCTGTAGTTAGCGAGTAAGAAAGTGCACTTAACAAGTGCTAAGGGGACGCCTCAGCGCTTCTTCAGAGCTCTTTCACATCGTGTAGCCGTCTTCATTTTCGCTTCTATCCTACAGTTAGCGAACTGACACAAGGCGTCTCTTACAGTCTTGTTCAATTCGCCGCCGAGAATCTTTCTTTTAATCAAAGAACATCATCGTAAGCTTTTCCTTCTTTTAGCGACGTTCCGGAATGAAACATCTTTTTTAGATACTTTTATTAAAGTTACTAGTGAGGTATTTACCTATGCAAGCTAGATATTTGACAAACCGCGCTTTTCTTTTTGGTGATCTGACATAAAATATTATAGTAGAAAAAGCGATTTCTGAGCTACTTTCCAGTTTATAGGAATGGACTAAAAAACGATTGCAGGCAAACAACGTAAATGAAAGGTCTTACGTTCAGAGTAAAATTTCATTCATTTGATCTTGTTGTTGAGGTTTAAAATTCAACACTGTCTGAACACGTGGAGGGCGCCGTAACGTTGGCCTTCGCACTGATATCGCATATGGCAAGGGCTTCTTGTCTTTTGCCTCTATCGAAAAGGGGCTGGAGCGGCCGTGATATGATCCCGCATCCCTGGCCATAGCCGTCTTGCGCTCATGACTGCAACAACGAGGCGGGTCTAAGCACTATCGTTTGAAATCCTTGGTATTATATTTAATGCAAAAATGACCTTGCACGATAATATCTATGTGTTTGCCCCACACTGCAAAAAATTATATTTCACACTATGTCGGCAATACCTGCATCGAATCTCATGAGGTATACTTCGCGGAAAGTTTCATCAAGCAGAGTAGCCGGGCCAGTTGGTATATCATCACTAAAAAAGAGCGCACTTTCTGCAAGACACAGTGTGTTAGACACCACACACCTGTGTTGTGTCTAACTCCCTGTGTCCTGTCGAAAGTGCACTCTTTTTTTGCGATGCAATTTTCAGTTCCTTCCATTTATTTATTTGCTTTTTATTTACACCTCAAATTCACCTGTGTCGACGTTTTACATTAGGGGCTGGAAGGCATCACAAAGGGAGATTTTCGACAGCTGTCTTGAAATTGATCGAACTGGCATGGTGCACAACTTTCAGGAAGATCATTGCCGTCTTTCGCTGTAAGTGGAAACAACGAATGAAGATGCGATGATGTGTGCGCGTGCGAACTGCATACCTACTTGTAATGACTGGTGCGGAATGAGTGACGGCGGAAGGTGATCAGTTCAGTTCAGTCGTTCAGTCGTGTCCGACTCTTCGTGACCCTATGGACCATATCACGCCACGCTTTACGGTCTGCCACTGTCCTCCTAACATCACATGACTTCATCTGCAGCGCCTCGAGGATGCCATCTAACCATCGCGTTCGCTGCATACCCCTTCTCCGGTAACCCTCAACCTTTCCCAACATCAAAGCTTTCGCCAGCGACTCCTATCTTCACATCAGATAACCAAAGTAACTAAGCTTCAACATTAGAATTTGACCCTCAAATGAGCAGTCAGGGTTTATAGTCGACAATATCGACTGATTTGATCTTCTGGCAGTCTAAGGAACTCTCAAGAGTCTCCGCCAGCACCACAATTCAAACGCGTCAATTCTTTGGCGGTCAGCCTTTTTCAAAGTCCAACTCTCGCATCCATACATCACAACTGGAAAGACCATAGCACGAGTTATACGGATCTTGGTTAGCAGTCTGATGTCTCTGCTCTTAACTAGGCGGTCAATGCTAGCCATGGTTCTCTTTCCAAAAAGCAGGCGTCTCCCAATTTCATAGCTGCAGTCACCTTCCGGGGTAATCTTGGAGCCCAAGAAGAGAAAATCTGTCACGGCTTCCCAGGACGTGATAGGGCAAGACTCCATGATCTTTGTCTTATAAATGTTCAGTTTAAGCCCAAACTTCTCACTCTCATCTTGTACGCGCATCAGAAGTCTTTTGAGTTCCACTTCACTTTCGTCATTAAAGTGGTATATTCCGCATATTTAAGGTTGTTAATACGTTTTCCAGGAATCTTCACTCCAGCTAAGACTCGTCCAGACCAGCCTTCCTCAATATGCACTCAGCAGATAGGTTAAATAGGCAAGGCGACAGTATGCAGCCTTGTCTCACTCCTTTCTCAATCGGGAACCAATCAGTAAGGCCTCCTATCCTTCATACAGGTTCCTGAGGAGGCAGATGAGGTGAATTGGAACTCCCATCTCTTGGAGAGCTTGCCACAATCTGTTGTGATCTACGCAGTAAAACGCTTTCGCATGATCAATAAAGCAAAAGTAGATGGGCTTCTGGAACTTTGTTATTAATAGGAACATGACAAAACTTGTGATACAGAGTTAGCCTAGCTATTATACGTCTTAATTCTAGTTTAGAAAGGTTCGCATTTGGTTTTAGGGCCGTTACACTGGTATAGGAAGAATAATCATGATTGATAAATTGGGCTCCACGGTTTAGAATTGAATCAAGGGTGTTAGAAAGAGCAGTCTGGTGAGGTTCCCAAACCAAGCATGCATATTCTATTTTGGGCCTGATACAAGATTTATAAGCGATGGTCTTTGCTGAAGGGGAGGAAATTCCCAACTTTCGCCGTAGAAAGCTGAGGGTACGGTTGGCCGCGTCAGTTGTTTTCTTTATGCGGGAGGACCTTGAAAGATTGTGTGTGAAGATAAATCCGAGATATATATATATATATATATATATATATATATATATATATATATATATATATATATATATATATATATATATATATATATATATATATATATAATGTGACACAGAAGATAATACAGAGTTAACAAACTAATATGTGGAGGATACATAAGAATGGTAACGTTGGAAAGGAAGTAGCGATGCTTTGTCAACATTAAGGGACATTAACTACGTTTTACACCACTTTTCATCTGCTTGTAAGTCGCGCTGTAGTCTGGGGGCATCGGACGTATTGTTAATGGGTCAGTAAATAACAAACTCATCTGCGAAGAGACGTATGTGAGAGGATATATCATTAGGCAGGTTATTGATGTAAATTAGGAAGAGAAGGGGACCCAGGACGAAACCTTGTGGTGCACACTCGAGATCACAGAAGACAAATGAGAGGAGTAGTAATTTGCAAAAGCGAACTGATGGCGACTGGTCAAAAAAAAAAAAAAGACAAAGGGGTTAAGGCTTAGCCGTGAAAGATTAAAAAAAAATCGGTTTCAGGGACTTTATCAAAGGCTTTCTCGAAGTATATAAACAGTGAATCTACAGATACGTTAAAGTCCAATTGAAAGCTGATGTCGTTAGTGAATAGTGCGAGTTGAGTATCACACAATAAGTTCTTAAGAAATCCGTTAGAAATAAGAAATCGGATTATTTGGGAAAAGATGACATGCTCCATTAGTTTAGAACATACGCATAGAGCAATACTGGCACAATGTCATTTGCTATTGGTTCTCCTCCTTCATATTACTGATTTAGGGTGACGTAAAACTTCCAAAAAAGAGAACAAAAAACACATCTCCAAAATAACATTTAAAAAATTTTTCAAAATTTTATCAAAAGGCGCAAAATTATATTTAAATATAAAATACTCCTCTTTACTTAAGTGCCCAATTTTCGTTTACGCCTCGCTTTACATTTAATGTTTAGCAACATCATGTTTCTTCAAGAACTCGCTATCACTAAACAAAGCCATATTAACAAAGCTAAAAATAAAAAAAGAAACATTAATAACTGGCCATATAAAGATACAGATCAATACATGGCTCTCGAACACATGAAATCCTGCTAGTGCTTCCACTTAACCTTCCTAGTATTGACTATTATTGTGAGGGAAAGTACTTCTTACGCTAAGCTGTGACAATATTTTTTACTAAGTGATAGTTTAATGTGTTGGTAAAAGACAATTATTATATTTTCTATTTTGTTGCTTCATGTTCGCCCTTGTATTATTAACATGAAGTACCTTTCATTGCTTTTATTCCTACTGCTTTTTTTTTTTCACTGCTGAGTGTCACGTTTTGGAACGCACAGCTCTTTCGTCCTCCATCCCCGCTATTCCTCTTGTCATTTTTTTTTTAATGCTGGCTGTTTCGAAGTGTGCTAACAACCCTTCTATAATGCTTTTGCGCTGCATTGTTACTGAAAATAAAACGCAAATAATAATAAATAGGCAAATTCATGAACCAGTTTTACTAAATACATGCTACAATTTCTAGTCGTTATCCAATATTTTGTTGGCAAATTTCGTGGCTGGGTGATCACAGTGGAACCAATATGTTCAAGAGTCTGCTGTTACCATAACCACCCTAAACGTTTATACGTTGTGGTGTTAGTAATATTCGAAATACATGCCTATCCACGCTTGAATTCTTAACACTCCTTTACATAAAAAATAAAAATTCACTTACACGCTTCGTATTTCATTTTGAGTGTGAAAATGTTTAAATGCCTCATTAAGCGGATGTAAGGCAGGCTCACACCGCATATGATTGGAACGATCGAGCTTCCACACTCAGACCTAGGTGTCATGTTCAATTACCATAGTGCAGTTGGCTCAGTTCATAAATCCGTCCAGGGCATACAGGCAGCGTGGGAAGAAAAAGGCCCGTTGGTATATAAGGGAAGAACAAGTGCTTTCAGTGGGAGGCCCAAGACGCATGCTGGGATGCGAAGACGCAATGTACAAAGAGGCCACCAGGGCACTTCAGAGAGCGATTGAAAGTGGCGCGCAGAGCAATGCTGTCTGGAACAAAGAAGCTACCCAAGGCAGACCAAGGCCCCAAGGGAGGCGGCATTATCTTAAAAGAAAAAGTCCCATCGCGGTAACAGCCATCCCCCTCCCATCTCAATTGCAGAGCGACAGAGAGTAATGCGCATGCACTTTGGGTACGTTAAACGCAGGTGTGGTCAAGAGAGGACAAGCTCAAGCAGAAGGAGTTGCATTGTGCAAGCGCAGGTTTGCAAAGGCGTAAAATAGGTTTGAGCATCATTTTTTAAATGGTTTGAACAAACCAATCGTATCTGCTGTTCGGGAGAAAAATAATCGGAGACACCGAAAAAAAAAACAGCAACATGACTGAGCCTGTCTGTAGCAGAGTTACTCTTACGGCTTGTGTCAATGTCGCTGAATGCCAATAAAGACCAGCCGTCAGAGCTTTACGGTACCTATGCAGGTTCGGCGTATGGATATCATGCTTTGAAGAGCTTGTCAACAAGCCAAATTATGCGGGTAACGCTCCGTGTTTGTACAAGATACGCTAAACCGGAGCTTCCAGAGATAACACTAGCCCTAAAGAAGACGGCGGATGCAGAAATAATGTGTTCACGCCCACCATAAAACCGAGGTCAAGATTGCGACCAAGCTTGCCGCAACAAAGATGTGGCGACGTATACAATGTCAAGGTCTCTGAAGGTCTCTGAAACGTTTAAGACCGCTTCTTCATTATGGCCTTGATTGCCTTTCTTCATTTGCATTAGTATGAAGTTGTGGGGCCAGTCATTACAATACAACTAGCTTTTGAGGAGCTTCTTGCCTTGAGGACATGTGCAGGCATGCGCAAAAGAGTTGCGCATATAGAAGTAATTATCGGTTTAACAACGTCGCAAATTAGCCCTTGCACGCTGCTTAACGTGAATAATTACACAGGAAGGAATTTTTCACCACTACCCAACTGATAACAGCCATTCATAATTTCAGGGCAGCTTTAGGCAAGTCAGACCAGATTGGAGTTTAACTTTTAGATTTCGCCAAAGCCTTTGACAAGGTGCCGCATAACTAGCTTCTTTTAAAACCTAAACTCATTGGTGTAGCCCCTCCGCTAATTGCTAGGATTGCAGCTTATCTGCAACATAGAACGCATTTTGTGGAGATTGGCGATAGCTGTTCATCCTCACTCCCTGTAACATTTGGTGTCCCTCAGGAAAGTGTGCTTGGCCCCATACCTTTTAATTTATGTATATAATTTAGTTTCCGATATTAATTAATCTGTCAAGATGGCTCTATTTACCGACGACTGCATGATATATACTCCTCTACCTTCCGTTTTTGACCAGGAACATCTGAATAATTCTTTGCTTAGTATCCTTTCCTGGAGGGAAAAATGGGGCATAGCAATAAATTCTAAGATAACTGGGCTCTGCGGATGAGGAAGAAAAATTCGTTTTCCTTCACCTATTGTATTAATGGCATTTCAGTTAAAGAAGTGCCAAGGTATAAGTACCTTCGCATTGTACTAAACTCGCAACTAAAATGAAATGACCATATAAGCCCCGTTTAAACCTTAGGTTTGCGTAAACTTGGTTTTCTTCGCCATAAACTTAGGGGCGCATCTAGCAGCTGCATGTTATTAGCTTATAATACGCTCTTAAGGAAAAAATTCGAATATGCCGCCATCGTTTGGGACCCCCATTAAAAAAAATATATATGATGGAAATAGAAAAAATACAGTCACGAAGTACGTTTTACATTTATTGAGTAGAACAGAACCGATTCGAAATCTTTGCTAATAGCAGCCGGCAATACGACTCCACGTCAGACGTAAGATTGCCCGCCTATCCTTCCTTCACCAACCAATTCATGGAAAACTAGGGATTTCTTCAGCCCCCTATGTGCGGTTTTCTTAAACGCGTTGAACTCGTCGTCATCATAATCGCACTCTAGTAGCATACTTCGCGCATACTGACGCTTTTAAATTTTCTTTTTTTTCCAAGAACGTTTCACGAATGGAATTCCCTGCCTGTGCGAGTGATATCGGCTGTTTATTTTGACAATGCACTTTGTGAGCTATTTTAGATTATACATGTACAACATCAGACAAATTTATTGTTCTCTTTGTTTTGCTATGCAGTGCTGCTGTATCGAGACAATGTATTTTCCTGCCCTCCCTGACTGGACCCAAATTTGGGTCAGCAGTATTGTGGAAATAAATAAAGTAAACATGGATCAATGAATTATTTCTACAGTAAACATCAGAAGCAGGGATTATAACAAAAGCGTGTGCAACCTGTATGAACTCGAATGTGAATCCGCTGGCTCATATACAGACGACATTGCTAGTGTCAAAGGTGTCTTGCAAAGGCGTGATGCGGAGCGATACAGGGGTGCCTTAATTCGATCTCGTGCCAAGTGCACTTTTTCATATGAACGCTCGAAGAGGCAAGCATTGCTTGATGAACATCATCAAGTGACTACAAAGCTGATTCCGAGATTAATGCGGAATAGCACATGGGTATGATAACGAATGAAGTTGCGTACGCATTCATGGATTATTACTCGGCGTTGTTTAGTGCCACTCTTCCTGTGAGAAATTCTGACATTAACTCGCGTTTCACATCCCTGGTGATCCCTTTATCAAAAAACTATTATTCTGTAATTAGTAGCTCTTTCACGCAGCAGGAGGCAGAAGTGGCAATTCATCAGTTATCGTTCTCAAAAACGCCTGGTCCTGATGACATGTCCTGTGAATTGTACAAAGCTTTAAAACTGTCCTTGCTCCTGTCCTGGTAGATGTCTTCTCAGTGAGTTTTGATGTAGAGGCCCTTCTCGAGGCTATTACAAAATATCACATAGTCTTAATTGGAAAGGGTACTGGTGAAGAAAAATCACGCTCTGTGGAAGGCTATAGACCAATCATATTGGCAAATGTGGATTGCAAGGTTTTCGCCAAAATTTTATCAAATCCCCTACAGTTCGCAATGTCGGTTCCCTTCGGCCCACATCAGACGTGCAGCCTGAGCGGCCGTGCCATTCAAAGAAATGCACACATTGCGCGCACAATCCACGAATCATGCTCCTGCTCTCATGATCATGTTGTTTTACTGCATATGATCATGAAAAGCATATGATCGAGTTCGCCATTCATTCTTCTTTTCTATTCTGGCTCGAGCGAATGCTGATTCTATAGTACTCAAGGTGGTGCAACCTTGCTATAGGAATTGTTCGACTAGCCTAATTGTAAATGAACATGTTTCAAACAACGTACAAATCAATTCTTCAGTGAAGTAAGGCTGTCCGTTGTCTCCGCTGCGTTTGGCCTTTACCTTGAGGCACTTTGTTTGAGGGTTTTACGTAACAGTAGTATCCATGGCTTCCCTTTCCTTGGAAATGAGGTCACAGTACTAACATACGCGGATGACCTTGCGTTTTTCTGCGCTGACAATCCAGGCATAGAAAAAGTTATATCCAGCATAAAACAATTTGGCATCGTTTCTGGTGCTCAAATGAACCACTCAAAGAGTTCTGGCTTTTGGTTTGGTTTATGTGGTTTAACACCACACCTGTAAGCTGGAGTAGAACTGTCATGTGTGCCCTTAAATATGTGGGTGTTCCACTGCATTATATTAAGTTAAGGGCACATTACTGGAAAGAACGAGTTCCAGTAGTCCAGCGTTCTGCTTATACATTTGTCCCCCATAGGCTTTCAAACTTCGGTCAGGCTCAGGCCTGCAACATGTCTCTGGCGGAAAATATTTATTACTTGCTTCAGGTGCTTCCACTGTGCTAGACATTACCTCCATCGTTTTCACCGAATATTTGTAATGTTTATTTGGTGCTCAAATGTTGAACCGATTCGACGTGATAACCTATTCAGACGTGTTTGTGGAGGGAGGCTCTACTCATGGAGGGCACCTGTATGTGGTGCAGTTAGTTGGCAATTTCTTTTTTTTTTTCGTGATTGTTCATATCAGATTATTAGAGCATTCCTGCAAGTTAATTTAATGAAATTGCTTCCCAACTTAGTGGTTTCTTCAGATTTTACTGACCGTCCACAGTTACTAGGACTTATGCACAAAGTTTATGCGTTTGTGCGGTGTTTGATAGTATGGTTCTCGAATGAGATATTCTGTTTCGCGCAAGAGTCTATAGAAGGTATTGATAGCAATGGTTTTTCCGCCACCACTGTATCGTTCTTTATACTTTGGTCTTAACGGTCATGATGTGTTAAAGAGGGTGCGTAAATGCAGATTTCGCCTTGCACGAAAGCATTTTTCTTTAAATTACACTTCGAAGCTCTACCTGTTCACATGGCTCCATAGGAAAACGATTTTTGTATCTTCTGTAAACTGCCGTCTGTGTGATGTGCCTGAAACACTTAAGCACTGTTTAAATAATTGCAAAGACGCCATTCTCTTTTGGGACATGCTGCAAAGAGCTCTAAAGAGAGACTGTTCTGAATTCGTACAGTGTGATGTATCTTGCTGTTACACAATCTGATTACGAACCATATGATATGTTTAGCCTAATTGGACATCATAGCTTGTGGAAAACACGCATGTGGGATGGCAACACTGAACCTTTTGTTCCACCTAGAACAGAGTTTAACAAATTGATGATGCAACTGAACAACATTTATGAAGAAAATGACGTTCAACCTGACTGGTTTCCGCGGGTGAAAAGGTATTTATCTTTGCCTACATTTTATTTGTGTCCTCTGTTGTGCAGCTCAGCAACGGCTGAGTACTTTGTATATAGTCTTTGCATATAGTGCATAACTGTGTGTAATATACGACATGTCTTAAAAAATTAATCCTGGGCTTGGAACAGTTGATTGAAGCTTTTGGCTGCGGATTCAGAGAATGCTGGTTCTATTTGCGATGGAGGCAGGACTTTTCTTTAATGCTGTCATCCTGATGTCATTGATTGACAGCTATGCTGTGGCCGGGTGAACGAACGCCGACGGTATGAGGCATTAAAGGCTTTCGCTTCAAAAAATCACTTGTCTGGTGCGTTTGCGTCGCCATGATTGTGCTGCTCGCAATCGTGGTTTGAGCGAATGCAATTAGATGCAAGCTGCCGTGGCTCCACGGCCTCGCTGCAGCTGCAGGCAGTGTTTCTTCGTCCGTGCCAGCCAGCCAGAGCACGTGACGGCGCGAGTCGCAGAGAGCGCAGCGAACTCGCTGCAACTATAGCGAACATATCAGCCTACCGCTGGAACTGGGCCGCCGAGTCACTCCCGCAGCTAATTTCACTCAAACCACGAATGGGAGAGTCACAAATGTGGCGCGCGACTGCGCTCATCCCGTGAGAATATTTGTATTTTGCGTGCTTTCTTTTGAGCTCGGAAGAAAAGATACACGTAATACTCTCTATATCCAAATGAATAGAATTGAGGTTACTGGAACTGCTGCTCAATTTGGAAACCAAATTTATTGTCTGAGAAAATATTTTGTAGACTACAAGGATTGCCTTAGTTACAATTAATCCATTGCAAATCAAAACAATACTCATGATGCTCCAGATGACTAAAGGTTATACGTGGTTTCACTGTCCTATCTCATATGTTTTATTTCGAACCTCTTGGCTAAAGTTAGCTGGGACACCGCGCATAAATCGGCTTCCTATTCAATTCCGCAGTAGATATGGACAGGCTTGACAAAAGTTTTTTATTATGTTTGCCAGTGTGTAGTTCTGGGTCAAGAGAATTTCCTTTGACAGTGGTCTCGCTCTTTTATTTTAGTGATTAATTAGCGTGCTAAGTTAGTGTTTTGATCAAATCGCTGATGATATTCTCCTTAAGGCTTTTGTTTGTGCAATAAGAAGATTATAAGCTTGTTATAAGGTGCAGCGGTGGCGTACCGATAGAACATCCGCCTCGCATGCAAGAGGACCGGGGTTCAAATCCCGGTGCCGCGCAATTCTCCACCGGATGAAAAAAAAAAAAAATCCGCGTGTCGATGGAATTGCATAGACAGGTTTGGGGTGCGACCTGATGCCGGTGAACACCTCCGGCAACGCACTCCCTCACCAGAACAGGAGTTGGCCACCCTGGTGCAGTAATTGGCCGCAACCTCCTATGTAAGCTCCATAAAACCCCGGCCCTCAAGGGGTCAAGTGGATGCAGCTTGCACAGAACCGGGTTAAGTGGAGAAATATGGGAGAGGCCTTCGCCCTGCAGTGGGTATAATCAGGCTGATGATGATCATGAAGCTTGTTATATGATTCACCTCTGTCCATGTACTTATTTCCTTGTCTCGCTTCAAGTACCCAGGGTAAATCTTCGTGAGAATGTCAAATATGAATGTTTGTGTGCTGTGTAACCGATCACGATGGAACCCTACCGCTGAGAACGGAATCATGATCCCTGGATGATCGAAGAGCGCGGCTAGAGTGCGGCACCTTAAAAAAAAAAAGACCACGCTGGCTGTGCCGCTTGGAGCCATAGCTGGCTGTTCGGCATCGGCCTAAATCCGAGTCGGTTGTTTACTTCATTCACTCCGGAGGCTTTAGGCCTACCATATGCCGTATCCACTCTAGCCGAAGCACCTCCCCCCTCCCCTTTTTTTTCCTTCATCGCACTGTTCGAATTGAGGGGGGGGGGGCGGTGTTTAGATTCGACAATATTCCGAGGGCACTGCTTCTCCGGTAGAGAAATGCGAAAGCCTAAGCGTAAGAAAGGGGACTCTAAGGACCTTAAAAATTACAGATCAATCAGCTGTCTGTTACGTATAAGGTATTTACTAAGGTAATCGCTAATAGAATCAGGACAACCTTAGACTGCAATCAAGCAAAGGATCAAGCAGGTTTTCGGAAACGGTAGTCTACTATTGATCATATCCATACCATCAACCAGGTGATAGAAAAATGCTCGGAATATAACCAGCCTTTATGCATAGCATTTATTGATTATGAAAAAGCATTTGACTCAGTTGAAACCTCTGCGGTGATGCAGGCATTGCGAAATCAAGGGGGTAAACGAGCCGTACGTGAAAGTGCTGGAAGATATATATAGTGGCTGCACAGCAACCCTAGTTCTTCATAAAGGAAATTAACAAAATTCCCTTAAAGAAAGATGTTAGGCAAGGAGACACAATCTCCCCAGTACTATTCACAGCTTGTTTAGAGGAAGTATTCAGATTCTTGGAATGGAAGCAGGTAGGGATAAGGGTAGATGGAGAATAGCTCAGTAATTTGCGATTTGCTGATGACATTGCCTTGCTAAACAAGTCGGGGGATGAACTGCAAATAATGAATGATGACCTAAACAGGAAAAGTAGAAAGGTAGGCTTGAAAATCAATATGCAGAAGGCTAAGGTAATGTTCAACAGCCTCTGGAAGGAACAGCAGTTTACGTTAGGTAGCGAAGCACTGGAAGTAGTAGGCGAATATGTCTACTTAGGACAGGTAGTAACCACAGATCCGGACCATGAAAATGAAATAACGAGAAGAATAAGATTGGGATGGAGCGCATTTGGCAAGCACTCGCAGAATATGACTAGCAGCTTACCGGTATCGCTCAAGAGGAAAGTATAGAACAGTTGCATCTTACCTGTACACACCTATGGGGCTGAAACGTGGAGGCTAACCAAGAGAGTTCTACTTAAGTTGAGGACACCCCAGAGGGCTATGGAACGAAAATTGGGGGGGGGGGGGGGGGGTGACATTAGGAAATAGGAAGCGTTCAGAGTGGGTCAGCGAAATAACTCAAAATGCTGACTTTCTAATGGAAATTAAGAAGACGAAATGGGCATGGGCAGGACATGTAGTGCGAAGACTGGATAACCGATGGTCGATTAGGGAATCAAATTGGATTCCAAGGGAAGGAAAGCGTAGCAGGGGCGGCAGAAAGTTAGGTGGGCGGATGAGGTTAAGGAGTTTGCAGGGGTTAAATGGATTCAGCTAGCACAGAACCGAGATATGTGGAGAAATATGGGAGAGGCCTTCGCCCTGCAGTGAGTATTGTCAGGCTGATGATGATGATGATGATGATGATGATGATGATGATGATGATGAAGCGTTGCTTCAGCACACGGTACAAGACGCGACCCTTGTTTAACCAGCGAATTCCGTCGAACGCATCAAAGTTCACCGGTGTTCTATAATTGGCTCACAGGAAAGGAAAGGCGCATTATCTGTAACTCGTGGAATCTCGCTGAGAGATCTCGCGGACAAATCTCGCGTCGACAAGACTTTCTCCGTGTAGCCTAGAGACGTTTTCTCCCTAAAAACTTAATATACCCACAGTTTTGTTTACGCGATATTAGGTTGAGGAGACAGTTGTGAAAAATAACATTCCATTTGGCAAACAACCTGCGCGAACATTTTCGGCAAAGGTGGTACACTTTGCTTGATCTTCAAGCAGTGCACGGCAGCAATTACCAATCTCATTCCGACTTCCGTTGCGGCTCTCAGTAAGATGACACAAAAAAAACAAACAAAAAAAAAAAACAAGCGGGCTCGTGATTACCATAGAGAAAGGGATTGCGATTACTGCAAAACCTGCTGACCTCCGCCGAATGAACACTTATTTCTACTGGTCTACGAGATAACACGCTGATAGAGTGATCGGGGTTGCTTTCGGCCGGCTTTAGGCGTTTTGTGTCGCTTACTGTCGTGCAGTGTTTGCACGTATCCACACATGGAGCCGAAAATCGCGCCATGCCCTTTGCGCCACCTCGGCTCCGGCTCGACGACTAAGGGAGCAATTCCGCTAGCAGCTTTCTACGCGCTCTTGGATGCAAAAAAAAAAATAAAAAATAAGGGGAGCGGGGAGGTTGCTTGCAGACTTTTTCTGAATTCCGAACTTTTTTTGCATAACAAGGGCGACGGTGGATGCTTAGAATTGCGAGAAAATGGTATACAGCTGTTTTTCATCGTGATAACGCGAAGTAAGCATGAAGAAAAAAGTGCTTTAGCTGCAGAAATGGCCACATATTTTCTTGAAGCATTCAAAATGCAGCTGATGCAAATAAGCTTGTTTACTTGCTTGTAATGAACAGGGAGAGATATAAATAAAATAATATGGAGAATAACACTGATGTCAATATGTAATAAATATAAAAACGTACGCGCACACGATAATTACACAAGGTAAGATGGAGTCCAAAGACAGCGTCTATAAAACTGATCGGTTCCTGCTCACGCGTGCTGCCAAGACTCTGCCAACTAACGCCGTGGAGAAGACCTCATGCTTCGCTAATTTGTCGGCCTTGATCACTATCCAAATCAGGTGCGGTTAGCGTGTGCTGAAAAGAAAAGATTGATCAGGATATGATTTACGTGTCACTTGCAAAGGAATAGAGATACATTCTAATAAAGCTGAACTTCAATCTTTGTATTGACACCGTCGTCGAGCAGACAGGGGCGAACCGGTCAGCGTGTGCCTCCGTTGCACGCTTCGACGGCCAGTGCGGAGATGGCTTTGTGTCGCCTGGCGAATGCATAGAGGTGTTCGTGCCGCTTACATTTAGGAGTGAGGAGACATACGAAAGGTGATACTACAAGCACATAGTTCAAAGTGCCTAAATGAACCTTTGTCTTGCACACAGAAAAGATTTCATAACTGCGCGTACTTTCAGTTACGAGCTGCGTTTTGGTCAAGTGTGCACTTGAAGATTGAGATGCCTTGCTTTCATAAAAGCTTCATTGCTATGAATTCCTAAAACCTGCTACATCTGGTGGGATCGTCTTCAGACCTGCTGCGAAAAATCAATTTTGCTCAAAGTCGACAGGATTTCTGAAAACCAAAGTTTTGGGGGAGCAGAACGTTCAGTTGGGCTGAATTGTACAGATGCATATTGGTAAAACCGCCCGAACTGCGTCGGACAAGAACAAGAAGGACACGACAAAGCGCTGTCCTGAAAAAAAAAAGTGGAACAAGTTTTGGGGTCCCTGCTTATCATGCAAGCGCGCATTAGTGTTTATCGAACGTAAATGTACAGCGAACATTTTACGGAGCACGCTTTTGGTGTTTAAAAGTTTAACACGCGCTCCGCAGAGAATATAGGATGGAGAATTGAGTCAATATGCGAGGTCACCATTGGCATGTGCATAACATATGCATAAAGTACTTTCTCGTATTCGCTAGGTTACGCGCCGAAAAAAGTTTCTTTTTTTTTCGAGGCGTGCTTAGTATTATTAACAATTCGCGACCGAAAGCATGTCTGCTGAAATCAGGAACGTTTACAGGACTTATGTTTCGCAACCGAGAATTCTTAAATTCTTAAAACAGTTTGTTGTAAGGGCATAAACAATAAAGCTGGCTTTAGGAAAAGTTGTATGCTGCTAGTTGCGACCGCCGCGCAAGCATTTAAAAGCCAAACAGCGCAGCGTCTCTTCCCTCTACATCTCTCTCATCTCTGCCTTTTTTTACACTGTGTTTTGCTTTCTGTAAAAGTATACAGCACATACCAAGGGCAAGCCAGAGGCACGGACATAACGACTCGCGTTCAGCGTGCAATGGCGCCCATGGAGGCGCAGCTCACACAGGACCCCACTGACGTCATGTCATCGGATTGCATCCTGCCCGTCATCTCAACTCAGCCTCCTGGTCCGGAGGTTGTTAATCGGGCGCATGAAAGTGCAGCTCACCATACGGCCTATGCCGGCCGCTGAGCGTATTAATAGAGCTCTTGAGAAGCACTAGTGCCGGCAACAGCCAAAGCAAGAGAGCGTGAAAGAAGGAATGTTTATTTACATGCCAATTAAAGATGCTGTGGAGGACTTCCGCCATGCTGTATAGCTTAGGGGACCAAATGCTCCACCATGAAAAGTGTTTAATTTCAAAGGGTTTTCTTCTAAAAAAAAAGAAGCCTCCAGGAAGAGAAATCATTAGTGTAATGGTAGTTATCTCTGCATTCTCATGAGCTTTATTCAGTATTACTACTTGTAGCACAGTAGTGTAGAATCTATGGCTGAATATATGAAAAACTGATAATTTCCAGCTTAGGAGCTTTCTTGCACATCCGCATATTCTCTTCTGAGCCAACAATTTTCTCGAAGATAGTAGATATCACAGAAAGCAGAAAAAGCATTTTATGTCGCTAATGAAACTGGGGCACATTTTTTGAACTGACATGTTAACAATACTTCTGCAGACAAAGTCAAGACCTAAAACGCATAAAAAAATTTTGTGGAGGATTTATATGATCTGGCAGTAAACTACAGTGATTTGCCTTTATTTTGTGAATAAAGGAATCCTAGAAAATTAAATAGTGTTGGAAATGCCTAATTAAAATGGGTTACATACTACTGGAAATAATTTCTCCTGAGAAATATTGAGGGAAAATATATTTGAAGGGTGTGACGATGAATAGTGCTTTGGAGGTCTTCAAGAGTAAAGGGAAGTTGTCCAACTCACGTGACGAGTGAGAAGCATCCCAGTTAAATAAATAGTTCTTATTGAACTAAAAAACAGGTTTATATCTCTCCTTTTTTGACAGTGTGTTAAAGAACAACAATGTCTCAGAAAGAAATCAGAACAATCTTGCGCGAAACCTGGACCTTTTGGCATGGAATGACATTTTTGTTTTAATCGAGTAAAATTAGTGCTTTAGAATCTGACACATTTTATCCTCTTTTCACGCATTTCCCACTCACCCTACCTGGAGAGTTTTTGTGGACACGGCACCGGGGCCCCGATTTTCGAACATGGGGACTTAGTTACGGTACTGGCTGCTGGGGGTGCGTTCCCGTAAAAGCGAAGTGTAAAGCACTCACTTATATAGCAGATGTCAGTTCGCGCTCATAGACACAATACAATTCTAATAATAAGTCCAAGTGTTCAAAATTTGCGGAGGCCTTAACTACGGCATCCATCAGCCGATGAAGCTCTGAGACGTGGAGCACATTAAACCTAACCAATAGAGCAGCAGCGATGATTGCTGCTTCCATGTTTCGGTGGTGAAGCACATACCGACGTTTAACTAAATGAGTAAGAACTTTTCTCAGGTAACTCTATAGTTCCTATACTAGCGTTGAGCAAATGACGGTGCTGTCTCAACGTATTGCAATGTTTACCAATTTCGTATACAGGGAGGCCACTCCTCGCTAAACTGCGCTGCAAACGTTCGACCACAGGCTTCTATCTGCTGTTTTGCTTCCTGGTGCCTGGAGCTTCCAAAGTAAACTATACCTGTCATCTTCTTATTGACAAAGAAAGATAGGCGAAGAAAACAGCTTTCCAGGCGTGCTGCCCTCTAAACCGTTGCAATAGAGGAAAGTGTTCAGTGTGATTTTCAGAGATCATACTATAGACTTTTTTCTTTTCTCGACTTTACACCACCGTCCAATTTCGGTTTTAATGCCCTTAGCCATTGCATGTGTAGTTTATTTAGTTGCGACAGTGATCGAAAGAAAAGTACTATTGGAAGGAAAGAGTTTAAGAGTCTGTTGCAAGACAAATCGCCATAAGATTAGTTGCGTTTGATACCAGCTGGTTTGCGTTATGTTTTATTGCCTTTTTGAGCAAACGCTAGCGTAGAAATTTTTAAGGAATGCCTATTAGTAGGCACGAAAGCTTGAGCCAATATCCTCTGGTTGGTACACGTCATAGTTTACCAAATAGTGCAGTCTCATTATCACGGAGCCCAAGTTCTGACGATGTTACATTTTCTTAAAACAAAATGCGCGATCGTATGTTTTCTTTATCTCCCTATAGCAAGGTTTTAGGCGAACGTGCAGTACCTTTGTTTTTGCACATTTACGTAAATATAAGCTTATTTCGTGCAGTGCGTTCGGTGCATCGTTCGTGGTGATGACCGTTTCTTGTCACTCCATGATCCTACTTTTGCTGTGACATCGGGCAGATCAAAGCACCTGCTCTTTCACCTTAAAGATGTCTGCTGTTAGCACTGAAGCATGCTCAATGTAGCAGCAACTCACTTTGATGAACCATTTACAAAGTTGTTTATTTAAATTAAGAATAGTTGTGGGCTGAATGCAATGTTTGGTTGAACGTATGTCGTTATACACAGAAAGAGTTAGTATTGAATGTATGAAAAGCTTGCAGTACTCACAACGTTCTAGCTTTTCAATAATAGTGAAGAAAACGAGCAGAATAACCGCTGTTCTCATCTATTGAAGACGAACCTTTATTAGGGCATATTATGTCTAGAACATAGTCAAATGCCATAGATGAAGCGTAATGTTTTTCTTTTTATTGTCATCGCAAGCTATGAGACAGAAGCTGCCACTACAAACGACAATACGAAGGCAGCCGCTTTTCAAATAAATCGAATTGCCTTTATGTAACAATGGTGCACTGATTGCACTACCACGGCTCAAAGTGGTTGCTTTCTTTGACGGAAGGTGCCATACACATGCGAGAACCGCCTGAAGACGCTATATGCTGAGAGAATCTGGAATATTTGAAAATTGCATAGATGATCTGACGTACCTAATGTGCACAGTGCGGAGGACTGAGTAGATGCATTCGCCATTGTAAGGCTCAAGTAAGAAGTAGAGAGCAAACGATTTCGAGATCACATTACCAATCCTTTCCAGAAACGGCAGCGCGTTGACAGATTCTGATCAGTAAAATGCCCCATTCAGAAAGGCTATGCATCAAGGAGCGCCAACAATAGATCCAATTACTTCTCCCTAAAGAAGGGCGAACTTGAATACAGGAAACTCTCAAAGAGATTGCTCTAAAGGCGAGTCTACAGTATTTGCTCTCCCAGAGGAACACAAAAAACAAGTTGCGCTCCAAAACACTCTTTTGTGAGATTAAACCATGAACATTTTCGACTGTGCCCTTATCTTGTTTCCTACTATGTAACCCAAACCTCGAATTTTGGACTTCAGATTTCTAAAAGAGCACAGTTTGTATGACTCCTCTCAATCGAGCTTAGCACCGCCTGCATTTATGTAATTAATTGCACTTGTCAAAGAATTTCAGTGAGCTTGATCGACCCTATGTGAGCTCTGGAGCTATAACTTGGCAGATCATAGCTGTGAAATCGTTGGGAACATTTGAAGCTCGTTTACTGAAACCTCATGATGAATAGAATATCATGCATGCTTGAATTTCTATCACTTATATCTTGCTGTATATGTCCCCGTAGTCTATAGAAAATGGCTTTTCTCATAGTGAAGGCGCCAGTGGTGAAATTTACACAATGGAGCCGAGCGGCTGAGATTGCAGTCGCGGCTTGTTATGTTTCACCTCCTGGCTGACATTTGGAAGTTACGAGGAGTATCACGTAAATATAAAAAAAAAATCTGAGCATGCGGTTTTCGCTACAAAATGTGATTCACATTATTTTAGAGAACATTCAACGAAAGACATCAAAGCAATGTTTGAAACGGAGTGCAATGAACGAAACTGCTTCAATAATTTAAAATGCAAATTTGTTCTTTTGTGTTGGGCTAAAATAAATTGGTGGGAGTGTTCTCTGAAGCTCGGTAGATCTAATATTTTGTTTTTAAAGAAAATATTCGTTAAATTGTTATGAAAGCAGAAATTGTAGTTGTATACGGAAACACTTCCTCTGCTATGGAAGCTGGCATGATCGGAAGACCGGGGCCTGATACTTCACCCCAAGACGTTGAGGAATCAGACGACGGCAGCAGTTGTTCAGAAGAAGAATAAAGTAAAGTTTATTTTGCATATTTACAGCATATGTGCAAACGTGCAAGAACGCTAAAACGAGCGAGATCAACTACGAGCACAGGCGAGTTACACTCAAAGCCGCCCTCGTAGGCTGTTTAAATATCTTTTTTAGGTTCAAGATCCCTATAGTTGTGGAATCCACAGCTTCCAAATAGTCCAATGGGCGCCGAGCTGATTCTTTTGGTTCCGCCCAAGTGTCCTAAGAGCACATCACGCACAAATGGGCGAACACCCACACACACACACACACACACATCTCTTCGCACTTGACTGGGGAAGACTGCAGGCAACTGTAAAATAGCTCAGCCGTCCCCGTTGTTCTCTACGAAACGGCGATGTCACATCTGGTTACAGCCATAAATCGTACATCTTGCTGCACTGTCGTCGGCCAGGCGATGTGGCACAAATGCCAAGCAGCAGCACAACCCTGGTTCAAGCCAATGCGTCTTAATGACCACCGAGCGACCCGTGTAGCATCTCCTCTTAATCCAAAGCCGATTTCCTGAGAACTGCTAAGGATGTAATCAACCGCTACGCGGTCACAGCGCGACGGCATGCAGATGCTCCTGGTTCGCCTCGCCATCCTGGTCCATTGTTCAGAAGAGTGGTGGGGGCGATGAAAGGACGCCCGTTCCGTTTGCCGACAACAAACATCCGACTTTAGTCAACGTGTCGAAGACGCACCTCTTCATGTCGAAACGATAAGGAACCGTGCTGCTTTGTGCCGATGTCTCCGGTCATCACGCCCCGTTCCACTGTCGAATTTTCGGAGAAATCAGGGTGTGCTCTCCAGCAGCCCCCTCCGAACGCGCGGACGTGCTGGAATGAGTTATAGCAAATTGCTCGGTCATAACAAAGCCTAGTTATGCTGCCTTATTTATTTGGATACCCTACAGGTCCACGGACTCTATACAGGGGTCTAATAGGCTAGTACACAATTCTTCGTGTAGAACAAACAAATAAACAAAAGGAATGTTGATCGCCAAGTCGCACTGAGCAACAAAACGTCCGCAGACATCATAACACAATTTCCTTTCTTTTGCATCGATGTTTTGGCACTGCTTTCGCGCTTTGATTAGGTCCGCCTCACGTCCGCTGATCCGGTAGCCACATGTTTGACTCAGCTTTTGCTACGGATTGGTATTCTTTCTTGATAAAGTCTTCAACTTTTACTTTTGCCTCTGCATTTGCATCGAAGGTCCTGAACTTGCTCGTGCTACCGTTTTAGTTTTGCGATTGCTTTTAGGTGCCTACATTCTTTTTTTTGTTCTTTACTTCCTGCTGTTCATCGGCTCCGGGTAAGGTTGGCTGTGCATTGTTTTGAAATTCCTGTAGATAAAGCTTAGGATGCTTTGTCGGCAATGATGGATGACGGCCTATTTGATCGTTTTAGTTATGTCACTTCTGATTTCTTGATGTCACGTAGGTTGTAGATTAAGCCGCATTGAGACTAGGTGCCCAACCCACGTATTGTTCGTAAGGATCGTAAGCACAAGTGCAAAAAACGTAATGTGTCTGTTCAGACTGCTGTCGCATTGAGCGTAAGATGCGTAACGTCCGCAGCCAGCGTAACGTCCGCTGTTGAACTGTCAGCTTCTCATAAAAAAAGTCCGGCAGAGGCCGGCTCTCTACTATCGAGATACTTTGTTGGGCGAGTTGGTACTTATTCATTATTAATATAAACAGCGCGAACACGAAGACAAGGGACAAGAAACAAGAAAGCCACAGTACAAGCGCTGACTCACAACTAAGCCTAAGCCGTTTACTCTAAGGCCCAGAAAAACAAACATGAAGAAAACGAAACAGTCACGTGAAACAACCCCTGGGTAGTTGAAATCGCACAGGGAGAAGTGCAAAACGATGCCTCACTCCAAATTGCTAGTGCGCTGAGTCAAAGCAGTAAATGCTTTTTTAATCACTTTTTTCATGTGCGAGCAAGCTCTCAACAAGCAAATGCTTCCTCTAGTTTAGAAAAGTTGGGTTACGGAGGCGGGGGATGCCCGCTTCATCCCAGTGCATTCTCGCAGCCCATCGGCTCCGTTGACAAGTCGGGCCGTAGAAAGGAGCTGGCGCGGGCTCATCGAAGTTGGAAAGAAGCTCACCGTAAAAGAGAAAACGAAAGCAGCGTTTTCTGAAGGGGGATGGGGTTGGACGAGGTTCCGTGGACATTTTGGTGCCTGCCGCGCCCCGGCTCATTGTTTGGAGTAAGTAGTACGACCTTTGAGTCACCGCCCCGGCCCGTCTCCAAGATCGCTCCTGGGCACTGGTAAAATAGCAAGCAGGGATGCAGGCGGACCACATGCCGGAACTACGTGCGAGCAGGGGTTGTTGAAAAAAAACAAACAAAGATGCTGCTTTGCTCCTTTCACCGAGTGTTGCGAGATGGCGGTATCTGACGCTTTAAGTGCGAGGACGGAAGCTGGCGTGCAAGACCACTGTCGGACCATGCGGACAGGCATGCGCTATCGAAGATTTGTTAAACACATACTCTTGTATTAGGTTGAGCGCAGAAACTATTGTTAGCGGCTGACTTATTGCGCCGGGAATTTCCGCCTTGGCGGCGGCTGTGTGAGCCTTGAACCACACGGGAGCGTCTCGTGAGGGCGCCTTTGGAACATGTAAGCTGACAATACCCGCCTGCGCCGTGCCTCCGACGAGTCGGCGCCGCGGTGGCTGTCGCCTTGCCGTCCGTGTTTACCTTGCTTTGGTTGTGGTGCTTTCTTTCGGAATGGGCCTAGTGCGCAGCGAATACAGCGTCCGTGTTTTGGTGCGAGAGATTGCGATCACGGGACACCGCATGGTGCGTCGACAATGAGAGCGGGCACGGGAAGAAATGGGAGGAGTGAGCGGTGCGTCAGCACGGAGAATGGACGTTTTACGTTGAAGTGTATTTGTAATCGAGTGCTTAATTGCTAATATACCACTTGTTCGTTTTCATATTTTATTTGTGTGTCCAGTCGTTTCTTTCACATCTAATTTTGAGCTTGAAGAGCCCCGACCTTCGCTACCAGCCGCTTACTAACCAGCGCCATTTTGAGAGCGGTGATCGGCTGGTCTTAAAGAACGTATCTTACCGACCGGCCCGGTGTGAACATGCGCGGTCGTAAGCTGCGTAAACGGGAGCTCCAGCCGCTATGCGCACAGCGATAAATACAATACTTACGATGGATGCGCACGTAGTCGGAACGCAGCTTTACGTATAAATGCTGCTCCCTGCTTTCAGTATACGGTTGGTAGTTCAGTACTAGTCCTGGGCCGGCTTGCACGATAAAGTCCGAGCTAAGTCCAGACTTAAATGGTGTCTTTAGAAAGACCAAGCTTATTTAGGACGGCTCGTGCTCCGAACGTCGAACGCTTCGGGTTCATGTTCACCAGAGTGGCTTCCCAGAACGGCCTCAGCAACCACTTGGGGCATTTTTCCTCGTAACACAATCTTAAGCCGCAAAAAGCAATGGCACGGGTTTTAAACAACGCAAAATTGACGGAATGTGTACATCTTACAGCAGGGACAGTGCCAGCGCATTCCTGTATTTCCCTAATTTCTCTACTCAGACACCTGGCGTCCTTGTGTCTTAACCAAGGCAGCACTAGAGTCGTAATCATACAAGCGACTTATTCAAGTCAGGACTGAAGCCCAGTCTTGACGCCAGTCTTAAGCGGCCATGCTAGTGGCCTATTCTTTAGACTCCAGTTAAGTCTGGACTTAGCTAAGACAGTCTTAAGATTGTTTTGTGCAAGCGGGCACTGGTGTCTTGTGTTCTTCCTTGTCTGTTCGCGCTGTCTCTTATTATTATTCAAAAATTTAATGCAGCACGCTTGGGCAAATAAAACCTGTTGGCCAATTCCGTGGAGAAAATATGACAGTTCTTTGTGTTCAGCTTGCTAGTGTTCCATTGATTTGAGGTACCACATTTACGAAGGACTTAGCACTTATTAAGGTGAAAGCCCTTAATGGCTCATGTTGTCGTGGACAATGTGTGTCCCGCTTTTGCGGCGTTCTGATTGGCCGAGGTGGGATGCGTCCCAGCCATCTGCAATGCCTCACTTCAACACACGCCAAAAAACGCCACGCGACAGGAGCGATGGCCCGTACAAAATCACACTTGCCGGAGAAATTGTGACAGATACTGCGGTTTTCCTTTCCTGTAAACCAATTATAACTATATGCAGCACTGCATTGAATACCTACAGGAGGCTAACAATGGGAGGCAAATTATAGCATAGGAGGGTAGGTTTTCGCCATTGTCTTCTTAATATATCGAAGAGCCCCTCTAATGTTTTGTTCCGTAAGATGAATGTTCGGTAACTGAAGTGAGTTCCATAACATGTTATCTAGAACGTACCATTTTGATTGAATTCCAACTAAACAAAAACGAGTAATCTGAAAACATGTTTAAAAACTCAACAAGGTACAAAAAAAAAACACATGGCTAAGAAAACAAGACCAGCGGATAAGCTAGGTATTGATAATTTCTACTTCATGACAGTCAAGTATGATTCACTGAAAGAACTGCAATGGCAATCGAACAACTCTAGGAATTGATTATCTGCGAATAAACACCTAGTTGAATTTCTGAAGACCGGTGGGTGTAGATGTTAAAGTACATTAATCTAGATAACTGTGGTAAAATAAGCAAAAAAAAAAGATAAAAACTGAATGAGAAGCATTTGTTAAAGCAGCAATTATGTTTGCTTCGAATGGGAAATCTAAGTATCTTTATAAGTTTTCAGTTTTTTATGTAGATTCATCACTGCCATCACCTCCAGCAAATGCATGCGCAATATGGGAACCTAGGTTATATTTTCAAAAGAATTTCGTTATCTCTTTGTTCAAGTTTTGTAGAAGGAAACGTTGAGAGAAGGTTCTTTATAAAAAATTTATTTCTCATGCAAAACAATGAAAGCCATGCAAAAATTCGCTATTTTCATAAGGTACCAGGTTCGTTAGATTCGCATAAATATCAATTATTTGCTCAGGTTTCCGTCCCGCCTTTTCCTGTCCTTCCCTTATTTGTTTTTCGAATACAACGTTCATCCTAGGCACAGGCGAAATTTTTGTTTTTCAGACTTTAAAAATATCTCCACATTTAATTGACATCCCTTCAATTCTAAGAAGGTGGACTTTTTGATTTCAAAATTGCCTCCGCCTAACCGGCAGCAACAAAACTAAGGTTTTCTATATTGATCTGCCGGGAGTGACCGCGTCTATAATGAGCACCATGACCATGACCTAAGACAAAGTTAAAAGATGACTAGGTCTAACTGGACAACCAAACCAGTGTTAAGCATACCTTATGGAATGAAGGCATAGCGCCGTGTGAAGACCCATTTGCGTTATTATGCCTTCTTAAGGAGTATTGAGCGTGTTTGGCGTCTTAAGATTATTACGCCTAAACAAGCCTGGAAATTTTTAACTTCACACTGCAGTAATGCGTTGATTTCTGACACAGATTAGCTGTGATTACTCCTTCTTCAGTTCAGTTCAGTCGTTCAGTCATGTCTGACTCTTTGTGACCCTATGGACCATATCACGGCACGCTTCCCGGTCTCTCACTATCTTCATAACATCACATAACCTCATCTGCAGCACCTCGAGGACGCCATCTAACCATTGCGTTCGCTGCCTACCTCTTCTCCGGTGACCCTCAACCTTTCCCAACATCAAATTTTTCTCCAGCTACTCCTCTATTTATTATTTATTTATTTATTAATACTGCAATCCCAGGAAGGGATTTTCGCAGGGTGAGCATACAGAAAATAGGTAAGTACAAATATTACAAATAAGTACAAAGGCCACAAATTAATACTAAGCAACGAAACACAACAGCAAAAATGAGAGGCTCAATGACGTAACGCAACAAAAAAGTACACTAAGGTTTGGGGAATATAAATACACTACTATCAAGTCATCAGTGAACATGGTCAACAGGGAATTAATTAAATGAAGAAAGAGCATTAGAACGATCACAATATTAAATTCAGTTCAAAAATGGGAACCGGGAATGCATGACAGAGGACATTATTGTGCACCGAGGTTGCCGATGAATGATGTTACAGATAGCTGTAAGACTTCGTCGTTAGTAAATTGATTCCATTCCGTTACTGTTCGCGGAAAAAAAGAATATTTAAAGCAGTTATTACGCTGGGTGAAAGGGGTGATTGTAAGATTGTGACGTTGTCTTGTAGAATAACCTGAAGAGAAAGATATTAGTCCATCAATGTTAATTTTAAAATGACCTTTGACTAATTGGTACAAGAACTTTAGTCGAGAAACGCGATTCCTTTCGGTTATAGATATTAAAGCAGCCCTGTTTAAGAGGTCACTTACTGATGTGCGTCCATAGCTATTGTAAACAAAACGTACTGCTTTCTTTTGTATTTTTTCAATTTTATTTACGTTTGTTTTGGTGAATGGATCCCAAATTATTGCCGCATAATCTAATATTGGAAGGACAATCGATTTATACGCTAGAAGCTGAACTCGGGGTGTGGAAAGTCTCAATGCACGCCTAAGAAAAAAAAGTTTACGGTTTGCATTATTTACAGTTTGATCAATATGTTTCGTCCAGTCAAAGTTGTTAGTAATCCATAGCCCTAGATATTTGTAGTGTGAGACTTCGGAAAGAATGTTGTTATCAAGTGAATATTGGAACATCAGTGGAGTTTTCTTGTGAGTGATTCTCATATACACGGCTTTTTGAAAGTTGATAGGCATCTGCCATGCATCACACCAGGCACTAATTTTCTGAAAAGCCTCATTAAGTTTTACCTGATCTGACATATGTTTAATTTCGGAGTATAGCACACAATCATCCGCGTATAGTTTAATATTAACTGGAATGTCTTTCACGATGTCGTTAATGTAAATGATAAACAAGAGTGGCCCAAGCACTGAGCCCTGAGGGACGCCAGAGTCAACAAAAACAGTTTGAGAGGAATTTTCCCCAAAAGAGACATATTGCTGACGGTTATTCAAATATGCTGAAATCCAATTAATGATTTTGTTATTTCTGAGTGTGCTATTAATTTTGGAAAGCAACTTTTTGTGAGAGACCTTATCAAATGCTTTGGCGAAATCCATAAAAATGGCATCTGTTTGGCTACCATTGTTAATAGCTTTCGCAAAATCGTGTATAGTCTGAACTAATAGGGTACAAGTAGAATAACCTCTCCGGAATCCGTGTTGGAAATTTGTAATAAAATTGTGTTGTTCAAGAAAATGGGAAATGTGGGTGTGTATTATGTGTTCCCTAATTTTGCAAGCTGTCGATGTTAATGAAATCGGTCGGTAATTATTAATGCACTGTTTGTTTCCATTCTTATGAAGTGGTTGGACTCTGGCCGTCCTCCAGTCGCTCGGAACCTGTCCTTCGTTTAGAGACCTAGAAAAAATTATAAACAAATACTTGGACACCCGTTCTGCATACCTCGTTAGGAATGCATTGGGTATTTTATCAGGCCCAAGGGATTTTTTTGATCAGATGATCAGATGATCAAAGTAGCTGAGCTTTAACTTTAGAATTTGACCCTTCAATGAGCAGTCAGGGTTTATGGTCGACAATATCGACTGATTTGATCTTCTGGCAGTCCAAGGAACTCTCAAGAGTCTCCGCCAGCACCACAATTCAAACTCGTGATTCTTCTACAGTCAGCCTTCTTCACAGTCCAACTCTCGCATCCATACATCACAACCGGAAAGACCATAGCACGAGTTATACAGATCTTGGTTGGCAGACTAATGTCTCTGCTCTTTACTAGGCGGTCATGGCTCTCCATGGCTCTCTTTCCCAGAAGCAGGCGTCTCCTAATTCCATGGCTGCAGTCTCCTTCCGGAGTAATCTTCTTTTTGAGCCTATAATTAGTCCTGATTCGGATTAGCTAAGGATAACAGGCCTACGTTACCTGTTTGTCGGGAGAACAGTTCTAGCTTTCGAACGTAAAACGCTCTTACGTACGGCTAAACACCGGTCAATATTTTTTAATTCATTGTCCCCGAATTTTACTTTGCAGCGGCGCCTAATCAGGCCTCTCGCTGTTATCGTGCCGCTCTACTCTGCTTCTGACTTCTTACTGTTGTTTGCTCAAGAATCAGACTTGGTTCTTCTGTTCTACTAGTTGGGTCAGTCGCGTGTTGTGCTTCTTGAAGGCGGCACCATCATTTATTGTCACATTTACGGAATTGCAGACAGCAGTTTGGTTCAGTAAGCACCGTAATATCGGAAAAGTTAACTTCCCTTAAAAGAAGGAGTTAGCTTGCCAGTATTTATTTGACCAATATGTCGTGTCATTTCGTTCACGTGCGCTCTATTACGGCGAATTCCGGTCTAGGATTAACCGCAGCTTTTCAGTCTTCGAGAAGTGAGGTATTAGTGGCAATCCAGTAAAATTCAGGAGGTGCATCAGAACAGGCCCTTAATAAATGTTCTCTGGTTCAGCTGGGCAGGAAAACTTGCTACGAACGCCCATTGAAATGCGCCATTGATCGGCTTATTGCACACCGGCAAGCGGCGCCTGCCTAAACTCTGCTTGTCCTTTCAGAGAAAGGGGATTTCGTGCATCTTTAGAGGCCGCCTATCCGAAGCCTTTGAGCGCACTCTTTGTCATAGGATGGGAAAAAGCGGTTTAGTCATAGCTAGATTTATGTCGAGAGATGACACTGGGGTATTCTCTGCAACGGAGTAGTTATGAAAGCAAGACACGAGCATATGCCTTGATGCATTGACATTTGCACCTAGTAGCGAGGGCACAAACATTTTATCTGCCAGGTAGGTAAATTTTGTGCGATGGAAGAAATCAAACGTGATAAAACTTACGCTGACGGCAAAGCCATCTACCCGACGGCATCAGTAAGCGTCAGTTGTGAAATTCGCCCTGACGTTTTGAGAGCAAATTCACCAAGTCGTTACTGAGGTGTGAATCAGTTATTTGAAATATACGCTTAAATCTTATAGTCGTAAGGCCCTGAAATTACCCGATAATATTAATTTCTTTCAAGGAAACAGAATCTCAAACTATTTTTTACGTTCACCTTCGCTGGATCATGGAAAAAGCAAAAGAGTTCCAGAAACCCATCTACTTCTGCTTTATTGATTATGCGAAAGCGTTTGACTGCGTAGATCACAGCAGATTGTGGCAAGCTCTCCAAGAGATGGGAGTTCCAATTCACCTTATCTGTCTCCTCAGGAACCTGTATGAAGGGCAAGAGGCCACAGTCAGAACTGGGCATGGTCTTACTGATTGGTTTCCGATTGAAAAAGGAGTGAGGCAAGGCGGCATACTGTCGCCCTGCCTATTTAACCTATATGCAGAGTGCATCATGAGGAAGGCCGGTCTGGACGAGTCTTCAGCTGGAGTGAAGATTGCTGGAAAACGTATCAACAGCCTTAGGTACGCGGATGATACCACTTTAATGACAAAAAGTGAAGTGGAACTCAAGACACTTCTGATGCGCGTACAAGAAGAAGTTTGGGCTTAAACTGAACATCAAAAAGACAAAGATCATGGCGTCTTGCCCTATCAAGTCTTGGAGCATCAAAGTACAAGAAGTGGAAGCTGTGACAGATTTTCTCTTCTTCGGCTCGATGATTACCTCGGATGGAGACTGCAGCCATGAAATTAGGAGACGCCTGCTTCTGGGAAAGAGAGCAATGGTTAGCCTTGATCGCCTAGTAAAGAGCAGAGACATTAGTTTGCCAACCAAGATCCGTATAACTCCTGCTATGGTCTTTCCAGTTGTGATGTATGGATGCGAGAGTTGGACTGTGAAAAAGGCTGACCGCCGAAGAATTGACGCGTTTGAATTGTGGTGCTGGCGAAGACTCTTGAGAGTTCCTTGGACAGCCAGAATATCAAATCAGTCGATATTGTCGACCATAAACCCGGACTGCTCATTGGAGGGTCAAATTCTAAAGTTAAAGCTCAGCTACTTTGGTCATCTGATGAGAAGAGAGGAGTCGCTGGAGAAAGATTTGATGTTGGGAAAGGTTGAGGGTCGCCGGAGAAGGGGTAGGCAGCGAACGCGATGGTTAGATGGCATCCTCGAGGCACTACAGATGAAGTTATGTGATGTTAGGAAGATAGTGAGAGACCGGAAAGCGTGGCGTGACATGGTCCATAGGGTCACGAAGAGTCGGACACGACTGAACGCCTGAACTGAACTGTTCTCTGAGTGCTGCGAATTCATGCCCTCTGTTACCATGGAGGGGCTAATTTTGAATGTACTGTTTACGGAAAATAGAACCAAAGTTCGCGCTGCAATTTTTGAGACTGCCGCCTATATGCTAGTTGTATTCGTTTGTTTCTCGAGGTGCGTAAATCAGAAACAATGGGAGGTTTTACCGTTGGTTTTGGGGTCACGCAGTCCCTATTTCAGATCAACTATATATATTCCCAATTCTAGCGTTTAGGTTTATGCCGTTGTTGCGTTTTCGAATTCGTCAACACATGTATGCACTTGCTTTTTATATCTTGTGTTTTTATTCTCCTTGCATGAAAGGGGGGGGGAGAGTAAACTAGAAGTACTAGGGCGGCGGCATCGTGTGTTCTAGTGTTATACGTTGTTTGTTCATTGTTTGTGCCCCTGTTGCGGTGTATCACCATAAAAAATATTTAACAATGAGGCTCACAACATAACTCGCTCGAAAGAAACGAATACAACGATGTCTCGGCATTCTAGGTTGATCCTTTATTACTCTGTTTTGTTCAGCGTGCAGGAAAGAAATGCATGTAAAAGGAATTATTTCTCGAATGAAATAGTATAAGAATATCGGATTGAGCCATCATAATGTTAATTGTACGCGCGCTGTAGACCGAGGGTGGCCGCATTTTGCTTTCATTGTTGGTCGCAAAAAGCGGTGGTGAATGCAAACGCTTTCTTTTTCGGGCATGTCTCGAAGAAACAAGCCGCAGTTACTAATGTTCCCTTTTGAAGCAACGTGACCATCCATGAAAGTAATCGTTTGATAGTTAAGATTATATTCAAGCAACATTGAGACGCAACCATCGCTGTTGCGTCAGTAGCATCGAAAAGGGAAAATCTCTAGATATTGCTTGTCTACGTGGCTATGCATGACGCGTCTGAGAAACACACGCCGTTATTTGGGCTAAAAGCGCTTCGCAGTGTTCCCACGTGGCTTGCATTTATTGTCATCTTGTGACATATAAGGGCTCGTCATTTTGCAGCAGTAATAGCGATAGCGAACCATTGCGCAGCCCGACGTAATTTCTCAGCGCCTTTGAATATCTTATGGAGAGCTGGACGGAACTGCGTCTGTATATGGAAATAAAATAAAATAAATTAAGAATAATCGCCGACAGGATTACGTCTACTGCAGCGCAAAGCCTCCCTCTCCCATACTCCTTCAATGGACCCTGCCCTTTGTCAGCGGCGGCTATATAGTATCCGGGAAATAAATCACCCGCCTACCTAACTTTCTTCCTGCCTCTGCTAAACGTGCCTTCTCTTTGAAATCACTTCATTACTTCCTTATCATTCGTTGTGCTCCCATCGCATTACACTGCCTTCTGTGCCCATTAACTCTTGAGTGCGACTACAGTACTAATAGACTGTTTTTCCTTCCTAAGCCACCCTACGCTCCTTGTCTCTTATAAGCTATCATTTTTGCTTACCAGAACAGAGCCATAAAATTTTGATGACTTATCTTTTTTTTTTTTGCAGTACTAGTTGCGGAGAATAGGTGGAAAATAACATACCTTCTAATGCACATTTATCAAAAGCGCATTTTTAGCAGCAGAATTAACTATAGTATAAATCGTTTCTTTATATTTTTATGGATGTTTCAATTAAAAAAAAGATAATATTCTGTTACAAACGGAGAGTGTTTTCATACGCTCCAATCTAAACGTTTCTTCTTAAAAATATTAGTGCCAAATATGTTGGATTGTGCCTGTCATTGGTGCTATGTGATGCTAATATATATTAAGTAAAAAATATACGTATTAGGAATGTATCTCTGTCACTGAGGTGCATTTCTTTCCGGCTCGTTTTGTAATCATGGGGCATTAATGTGGTGATTATTATTTTAAATTCATTACACATACCAATTTGCTCAAAAAGCTTTATTGGTTCTTTGATGAAGATTGACGAATGAAGCTCTGGGTTCCAACAATTATGCATCTGGTTCAGCACGGTAGCAGTATAAATTCGCCAAATATAGGTAATTACGATAAAGGAAGTTTTTTCTCTGTGACGTTCTTTGGTGAGACTCCTTCAATAACGTGATCTTTGACCGGATCGTGGCACGTTGTTTTCCGCTGCTGCACTGGCCTCCACTTGAAGTATTTTTCGTTGCCCACCACTGTTAGCATGAGAGCGAGTATCGTCATAGTCAAAAGTGACCGAGTTGCCGCGCATGCGCCTGAGCGGGCTTGCCCACCTCACTGGCCGTTGCTCCCCTCTGTGAGTGCAAGCTGGCTGACGTAATCCTCCGCCCTTGCTCTCGTTCTTTCTTGAGATGAAATTGTAAGCGGGTATCCTGTGCTGCCTACGATTTCGCTCTTTCGGAGTGCTTCACTTAAGACAGCAAATTAGACAAAGAGCAGAAGGCCAGAGCGCCGTAAAACAGCGCCGCTGACCTCGGCGCCACTGCTCGGCTTTGGGCGCACTTCAGCAGCTGGCGCGTCTACTCAGTTACTTTTGGCAAAGAGGCCAGTCCGAAGCCACTGTAGAATTGAAATGCGTGGAGCTCCATAAATTTTTTTTCTCCTTTCAGTGACGACGCGTTCTCTTGCCCTATAAGACCGTAAAATCTTCAAGTCTGGCTTATTTGGCGGCTATAAATTGCGCGTCCGTCTAGAAACGGTTTCAGCGAGAAAATAAGTGTAATTGCGCTTTCGCCTCAAGGTTAACTTCTGCGAAAGCCACGGGAAAAAAGAGAGGACGGAAGGGGTTGGGTGGCGAGAGGTAGCAGTAATAAACACGTGTTTCTAGAGAGAACAACTTCCGACCTCGTGAAGGTCAGACAACAGGTCAAGTTTTTCCGGACGTAGAAAAGTATGGTCGGCGCCATCAGCTAAACAGCGCTTTGATCTCTGGCGTCAAGCCTCGAGCAACCCCTAAACTGCGTTCCTGCTCAAGCGAGCGCCCGACGAAGCCACCTATAATGTCTTGCACAGATCGTAGGTTATCAAGGGCTCCCTCCAACACTCAAGGTTACTTACCTCCTGTATGTTCGGATGTCTGAACACATCCCAGCTCATCAGCCCCGACGTCGTTGGCCAACAGAAAACCTTAAAAGACATACCGCCTCTTAAAATATAGGCTCTCCTCTTTATATAGCATAAAGAATGCGTAATAAAGCAATTTAGGCACTAGCCAAATAAATAACTCAAAGTAAGACTGTGATTGCTAGTGTCATGTAAAGATCTGACAAATACAGCTGAAAACGTCAATACCTTTTACGAAAACGCTGCGGAGTCGTAAAAAACAGGCCGAAGTAAGAAGATATCTAAAGCGCTTCCATAGGTGTTCTGTACTGTTTTTTGCGTCTTCCTTGACTCCTGAACAAAATATAGGCAATGAGGCAGACTCTAAGATCGAAATTAAAAGTGGTTTATCGTCATTCCCAGGTTCTACATTCTGCTTTGAAGCACGACCCAGACCTCTGCACACTTTTTTACGAGAAGAAAACGATATATTTCACGTCGACGGTTGTGGAAACGTATCCGAAGCTTACATTTGAAAAATAAAATTGGCCATCATTCGAACTTTGCTCGAACAGGTGGGTGGACGACGTGTTTGCAGAAATTGGTCTAAGTGCATAAGTTCCAGAATGTTTTTGGATGTTATTGGAAAATACCTTACAACTCGACAAATCAGATTTTTTTTTTAACTAGGAGCAGCACTTCGCATTTAAGAGTGAGATTTGGAACCTGAAATGAAACCAAGGCATGGCCTATGAAAACAAAAAAGAATAATTGGAGTGCTGTGCTTTGAGGACCCTGGAGAGGATGTACATTGAGTGACTCAGCAATCGCACCGAAATAAAAGAACTTAATGAAGGAATTCAGTTTATCATCTAAGGAAAAATGATATGATGAGAAAGAAAGGAAGCTCCTAATGTATGATAATCAACCATTGGGTAGAAAACGAGGTCGTCATTCAGTAGCTATAACCGCAAGTGTTGTTCATTGATAACAGTATTCTCAGCAATAGGACGTTGACATAAGAACCGTCGTGCAAGAATATGACAAAGGCATTTACGAACTTTGCCAACCGAAAGGCAGCGTGATAGGTGACTCTACTGAAACGGCCGACATCTAACTGAGGCAGCAAGTGGCATCTCCCGACAGTTCGAAAAGCGATGTGGTAACGCAATTAAAGAGTCGGCAAAAGAGAGGCACAGTGGTTGTTGAGTGAGGTTGTTGAGGTTTGAGTTGCTTGCTGTAAGCGTTATAAGTATTTACAGCCACATTTTGCAGCTTATTATTCATGCTATCTGTAGTACATATTGTCATGCATTGATTGCACTGTATACTGGAACCACTGAGGAATCGAACTTTCGTCTTTTCAACAGGGTAGTAACTTGTTCGAAGCAGTGAAAAGTCAAGCTATATCTGACGAGACGGGTAAAAATATTCCTGATGAAGCCAGATCCTTTCCGAAATAAAAGACGTTCTACGCACTTTACACGAGATGCTAACCGTCGACGCATCGTACCTATTCACTTGACAGAAAGAATGTGTATAAGATGTCATCGTATTCGTGCTTCGTGGTCAGTGACACTAAGCTGAATGTCGTGACATGGCAGAAAACAATAGAAACAAAACATTAGGCGGGCTCGCCGTTCGTCTCTGCACTAAGGCATCAAAGATAGCGATTCTGGAATATCTGAAAACAATGAAGATGAAAACGAGTGGTATTTTCGCTGGACCACTGCGGCAAATCGCTAAATTCTGTCTCCCAGGCCTAGAACCTCCTCCTAATTAGTTTTCATCCAAAATAACGTTTCTGCTTTCTTATATAGCAGAGCCGAAGGTCTGATACATACAGTATCTACTGATCTCATTGGCACAGGACGCCGCCCAAAGGACCACAAAACACGTTGAGAGACAAGACATAACCAACCCATGACGCCGCCAAAAATGACATCATCCCTGTCCAAGCCATGCAGTGCGTGCCTATACATCTCAGCTATCCGATACCAAGATACTTTGTTGGGCGAGTTAGTCAACATCCATTGTCAACAAAAAAAGCGTGAACAGGAAGACACAAGACCAGATATAAGGAAGCCACAGGAGAAGCGTTGACTCACCACTCAGCCTTAGCCTCTAATTCAATTCCCAGAAAAAAAACAAAAACAAATGTGACGGCAACAAAGCTTTCGCATGAATCACCCCTGGGTTCATCTGCTAAACAAAATGTCACTCAAAAAGGAACTTCTTTGCTCGAAAAAGCAACAGAAGTCTTACTGACGTACTTGATGTCGCGAAATAAAGTATGCTTCAAAGAGTTCCTCGTCAATTTTTCTTTGTGCCGAAACGAAATTCTAATCTGGTCAAATGGGGGAGTACACTTCTCCTTTTTCGTTTTCTCGCAAGAATGGCAATGGGAGACCAGAAACGTTTTGTCCTTGCCCCTTTCCAAATTGTTTCGGTGTTCCGGTAGCCTCTTGGTAATACACCGCCCTGCTTGTCCTATATAACAGGCTCCACAAGAGAGTGAAAACCTGTACACAACACCAGTCTTACAGTTGACAAATGGGTCTCTATGTTTAACCCCACATTCCTGCTTCTCAGATTGTCGTTCCCTTTGAATAGCCGGGCAAATCTTCTTCATCTTGGGCGGGGCGGTCAATGCAACATCAACACCATATCTTTTGCCAAGATTCTTGAGGCCATGTGAAACCCTATGTACATACGGTACCACCGCAACGTTCCTCTTCTTCTTACCTGTTAGGCTCGACTAGTCGAAAATTTGGACAGCTTTTTTTTTTCGAAAAGTTTGCCACAAGGCATACGTTGAGAAAGGGGGAATGGGATGCCGGAGATGGAAAGTTAAATGGAGTGATGTCCAGTTGCACTTAGGTATTCGCAGAGGTTGGCGGTGTAGTGGTTTTCCATTGTCCATTTCTCATAATCACAATCGCGGTTCCACCGCAGGCCGATCTTCATGAGTAGCCGTTGTCTAACTGGAGCCGTTGCTGGACACATCCACAAGCGACGCACATCACAGTTCTCAGGCGCAGTGTCACAGTGAGGACATCTGTCAGTTCCTGGCATATCTTAATCACGCCAACGATGTTGTACAGATGGGGTCAGAGCCACCCCTGCCCGAATCCGGCGCACTGATACCTCCTTCTGCCGAGTAAGATTACGGGGGAGAGGGTGCGAACACGGAGGAATGAAAGCGCGTGTTCGCTGGCGCAGAACTTGAGAATCGAAAACGTGGGACAGGAACGGATCTGGGGGAAGAGGGCAAGGTTATGGATCACCTGATGTGTTTATGTGCGTCATAGCATCCCCTTGATTATTATGTGGATCGCGAGCATGGCCACGGATCTAGTGTACGCGCACAGGACATGGGTACATTTAACAGAGGAAATGAATGGACTGTGCTATTAGGAATGTGCGTCGAATGGCCTTAAGCTGTTTAAGGACAGAGAGAGTCGGTGTAAAGATGAAATGCATTGAATGTAGGAACGGCGGAAGGGAATAAATGGCAATGTAAATGGCTTGAGGTTCCAGTGCCAGAAGGGTGCACGTATGCATCAACGCCAATTTGGACAATTAGCGCCAAACTGACTGAATTATGAGAATAGCGGCCTGTTGCTGCTGGACAGAGTGCGTGTGCGCATTTACTCGCCGGCATCCCGTTCGAAGAAGTGTTGTCGTCGCTCGCACGTGTTCCCGAAAGACAGCCCGTTTCTTTGAGGTCCAGACGCCGTCTGTGCATCCCCCCCTCTCCCCTTCTTGCTGTTCGGAAGCGGCCGGCACCCGTTTTTCGGCAGCGCAGCCGCCGCCACCCGCTGCGATCAGGAGACACTACTCGCTGACCGCTGCCTTGGGAAACGGCGGCTGCGTAAAGAGAAGTGGGGCGACAGGACCGCGGGGCCGAAGACACATAAATCAACAGTCTGCCGAGACGCGCCCGTTTGAACGCTCACGTTCACTTGGACAGCGGGCTGACAGCGGAGGAGCATGGATCACCTTCGTCGGCAAGAACGTGCAAGTCCAAGGAGTGATGTTACAACAATCGACCAGCCGCTTGGTGGGAGGACCGGCGAGAGTGTGAACGCACAGCGGGTTTTCGTTAAAAGGTGCGATTGGTTGATTAGAAAACAGTCAAATTTTCCCTCCCAATTCGGAAGCCTTAAAATGAACCTCTGTAAAGTCTTCAAGCATCTTGATACTCATCACGATCCCCGATCCTGATCCTCGATCTGAATCGCGACTAGTAACTATGTAAATAAATTTTGTCTATCTCATCTAATTTTGGTGAACCGGCTGCATCTTATTCTGCACTTCGCTGGGGAACCGAGAAACTTCGGAAACTATCAGAAGTACGAACCATCATCATCTTAACTGGCGCAGTCGAGCAGAATTTTCCAGCGATGGGCGAATAAGAGCAGCAGCGTTGGACACCGGACGAGAGCGGTGGCGTGAACGCCGGACACGAGAATGTCGCTGAGGAGCTAGCGGCCTGCCAAAGCGAGTCCCCCTAGGCCTGTGAACAAGAGATCGTCGCAGTGTGACTCTTCAGAAGTCAGGCGAATGCCTCTTGGTTTCCTGTCGGGTGCGGTTGGTGACAATGCCATACAACTTGAGAGATAGGGAGGGTAACACAACAGATGCAGAGCCGGGCGGTGTTGAATGCTTGAAGGAGTTGGCGGTGACCAGTGACGCGGTGGGCGATCCGAGCAGCGCATGACGCAAACAGC
This sequence comes from Amblyomma maculatum, assembly GCF_055883805.1. Classification (NCBI taxonomy): domain Eukaryota; kingdom Metazoa; phylum Arthropoda; class Arachnida; order Ixodida; family Ixodidae; genus Amblyomma; species Amblyomma maculatum. The sequence continues at coordinate 95,181,752 of NC_139353.1, read as the reverse complement.
GTAGGAGCAGCAGATAGACATTTTAGAGCTTCGATTAAAAATTGCTCAAGCAGAAAACGAAGAGCAACGCCTTATTCTGGAGAGTCAGAAGCTGCGAGCCCAAGAGCGGGCTAGTTGCCACGAGGACGGCAACAGCGGAGCGTTAACTGTGAGCTAGTCAGAGGAAGATAGGCGCCTAGAATATGCATCCTGATTGAAGGGAGTACTAGCACCGATGCCATGTCGGGGGTTCTTCGTGCCTGGATGGTTTGAGGATGTGGAGGTAACTCTTTATTCTTAGGATGTCCAAGCCGAGTGGCGAGCGGGGCTTGTCTTGCCGGGGTTGAGTGAAAGGACACGCGGATTGCTTTCTGCGTTGACAGCCCAAGATAGGAAAGACTGAGAAAATGAAGCAAAGCATTTTAAACTGATTGAAGCTGTCAGCGGCAGAAAATAACACGCTGTTTGCAGGGTGGACAAAACCAACAAAAGAAATATGGCGCCGATTCGCAATCCGGCTAGAAAACTATTTTGAATATTATACAAAAATCTCGAAGGCTACCCCTTTTGTGGAACGACAGCAATTAATGGTAACAGGCAGGCTGAAGGAGTGCTTAACAGCAGAGGCAAGGTATCACGTAGTTGCCAATGAGAGTGAGAAGTTCCCTTCCCCGAGCGAAGTCGCCAAGCTGGCGGAGAGTTTCGACGAGAGCTTGAGATGGAACCCCCCCCCCCCCCCCCCCCCACTCTTGCGGTCCTAAAGCAGCTGGCGCCCATTTGGCAGTGGCGCAACAGCCGCCACCCGCTGCAATCGGGAGACACTGCTCGTGGACCGCTGCCTTGGAAAACGGCGGCTGCGTAAAGAAAAGTGGGGCGATAGGACCGCGGGGCCCAAGGCCCATAAATCGACTGTCTGCCAAGACACGGCCGTTTGAACGCTCAAGATATCACAAGGCTGACAGCGGGTTGACAGCGGAGGAGCATGATCACCTTCATCGGCTCCGAAGAACTACCTAGTACAAGGAGTGAGGTTACATCAATCGAACAGCCGCGTGGTGGGAAGACCGGCGAGAGTTTGAAGCCACCGCTATATCGTAGCCGGGTTTTCGTTAACGGGTGTGACTGGTTGATTAGAAAACAGTCAAATGTTCCCTCACAATTCGGAAGCCTTAAAATAAACCTGTGGAAAGTCTTTAAGCATCTTGATACTCATCTCGATCCTCGATCCAGATCCCGACTAGTAACTATGTAAATACATTGTGTCTGTCTCGTCTAACATTGGTGAACCAGCTGCATCTTATTCTGTACTTCGTTAGGGAACCGAGAAACTTCGAAAACCATGATAGGTATGAACCATCAACATCTTAACTTCATCCATGCTGAGAAGGGATGGGTGTTGACGTTGCATTGATCGCCCCGCTCAAGATGAAGAGGATTTGCCCGGCTATTCAAAAGGAATGAGAATCTAAGAAGCACGAATGTGGGGTTAAACATAGAGACCCGTTTGTCAGCTGTAAGACTGGTGTTGTGTACAGGTTTCCCCTATCTTGTGGAGCCTGTTATATAGGACAAACAAGAGGCTACAGGAACACCGAAACAACTTGGAAAGTGGCAAGGACGAAACTTTTCTGGTCTCCCTTTGCCATTATTGTGAGACAACGAAGTAGGAGAAGTGTACTCTCCCGTTTGACCAGGTTAGAATTTTGTATCGGCACAAAGAAAGCTTGCCGAGAGAACTCTTTGAGGCATACTTTATTTCAAGAGACATCAAGTACGTCAGCAAGATTTCTTTTGCTCTTTCAAGCAAAGAGGTTTCTTTTTGAGTGATTTCTTTTTTAGCAGATGAATCCAGGGGTGATTCATGCGAAAGCTTCGTTGTTGTCACATTTGTTTTTGTCTGGGCATTGGTTTAGAGGCTGAGGCTGAGTTGAGTTATAGCGCTTGTCCTGTGGCTTCCTTTTAGCTTATCTTGTGTCTTCTTGTTCGCGCTGTCTTTTGTTAACAACAGCTATCGGATGTCAGCGACCTGTGGCCTGATACATTCCTGGGCTAGGTTTCAAGCGGTCAGCACCATGGCGGCAATCTGGCTTCATTCCTTCGGTCACGTCCATCCCTATGTCATGCATCTCTTCTTCGTCGTTGTTCCTTGTCCAAGATCTGGATGACCTCTTAGTGGCTCAGGGTAATGCTGCGGACGAGGAAAAAACAGGCAGTGGTGCGAGCATAAGCGTTCGCGTTAGACCCGTCAGAATTCATAAAAATCTCATCGTCATGAGCCCGCGTCTGTCGGCTCTCTATCCCTGGGTTCATCGGCTTTCCACCGCTAACAATATATGCCTATTTTTCATCTAGCAGTCCAGTCCAGTGACAATTCGGGAAGATTCAAAAAGAATAGCAGGTTGACAAGAGAAAGCAACAAATCATGATGTGGGCGTGCAAGAAGACTACTGAGAGAACATGGCTAAAATTGGGGCCTGAGAGGTAAGGAAATGTTGACTGCCATAGTTGTTTGTTCAATTTTGAGTTTTTGATTAGTGCAAGCTGACGTGCTATAGGTCTTGGGGCTTCAGGGAAGTGTATGTGCTGCCCGGAGACAAGTAAAGGTTTTTACTATGCTGGTTCGAGATCGTTTATAGAAATGCGGGCATCTACGCGGAAAACGAAGCTTGAAAAGGCAAGGAAGTGTTGGTAATTCTCTCGAAAGCGGCATCAGCTCTTAAAAGCAATCTACAAATGACAGGAAATACATGTTCTCTGCTTTGTTCATCATTGTTTCTTTGTCCGTACCTACACAGCTGTTGGAGACAAATTTCCATTATATTTTAGTTTGTCTGCCAAAAGTTGTTTTACAAAAAGTGGATGTGCTCATGGTTCATCTGCAAGCATCCATACTAAATATTTGACAGCGATCGCGCGAACCATGACATAAGATGGCACCGCGAACAGTAAAATAGCACAAATTAAAGGGCAAGACTTCAACGTTCAAACAATATTTTAAATTAGCTACCATCGCATCCACTGTATCTTCGAGGAAGCTGCCTGCAGCTACAGAACATTTTTGCCCACGTCTTTACCTCCCAAAAGTGAAAAAAGAAAAGCACGCACACAAAAAAGTGCGAGTAAAGATTTTTAAAGCTTGATTTCATCCAAAGCGTGTAGCGTTTTCATTCAAGAGATGCCTATAGTGAAGCTGGTCCTTCCTTTGCGCGTTCTAAAACAAAATCATGCTAAATATAAAAAATCACGTCACGACGCAGTTGCGCACTGATATTGGTCTGCTTTCCAACGCGGTGTGAATCAAAAAGATCGGCTGTAGTGTTACTGTGGCTACGGATAGGGACAGGGTTTCGCCTCGGTTGTGGGTGTCTGGACTTCAAGCTTTGAGTGAATGAAGACGCAAATGGGGGCTGCCTGTCGAGGATTACTGCTTTCAAAGAAGACAAAAAAGATGTCTTCTCACCTTGCGCAATCAAGGGCGCTTTGTCACTTATGCGATCCTCGGCTAGCAACACGTATTTCTGCTGTTATACGACATGAAGCAGAGGCCCAAATACCTGCAACTGGTAAAACGTACGGTCGCTCTCCCGAGACTTGTTAGGCTACAGCACATTTTCTTCATTCACTGCACGTTTCATAGCAGACAACAGCGTGCGCATGCGCCCCGTCTCGTTGATTTTTTTTTTCGTATTTCTGAGTCTCTGTGTAGAACGCAGAAAAAATATTATGTGTGATATATCATGCAGAAAATAATTTTTGAGAGGTTTTTGAAGGTATTCTGCAACTTTATGTGTTACCTTTCGGGTTTGTAGCCGCAACGTAAAATGTTGAGCGCTTCAGGAATATCTCAGTTAGTTGAGAAATAATAAAAAAATGGCCTTATTATCGAAAGCCTAGTTCAAAGCACCTTTGATCTTTAACACTTAGGCTCAAGGTGCAACGGACAATCAGTATATTCCAAAGAATAATTATTAGTTTGTCCTCTTGAAGTCGTGCTTCTCTTCAACTGTTCGTAGTTCTTTTCAAAATGCTTCAAGAAGTATCCGCGCAAATCCAAGCCTATTTCTTCAAAGGAGGCGAAGGGCATCAAATTATTGACTGCTTTGTGAAAGTTATTTCAAATCTCGAACATTATCCGCCACCTTAAAAATTTCTGACAAATACGTGGAACTCAAAATTAAAATTCTCAGCGTGTAGACGTATCAGGTTTGAATAGTTTTAGATCTGATCGCTTATCATGCCTCGTTGAGCGTCACAGACCTCCGTCGCAAGCACCTCTTACTCGCCACCGTATGCACATTTGGTTGAATTAAAGGACAGCACAGATTTACAACACACGTGATTCGGACATCCCCGTACAGAGAACAGCGGCAAGAGAAAACACTTTTTGTAGCGCAACTGCGTCATTCGTTCTTAGAAGAATTGTAGTAAGGGAAAACTCTGGCCGATTTCGGTGGCTTGCACCACTTTTCTGTATAAATTAGGATTGAGTCGTGTGCTTATCTTAATCCTACAGGAAGTTTATCCCCTCATTGCATACCCGGCAATCTGTGAGAAGATCAAAGTTTTATAAACGTATTTTTGTTTTGCTTATTGTAAAATCATACGCCGTTTGCAGGTTCGCAGTGTTTCGTGGTTTGTTTTATGTGGCAGTTTTATTTTCTCGACGGGAGAGTAGAAATATGCAGATTTTTCCTTCGCAGCGATAACTAGGGCTGTTCCTAGAAGCATGTGCATAACTATCGTTTAGGCACGTTCTTACTTGAATCTCAAATTAAGCGTGTTTCGCAGGACGTTGTAAGCTTGGATGCTCTCTTGGTGGCAGGGTGTTTTTGCTGAAGTGCACTTAACACAAGAAAGCAGACCCAGTTCTTCAATATGGATCCAGGTAGCTTTATTGGCGGGCGGATATTGGGGAAATAGCTGGGAAGAATGATTTGCACTTGTAAACACGAATAAAGTAGTGAGCTTGATGAGAATGCCATCTTTGAAGTGTTCGCAGCAGGAAAAAATTGAGGACATGACGAAAAAAGCACGAAAGGACGAATGCTTTGTAGCTTTCGCGCAGTCATACGTGTTTCTTCGTGTCGTCGTTTTTTTCTTGCTGCTAACACTTCAAGGATGGATCAGTATCAACAGGCCCAATTATCAGATTTGATGCGAGACATGCCATAGCCTGCTATATTTTCTATAGACACGTTCATTCTGATGAGCTGTATTTCTTGCCCTCACCTGTAAGGTTTCCATGTATAGGCTTTTAAATAATCACTGAATGGCGTTGCTACATGGATGAATAGATGGAATATAAGAGCGTCCCTTTGGAAAAAGGGTGGTAGCAGTCGCTATCACGCTGGGTTTTTCCTTACATCTTAATTATTATTTTAGATCTATTAACTATGCTATTCTGATTATTGAATTTTTATTTTACAATAATAACATTATGTTACATCACCAGTCACCAGCCACCAGTCTTCTAATTGTTTTTTTCTAGCTTCCACCGCAGGATCATTTACCCGGCCACTGATATTCCTAAACCCCTGAGACTTTGAAAGAGTGACTGCGCCTTCATCGGCTTCCGGATGGAGACCATCACATTCGAATATAAGATGGTTAATTGTTTCTGTGGATTGACCACATACTGCACAATGTGTCATCCTCATGGTTAAATTTATTTTTGTATCTACGTGCGTCTTACGTACAGCGCCATATGTGACAGGAATCACAAAGTGAGACCGCGCCTCACGGCCGGTTACGAGGGAGAACGCTTGCGCTCTCTCGACTAGCCTGCCCTCACAACTATCGGCAATCTTGTGCCTATACCTCAACGTCGTCTGTCAGCCGCGTGTTATCTGTCATGCGGACACTCTTCCTTCCGAGCCCCAGGAACTCTGGAGTGTTTTCCGAGTAAATGAAACCTTAAAGAATATGTATTCGTCGCGCCAGGAGTATATTATATCATTTTGTTAAAACATAATTCTCAATTCAGTCGAACACGCCTGTAGACTGTAATTTACAAGCGTTAAGGAGCTTTCTGGTTCTGTATACGGGGTTATCTTACCTGGCCAAATGCGCCAGCAACCTCGCTTCTTTTAACTACAAGAGACATGCATGCCTGAAATTGCAAGTAAAAGCCTTCGTACTTCAAGGCTCAATTTTCAGCATGTAGACAGCCACTTAACGCATCTAGAAGCTTGGTAACTCTTGGCTCAGCATTAGGTGGACATTTCCGTATGAGGAGGTTCGGAACAGTCAGCGTTACGCTGCTGCAAAATTTCGCACATCAAAGGGAAGATTTGTGGCTGAACACTTCTTAGTGAAGCTTTGTTTGCAGCAATAGGATGCAAGAAATGTAGCCGTTTCTTGTTATGAGTTATGGCGGTTATATTGTGGAGTTGGTATATTAGGTATCACTTTTTATAGCGCCATATTTCTATACAAATAAAGTAAGGGGGGTCGGCTAGTGAATTGTAATCGAGTTTGATCGCCCGTTAAAATTTTCAGGCAGTAAATATTAAAATACAGAAGAAAACAATAAGGCCCATAACGCAATTGAGCGAGTCTACATGGATAGCCACGCAGGAAAGACAAACAAAATTGAGCAAAAGCTCAAGCAGAACACTCGCGCGAGGGATATAAATTCACTGTATAAATGACAGTCAGTTTTCAAAATATTGCGAAGGCAAAGTAGCACTTCTTGACGGTTACATTATTGTATTCTCCTAGCACGTGGGCAAGTGGGAAAATTTTGACGAATTATTTGATTTTGCAATATTGGGGGGATGATATATAAAAAAAAAACACGCTATACTCAAAACGAAGCGCGCATCTTGCCCCCCCCCCCCCCCCCCTTCCCCCTTTCCCGCGAAAATTGCCTGAGCTCGTACTTGCACATGCTGCATTGTGCGCATTGAATTCATAATAATAGTAATAATAATAATAATGATAGTAATAATAGTAATAATAAGGAATCGCTGCATCCGGCATTGATAGGTGCGGTCTCGTAATTCACTTTCATTTTTGCCTTAAACCGCGCGACTTCTAAGATGGCTCATCGTTTGGTAAAGGACGACACTTCTGGCTTTTCAAAATTCATGTTTGGCAAGTACGGGAGTGTGCGGCTCGCCACCCAGTATGAAATCACAGTATTCTCGAGAAAACTAAACAGAGCGTAAGAATTTACAAGGTATTTTACGCAATATTTTTTTATTCGAGTAGCAATTCGATTGAATGCCGTAAGCGGTAAGGACAAATCTTTTAATTGCTTTCAGCGCACAGAGGGCGTTTCCTTTAGGCTTCGTGCCTGTAGTTTCTTTTATTCATTAAAACCTTTTCATTGCAAACGGATGTAACGTTTGATTCTCGTCAGCGCCGGTTCTGTTATCATGCCCCAACCTTGGGTATTTTCTTCATGTACCGGTATGCACTGATGTGGCACGTGCATTGAAATGGTTACACTGCTGGCTGACAGTAAAACATCAAGAAAAAAATGTCGCTCAAAAAGTTTCCGCTGACGGAGGCACACCACATAAAACTCTGCTGACGGAGGCCGCCGCCGAGTTACGCAACGGAAAAATTTGCATTTTCTCCTCGTCCCTTTTTGAGCGCTCTTTAGCGGTAGTGGGTAGTCGATCGATCCTCCCGGCGCATCTCTTGAGTTAGCAGCCGATGAGCCATGACAGCGTTATGAAATCCATGCATCTGTCTGTTTCCTCAGCAAAGGCGCGAAAACTCGATGCCACTCGAACAGAAGCCTAGCGGGGCGAAGGTAGCTGACTTCAGCAAAAAGAATGCAGCTCTAATCTGACGTATACGGAGCCGCTAATTTAGACTCTGGATAGCGTATTGCTATACCATATTCTGTAGGCACACTGGAGCAGACGACGCTTTCAGCGAGTTAAACGGCGATTGTTGCTTAAAGATCTCTCGGAACGCAACCTAAAGGTAACATACACTCACTGTAAACGGTGATTGTTGCTGAAAGATGTCTGTTAACGCAACCTAAAGATAACACACACTCACAGAGGCATTAAATGATTGTGGGGAATGTAATTGCTTAGTGTAACTGTTGTCATACCGATTCTTAACTAAAGGTGTCTGCACACGCAACGTAAAGGTAACATACACCCACTGAAGGCTGAATATAGTTACAGTGAAGGCAACTGCAAAAAAAAAAATATTCAGAAAAAAAAGGACACAGGAGTCGAGCGCATGTTTAAGTGGCATCAGTGAAGAGATGAGTGGTGTTAATGCATTGCGCCACCGAATTTTTTCCTGTATTGCATGAATTGGTACACCGAAACGACGGGAAAGATTGGCTTTAAATGTGTTCTTTTTAGTTTAGACAATATATCCACTATTTGTCGCTTGGTGCCGCTGCTCAGAGGAATCACGCGCCAGAGCGTCATCTGGTCGAGTGCTCCTACGGGATATTGTGTGCTAATACGCCTCCGGCGGAGGGTAAGGTGAGGAGAGGCGTGCGGAGTCGATTTTCTTTAGTATCTTCGAGCAATTGCAATGTTCATGATGATCATGTGGAAGACTGCTGCTCTCCAACTTCAGCGGGTTGATATGTATAGGTCAGTTGGTGACAGCCCTATGTAATTGCCTTCCTCTTTCCTGTGTGCTGGGGCTTTTAATTTTTCAAATGCGCCCATCAACGCCACCTGGAGTACCTCAATGGCGGCATCTTAGGTGATGCAATTGACGAGCTGGTTCTTTAGTGCGACACAACATAGACACATTGTGGAAGATAACTGCGTTGAGATGTTTATCTAAAATGCAACACAGGTGTGGAACGAACAACACTGGTGTCACTGAACCAGGATTCGATATAGGTGCGATTTTACCACGGCGGAGATAAACCAATTACGCCCGCACGATTAGGACTTCATGTTTCTCTAAACACGACGTGGACTACATTTGCGATATATTTGCATATATTTTCTTACCGGCTGCAATCACTCTTGAACATTATTTGAAATGAAAAAAAAAACAATTAGCCAGCGACTCTCTATGGTTATGGAGCAACAAAATGGAGAGGGCATGGATTTTGTGTTGAGCTATGTTTTCGTTACCAAGGAATCTTTACATCATTGGCGCCATGCAAAACAGGTGCTTCTGATGTAGGGAAATGGAAGTCTCGCGAGTTGTAGTGGAACTCTGAGGAAGGGAAATTAAGCGAACGTTTTAAGCATGAAATGCTTTTCCTCCCTTTGAAGGCAACCTTGACGGGAAGCAAAAATAAAACAGCGAGCCAGCATCCGGGCACCGATTCAGCTTCATTCGGGCACCGAAAAGATAAACACCTGGAAAAGAAAGAAATTTCACGAAAGGAGTCCGCTCTCTCAGGCTTCCGTGCTTTCCCCAAGCATGGCGGCACGGTTCCATGTATACTCTCGCTTAGGATGATGCCCGACGCCTCGGTCAAGGACGCAGCAGCTTGAATAGCGTTCGAGCATTTTGAATCGAGCTTGTCACTGTATTACGTCATCACCTCATGGCGTTTCTGTTTTCACCAAAAGGTTGCATAGACGCAACGGCAGAAGACTGCTCGCCCCTGCAGACCGCATAATGATTAGCGGTCGCGCCCTAATGTATCAGGGCTACCCCGGACCACAAATGCTTACCTAAGGCCCCACATTTGCCGGCTATCGCTTCGACTTGAGAAGAAAAAAACTTTACAGAAGAAGCTAGTGGTGAACTGTGCTTAGCAGTAGACCCATTTTAAGGAGCGTGGCTAGTAATGTTTACAGCCAACGTGTTATGACCGTAAACTATTTGATATTTACAACCACACACAATTACGAGAGAGGCCTTAATTATTTCTTTTTGAGTTGTCTCCCGTAGATAGACGTAACGAGCATAGATTTTCGAGCAGAAAAGACAGTAGGCGGAATAAAACTCCTGGACAAGTTTCCAGTGTAAACCACATGGCATGCACTTAAATCCCTCTAAGCAGTGAGGCCTTGCTCCTTAAATTCCTTTTTGCCGAAACATAGAATGTGCCAGCTCGTTTATGAATAACCGTATACTTGAAGAATTTTTCGCTAGTCAGGCGGAGGCTAACGGAAATCAGAATAGAAAGACGCGCTATTTTCGGGAAGGTCTATGATAGGCCCATCAGCAAATGAAATCAGGCGTGGAGAGGACGCGAAGGAGGCATGAAAACAAAGTATTACTTAATATTTTGAACAGTTGTGCAGCAGGTGGTGCTGTATTCAGTGCGAAATTCAAGCATCATATGCATGAGGTAATGATAGATTATATGGTGCTTTGGGTGACACTAACCTTACGCGAAGCCGATGATTTGAACTAACTTTCACCTTGCAGTAGTCCGAACCTTTTTTTAAGACACCGGTCACGCGACTGGTAACGCAGCTTGTTAAAGTGCGTGCAGCTTGGTAAATGTCCAGTGTAAATAAAAAAAAAAGTAACGACTCTTATTTTCTGGCGATGATATTTATGAATTGCATCTAGGGACAGTAGTTTATTGGAAGTTTTGATGGGAGATTCAAACTTCCAGAAACTATGGTAATAAAGAAAACTGTGGCTTGCATACAATAATAATGTGACTGCTATCCTGAATTTGAATCTTCATCTCCCCACTCCTTTTCCTCTTTATTGCACTCTGCCCGGTCATTTCAAGTACTGGGTCGGAAAAATGAACAGTTTATTTCATTGTGGGGATCATACGCGGATTTTCGCTGTTACGGCGTAGAGTTCAGTAGCCGGATGTAAGATCCTGCTGACATCAAACTATATCAATGCATTTCAAAGGCAGCAAAAATGCAGCCATTTCTGTGCATGATGAATACACTTTCAGAAAAGAACAAATTTTTGCTGCTTTAGTCGGAGAGAGTTATATATATATAGCTACGAAACTGTCCCTTCCTTTTTACTGTGACCAGTTTTTAGAACCTTAACAATATGTGTATTGCACTGAAGCTGTGGGTAATACAACCGCACAAAAAGCATGGCCTTTCGTTTGTATCCTTAAGAACGATATCTAACTGAACTGGTCGATAAGGACATTGCTGCGCCTGTTGTCGTTGTTATGGCTGTATGAAGAAGGAAAAGAAAATGCACGGGCCTGCTACTGGCTCTGTTGCTGAGCCACCTTCGCTGCCTTGCGCGGACAGAAGAGAGAAAGTAGAGAAGAAAGAAAAAGCAGAGGGAGACAAAGACGCGCACCGCAACAGCCGTCGTCAACCACCTAAGCAGTGGCGGCTGCAATTACGGCCTGCAGCAGATAAAATGGCTGGCTAGCCCCCGCCGCAAGCGACGTTGACCTACCATCTCAGCCCTGTAGGGCCAGGATCAGCTACCCTTCCTTGCAGCGCCTGGAGTATACACTTCAAAGATTGTTCCTTTCATATCCGCTTGTGGGCACGAGTGCGTTCAGATAAGGAGTGTTGGAAAAAAAGGTAGTCAAATATATATCTCTCACTCCTCTGCGAAACTGCAGAGCTCTTGGGTGGCTTTATGTTTTTTTAGAGCATTAAAATTAGTGCGTATTCTACAATCAGTGCGTATAGAAACGTTGCTGCAAATTTCATATTGCTACTGTTGCCTAGCACGTGAGTTAATGTGATGGTGTGCTGCTTTTTCATTTTAAATCTTGGGTTGCGTGACGCTATGAAAGGAATGCAATCCGTTATTTTAAGAAGTGTAAAGAAGATGAAGAAGAAACAACGCTGCCGCATCGCCATCACCATCGCTGGTCTCCGGCGCCCATCTCTCTCGTGCTGATGCTGTGTCCTGCGGCTGGTATTTCGATCCTGCTGTGCCCGAATTACTGCCAGCGCTAGACATTCCAATCAACTATTAAATCCACATTTCACTTGGTGGAGGTCAAGCTGAGGTTTCCTGTACCCTTCTCGCCCTGGAACTTCGCAGCAGAACGTTAACTACCCTAATGACGGAGCCTACTTCATTGCACCTACCTCCGCCAGTCACCTGCACAGGTGCCCTTCGTCAACGGGACCCCGCTACCTTCAGTGGAAGCAGCGATGACGGCGTCGACGATTGGCTGTCCACTTACGAACGGGTCCACGAATCCACATTTCAGAAGAAAGTCTGTCGGCCTTTGTTCGTTTGGTCACACTATAGCTGCCAATAAAATGAAGTCATCACCCGAAACTGGAACTAACGTAATCAGAAAATTAAAAACCCGGCCTCCACTGGGAATCAAACCTCTATTTGTTGGATCCCCGACAGAGCTCTGTAACCAGTTTCCCACCCGCAGGAAATGATGAACCCGTCCATTTCGATGCGATGATGCTTATGGCATTGCGCTGCATATGGAAGGCCTGCATGGCTGCAAGAGACGCCGACGTTGATGCACGCCGGGACAGCACTGCTCCCCCGAGTCCATTGCGAAGTTTGTGAAAAATCCACAAGAATGTGTGCCCGAAACCTTAATGGCTATCGATCACTGGGTACCTTGTGCACATGAAAGAGTTTTGGCCCCTATACGTCAGCCATTGTTTAACTCATGCCAATGCTATGTGCATTGTTCGCCAGTGTTGTTTTTCTTTTGCCGTGTTGTGACGTATGAGTCTAAGCAGGCAATAGAAAGAACCAACTGCGCTACGCCCAGGATCGTGAAACGCTCATCATAAATCTTCTTGCATATGGTTAGAAGAAAATGAATAAATGGATTCGGTATCCACCGGGAATCGAACTACCAGATCCCCAGACGAGCGATTTAACCAACTGTGCCACGCCCGGGACAGTAAAACTCACAACATAGTTCTCTTTATCTACTGTGAGGATGATAGCGATAATAATGACGCGGCAATTAGTGATAATGGAAATGATGACATTAGCAGTGCTAATGACTTTTAATATAGTTTATAATGAGAGCAAATGTGATGCCCCATGTGCACCTGCAACGTTTAGGCATTTCTGCAGTGTATATTCTATAGTGCTCTGGGGCGTTTACTCAAGATTCCTTCTTTCATCATGTCAGGTTCTTCCTTTAGCACTAGTTCTTTTCTCCTTACCTATATTTCTCCACTTGCCGAATAAGTATCAGCAAAGGTAATCGCCGCAGGGATTCAGGCCGGCGTTCTTCGCCTCACTAAATGGAGAGCTGAAGGCAGGCTCCCATGAAGAGAGAACGAGCAAAGTAAAAGGATGTCAGAAGCAACCACGCATGACTGCCGGTCATTTGCGCATGAGGTAATCGCTTCTTTATCGACCCAGATAACGACGACCTGAAAAAAAAACGCGTTTTGTCATCCTTTAAAAAAAAGTGGAGATTATAACATTCACTGATGAGCTCACAACACATTGCTCCGTCATTCTTCATGAATATTACGTTGTACAGAAGTGGGAGCTTCAGAGCAGAACGGTAGAAATTCACGCTGATAACTTCCAAGTGAAGGACGCGGAAACATCATGTTATCTCCGGAACAGCGCTATTAGATTTTCAGAGAAATATAAACGTGGGCGCGCACGCCATACTCGCATCCACCCTTCTATGCGGCATGCTTTTCTTTATTGATTACATAGCGATAATCTACGGGAGTAATGACGCTTTAACGCGTATCTAAGCTTTTGCGCACTTAGAGCGAAGCTGTTCTGGTTTGGGCTAACTTTTTTGCTGCCGAAAGCGGGGAAAACATTATATGCGCTTCATGTGCAGGAAAAGCTTGAACGAGGAGAGAATTAGAGAACTAGTATTCTAGCTCGGTCATTTTCGGCGCCTCTCATCAGCAAACGTAGTTACTAGACGAAGTTGGGATCTCGAAGAGAAGCTGTTCCCTGCCTGAGTCTTTAACAGCGCTCGATGCTAGTATGCGGATCAGACGGATATGTGTAACGCTGTTATCACAGTCTGCTATAACTAACACAAAGTGGATCATAAAATAGTTCGGTATACTGACAACTTGATATATATAAACTCGCTAGAGAAGAAACTTATCTGTGAACTCTGATGAGAGAAGTAACACATCGCTCCGTTGTTAGTCACGTATTTTCTACAGCGATGCGTCTCCCTCCCGCATGCTGATAGCGCACTTCGTACGCGCTACTGGCCTCAGCTTCTTCTCTTCAAGACCGCCGCAAACGGTTCTCTAAAAACAACCACTTTCTGGCATATAATGTAGGCTGCTATTACAAGTGCCAGAATAATCATGAATAAAATTAAGTACGAGTTCGTTTCCACAAAGCCTTAGGCTGCGAAGCACATGACGTGAGGGCCGCCCTTAGGCCTACTTCAGCGCTGGACTTCGATGCGTCTTGAACCGAGGACTGCACTCAAGCGTACCCGCATTCGCCACGTTGCACGACTTCCTTAAAGCTACAGCGTTCCCAGCAAATGTTACCGGGGCTTTGCAGTTGGCCCTTCTCGGGGTCGGGTAACTAACAGAAGAAAGCTGCAATCAGAAGCCCGCTTTAGAGGCAGGCACAACTCGTCGATCGATATATCGAACGACCAGTAAAATAAAGTTCAAATTTACTACCCGAATTTGCATACTTTTATACGGGATGCTCAAGGGGATACCATATGTGTTCAATCTATCTAAAGCTTTAATTGTTTGCGTTAAATGCCTTACGTTCGACTGCTCCTAGGAACCTGCCGTCGCCTTACGAGTAGATGTACAGGGTGCTAAAATAATACCAAGACGCGTTTTTCCCACCCCCTCGGCGTTTGAATGTATGAAAAATAAATAAAAAAATAAATGTTGATTAAAAAAGGTTTTGCACTACTACTTTCATGCGGTGGTCCTTGAGGGCAGCGGTTTCAACAGGCTGCCTCGATCTCTTTGTGCGAGGTTGATAGCTTAATCACCATGAGGCGTCTCCTATGGGTATGTGCAATGGTCATAAAAACATCTGAGGCCAGGTAAGTGATCAGGCAGATTCAGCAGCCCGCGTCTTAATTTTAATATAGGCACTAGTCAGAAATTGATTTTTTTCTCTAATGCAATACATTAGGATCAGAAATTTTTAGCTAGACGTATTACTGAGTACCTCTAATTCCTCTCCTAAACGTGTATATGTTTTTCTTGTTACTCTATTCCAAAATTGTGGAGTCATTATCGCGTATGTGCAATTGAGGTGTTACCGTCTGCTTTAACTAATTGCTGATTAATATATTTCGCCTAAATGTATCTAAAAGCATAGAGCTGTGATGGCGGAAGCCGCTCCTTCCATATGCCCCCAAGGTCTACTTTTTTATTTGTTTGCATGCTCCTTGTAAAAAATAAAACAGTGCTCTATTCGTGCGGTTTGTTTACCTCCACGCCGTAAGAAAGACAGGGAGTTGTTCATGCTGGTTAGCAGCACAAGCAGCCATTTTATAGTCCAGGGAAGCACACAAATTTTAATAACAAAACGTTTAAAGCAAGCACTGTTATAATAATAAAACTGCTTCTCTGAAACGCGTGGAATTAACTCAGGTCGGGCTATTCCTATTGGTTCAAATTTAGCAGTCAGCAGTACTTATTTGGTTCAAAGCTTCAGTTAATCTTCGAGTAGAGATGTTATGGTAAGGCTAATTATTGTAAAATAACGCCGCGCACTACTCTAATGTTTATTTCTTGTTGCTAACAGCGACATGCATTCAGATGTTACAGTTAGCTTGTAACGCTTGAATGATCAAGACAACAGGCACGTAGGCTTTATTTGTTTGTTTGTGCATGCTCAAAGCCACCAGACAGGGCTGCATGATTTTTCTCATCGCGCAAGATGTGCCGAATAGTATCTCGTTCAGGTTGTTGTAGTGACTTCTGCGGCGTTTCTTAGACGCTTATTAGCCGACTTGAAATTCAGCGCTGAAGAGTGCAGTGGGCATCCGTAGTTCGACCATAGAGACATATTTGCTTCGACGACCGATGAGCACGCTTGCTGTTATCGCCACTGCCGATTTGGTTAGTTATTTTTTGGACGCCAGACAGCCAAATAAAGAGTTATATAGGTGCAGCACCAGTCTCATTTTTTGCCTGGGCCATTGTTGCGACCACATGGCAATATGCTAATAATGTTCTATCTGAAAAACTTTTCAAGGGAAATAACTTGAAATCGCGTTATTCCTATAGGTTCAAATTTAGCAATAAGAAGTACTTATTCGGTTGAAAACTTTACACGATAAAATGGTATGCTGACGCTATAGAAAAAAAAAGACTGTCTGCCTCCACCATATATGTCTAGCAAGCTGATCCTCAGTACAGTACAGCACGAGCGCCATTTTATTGGTATCCTATATTACAAAGCTGATAAAACATACAGCAAATATATTCCAAACAGCGGAAATATTTTGCGTCCTGAGAATGGAAAAATGACGCACGTAGTGCACCATAACTACTTTCATAATGTTTGGCCTCCGTCAATGTCAACTGCCTTCACATGACAGAACAAATTATTTGAAAGCCTGCTGAGGAATTCTTGCTCAACAAAAAACTTACCGGACTAAGGTATAGGTAACGTCTAATTCACGAGTAATATGCGCTTGCAATTGGATTGCTGATCTGTATTAAAGAGAGAACCGAAAACATCGATTCCGATCTCTTCAAAAATGCGTACCGGAATTGAAAACCTCCTTCGAAATATCCTCCAGATCAAACAAGGTATAAGGACTGCATATCTGGAATCAGTCCCACCAGAGCCAAACACTTCTCCCAAGATAGAAGTGGCAGAAATACCGAAAACTTCAAGAGAGCGCCTTCTAGGCGCGTGATCGGTTGCATTCTGGACCTGTAAAATAAAACTAGATAACAGGACTTCTTCACTGCGAACTGCATTTAGATGAGGTTTAGAATGACATTGTGAATGAAATCGACCGCGGAAAGCCTTATTTCAGTCTTCCTAATAAAATTGTACGTCCTGGCTTCAGCTTCCAGGAAGCATGCGAGCCGCAGTCACTCCATTCAAATGGGCTTGAAAAGTGGCGCCGTTAATATAGGTTCCCTAACAGGTTGGGTTGTATATGGTTTCCACTGGTATATGTTTAATACACTCGTAACTAGATAAGCCAGAAAAGCAAGTGCTGTACAAAATTTTAGGCTTGGCTTATAAACGTGGTCGGTTACGCTAGCTAATACGCCTTAATTTCCCTCGCCTTTATATCTGTGCATCCAAGTATAAAATGACGTTTTACGTAGTGAAGCTTACTCCCGTGAGCGCACAATCTGAAATGTTTTTCCCATTGAATCAAAACTTTCCTAGAGTATATTGCCGGCAATATTTATTTATGTGCATAATTCCAGATGGTATGAGCATTGCTTTCAAAATTTACGCTGCCTTGTCGCGATGAGGACTAGTAAAATGACTTTGGTCAAAATTTCCTAAGGACCATCGCGGGTGGACCTAGGGCAAACAATAAATAAAGCAGCTTCAGATGTCAGGTGAGATGTCATATACGAAATGTATGATCTCAGTTTCCACTAATTAGAGTGCAGTGAATCACTACTGCATAATACACATGATCAGACGTGAAAATGATCTTATTGTGGTCATTTCGCATTTTTGTGTGCTGGCTGTGCTGAAAGCCATATTTGGTTGTTACATATATGAATTTAATAATGTAATCTTGTGCTCGCGCTGACCTTCGCGGCTCAGAAGGAAAACAAGGTTTTTGTACCGACTGCAAAGCGGGCAGCGTAGAAGCGGTTAAAAACGCACCGCTTAACATCTCTTTCCGAAGAACTGCGCTAATACTTCAAGAATTCGGTAAAAAAAAAACAACACAGCGGAAAACTATATAACTAGGAAGGAGAATAAAAAATATCAAAACATGCAATCGCATATTCTAAGGCCACAGAGAAAGCATCTTTACAATGCACCTTGTTAGGTTCGCGTAAACCGAACATAGTGTGCCTCGTACTTACTGGAAGGAAGCCACGACTGAGCTTGGGTTATTACGAACAGTACATCATTGAACGCAGTTTATAGTATTCGTCGACGATTTCCATGAAAATACTTCGAGGCTAACAAAAATACGCAAATGTTTCAGCGCCAGTTGTATATCTTTTGCGTTGTTTGCAGTACACAGCAGTACGTGCGCACCGAGTATGCCTCATTATCCGGAGTCACGTAGTGTCTTCTCTGCGGGCATCTCACGACAAAGTTACTAGAGCGTACGGTCGATGAGCGCCCTATTTTCCTGAATTGCCTCGGTTTCCTTTGTCCATCGATTTCCTCCACAGATAAGCCCTGGCAAGTACTAGCAACTGGTGTGGTCATTCGAAATCGATCAGGTGTAGTAACCGGGCTAACACTAAAAATTCTCCACCCATCTCTGAATTCCACTCGCGCACAAATACCAGGGCAGACCTTTGTTTCCTTTTGCTGTCCCTACTGCTATTTTTTCTCTTAGCTCTCGGCGCGAGCATTGATGGAAGTAAACATGCGTAAGCGGACGGTGCATGTACTTTGTTGCGGCCCGGACAAAAGGATAGACTCCTTTTTCGGAAGGTCGACATTGAAAGCAGTAGCAGTATGAAAAATATATTTCGAGAATTTTTTTATGGGTTAAAGAGGTTTGGTCGGATCCTGTCCGGGATTCTATTGACCGATGCCGCTGCCCGGGCGCTTATTAGCAAACCATATCCCGTAGGAGCACTCGAGCAGACGACGCTCTGGCGCGTGATTCCTCTGAGCAGCGCCACCAAGCGACAAATAGTGGATATATTGTCTAAACGAATAAGAACATATTTAAAGCCCACCGTTCACGTCGTTTTGGTGGCGCAATGGATTAATACCACGTCTCTCTTCACTGATGCCACTTAAACATGCGTTCGACTCCTGTGTTCTGTTTTTTTTCTGAATATTTTTTTTTTCAATTGTCTTCACTGTAATTATATCCTGCCTTCAGTGAGTGTATGTTACCTTTAGGTTGCGTTTACAGACACCTTTAATTAACAATCGGTATGACAACAGTTACACTAAGCAATTACCTTTCCCACAATCATTTCCTGCCTCAGTGAGTGTATGTTACCTTTAGGTTGCGTTCAGAGACATCTTTCAGCAACAATCGCCCTTTACAGTGAGTGTATTTGTTTCTCTCTACCCTTTGATGACTAGGTACCCACATTACTGCTTTGTCTGAGGCCTGGTGTATGGCTTGTGATACAATTTTGCATGCCAAGGAAGAAACTCGGCCTTGCATGTAGTTACTGTAGTCAGTTTGGGAGTCGGTAACGGTGTCCGTGCACTGACATCGCACAGCACACGGACGCCTTTTCGTTTTGCTTCCATCGAATCACAGCAGTTGGCGGTCGGGATCGAACTCGGGTGCTCCGGCACAGTAGTCGAGCATCTGCCCCACCGGGGTGGTGCAGTGGCAAGACGCCCGACTACTGTGCCGGAGTTCCCCGGTTCGATCCCGACCACTGCGGCTACGTTTCGATGGAGGCGAAACGATGAGGCGTCCGTGTGCTGTGCGATGTCAGCGCACGTTAAATATCCCCAGGTGGTCGAAATTATTCCGTAGCCCTTCACTGACTCCGCTTTCTCTCTTTCCACTTTCACTCCCACATTCCTCTCTTTCCTTACGGCGCAGTTCAGGTTGCACTGTCCACAGAAAACAAGTGAGATAGTTACCACGTCTTTCCCTTCCTATAAATAAATCAGTTCCACAGGAAACAAGTGAGACAGTCACCGTGCCTTACCCTTCCTATAAATTATTATAAATTAATCAGAACAAGCTTGAGAGATACTGCGCCTTTCCTTTCCTGTTAAACAATTATTTTGTTGCGAAAGCTGCATTGGCCGCGAAGTCGCATTTTCGCTTTGGTGGAGGGTGGCTGCTCTTGGCCCTGCGGGGCCGGGAATAGTAGGTGCCCGCCGTTCGCGGCGGGGGCTGTTGTTGTGACTATAGGAAGAAGGACACGAAAATGCACGGGCCTGCTACTGGTTCTGTAGCGGAGCCACCTCCGCTGCCTCGTGCAGACAGAAGAGAAAATAGAGAAGAAAGAAAATAAAGAGGGAGAGAAAGACGCGCGCCACAATAACAGCCGTCGTTCACCACCGAAGCAGTGGCGGGTGCAATGACAGCCTACAACAAATAAAATTCGGTGGCTGGCTAGCCCCCGCCGCAAGCGGCGTTGACCTACCGTCCCAGCACTGTAGGGCCAGGAAGAGTCACCTTTCACCACCCCTCCCACCGTGGCGGGGGCTAGCCGGCCACTCAAGATGTACCTGTTTTAGGCCGTTATTGCGCCAACCACCGAAGCGCTGGTGTTGCGGCTGTTGCGACGCGCGTCTTTCTATTCCACTACTTTTTTATTGCGGAAGCAATACTACTTCCACTTTCAAGCCTTTGCCGTACCGTGGCGGTGCCATCTTTGACCTTTCGCGCGACCTCTGTGTGACGTCACGCCGAAGAGCTGGGCGACCATCTCGCGCATAGAGTTCCTTACACTAACTAGAGGGAAAGCTGGGGGCGCTGCACTTCAGCCACCATGGGCGCGCTAAGAATCATGGGCCGGTGTGCTACTCGTTGCGGGACAGTCGGTTTTTCTCGGGTGCGTGGAGTGGCGTTACTGCGATGTTTCTTTTTTGTAATCATCATCATCTGAAGGTGCGTACATAGACCGCGAAAGCCATAGTAGCGAAGGCGCAAAAGCAGACGTCGCCAATAAATGGTTTTTGTTTCCCGAAATGCCACTAAAACCTTGACTAAGTGATTGCACAACCATAAATATTTTTATAACTTTTTTTGTTCCAAATTTTGCCTATTAAGTGCTAAATATTGGTATTTGTGCTGCTCAAAACTAAGCCAATAGGAGAAAGAGCCATCGCTTATATTGGATAAATCTCACACTGGCATTCTGTTTCTCTCTCTTTTTGTAATTTATAGTCACAATATTGAATGTTAGGACATTATTTACGGTAGAACAACGTTTATCTTTGCATTAGTTTTCGCCAAAAGTTGTAGTTCTGCACTCGGTAGCTCTCCGGCCCATGATGCTTTGAGCGCCCATAGTGGCTGAACTGGCCGTCTGGAAACTCCATGTAAACTCCCATAGACGGCAGCACAGCTTTCCCTCTAGGTAAGAGTAAGAAACTATGATCTCGCGCCGTCTGCGAGCAGTGCCGTGCCACCACCGGTGGCCTAACTCCCGCGCTGTCTGCCAGGTGCGCAACAGGTGTTGTGAAGTTACGCCGAAGAGCTGGGCGACCATCTCGCGCAGTCTGCGAGCAGTGGCGCTGCCTCCGCCGGCGGTTTAACATCTGCTACGACGATGCCACCTACCGGTAGGGAAGCTCGTCGCAATGAGCGTAAGAGACAGCAGCGAGCTACAGAGACGGAGGAACAGCGTATCCATGTCGTATCCAGAGTGAATCATTGTATAACCACCACAGTCTAACCATAACAAGCATATCCATAAGCACCACCACCAGCCGAACATTAGCTGAACCTGGGCGCAGCAATGGGTATTGCTTTCGAAATCGACCGGGCTTAACCAAGCTAAGCCTCTGCCAATTTTTGCTTTCTTTAATTTTATCTGAAATACACATGAGGCAGCGGATAGGCTCAGCTGCAGAGCCAGTAGCAGGCCCGTGCATTTTTTTTTCCTTCTTCCTACAGTCGCAACAACAAAAATTTCGCTGTGGCGGTAGGGGCTGCGTGGTCGCACTGCTCCTTGCACCATTGGCTAGCAACCACTGTTTTTTTGTGGGCACCTGAACAGTAAACCAACAGTCCCACGATGCCGTTGTGTGGTGGCTTATAAAAACGGGAAGGCACAGTATCATGTCACAATTGTTAATACGGCTCTTCTTCCTCTCTTTTCAAGTTGTGACAAGTGCAACAAGTGTGACAGATACTACGCCTTTCCTTTCCTGTTAAGTATCATTAAGGCTGGGTGTATATTTGGAATACGTGCGAAAGTGTGGCAACTTTAGCGAGCGGACGACAGTATGAGCCAATAAAGGCTTCCAACTTAAAAAAAAAAAAAACGACAAAATGCCATTTGTGCCCGAAATTTGAGGTGCGACGATTCCGCAGCTTAGATGGGAGAAGCATTCTATAGCACGCAGGTAATTGGTATTTTTGGTTTGTGGGGTTTAACGCCCCAAAGCGACTCAGGCTATGAGAGACGCCGTAGTGGAGGAGTCCCGAAATTTCGACCACCTCAGGTTCTTTAACGTGCACTGACATCGCAAAGTGCACGTTCCGCGTCCTTGGAAATCGCCTCGATCCCGCGTCCTTGAAAACAGTAGTCGAGCGGCGTAACCACTGTGCCACCCCGGCGGGGCGCCGGTAATTGTACAACGTCCTGTAGAAGCATACGCAGTACAGCAGGCACCACGGTAATTTGAAACTGGATTAGAGGAAAGAAAAATTTAGAGGTTTTCGTAGATGTCTCTAAAGATGAGTATAGCGAAAGCCTTTTCTTCCTCTAGTATCATTTGCTTATCAACGTTTGCCTCTTATCTGCGGTCGTTTCAGTAATACATTTAATTAGTATAGGTTTACAGGAAGGGACAGACAGAGTATCTGTCACACTTTCTCCGGCAAGTGGACTTTGGACAGTACACCACCGCTCCTGTCGCATGGCGTTCCTTTGCACGTGTTCAAGTGTGGGATTGCAGGTGGCAGGAACGCTACACAAGAACACATCTCACGGAATCTAGCAAAGTATGACAGATATCGCGCACAAATCTCGTGCGCATGACAACACGTCATACTACACTATTGCCACTGTAGTTTTCGCTTTAACTAATTAGTGCTAACACTCTATTTTTTGTTAATTAGTAACTAATCAGTGAGAAGTATTTAGTGTAATCAGTCCCCAATTAATGATAGTTAATTATTTCATAATCACTAATAACTCCTCACTGTTAATTATCCCGCAGTTAGTGCTAACTAATTTGCGCTAATTAGTATCCGGATAATGCTAACTGACTAGGGGTAATTAGTACCAATTATTGCTACTTAATTATTGTTATTAGCACCAATCAATGCTAACGAATTGGTTAGTCTAGTAACTAGTAACTGATAGGTAGTAAATGCTTATGACCATTTTTGGGTCGATGCCAAAGGTAGGGGGGGGGGTAAAACATTTATTCGGTATTTACAAGGAGGCATGTTAGGCGCGAAGCCTTGTAAGTACTTAGTGGAGTATATATTCAAGGACCCCATTGGTGATTGCCGCGTTAAGGGTTAGGGATGATGGAAGAGAGGGGTTTTTTTGGCAGGGCCATACCATGTGGTAGCGGGTGGTGGCTTTGACAAACTTTATTAAGGTGAGCGTAAGGTGTAACATCCTAGTGATGGGATTGTTGTTGGATGCGTATCGTGACCAGAAAATAATGCTTCTTGGGAACTTCTCAGGCACCTCCCCACAGCACTGGCACTGGCCAGTGAATACGGAGTCAAAGTGTTGATGTACTGCAGGACACAGCATTGTGTTCGTGAAGAGGCGCAGGAGCAGCCTCTCGTTGCTTTTCCCACCCCTATGCAGAGGTTAGGTATTGGCGTTGCGAGTTTAAATAAAACGTTACAATGTCTTTGAATGTGTAGGCCGGATTGAATGTCCTCAGCCGATTAGAGTTTCGAGGAAACTGCCAGGAGAGAAAGCACACGGGTGGCTGCGTCAGCTGTCTCGTTGACTGCAAGTCCCAGGTGGCCAGGAGCCCAGACGAGATATCGGCACGCGAGCTCCGTGCTGCGACTTCAATTGTGATATATTCTATAGGCTAAGGGGGTGGTCCACCCCTGCTCGACATTACGACAAGGCCCTCGTGAGTCGGTGCTGATATATTTAAAGGTGCAGTCTGGAGGCAGCGAATGCAATGGCAACCTCTTCAATGAGCGTTATATATTTGGCATTGAAGGTAAGTACATCAACCGTGTTGACGTTGTGAATGAATTCGGCCGTATACCAGCCCCCCGGATGGGGGCCCGAGGTATTCACGTTGAATACGTTTGATATGTTGCCATAATGGCTGCAAAGGCTTCCGCCCGCGCCAGGCGCCATTCATTACAGTCTTCTCGCAACATGTTGGCAGGGAGAGGACGCACTCTGAGGTCGCGTCTCCAGAGTTCGGGAATGCGGAAGCTCTCCTCTGTGAGCTGTTCGTATTGAATGTTTAGCCGGATAAGAAGGCGGTGACCTGACACTGCGTGAGAGGGGTGTATTGGTTCATCAAATGTGGTTCCCGAAGCTCTCTGAAAGTCTTCACCACCAATGGGGCTATGATTTTCAGGAGGATACCCGTAGGGTTTCGTCATTGTGCTTCCGCACGTGGCGGTAAGGAGTCCAATGCAGTATTCGACTGGTTACGAAAGCATTTGCCAGCCGCAAGACGTTCTTACTTCACAACCCCACGGGTTTTTTAAGCACCCAGCGGACCATGCAGACCATGCGGCCCACCTGTTTCCCCTTCTGGCGGAGCTTTTCTAGTGTTGTGTCAGGGCGTCTTTAGTGATGGAGGAAGAGACCGAGTACTCTGATCTCTTTTGATACATGAATGGGACCGCTCACCCGATAGAGGTGCATCGTAGAGAGAGGCGGAAATGCACAAACTCCGATTTCTTGGGAGAACACTGAAGACCGCAGCGCCGGGTATAGCGGTCCACTATGCTTACGCTATGTTTGCAGGCAGGCTTCACTGTCGCCCAGGCTGCCCTGCGTGGCCCAGAGGGTGATGTCATCAGCGTAGATCGCGTGCTGTACGCCTTCGACTTTAACCAACTGGGCCGGTAGACACATCCTGACAATGATGAAAAGCAGCAGTAGAGAACTGCGCCCTGAGGTGTGCCCCGCGTGCCGAGCATGAATTGTACTTTAGGCAAATCGTAGATGTATGAGCAGACTCGCTGGCCACATTTCGTGCTCTAGAGGTTCTGGTGGATTGCGGAGTGTTTGGCGTAGTCAAACGCTACTTTGATGTCGAGAGTTAGAAGCGCTCGGCCACTGTTTCCGCATGCTGGATCAGTGACATAACTGTGAACATCAGCATCGGCACAAAGCAAACCCCGCAAGTGAAGATGGACACGAGAGGCACTCCTCTAGACGGAGTATTATCCCCACTTCTGTTCCGCATTGCATTCCGAAATCTCCCGCCCTTTCTAAATCAGATACAGGGCATACGACACGCCCTGTACGCTGACGATGTAACCATCTGGACAACCATGAGTAGTATGGAAATGACTGAAAAACTATAAACAGCGGCAACAACAATTCAGGATTATGCACGAGCGTGTGGACTAATCTGCTCTCCCGAAAATTGTGAGCTCCTAGTCTTGCGCCAGCACAGATACCAGGCCACGATCGACATCCACGTTGACAACTCACCCATTACTGAAGTTCAGACTGTCAAGATACTGGGTCTGTACATCAATAACAAGGAAAAATCCACCTACCATCCTGAAATTCCGCCTCGTAGGAGCGCAAGTCATCAGGATGATAGCCAAGATAACGACGCGGAAATCAGGGATGTGAGAAGAAGATACTCTCCAACTGGTGCAGGCTTTCGTCGTGAGCCGCATTCTCTGTGTAGCACAACATCTCAGGCTCAAAAAGTTTGACATCAAGAACCTCGACGTCATTATCAGAACAACTCAAAAGAAGGCCCTGGGCTTCCCTCTTACGACATCGGTGGACTGACTTTTACGGCGTCCACACACGGTAGACTAGCTGGTAGAGGCACACCTCATGGCACAGATGGTACGACTCTCCACGACTCTGACTTGCCGACAAGTCTTGAAAAACTTGAACATCAATTGCCCCCGACAGCTAAATAGTATAACGACATCACAGCCTGATGGAGAGGAAGGGAACTTCATTCAAGGTAACTTCATTGCCGAGGAATATACACCCTGTTTTTCACCAGTCAAGACCATAAGCACAAAAAGAAGCTTTAATAAGGTACCACAGTGGGCTCGAGGGCGTGTCCGATGTCGATGCCGCGGTTCCTGAACGGGGAATGGTGGCGGTTACGGTTGTGCAGCAAAATCAGTGGACGGATTATTATTAGCCAGCCAAGACACACTGGCTGCAGAAGAAGTGGCGATTGCCCTAGCTTCAAAACACAGAACCTCAGAATTAATTCTTACAGATTCAAAGACAGCATACCGCAATTACCTCAGGGGCGGTATTGCTCCGCCAGCAACCCAAATCCTTTAAGGTAGTTACACCCGTGGCTTCCTACCCACACATAAAAACTTGGTATGGGTGTACCAGGTCACAAGGCCATCCCAGGGAACGAGAGCGTACACGCCTCAGCTTAGAATTTCTCCCTCGGGCATCTGATAGGGGGTATTCACTGACGCGCTGTACGTGGTGTATTGTGGGTAACTGAGGCGCAGTCGGCCATTTTTGTGTCAACGGAATCAACAGGGCGAACGTACGTATCAAGTGCTGTCGTGCGGTTCTGTAAACAGGGGCATCCGCAGCTACATGTTGTTTATTGCGCTATCGTAGACTATAAAAGATGCGTGCACAGTGTAAATAACGAAAGCTGGAGAGCTGCGCGAACGACCTCGGCATTTTAAGGCTCCGGAAGTACACACGAACAAGTCCACTAGAAACGAGACCCCTCACAGAGATGCGACGGCACGTATGGCTGGCCCGGGTCTACCACTCAAGTGTCATGGAATATCAGAAACGTATGTCAAAATGGGCTGGACTGGAATCTTCCGGATATGCCCTAGCAGCCAGCTCTTTTCACTATCCGTGCGCGACTGTTCTTCACGCACTCGCAAGTCACATTCCCGGTAAAAGAGCAGCGCGTCAGTGTATCGCTTCCAGTCATGCGCATATGGATGCAGCGCGCTGCCAACACTTCCTCGTTGCGTTTTGCTGCAATAGAATCCTTCAAAAAGGGCTCGCTAAACTTTGTGTTTGCCGTACTTGCCTCATTCGATCAGAAGTCGAATGTTCGCATCGTCTGTGTGGCCTGCTAATCAAAGCAGACCGCATGCAGATTCGGCGAAGGAACGTAGGCGGGCAGAGTTGTTTTGCAGAGGGTTTGAAAAACGTTATAAACATATATATCTCTAATAACAAATCAAGTTTAGCATGGCCAAAACTGCGCTGTATTTCAAGAGTTTTGTTGCAAAAAGCTATTTCGAGCCCGCAAAGCAACGCGGTGGCGCCACCGGTGTCATCGCTGTGGCCTGTGGTTTCTTTCGCTTCCTTACCGCCACAGACAATGCAAACATCCGACTTCTGATTGATTAAGGCAAGTACACCAAAGAACATTTGTATAAAAGATACTGACTACCAAACGCCATATCTATGCAGAATATCAGCGACAAAAACTCAGCGGTTTAGTTGGTATAAACGTTGGATGGCACGCACATAATTGCACAAAAAGCGAGTTCGTCTGCTTCAACCGCGGCGATTAGCCCAGCCGCTCGTGCAGTAGTTGCGTTCTTCGAGTGGTCACTACGCTTGAGACTGGTTTCCCGTGACAAAGCTCGTCCGTAGGACAAACATTTCATGAATGTCGCACATATTTATGCGTGGGCACAGCCCGACGCTTACCGTGCAGTTGAGCATATCGACTGCACACGGGTCGGTACAAATGTTTTGTTTCGTACAGGTCTCTGTCCGCATCGCGCACACTTTGCCGATAAATCGAACTGTCACTCATGATACAAATTGAGTTTTCACAGCAACGGTGTTGGCATGAGGCAGAGTGACAGAGCAAACGGACGCACACGAACAGCAAAGCTAACCGCTGCGCAGTACTAGTACTAGTCAGAACAAGGCGCAAAGATGGCGTCGGCTGCGTACTGACGTGAGCTGTGACGTCACGTGAATACCTTCTTAACGGATGTCGTGGAACCTCCTACTCCATTGCTAACTTACACTGAAATAGTTCAGCACGAAAGATTATCTTGCCGGGTCTACCCTCCACCGGCTAAGACACTAGACAAAGGGGAAGAGGTACACCTCCGCAAGCTGCCGACCTACACCTTTAACAACCCACGAGGACTGCACGCAATAGATCCATAGTGATTTGACTCACAATGCAAATTCTGCGTGGAGAAGGCGGACCTGTACCATATGATGTGGGCCTGCCAACGAAATCAGACTATCCCCATTAATAACCAGCCAACGCAGGAGGGGTGGGAGGCAGCTCTGACCAGCTCGGACACAAGGAGTCAAAAAGAACTCATCAAAAGAATGCGGAGCGCAGCCTACGCCAATGGGTTCCGGACTGAGGATTCCAACCTCCTTGAATTTTCATTAAAATATTTTCACCACCATCAATTGTCCGTCCTCCTTGTCCTGTACCTTGATGTAGGAGCGCCGGTCTCTAAGGTATTGTGTTATATTATTGAAAGTTTTGCTACCACCGTGTATTTGTCTTAGGTGAGTCAGTATGACTTCGTGTGTTACGTAATCGAAAGCGCCTTTGAAATCTAGGGCGAGTACAACCCGATCATTGTGGCGGTGCTCGAATGGGTTGAGAATTTCTCGGTTAACTTGGAATAGGACATCCTGTGCTTATCTGTGTTGGTGAAATCCGAACAAGGTGTCCGCGAATGTGTTCCTGTGTTCAAGATTCTCGGATAGATGGTTGCGCACCATAGTCTCTATTAGTTTGTTCACACAGGAGGTGAGAGAGATTGGGCGAATGTTATCCGTGTCGATCTTAAGCCGGCTTTGGGGATGAAAGTCGAGTTTCGTCTTCCAATCGATAAATAATGGTGTCTCCCCTTTCCAGATTGAGTTAAAGTATTTGAGTATGCAATAGTGCATCGTGTTCAGGAGGTTCGCCAAAAGCTTGAAGATGACCTTGTCCCGACCGGCTGCGGTGTCTCTTCATTTTGCCTAGACTGGCCCGACGATCGTGAAGCTGGGAAAGTGTCCCGCTCCGAGTTGTTGCCTGCGTAGGAGTAGACCGATCCCCGGGGGTCTTGGGCTGTGCTAAAGTAGCGGCCAAGGAGCGAGTGTGCCAGCAGCTTAGTGTTTCCTTTAAAGCAGTAGATTGATCGGTGTAAAAGAGCCGCCATGCATTACGACTAGACATTTGTCGGGCCCTGTATTGCAACGATCCACCTAGTTCGAGTCCGCGAGCTGGGCCGCGTACTCGGTGTTGCGGTGGGTGATGTCGGTAATGCGTTCTTTAGTCACCAAAGGTGGGACACCCTGTGCGAACGGCCTACAGTATAAGAGCCATTAAATGCATTCGCATTAAAAAAACTGATTTTATTTATAGGAAAGAAAAGGCGCGGTAACTGTCACTTGTTTTCTGTGGACACCGCAACGGCGCCGTAATGGAAGGGCGGAAGGTGGAAGTGAAAGTGGAAAGGGAGAAAGAAAAGCCATGTGGAGGGCTACGCAGAAATTTCGACCACCCGGGGATCTTTAACGTGCGCTGACATCGCACAGCACACGGAAGCCTCTTCGTTTTGCCTCTATAAAAACGCAGCCGCCGCGGTCGGGTTCGGACCCGGGTACTCCGGCACAGTTGTCGGGCCTCTTACCACTGCACCACCCCGGCGGGGCTACACACAAAAGCAACATTTACACATTGCCACGCATAGGCAGTGGCTTCGTGCTTAGTGCGTGCCCCGCCGGGGTGGTGCAGTGGTAAGACGCCCGACTATTGTGCCGGAGTGCTTTCCCCTGATGGGGCTGGGACAGGTGGGTTACCGCTGCTCGCGGCGGGGGCTGGCCTGCCACCGAATGTTTATCTGTTGTGGGCCGTCATTGCACCCGCCACCGCTTCGGTGGTGGACGACGACTGTTGTTGCGGCAGTGGAGGTGGCTCAGCTAGCCCCGCCGGGTGGTGCAGTGGTAAGACGCCCGAGTACTGTGCCGGAGTACTCTGGTTCGAGCCTGACCTCGGCGGCTGCGTTTCGATGGAGGCGAAACGAAGAGGCGTCCGTGTGCTGTGCGATGTCAGCGCACGTTAAAAATCCCCAGGTGGTCGAAATTACTACGTAGCGCTCCACTACGGTTCCTCTTTCTCTCTTTCCGCTTTCACTCCCACCTTCCTCCTTCCCTTACGGCGCGGTTAAGGTGTCCAAAGAAAAACAAGTGAGACAGTTACCGTACCTTACCCTTCCTATAAAGATATCAGTTACTTTCTAGTCGAACCTAAGCGTAGCCATACAGATAGACATCGCGTTGCTCCAGATTTGACCACAAGCTTAACGAAATCTATTTGTTTAACGACTCGATTAATTTCTAAGCATTAATTTCAAAGTGCGACATATTACCAAACTAATGATGTCATCATTTATTTCAAGGTACGATCTACTACACCCCCAATTAGGTCATGAAACTAAAGCGTTACGGGCGGACGGAGACCATTGTGGTCGCAAGCATGAGCCGGAAAGGCTTTCCTTTTAAAACAAGTATCCGTCCGCAGCAGAGCAATATTTAACGAGATCTCTCCTTCACTAGTGGTATAGCACGGAAATGGCGGAATTATTTCTAGGTACAACCTTTAGCGGACGAAATACTATTAAATACTAAGCTGACACAAATTTACTTCACACCAAGAATGGACAACAGCGGCATATCTTATATCTCGAGTTTTGGCTACTGAAACTGTGTCGTTTTTAAAAGGACAAGGGCACCGCAGGATGCACTGTGGCGGGGTAATAAATAACTGCATTCATAACTCAAAATCAGGCGAATTTTGTTTTATCCTTGCTCACTAACCATGGATGAGACGCGTCTGACAAAAGGATGTCTACAGGTGAAAGATTTGGTTTCCGGTCAAATTGTAATTTTTTTCTCCAGGTTCGTCTTATATCTCAGGAAGTGTATTGCCATATAAAATTTAATCATCCGTCATTAAGGTTCTCATTGTAGTTCCTTTTGAGCTTGTGTTCTATAAGTATTGATGAACACGGAAAAAAAAGTGGACCTAGGCAAAGCTTTTGCTGGTCCGTTCTCCCTCTCCTTTTTTTTCAGCTCGAGAGCACGAATAAATGGTAAATGGGCCTAGACATCACCAAGGCCTTCGACAATGTAACGTACGAGGCTATCCTGGAAAGGTTCGAAGTGCTTGGAGTAGGGCAGAGAACGTACAAGTACATAAAAGACCTAATCGGGCAGAAAAGCCTGCATGATGTTTCAAAATTTAGAATCTCCTACGATAGAGTTAGGAAGCAAAGGCACGCCGCAGGGCTCAGTGCTATCGCCATCGCTATTCAACGTGGCCATGAGAGGCCTCCCAGGTAAACGTGACCAAATCAAGGGGCTACATTTTAGAATGTATGCGAACGATATCAACCTCTGGATTAACCAGGGGAGCGATGCGAGTATTGAGGAACAGCTGCAGGCAGCGACGGGAATTATTGTCGATTACGCGGCCTAAAGGGGACTTTCGTCCTCCACAAAGAATTCTCAGTTGTTCGTATATAACACAACATACCTCCGCTGAAAGAATAGTGGGGAGTTTTATATTCAGGTAGAGGGCAAACCGGTGCCAAAAGTAGATCAGATCAAGATTCTGGGGGTGGTCATCCAATCTCACGGCCGTAACGGAGAGGTCCTAAAAATTAAAAAGTTACGCGATGCAAACCCTCGGGCTCTTCAGGAGGGTCGCCACTTAAGGAAGAGGCCTCAAGGAGAGAAATTTACTAAAACTAATTCAGGTGTAGGTAATAAGCAGAATCATCTACGCCACGCCCTACCTGGACATCAAACATCTTATAGTAGCGCGAACAAAAACACACACAGGACAGGGTACAGGACGAGCGCTCGTCCTGTACCCTGTCCTGTGTGTGTTTTTGTTCGCGCTACTATAAGATGTCTGAAGTACTGCACCAACTAGGCCGACAACACATCTTACTGGACATCAAGGCCGGCGGAAAAGAGAAATTTGGCGTCCCGATCCAAAGATGCGTTACGAAGGGGCTAGGACTGTCCATGGGTACCTCGAACGAAAGACTGCTCGAACCCGGGGCACATAACACGTGGGCAGAATTGGAGGGGAGGCAGTGCAAGTCGCCCAATTAGGGAGTCTAAGCACGACTGAGACAGGCAGGGTAATCCTTGCAGAAGTAGGCCTCAACCCAGACAGAGTAGCTAAAAAAGTCACAATTAGTAAGGAAAGCAGGAATGCCTTGGTAGTCCCCTTTCCCTAGAAACATGCATACAGAATTTAATATCGAAAGAAGTGCCAAACGAGCCGAAGCTCTAGGGCGACAGTTCAAGAACATCGGAGCTAAGGAAGAAGTAGTGTATGCTGATGCGGCAAGTGGCAGAACAGGTGCGGCGGTAGCTTCGTTAGTCGATGGTCCTGGAGCGCCGGTATCAGCGTCAGCCATCAGATGCCACAACATAGAGACTGCGGAGGAAGTTGCGATAGCGCTAGATTGCGTAAGAATGGAAGCAAAGTTCATAATTACCGACAGCAAAATTGCCATTCAAAATTTTGGAAAGGGGAGGATATCGCCGGAGGCGTCCAAAATACTCACCCAAAGAACGCTGAATAGGAAAATTCAGTTAATGTGGACACCCGCTCGCACTGCCGTCCCTAGTAACGAGGCGGCTCACGAGCTAGCCCGAGCTCTCTACCTCCGGGTAGTCGTCTAGCTCCCCGAACACTGTGCATACGACGAGCGTCTGCAAATTTACGGGGAAATAATAGACCATTATAAATTGGGACGTAGACTAGTGCCCCCGCCTGTTGTTATCCTAAATAACAGAGAAGCACGTGGAAGCGGCTACAAACTAATACTTTCATGAGCCCGGTCAGGGCGTTTCACGCGCTGCCAGACCTTAGGGATAATGACCTGTGCAAACACTGTGGATGGAGAGGGACCCCCGACGACATAATTTGGGAGTGCCCACAATCTTCTTTTAACGCGGTAACGTTAAGGAGCTCGTGTCGCAGAAAAGCCGGTGTCGTCGGCGTCCAGTGAGCAATAAATCCCGGCATGCACTTCATAAATAAACATGCACTTCATAAATAAAAAGCAAGTTCCAAGATGGGCTGGGTGGGAATCGAACCAGGGTCTCCGGAGTGTGAGATGGAGGCGCTACCACTCAGCCACGAGTTTTTTTTCTTTAGTTCCGAGGTATACATGAACAACAAATTGTCACACTTAATAAAAGACTTCAGCTACCCTTGAGCTGACGCGTGTGAGGTTAAAATTTCTTCAATTTTACCAGGTCATCCAGAACTTCTGCCCACTGTGGTGGATGAATTCACTCAGCCACGAGTTCGATGCTTGAAAGCGGTACAAAAGCGCTTCTAGTGAATGCGGTGTTGCCTTAGAAACATGCCGTAGAACGTTATACTGCAGTGTATATCGGTAATTATGAGCATGTTACTTACAGAAGTCGCAGTTACACGAGTAGCGAAGTACGTTTCCGCTACATTTCTTCTGCGCTCTGCGCACATGCAGAGCCATCTTGCGGCAAACACAGAAGAACCCCTCCTCGCAATATGCGGCGCTGCCCCGACACGTGGCGCGCCACTCGCCCCTGACGTTTCGCCGTGCACCCTCACAGGTTGTAATATCAAGCGTCTTTCCTTTCTTTAGATCACTATCTTCGCTCACCCGCTTCTCCCCTTCGGGCCGCGCGGGTACCGGTGCGAGGATGCCCCAATACCCTTGCGTTTAGTAAGTTTTCTCGACGAGGTGCAATAACGCTATCGCGTTCCACTCTTGAAGGCGAAGATTAAGCGTCCTCCAAATTTTTTCTCTTCTTTCTCTCTTTCCAAGCTATCTCGCACCTTCCTCCTCTCTCGACGGCGCGTGTCAGGTATCCATGGAACAAGTGTGACAGATACTACGCCTTTAGTTTCCCGTTAAGTATAATTAAGGCTGCGTATATATTTGGAATGCGTGCGAAAGTGTGGCGCCTTTAGGGAACGGACGACAGTATGAGCCTTTAAAATCTTTCACCTTAACAAATACCGCAAAATGCAATTTGTGCGCGAAATTTGAGGTGCGACGATTCCGCTATTTAGGTGGGAGAAGAAGCATTCTATAGCACGCCGGCAATTGTACAGCGTGCTGTAGAAGCATACGCAGCACAGCAGCCATCACCGTAATTTCAAACTGGTTTACAGGAAAGAAAAATCGATAGTGTCTCTTAGATGTCTCTTAAGAGGAGAATAGCGAAAGCCTACCCTTTCACTCCTATTATTTGCCTCTCATCGTTTTCCTCTTATCAGTGGTTGTTTCAGTACTACATTTAATTATTATAGGTTTACAGGAAAGGACGGAAACAGTATCTGTCACACTTTCTCCGGCAAGTGAAGTTTGGACGGTATACTATCACTCCTGTCGCGTGGCGTTCTTTGGTGCATGTTCAAGAGTGGGATTGCAGATGGCAGGAACACTACACAAGAACATATCTCTCGAAATCTCGCAGAATATGACAGATATCGCACAGGACTACACATGTACTACTCCATTGCAACTGTAGTTTTGGCGGTAACTAATCAGTGCCAACACTGTAAATGTTCTAAATTAGTAACTGCTCAGTGACAAGTATATAGTGTTATCAGTCGCCAGTTAATGGTATTTAATTAGTTCATAATCACTAATAACTGCTTACTCTAAATTATCTCGCAGTTATTGCTTATTGGTTAGTGCTAACTAATTTGCGCCAATTAGTACCCGGATAGTACTGACTATGGGTAATTATTACCAATTTTTGCTACCTAACTAGTGTTAGCATCAATCAATGTTAACTAATTGGTTAGTCTAGTAACTAGTAACTGATAGGCAGTAAATGCTTACGATCATTTTTGGGTCAATGCCAAAGGTGGGGGGGGGGGTGGTAAAACATTTATTCGATATTTACAAGGAGGTATGTTTGGCGCCGAGCCTTACAAATACTTAGTGGAGTCCCTAATGAAGGACCCTATTGGTGGTTGCCGCCGCCAGCGCTTGCCGCGTTAAGGGTTAGGGATGGGGGAAGGGAGGGGTTCTCTTGCCAGTATCATACCATGTGGTAACTGGGGGTGGTTTTGACAAACTTTATTAAGGTGAGCGTTAGGTATAACATCCTAGTGATGGGATTTGCCTGCCGGCTCAGCTGAGCCGGCAGACACATCATGACAATGTTAAAAAGTAGCGGGAGAGAACTGCGCCCTGAGGTGTGCCCAGCATGCCGGGCATGAATTCTCCTTTAGGCAAATCGTAGATGTATGAGCAGACTCACTGGCCACAGTTCGTGCTCTGGAGATTTTGGAGGATTTCGAAGTGTTTGACGTTGTCAAACGATCCTTTGATGTCGAGAGCTAGAAGTACTCGGTCGCTGTTTCTGCGTGCTGGATCACTGACATAACTGCGAACATCAGCACCGGCACAAAGCAAACCACGCAAGTGAAGATGGGCACGAGAGGCACTCCTCTACACGGAGTATTATCCCACCTTTGTTCCACATTTCATTCCGAAATCTCTCACCCTTTCTAAATCAGGTAGAGGGCATTTGACACGCCCTGTATGCTGACGATATATCCATCTGGACAACGACGGGTAGTATGGGAATGACTGAAAAACCTGCAACCAGCGGCAACAACAGTTCAGAATTATGCACGAGCCTGAGGACTAATCTGCTCTACCAAACATTGTGAGCTCCCAGTCTTCCGCCAGCACAAACATCAGGCCACTATCGACATCCATGTTGACATTTCACACATCACCGAACTTCAGACCGTCAAGATACTGGGTCTGTAGATCCATAAGGAAAAACACCACCTCGCCATCCAGAAAATCCGCCTCGTATTAGCGCAAGTCATGAGGATGAGCGCCAGGATAACGACGCGGAAATCAGGGATGTGAGAAGAAGATACTCTCCAACTTGTGCAGGCTTTCGTCGTGGGCCGCATCGTCTATGCAGCACCTCATATCCGTCTCTAAAAGTTTGACACTAAGATCCTCGACGTCATTATCAGAACAGCCCACAAGAAGGCCCTGGGCTTCCTCTTACGACGTCGGTGGACCGGCCTTTACGGCGTCCACGGCACGGTAGATTAGCTGGTAGAGGCACACCTCACGGCGCAGGTGGTACGACTCTCCACGGCTCTGACTGGCTGACAAGTCTTGAACGACTTGAAGATCAATTGCGCCCGACAGCTAAATACTAAAAGGACATCCCAGCCTCATGGAGAGGACAATTCAAGGGAACTCCATTGTAGAGGAATATGCACCCCGTTTTTCACCAGTGAAGACTACAAGCACAAACGGAGGCTTTAAAAAGGTACTACGGTGGGCTCGAGCGCATTTCCTATGTCGATGCCGCGTGTCCTGAATGGGGAATGGCGGCGGTAGCGGTAGTGCAGCAAAATCAGTGGACGGACTAATATTACCAGACCAAAACACACTGACTGCAGAAGAAGTGGCGATTGCCCTAGGTGCAACACACACTACCTTAGAATACATTCTTACAGATTCACAGACAGCATACCGCAAATACCTCAGGGGCAGTATTGCTCCGCTAGCAACTGAAATCCTTCATGGTAGTTACAGTTGTGGCTACCCAACCGCACAAAAAACGTAGTATGGGTACCAGGTCACAAGGCCGTCGCACGAGAGCGCACACGCCTCTGCTCAGAATTTATCCATATACCCCATACCATGTTCGGCTTCAGAGCAAAACTCTCGACGCAGGACATGCTGCTTCAAATACAAGAAGATGTGCTCCGCAACGAACCCCGAACGAGTGAAAATGTCATTATGGCCCTCGTCATCAAGGGAGCATTTGATAACGTCAGTCACGAAGCGATCCTTAGAGGCCTAGACGACCTGGGCTGCGGACGCACAATCCACGGGTACGTCAATGCCTTCCTGTCAGATAGAACTGTCGCCATCGGAATAGGAGACCTTCGATCGAACAAAATTCACGCGCCTAACAAAGGAACACCCCAAGGATCAGTCATCTCACCTATCCTCTTCAATATAGCTATGATAGGTCTAGCACGAAAACTAAAGAAGATCGAAGGCATCAGGCACGCCATGTATGCAGACGACATAACCGTCAGGACGAACACCGGTTCCCTCGGTGCGAAGGAAGAAAAACTACTGGAAGCGGCCTCCTGTGTACAGAAATATCTCGGAAAAAGAGGACTCGCATGCTCGACCGAGAAATCGGAACTGCTTCGAGTATGGAAAGGCAAACAAAACCTGACCGTCCCAACCAGTGAGGACCTGAAACTCATCTACCTAGAAGAAGGAGCATGTGGCATGGCATGCGGGAAGAGGACACACTCAAACTAGTTAGAAACCTGGTATTGAGCCGAATTATGTACAGCCTGCCCTACCATTGCCTCAACAAGAGTGAAATACAACAAGCGGATGCCCTGCTACGCTCTCCGATTACCGCGCAACACGTCTACAGAAAAGCTCATGGCGCTTGGATTGCAAAAAGCATTCGAAGAACTGCGCGAGGCGCAGCTTGAGCCGCCAAAACTCAGGGTGCTGCAGATAACGACTGGAAGAGCGCTCTTACAGAGACTCGGACACTGTGAGCAGATGCGAGAAATAGCGAGGACGGTAATGATCCCTGACGAACTTCGGAAGTCCCTCAAGGTAGCTCCAATCCCGAGAAACCTGGATCCTAACCTCCACCAAGGTAGAAGAAAAGCAAGGGCCGATTTTATTAAAAAAACATACGCTCCTCAAGACACGACCGTGCATGCATACGCGTCCTCGAGTGGAGGACACAACACAATTGCAGTGGCCATGGTGATCGATTCGTCCCTATGCGAAGTAACCAGCACCTCTATCCGATACTGCAGAGTAGCAGAGGCCGAGGAAGTTGGCGGAGGGCTATAGAACTGGGCGGTCGCTAACGATACTCAGGGACTCTCAAACAGCATGTCGAAATTTCATGAATGGTAGGATTGGTCGTTACGCGCTCCGTATACTCCTCGAAGCGAGCGACAGAATTAAAAACCACAAGACCAGACACAAAATTATGTGGGTGCCGGGGCACATGCGGTGGCAGGGAAACCGACAGGATAGCTCGAGCATACACTACTTTCCGAGCATCCGACGAGTCCGCGGAACTTTTGCCAGCACCCAAGGCATACTCGGCCATACTAGAAAACTATAGAGGAAGAAGAATGCGATATGCCACACCGCACAGTTCTCTCACCAGAGAGGAAGCTGTCATATGGAGACAATTACAGATGGGTTCATATCCAAACCTACACATACTAAACAAAATGCACCCTACCATATACGCGGACAGATGTCCGTAGTGCGATAAAAAACCAACACAATATCACATCACATGCACCTGTCAAAACATAGATGTGGTCCCCAAAATTCGAAACCCGAGTGCGGAGCAATGGGAGACTCTGCTATCCAATGACCGCTGCGAAGACCAGCAAGGTCTGGTACAGTGAGCCCAACGGGCGGCAGTAGCCAGCGGAGCCCTGAATCGACCATTGTGCAGAAGTGGACGAGGTCGCCGGAGAAGACTTGCGCATTCAACAAGCAGACATCTCTGAAGACGTCCCAAAATCCGCCAAGTAATATAGGGCTAAATAAAGTTTTTCCTTCCTTCCGCCGGGCACCCGATAGGGGGTGTTCACTAACGCGCTGTGCGCGGTGCATTGTGGGCAATTGAGGAGCAGTCGGCCATTTTTGTGTCAACGGAACGAACAGGGCGAACGTGCGTATCAAGTGCTGTCGTGCGGTTCTACAACCTGCGGCATCCGCAGCTACATGTTGTTTATTGCGCTATCGTAGTCTATAAAAGATGCGTGCACAGTGTAAACAACGAAAGCTGGAGAGCTGCGCGAACGACCTCGGCATTTTAAGGCTCCGGAAGTACACACGAACAAGTCCACTAGAAACGAGACCCCTCACCGAGATGCGACGGCACGTATGGCTGGCATGGCTCAACCGCACAAGTATCATGGAATATGAGAAATGTATCAAAATGGGCTGGACTGGAATCTTCCGGATGTGCCCTAGCAGACAGCTCTTTTCGCACTCGCAAGTGACATTCCCGGTAAAAGAGCAGCGTGGCAGTGTATCGCTTCCAGTCATGCGCATACGCATGCGCATGACTGCATGCGCAAATCAAGTTTAGCATGGCCAAAACTGCGCTGTATTTCAAGAGTTTTGTTGCAAAAAGTTATTTCGAGCCCGCAAAGCAACGCGGTGGCGCCACCGGTGTCATCGCTGTGGCCTGTGGTTTCTTTTGATTCCTTACCGCCACAGACAATGCAAACATCCGACTTCTGATCGATTAAGGCAAGTACACCAAACAACGTTTGTATAAAAAATACTGACTACCAAACGCCATATCTATGCAGAATATCAGCGACAAAAACTCAGCGGTTTAGTTGGTATAAAAGTTGGACGGCACCCACGTAATTGCGAGTTCGTCTGCTTCAATCGCGGCTCTTAACCCAGCCGCTCGTGCAGTAGTTGCGTTCTTCGAGTGGTCACTAGGCTTGCGATTGGTTTCCAGTGACAAAGCTCGTCCAGAGGACAAACATTTCCTGAATGTCGCACATATTTATGCGTGGGCACAGCCCGACGCTTATCGTGCAGTTGAGCATATCGACTGCACACGGGTAGGTACAAAAGTTTTGTTTCGTACAGGTTTCGTCCGCATCGCGCACACTTTGCCGATAAATCGAACTGTCACTCATGATACAAATTGAGTTTTCATAGCAACGGTGTTGGCATGAGGCAGAGTGACAGAGCAAACGGACGCACACGAACAGCAAAGCTAACCGCTGCGCAGTACTAGTACTAGTCAGAACAAGGCGCAAAGATGGCATCGGCTGCGTACTGACGTGAGCTGTGACGTCACGTGAATACCTTCTTAACGGATGTCGTGGAACCTCCTACTCCATTTCTAACTTACACTGAAATAGTTCAGCGCGAAAGATTATCTCGCAGGGTCTACCCTCCACCGGCTGACACTAGACAAAGGGGAAGAGGTATACCTCCGCAAGCTGCCGACCAACACCTTTAACAACCCACGGGGACTGCACGCAATAGATCCAGAGTCAGTTGACTCACAATGCGAATTCTGCGGGGAAAAGGCGGACCTGTACCATGTGATGTGGGCCTGGCAACGAAATCAGACTATCGCCATTAATAACCAGCCAGCTCAGGAGGGGTGGGAGGCAGCTCTACCAGCTCGAACGCAAGGAGTCAAAACGAACTCATCAAAAGAGCGCTGACACCAGCCTACGCGCCCCTCCAAGGTGGTGCAGTGGTAAGACGCCCGACTACTGTCCGGAGTGCCCGCGTTCGAACCCGACCTCGGCGGCTGCGTTTCGATGGAGGCGAAACGAAGAGGCGTCCGTGTGCTGTGCGATGTCAACGTTGTTGTGGCTGTAGGAAGAAGGAAAAGAAAAGGCCCGGGCCTGCTACTGGCTCTGTAGATGAGCCACCTCCTCTGCCTGATTATTTGATTTATATTTAGCAAGGGAAAAGCGCGATAACCGTCTCAGTTGTTTTCTGCGGACACCTCAACCGCGCCGTAAGGGAAGGGAGGAAGGTGTCAGTGAAAGTGGAAACAGAGAAAGTGGAGCAGTAGTGGAGGGCTACGGAGTAATTTTCTCGTGCAGATAGGAAAAAACTGATTTCTTTATAGGAAGGGAAAGGCGCGGTAACTGTCACACTTGTTTGCTGTGGACACCGCAACCGCGCCTTAAGGGAAGGGAGGAAGGTGGGAGTGAAAGAGGAAAGAGAGAAAGAGGAATTGTAGTGGAGGGCTACAGAGTAATTTCGACCACTTGGGGATCTTTAACGTGCGCTGACATCGCAAAGCACACGGACGCCTCTTCGTTTCGCCTCCATCGAAACAGCCGCCGAGGTCGGGTTCGAACCCGGTTAAGATAGAAGAGGCTACCACCTGGGGATCTTTAACTTGTGAGGCTGGTTCAGGTGGTTCACCGCAACACCACCTACACGCCGCTTCCGACGGGGGATGGCCTGACACCGAATTTTTATCTGTTGTAGGCCGTCATTGCACACGCCACCGTTGGTAGTGGACGACGGCTGTTGTTGCGGCGCACGTCTTTCCTTCTGTCTTGGCAGAGGGATAGACGCGCGCCGCAACAACAGCCTTCATCCACTACCCGCGGTGGCGTGTGCAATGACGGTCTACAACGGATAAAAATTCGGTGTCAGTCTAGCCCCCGCCGGAAGCGGCGGTGACCCACCTGTACCAGCCCCACACGTTAAAGATCCCCAGGTGGTCGAAATTACTCCGTAGTCTTCCACTACGGCTCCTCTTTCTCTCTTTCCACCTTAACTGCCACCCTACTCCCCTCCCTTACGGTGCGGTTCAGGTGTCCACAGAAATAAATGTGACCGATACTGCGCCTTTCTCTTCCTGTGAACCAATTATAGTTATTATTAGCAGCCTACACCAATGGGGTTCCGGACCGAGGATTCCAACCGCCGCTACGGCTTCCTAAAATTTTCAGTAATATATTTTCACCACCATCAATTGTCCGTCCTCCTTGTCTTTTACTTTGATGTAGGAGTGTCAGTCTGTAAGCAATTGTGTTATCTAATTGAATATTTTGCTGCCACCGTGTATTTGTCTTAGGTGAGTTAGCATGACAGGATGGAAGCTTGGGCGAGTTGGTGACGGTTTTCGTACTACATGGCGCTAAACAGACAAGGACACAGTCCTTCCGGCGTGTCTCGCTGTGCCCTGTCTGTTTAGCGCTATGTTGCAAGAAGGCCAGTATCACCTCGTGTGTTACGTTATCAAAAGTGCCTTTGATATCTAGGGCGAGTGCAAGCCGATCATTGTGGGGGTGTTCGAATGGGTTGAGAATTCCTCGGTTGACTTGAAAAAGGACATCCTGTGCTTATCTGTGTGGGCGCAATCCAAACATGGTGTCCGAAAAAGTGTGCCTTGTGTTCAAGGTTCTCGGACAGACGGTCGTGCACCATAGTTTCTATTAGTTTGTTCACACGGGAGGTGAGAGAGATTGGGCTAATGTTATCAGTGTAGATCTTTTGCCGGCTTTCGGGATGAAAGTCACAAGTCCCGTCTACCAATCGATGAATGAGGGCGTTTCTCCTTTCCAGATTGAGTTAATGTATTTGAGTATGCACTAGTAGGTCGTGTTTAGCAGGTTCGCCAAAAGCTTGACGATGACCTTGTCCCGATCCGGTGCGGTGCCTCTCTCCATTGTGCCTAGACTGGCCCTTACGATGGTGAAGCTGGGAAGGTTTGTCCAGCTTCGAGTTCGTCTTGCCTGCGTAGGAGTAGACCGATCCTCGGGGGTCTTGGGCTGTGCTCAAGTAGCCGTCCCAGAGCGAGTGTACCAGCGGCTTAGTGTTCCCTTTAAAGGAGTAGATTGATCAGTGTAAATGTTTTTGAGTTTCGGTGCGGGTGGGCTGCCGAATCGGGGGTTTGAGAGGCGAGAGTGGCGACGCCACGGGTCTGCGTTGGATGGATGAAAGCTCGGAAGAGCCGCCATGCATTACGACTGGACATTTGTCGGTCAGTGTATTGCAACGATCCACCTAGTTCGAGTCCACGAGCTGGGCCGCGTACTTGGTGGTTCGGTGGGTGATACCAGCAATGCGTTCTTTAGTTTAGTCGCCAAAGGTGGGGGACACCATCTGTGAACGGCCGACAGTATGAACCATTAAATGTTTTCGCCTTAAAGAACTGATTTTATTTAGAGGAAGAGTCAGGCGCAGTAACTGTCTCACTCGTTTTCTGTGGACACCGCAACAGCGCCGTAAGGGAAGGGAGGAAGGTGGGAGTGAAGATGGAAAGCGAGGAAGAGGAGCCGTAGTGGAGGGCTACGGAGTAATTTCGACCACCTGGGGATCTTTAACGTGCGCTGACATCGCACAGCACACGACGCCTCTTCGTTTCTCCTCCATCGAAACGCAGCCGCCGAGGTCGGGTTCGAACCTAGGTACTCCGGCACAGTAGTCGGGCGTCTTACCACTGCACCAAACCGGCGGGGCGCGGTAACTGTCTGATTTTTAAAACTGATTTATTTATAGGAAGGGAAAGGCACGGTAACTGTCTCACTTGATTTCTGTGGACACCGCAACCGCGCCGTAAGGGAAGGGAGGAAGATGGGAGTGAAAGTGGGAAGAGAGAAAGAGGAGCCGTAGTGGAGGGCTACGGAGCAATTTCGACCACCTGAACCTAGCCGTAAGGAAGAGGAGAAAGGTTGGAGGGACAAAAGAGAGAAAGAGGTGTCGTAGGGGAGAGCTGCGGATCACCGCGTATTAGGGGCTTTCGCCTCATCGCAGTTTAGTGAGCCTAAGTGCCCCTAGAATTTTTACACACAAGAATAATAATAACTGGTTCACAGGAAGGGAAAGGCGCAGTATCTGTCACATTTGTTTCTGTGGACACCTGAAGCGCGCCCTAAGGCAAAAGAGAAAGGTGAGAGTGAAAGTGGAAAGAGAGAGAGAGAGAAGCCGTAGTGGAGGGCTACGGAGAAATTTGGACTGCCTGGGGGTCTTCAACGTGCGCTGACATGGCGCAGCACACAGACGCCTTTTCGTTTCGCCTCCATCGAAATGCAGCCGCTACTGTCGGGTTCGAACGCGGGTACTCCTGCACAGTAGTAGGGCGTCTTACCACTGCACCACCCCGGCGGGGCTACACACAAGAACAACGTTCACGCATTGCCACGCATAGGCAGTGACGTCTGTACATACTCCTGTACAGACGTCACTGTGTATCAAATACGTATGTACATACACCAGCTTTTCTAAAGGTTTTATTTTGTACGCTGCTTTATTTCGAGCTGCGGTCCGTGGGTTTTTCCGTGACTTACTTTTTCTAACTTACATATTTCCTTCTATACTTTTTAAAAATGTTTCATCACATTTGCTTCACGTTCAAACTGGAGTTCGTGGAGAGCGTCTCTTATGCTCGCTGTGACGCTCTGTAAATGTTACTGAAGATCAACCGTTAGGGCATGGTGATGCCGAATTCACGAGTGTGTCACGTCAGAAATCAGGTACCACCAGAAACCGCGCCTAAATGCATATATAATTCTAAACATAAGGCACAGTCGTACAGCAATGCAAGTAACTTTTCTTGTATTTTTCAGAATAATGTCAGTCTGTACAGTTGAGGCTTTGATGTCTATCACCTCAAAAGGCGAAGGGTATTTTCTAGTTCTACAGTAAACACGTGCACATGTTTGCGATAATACAGCGCGATACTAAAGCTTAGTTGGATGTGGCCTTCAAGCTAAAGAAGTTTCATATGTATCTCTATCTGCAGAAAACTACTCGAATGCGGCGGTTCACACTGCGTTGTCATATATGGGCTGCAGCAGTAATTAAAAGGGAAGGTTACTTCAACCATGGCTGAGGAAAAATGGGACCCAGCTGGTTCTTTTCTCGATCGTAAGAGAGGGCCAAAATGAAGGCGAAATACGAAGCAATAACTG
Organism: Amblyomma maculatum; assembly: GCF_055883805.1. Lineage (NCBI taxonomy): Eukaryota > Metazoa > Arthropoda > Arachnida > Ixodida > Ixodidae > Amblyomma > Amblyomma maculatum. The sequence continues at coordinate 95,137,514 of NC_139353.1, read as the reverse complement.
GAAGTTGCCGCGCGTGTCTCACGAAAAAACATTTCGTATACAATCAAACAAAAGTGCACAATACAATTTCGCTGTGAAAAATAAGAGAGAAATTTTGCTTTTGTCAACATCTGTTAGCCGCCCGGGTGATTGTTTTGCCGACAAGTCACACCAGCCAAAGTACTCAGTTTGCAGTGACTGGCCACGATCTTCGCATTAACTGCAAATACTGTGTAGCACATTACCTTTGAAAACAACTTCCGCGATGCGGCGAGCAGAACTTTCGACACCGGGTTGGCACCGCTCGCGTAGCTGCACGCCCCGCTAAGTTAACTTGCTCCAATGTGTCAAATGCATTATTATAAATTGCTTCATCCAGACTAGGGCATGGTGACTTCTTGCTTAGGGTAAAGGCCTGCTTCCCTCTCCTCAAGTAATTCGCCCGAGGACTGTTGCCGGCTGCTTGAAGAATTGTTCGCTTCATGCCTGCATCGCAGGGCGGGCGTCAATTTTAGTTCACAGCGATCTAAGCTATACACAATGGCTATTTTTAATTGCTAGAGCTTCTGAATTTTTTCCGGAATATCTATAGACTCGAACATAAGACAGCGGTGCTCAAAGCGGTGCCTCAGGGCGATGCAAACCAATCCGGCTTCATTGTCAAAGCAAGTGCAAACTAAAGAAAAGCCTCTTTCGCCATACACTTTTCACAGCGCCGTGTATAGCTTTGAGATTTGGGCAACATTGTCCTGAAGTGAGCGGATTCTGCTATTGGCGTTGCAACGAGTAACAAGTTTCCGCGGGGTAATATCGTCATCACCATCATCACCATCATCGTAATCAGCCGGACTATACCCCCTGCAGAGCAGAACGAAGGCCTCTACTACATTTGTCCAATTTCTTCGATCCTGTGCTAGCTGCATCAACTATTATCATCATCATCAGCCTGACTATACCCACTGCAGGGCGAAGGCCTCTCCCACTTAACCCGGTTCTGTGCTAGCTGCATCCACTTGACCCCCGCGAACTTCTGAACCTCATCCACCCACCTAACTTTCTGCCACCCCCTGCTACGCTTTCCTTCCCTTGGAATCCAGTTTCCCGTGGAATCCCTAAGCGACCATCGGTTATCCTCTCTTCGCACTACATCTCCTGCCCATGCCCATTTCTTCTTTCTTAATTTCCACTAGATTGTCGGTAACTTGAGTTATTTCTCTGACCCACACTGCACGCTTCCTATATCTTAATGTTACCCCTACCATTTTTCGTTCCATAGCCCTCTGGGTTGTCCTCAACTTAAGTAGAGCTCTCTTGGTTAGCCTCCACGTTTCAGCGCCATAGGTGAGTACAGTTAAGATGCAACTGTTATATACTTTCCTCTTTAGCGATACCGGTAAGCTGCTAGTCTAATCTGTGAGTGCTTGCGAAATGCGCTCTATCCCAATCTTATTCTTCTTGTTATTTCCTTTTCATGGTCCGGATCTGCGGTTACTACCTGTCCTAAGTAGACACATTCGCCTACTACTTCCAGTACTTCGTTACCTAATGTAAACTGCTGCTCCTTCCCGAGGCTGTAGAACATTACCTTAGTCTTCTGCATATTGATTTTCAAGCCTACCTTTCTACTTTTCCTGTCTAGGTCATCAATCATTATTTGCAGTTCATCCCCTTCATCCGGCCACCTAAATGTTTTTCGCCCTTGCTACGCTTTCCTTCTCTTGGAATCCAATATCTTACCTTAAGCCGCCATCGATTCTCCTCTCTTTGTATTATATGCTCTGCCCATGTACATGTCTTCTTCTTGAGTTCCACAAAAGTGTTATTAATTCAAAATATATCTCTGACACACTCTGTACGCTTCCTATCTCTTAACGTTAAACCTAGCATTTTGCCTTCAGTAGCCCTCTGCGTTGTTCACTTAAGTAAATTTGTTTTTGTTAGCCTCCACGCTTTTGCCCCATAGGTGATTACAAGTAAGAGGCAACTGTTATGGGTTAAGGTGGTATTTTGGGCTTGTTGGTAACACATGTCAACAAAAATAACACTCGTGTGTGTCCTCGCTTGCTCATTGTTCTGTCCCTGGGCTATTTTTGTTGGCAACTGTTATGGCGCTGTCCAACTGTCGAAGAGCGAGTTGCAGACAGCTGCTGGCGGGTGAGATCGGCGGGCATGTTTCACGTCGTGTTCACTCGTTGTGACAAAACCGCCGGCTGGGTACAATCGCCGTGCTGAACCGATATTTCCGCAGTGCAACTGATCCGCCTTAACACGTACGAGCGCTTTCCATGGATTTGAAATGCGCGCGAAATCAGCGGCAGAGAAACGTAACAATAGAATGTAAACAAAAAGCACGCGAACAAGATGACGTCGAGTTCTCCCCCGGCTTCAAAAAATGTGACGTCATGCTCTTTCTAATGTTTCCTCCCATCATGCATTGAGGTGATCGCATAAACAAAAGGGCGGATTTGACGTCGATTTTAGACGTCTGTTACCCCGAACCAGTTTGGTCGTCCCTGATACTGGTTAGTAAAGTAAGATGAGACATCTTTTCTTAACTGCAGAAGGCATTGAAACTGTGTCATAGGTCTACGTTTCATCTGCACAACATTTTGTAGCTTTAAAAGTGAGGACGTAAATTTATAGCCGCATGAGGACGCTAGCGGTCCTCCTGTTGCAGACACTGCTACAGTGTAACACTGCTAACTCAAGCGGTTATCTGCTGAAGACGAAGCATTTCAAAGAGCAGTGCGATACCTTCTAATTATCTGTCCGGACGTCTCGTGAGTACGACAACCTAAAGGGTGAAATGGTGCGGTGGCTGTGCAAGAAGCTTTGTGGCGACAAGCAGTGAGCGATCACCATGGATCCTCAAAACACTGACGTTTTGTCTAGTACTATGCATTCAGTTCAGTCTTAACGAAATTAGGAACCTCACCCGCGAAGAAGAAAGCAAAGAAACCTGTTTAAATCTTCGTGTTTAATAAAGTAATATATGTGGCATGTACAAGACAAGTTTACTTGCCACATATGATGTGTTTCAAGTAATATTTTGCTTAGGTATGCAAGCTGGATTACCATTTGCCTATTTTCTAGAAAACAGAAATAATTACTCCATATCCCGTTTCGAGCATACCCTCCAATCATATGATGCTAATTGACATTTGTGTTCGTTGCGTTTTTAATACAACCAGAAAATAATCTCCCGTTATTGTTTTCCGCTTTTATACTAAGGGAGACGCGACGCGGCGTCAACCAAGATTTCTGGCGCGATTTTTGCAGACACCTTTCCCTCTTTTTTTCCTTATTCTCCATTTGGCTTACTCTGCACTTGTATGGTGGCCTGCTGGGCATCGCTTAGTTAGCCAAGCTAAACTTTCATTCTCTCTACCCACAGAGATCTTTCCCGTTTCGCCATAATCTTAGTAGCTCCGATTTCTCGGTGGAACATTGGAGCCCCCTTGCTTTGACATATCCTTATACGCAGGAGGCTGCTATTTGAAGCTTCTCTTCATTTTCGTTTAGTGATCCTGTAGTCATCCAGATGGTGATATCGTCCGCGTATGTGGCGTGCTCTATCCCATATATCTCTTTTAGCTTCTTTGCTAAGCCGATCATAGCCACGTTAAAGAGCGTGGGCGAGATCAGCGAGCCTTGCGGCGTGCCTTTGTTTGGGGTATTGAATTTTTCGGATCTGAGTTCTCGCAGACCTATCGTTGCAGGTTCTGTTCGAAAGGAAGGACCTGACGTAGCCATATGTCCTCCTTCCACAGTTCAGGCTTGCAAGGCCTGTAAGTATGGCTTCGTGGCTTACGTTGTCGAACGCTCCCTTGATGTCTGCGTCATGATGACGTTTTCTCCCATCTTGGGGACATTTCTTAGTACTTCCTCTTTAATATGCAGCAGTATGTCCTGGGTCGAGAGTTTTGCCCTGAACCCAAACATGCTGTGGGGATACAGGTCTTTATCTTCCATGTGTTGTTGAAGACTTTGCATGATTATTCTCTCATAGAGCTTGCCGACGCACGACGTGAGCGATATTGGCCTGCGGTTTTCGACTTGCAGTTTCTTCCCCGGTTTTGGTATCATGACCACCTTCACATCCTTCCATTCCTCGGGTACTGTCTCTTCCTCCCATTGCGTGTTGAGGAAGTCCGTAAGCTGTTCATTCATCTCGTCCCTTAGGTTGCGTATGAGCGCGTTGTTAATTCTGTCTGCGCCTGCCGCCGTGTTCCTAGTTGTACTGCTAATTGCTGCATAGACTTCTTCTTTGCTAATGGGCTTATCCAGGTTCTCGTTCGCTCCTCCTCGGTAGAGTTCTGCCTACGCTGCGGGGTTTTCGTCTCCAAAGCATTTTGCCCGTACCTTGTCCAGGAAGTCTTCATCCGGTCCCTCGAATTGGTGCACCAGTCTGTTAATGGCTTTGTTGTTTTCGTTCTTGGTTTTTGTCGGATCTATTAGTGTCTTGAGTATGTGCCATGTCGTTTTCGTGCTCAAGGTGCCGCTGAGTGGGTCGGTGAATTGCTGCCAGTTTTGCCTTGTTAGCTGCGCTGCGTACATCTCCGCCTTGGTTGTGACGTCCGCTATTTTGAGGCTCAGTTTCCTGTTGTGCTTCTGTCGTTTCCATCTTCTCGTGAGTCCCCGCCTAGCTTCTCATAATATGAGCAGTCTGCCGTCGACTTCGAGTGTTTGCGTGGTTCTTTTTATCTCCTTCGTGTGCCTGTTCTGCTTCTCCCTGATCGCCTTCCCCCATTCTAGTATCGAGAGGACGCCCTGTTCGTTCGGGTCCCCTTCTTCCTCTCGAAAGGCGTTCCAGTCTGTGATTCTAGCTACCCCTATCTCCCTCAGCAAGGAGGACTCCGTCACGTGGAGGCAGCTACAGACAGGTTCCTTCCCGAACCTACACACACTACACAAAATGTACCCCACACAATACACAAATAAATGCCCATGGTGCTTAGAGACACCCACGCTATATCACACGACGTTGGAATGTCAGGAAATTCTAGTAGCGCCTATCATAAAAAACTCGAGTGTGGAGCAGTGGGACGAAATGCTCTCCAGCGACCGGCGGGAAGACCAAGAAGGTCTGATCCGACGGGCCCAGTTGGCGGCGGCATCCTGCGGGCCCTGGAATAAGGGCGGACGACCGCCGCTACGGAAGATGGAAGACATCTAACCACCACAAACTCTATAGATGAAATAGATGTTTAGCATTCTCTCTCTCTCTCGTTTCGCGCTTTTCGCGCCCCAGCCCATGGAAATTTGACCAACTCTGAGACGAAGCGTGCACTTCCACACACACACACGCCCACGCATCGCATCCACACACACACACACACACACACACACACACACACACACACACACACACACACACACACACACACACACACACACACACACACACACACACACACACACACACACACACACACACACACACACACACACACACACACACACACACACACACACACACACACACACACACACACACACACACACACACACACACACACACACACACACACACACACACACACACACACACACACACACACACACACACACACACACACACACACACACACACACACACACACACACACACACACACACACACACACACACACACACACACACACACACACACACACACACACATATATATATATTGTAGTGTCACACCAACGCTCGGTGATTGTCGACGATGACAAAGACGACGAGCGTACGTCGAAAGGCGCGTGAAAAAGAAAGAAGACGGCAGACAAAAGACGAAGACGCAAGAGACTGACGCGCTAGGTAAACGGTCGACCTGAACACCGACCTGAGCTTCAACGCACCCTTACATTTGGTGGAGGCTGCTCTTCGTTCCCTCCTCTCAAGCTGGAGCTTCGCAGCCGCACACTAGCTCGGCCATCCGCTATGCCTGAGGCAACAAGCCAGACCGCCACTCCACACTCGACTGATCCCACCGGTTCCCCTACCATCCTGTGCTCCGGTGGGCTTCGCCAGCGTGACCCCAGCTTTTTCAGTGGCGCCGACGACCAAGATGTAGACGACTGGCTATCCTCCTACGAACGCGTAAGCGCCTACAACAAGTGGGACGACACCACGAAGTTAGCCAACGTCCTCTTTTACCTGACCGATGTAGCAAATTTATGGTTCCGCAACCACGAACCCGACCTACCCACCTGGTCGGCCTTCAAAACGAGCTTTTCCGAGGTGTTCGGCCGCCCCGCTGTGCGCAAACTGCGCGCCGAACAACGCCTCGAAGCCCGCGCCCAGAATCCCGATGAATCGTTCACCAGCTACATAGAGGACATTGTGGATCTTTGTAGACGTGTTGATCCTTGCATGTCCGAAGCTGACAAGATCACCAAAATCGTGAAGGGAATCTCCGACGATGCATTTCACATGTTGACGGCCAGAAACCCCCAAACCGTCGTCGAGGTAGTTCAGCTCTGTCAGAGTTACGACGTCCTCAAAAGGCAACGAGCTTCTACCCGGCGTTCTCTCGTGAACGATCGGTTATTCGTACCTCCGACAGCATGCAGTCTCACTTCTGAACCACCTTCCCTCCTTCCTGAGATCAAGGCCTTTATACGGGAGGAAGTGGCTCGTCAACTATCGCTCCTCCCTGCTTCTGCCGCAACCACCCCATCGATAGATTCTGCACTTCGACGCACCATCCAGGAGCAAGTTGCAGAAGTTTTACCGCCAAGTTCTCAAATTGCGCCTGTGACAGCCCCGTTAACGTACGCCGCTGTCGCCGCCAGACCACCACCCTGCCCTGTCGCGTATGCTGCGCCGTTACCACCGCCACCACCTCCGCCCCGCCCTTATCTGCCTCCTCGACGTCCGGTCAACAATCCATGGCGGACCTCCGACAACCGCCCAATCTGTTATTCATGTGGCGTTCCTGGCCACGTCGCCCGACTTTGTCGCCAGCGCACGCAGTCATACCGCAATGGCCCCCGCCTGTACAGTTACAACTACAGTTCAAACTTTGAACCTTCCCCTCCCCCTGTCCCTGCCGGCACTTCTACGGACTCATCTTATCCTGACCGCTCCTCCCACTCCTCCCGTCGATCGCCGTCTCCCCGCCGTCGTTCCCTCTCGCCGCTGCGCCGTCGCTCTCCTGCTGGCCCGGAGGAAAACTAACAGCCGCAGTTCCGGAGGCAAGAACTGCGTTTTCCTCAACTTGTGAAAGTCCTCCGTCTTCCCCGACCAACGTTATCGAAGTGTTTGTTGATGGCGTCGCAGTTCTCGCTCTTGTGGACACTGGCGCCGCTGTGTCTGTTATAAGTGCCAACCTTTGCCGCCGACTTCGTAAAGTTACGACGACTGTTTCGAAATTTTTTCTCCGAACTGCCAGCTCACATCGCATTCAACCGCTTGCGGCGTGCACAGCTCGAATTGTCATTCAGGGTGTTTTGTACGTCGCCGAATTTTTTGTGCTGCCTCACTGCTCTCACGAACTGATTCTGGGTTGCGACTTTCTCACTAGTCATCATGCCATTATTGATTGTGCCCGAGCCAGCATCGAATTGTCTCCGCTTTCACCGGCCGCCTCGTCTGATACACCGCTCTACATCGATAAGATAACTGTGGCCGAAGATACTGACATCCCCGCCTGCTCTACCGTCCTCGTGCCCGTTTCCTGCGCCGGCTTTTCTGATTCGACAGTTCTGTTCACTCCGACTCACGCAGCTAATCGTCGCCATTGCTTAGTCCTGCCTTTCGCCCTTCTGACTTTCTGTGGTGGCTACAGCGCCATATACGTCTCTAACCCGTCGCCTTGTCCGTCAACGCTTCTTCGGGGAGAACGTCTTGGTCATGTCGAGTCCTTTGATGACGCTATGACATCTGCCGTCTCAGAAGACCCAACCCCACTGCAACTCGATACTATTGACTTGCCCGCTTATGTACCGAACGACGACTCCACTGCAGCTTTTTCTGGCTGTCTGGATGCCAGCCTTTCAGCAGATCAACGCGACCAGCTCGTCAGCTTGCTGCAGCGCTTCCGTTCCTCATTCGACCTTCCTCGGACATCTTTGGGGCGCACATCCGTAGTCACTCACTGCATCGACACCGGTACGCACGCCCCGGTACGCCAGCGCCCTTATCGGGTATCGGCTGCTGAACGTCAAGTCATCACCGAGCACGTTAATGACATGCTTCAGCGTGGCGTCATCCAGCCTTCGCACAGCCCTTGGGCTTCTCCAGTTGTTCTCGTGAGGAAAAAGGATGGCTCTATACGGTTCTGTGTTGATTACAGGCGTTTGAACAAGATAACGCGAAAAGACGTATACCCCCTTCCACGTATTGATGACGCTCTGGATTGCCTTCAAGGTGCCGAATTCTTTTCATCTCTGGATCTTCGCTCGGGCTACTGGCAAGTACCCATGGCAGCTGACGATCGACCAAAAACCGCCTTTGTGACACCTGATGGTCTCTATGAATTTAACGTCATGCCGTTTGGATTGTGCAACGCGCCGGCCACCTTCGAGCGCATGATGGACACAATCCTGTGCGGACTCAAGTGGCATGACTGTCTTTGTTACCTAGACGATGTTGTCGTGTTTTCAAAAGATTTTACGTCACATTTGGACCGTCTCGAGCGTGTGCTAAAGTGTTTGACTGATGCCGGCCTGCAACTAAATTTGAAAAAGTGCTGCTTCGGGGCTCGCCAGCTTCCTATATTGGGACACGTTGTTTCGAAAGACGGTGTTCGACCAGATCCTGCGAAACTCCGTGCAGTAGCTGAGTTTCCACGCCCAACTTCCCTAAAGGAGCTGCGTAGTTTTATCGGGCTGTGCTCGTATTTTCGTCGCTTCGTACACAATTTCGCTTCGATCATCTCGCCGCTGACTGATCTCCTTGCCGGTGACGCCATTCTTTCGTCTTGGACATCCGACTGTGATGAGGCCTTTTCGACACTTCGGCGCCTTCTAGTGTCGCCTCCGATTCTCCGCCATTTTGACCCTACGGCGCCTACCGAAATTCACACTGATGCCAGCGGTGTAGGTCTCGGCGCTGTCCTTGCACAACGAAAGCCCGGCAACCCAGAGTACGTTGTTGCTTATGCCAGCCGTACCTTAACAAAGGCCGAAAAGAATTATTCTGTAACCGAAAAGGAGTGCTTGGCCATCATTTGGGCCATTGGGAAGTTCCGCCCATATCTCTACGGTCGTCCCTTTTCTGTTGTTACGGACCATCACGCACTCTGCTGGTTGTCCACCCTTAAAGACCCATCCGGCCGTCTTGCTCGTTGGGCCCTCCGCTTACAAGAGTACGACATTCAGGTTACCTACCGGTCAGGCCGTAAGCATTCTGATGCCGACGCCCTGTCTAGGTCACCTCTTCAATGTAGCTCTGACTCGACAGCTATCACCATAAGTGACTCATTTTCGCTAGAAATTGCCGACATGCCCAATGAACAAAGGCAAGACCCTTGGATCGCTTCTCTTCTCACGCTTTTATCTACACCTTCTCTGCGCCCAGCTTCACGAACGCTTCACCGCCAAGCTCGTCACTTTTCCATCCGCGACGGCATGCTTTACCGCCGAAACTACCTTTCCGACGGACGCAAGTGGCTCCTTGTCATTCCTCGGCATCTCCGTTCGGAAATATGCGCCGCTTTTCACGCCGATCCTCAGTGTGCCCACGCCGGAGTGTTGAAAACTTACACTCGTCTTCGCCTCCGCTATTACTGGCAGGGTATGTACCGCTTCGTGCGTCATTACGTTCGCGCATGCCAGGAATGCCAACGCCGCAAAAACCCTCCACACCACTCCACCGTTCCGATGCAGCCCTTGCCCTGCCCCAGCCGACCATTCGATCGTGTTGGTATTGATCTTTACGGGCCACTACCAGTCACTCCAGCTGGTAACCGTTGGGTCATCGTGGCTGTTGACCACCTTACCCGCTACGCAGAAACATCTTCCTTACCTTCTGCGTCGGCGCCAGACGTTGCGTCTTTCGTCCTGCATCATCTCGTTCTGCGCCATGGTTCACCTAAAGAATTGCTCAGTGACCGTGGCCGTGTTTTTCTTTCTGAGACCATTGAAGCCCTTCTTCAGCAGTGCCGCATTGTCCACCGTTCTACCTCGGCCTACCATCCGCAGACAAATGGCATGACAGAACGTTTTAACCGCACCTTAAGTGACATGCTGGCCATGTATGTCGCGTCCGACCACTCAAACTGGGACCGGCTTCTCCCATTCGTCACGTACGCTTATAATACTGCCATACAAAGCACGACCGGCTTCTCCCCCTTTTTTCTTCTATACGGCCGTGAACCCACCTCAACTATGGACACGATACTTCCTTATCGCCCTGACACCTCCGAAGCGACCACCGTCTCTCAAGCAGCAGCATATGCAGAAGAATGTCGCCAGTTGGCCCGCTCATTTACAACCCAGAACCAAGGTCACCAGCAGTTCCTTCGCGCACCGTCTTGTCCAGCTCCTTCATACACCGCAGACTCCCTCGTATGGCTTTGGGTTCCTGCCACCCCTTCCGGCCTCTCTACCAAACTTGCTTCCAAATATCATGGCCCATATCGGATTATTTGCCAGACCTCTCCGGTGAACTACGTTATAGAACCGCTTGTACCGACACCGGATATGCGTCGCCGCGGGCGTGAAACAGTGCACGTTGACCGCCTCAAGCCCTGTTACGACCCGCCTGTTGTGTCCACACCATGAGTCGGCAGGATGCCTCTTTTTTCTCCCGGGGATAATGTAGTGTCACACCAACGCTCGGTGATTGTCGACGATGACAAAGACGACGAGCGTACGTCGAAAGGCGCGTGAAAAAGAAAGAAGACGGCAGACAAAAGACGAAGACGCAAGAGACTGACGCGCTAGGTAAACGGTCGACCTGAACACCGACCTGAGCTTCAACGCACCCTTACAATATATATATATTTACTTGGCATTTACTTGTGTTCAACCCCAGCCTATAACGCCCACGATTGTTATTTTCTATTCGTCAACGGCACAGGATGTGATGCTTTCAATTTAGTCAGTGGTTCTGGGTTCCTTTCTTATGCATCTCATAACGGAGTCCTTAATGTTCTCTGCATATATATTGTAACGCAGATTTAGTGCCGCACTAGGGTTGGGCCTGCAAGGCTTCATTGACAGAGAACGATGGCTGTTTCCGGGCAGAGAGCAGCGCGTGCTGCTGCGTATGCATATCGATTTCGTTACAAGGACCGCAGTAAATAGAGGAGCCATCCTGGATAAGGGTTGAGTGGACTGACGTGAGTGGCTTCATGGAAACGCCGGCGGAGATCAGACGAGAGTTTTAAGGACTCGACGACATAATTTGACGCGGAAGTTTGGGAAACAACACGATAAGGGTCGTGATATTCGGAGAGAGATTTCGAGGAAAGGCCAGAAGTGTATAGGTGGATCCACGGGCAAACAAGTTATCTGGAGGGTACAGTTGTATGATGTGCGTGTGCATCACGGCGCATTTTTTGTCGCTGCTGATCAGCACATGTTAAAGAACTGGCGAGTTGGCGGCCTTCTTCGGCATACGTCGCAGTTTCGGAGACAGGCCAGCAGATCCATCAGAATAACGATGAAAGATCGTCTCAAGTAGGCTTGAAAGGTCACATCCATAAAGTAGAAAAAGGGAGAAAACTCTGTTACAGGGTTCAGTGACCGGCAGTATTAAATGCATACGGGACGAATGGCAGGAGGAAGTGCAAGCTAAAAAAATCTGGACATTGTCATATTGTCAATACGTCGCAATGCGTCCGGTTGATCCACTGGCTTAGCCCGCTTGTTTGAGGATTATAAGATGAACAAAGTGGCATTCTTCACGGCGCCTGAAAAAATGCAGGGGGAAATCTTTCATGATATGACTCGGTAGCGTCACACACAAATACACACACACACGCACTCACACACACACACGCACTCACACACGCACTAACACACACACACACACACACACACACACACACACACACACACACACACACACACACACACACACACACACACACACACACACACACACACACACACACACACACACACACACACACACACACACACACACACGCACGCACGCACGCACACACACACGCACACATGCACACACGCACGCAAACGCATACATACACACACACGCACGCGCACACGCACATGCACACAAGCGCAATATATATCTCTCTCTATTTGCTGCTTTCCACGCTCTACAAACTGACTTCGACGCAAGATGTTAGAAATTTAACCAGCCCGCCGGGATGGTGCAGTGGTAAGACGCCTAACTACTGTACCGGAGTACCCGGGTTCAAACCCGACCGTGGCCGCTGCGTTTCGATGGAGGCGAAACGAAGAGGCGTCCGTGTTCTGTGCGATGTCAGCGCACGTTAAAGATCCCCATCTTTAACGTGCGCTGACATCGCACACTGTCATCGCACACTGCAGGTGGTCGAAATTACTCCGTAGCCCTTCACTACGGCTCCTCTTTCAAGTAACCGCTCTTACTCCCTTCACATAAGGCGCGGCTCAGGTGTCCGCAGAAACAAGTGTGAGGCCTTTACCATCCTCTGAACCAATTATTATTATTATTATTATTATTAATATTATTATTATTACCTGATGGTAGCTGGTCATAACGCGACTGTTCGGAAAATGCTGGCAACGCAGCCAGTAGCTAACATAAATTGATATCTGAGAATGCGAGTGCTGTCCTCGGACATCGACCATGTCGGTTGCGCGGGTGCTCTTCAGCAGTGCTGGAGCTTCTTCGCTAATCTATAATAATAATAATAATTGGTTCACTTGAAGGGACAGGCGTAGTATCACACTTGCTCTGTGGACACCGCGCCGTAAGGGAAGGAAAGAAAGTGGAAATGAAAGTGGAAAGAGTGAAAGAGGAGCCATAGTGGAGGGCTACGGAGTCATTTCTCACCGCCTGGGGATCTTTAACGTGCGCTGAAATCGCACAGCACACGGACGCCTCATCATTTCGCCTCCATCGAAACGCAGCCGCCGTGCTCGAGTTTGAACCCGGGAACTCCGGAACAATAGTCGGGCGTCTTACCACTGCACCACCCCGGCGGGGCAGATTCCTTTTGTTAACGACGCGGTCCTTGAACGTCTTATTTCCTGTGTTCAAATGTTGCTGATAAGTGAATGTGAAAGGCCATCGGCGCTTATAAGGAGCAATACCTCTTTAGGCAAGCCCCTGCGAATATTCTGTTACCATTCTTGCTCTTCGGCTATAATGCTCCTCGCTTCTCGTAAACTCGCTCAGCCTGGCCGTGCGTAGCTGCTGCCGAATGTTCGACCGCAAGTATGTCATGATACTCTGATACAGGAGCGCCATATTTGCTGCCTTTCACTGCAAATCGAGGTGTCCGCATGACGGAATGCAGAGCAGCGGCTCGGTTCCTTGATCATTGTCGTTTTTCATACCTGGTGCCAATATTTAGCAGCATACGGCAGCGCTTTTTTCTAACTTTTTAAAAACTCTTTTTCTTCAGTATGCGTAAACAGCTTGTGCGCTTACTTTAGCTGGCGCCGCCACAGTGCACACGTCATGTGTACATCACAATTTGAACAAAATGGTGAATTGTCTAGAAGAGGGCCGTTCTCTCTTTCGTTCTCCCAATGGTATGAATGTATGGAATGGATGCAATGGATGCAATATCAAGCTTAGTAGCCCTTGCGTGCGTGCTCGTTGGTTAGATGACTCTGAAGACCTCTGGCGCTGCATATTTACACACAAACACAACATTCACAAGGGATTACAGCAAGATACTTTGTTGGGCGAGTTGGTACTTATTCATTATTAATTTAAACAGCGCGAACACGAAGACAAAAGGACAAGATAACAAAAGCCACAGTGCTTATACTGTGGTTTTTTATCTTGTCCTTTGTCTTTGTGTTCGCGCTGTTTAAATTAATAATGAATAAGTACCAACTCGCCCAACAAAGTATGTCGGTAAGCCATATTTCTTGTGCAGCGCTTGTACTTGGCTTTTTTTTTATCTTGTCCTTTGTCTTCGTGTTCGCGCTGTTTAAATTATTAAAGTTTACAGCAAGGCATTCACACAAACACAGCACACACACGACATTACAGCAAGACGTTGATGATGATGGAATATAAGAAAGTCCTTCTTGAAACGGTGTGGTGGCCACCATACTCGAGTTCTTGTTTTCTTCTCCCGTTTTTTTTCCTTGGCATCGTAAATGCTGTTATTAATTAGTCAACTAGCGCATAATTTGAGCTACTATTGTTTTACACTTATTTCTGTTTTTTTTTTTATCTTTATATCACCTTCCTGCTGTTCATACACTAATCTTCCAATCACTTTCTTCGAACATGAAGAACAGATGGATGCATTGCTCCGACCGCTGGCGTCTCTAAACCAGAGTGCTTCAGGGAGGTTGACTGCCCCGTTATCGATATCTGCATAGACACCATCACATTCGAGTGCAAGATGTTCAGTTGCTTCTCCTGATTTACCGCAAACGGGACATGTGGCATCTTCCTGGTTAAATGTTTTTTTTTGGAGCAGGCTGTTGTAAGGCATCCGATCATCTTAATAAGTAGGGCACCGCCTACTGAGTTGTCAAAGAAAGATTCTTTTCTGATATGCTTTTTTCTCTTGCAATATATTTCTACACCGTTTCTTTTTCAAATATAATTTATCCAATGTTTATATTCTGTTTTTCACCTGTCGTTTAACGCTTCCTTATCTCCACGTCCTTGTGAGCTGCATACTTATTGGGTAGTTTCCAAGCTATTTTCATCCATTTCGAGCCAGCGCTGTTTAAGGGTAGATATTTAAATACTTTAACTGTCCAACCGTTACTGTTCAATTTTCTGAGGCTTTCTTTATATAATGTTGTACTGTTAGCTTCCCGTGTTTCGAAAGACCTACAGCCCATATCTTCCTGCAACACCTCATTTTCGGTTGTGCCATGGCCACCAGGTGCTACTAGTTCAACGCTCTCTGATATATATCCAATCTCGAGTGGACCTCTGCTTTTAGCCTCAACACCACATTCGCGAAAGAAAGTTTGGCACCATAGTTCCTTTCCAAACACGCCTCAGCACTTTATACTTGTTGCATCCCCACAATGATATATGCTCAATTTACATAACATACTGTCCGTGTCCGTGTATTTCCATGTATGACATTCATTCGCTACCCATACCCCGCGATATTTATATTCTGCTAATGTGGGTTTCTTACGGTCTTGTATTTTAGGCTGCTGATCTTTTGAACCATGGAAAACCATTAAAATTGATTTAACTCCACTAAAACTGAAGCCTAGGCTGTGCCTTTCGTCGCAACAAGAATTAGTGTTTGCAATCATTTCTGGCTGTCTGCTAGTTCTACAATTGTTTCATACATTAAACCGGGGAGGCGCGTTTCTGCGACCTTCGCGCTTAACCTATACGACAAATTAAAACCTCGATAACTTTCTTGTAGGGTCCTCTGAGCGGCGTCGCCTGGCGGCAAGTAGCAAAATTATGCTCAAACTGAACAAGACTTTATATAAAGCCCACCACCCACGCTGCGTCTTTGGCGTAATAGATTAACGCCACATACTCTAACGCCGAAACATATGTTCGAAATTAAACTTCACAACATTCATGTAAATTACTAACATGTTCCTTAGGGGGTGTTCCATTATAGGGTCTTTACGCGATGTTTTCATGCTAAATAGTCTCAATACCAGCCGTGAAAGAGGGGAGGCGACATCGAACTATGTGATATGGCAACGCTTACACTATGCATTCAGGTTGTCAGTAATCATTTGCGGCATTGAGATTGTGTATGTTACCTTTGGGATGGGATCAGAAAAGCTTGTCAGCAGCATTCCCCGTCTAACCCGGTGACAGACAACCACTTAGGAGGAAGAAAAACTTGCGGAACCCTACCGTTGAGACACTGGAGTTACTCCTGTCTGAAAAAAGCGTCCTTCCTGTTAACACCGAGGGCCACGACCCTGCTGTTGCGCATTCGTACTCACGAGTGACGTGTCTACAGGCATGAAAGAGCACTGAAAAAGGGAACATGGGGTACGCCTCAGTTCGCATGTTGAGAAAGAGCACTTAAGAAGGGTTAAGATATGCCTTAGTTTGCAATCTGATCCAATATTTCGACAAGAGGTACTCTTCTCGAAACTTTGGCTCGGCTTGCGAACTGATGCATCCGCTCAACGCTCCATAATTGTTCTGGCATACTGTGCAGCAATCTTATTTCTCTCTTGTAGCATAGACAAGTTAGTTTTCTTGAAACTATGTGTTATCGCGACCATAATTTTTACCACTTTGTGATTTTTACAAGGTATTTGGAGGTTGCCCACAATAGAACACCTCTCAAGGTAGCTCATATTGATATTCACCTAGAGGTACTAGCATGGATAAAAACTTCCCTTTATCTGACGTTCAGCTCACTTCTGCTAATGGTTCTATCTCTACAACAGCCTATGTCACATCTGGTGTACCCCGGGGTAGAGTGTGCTTGGTCCACTGCTCTTTCTTATTTATTTATTTATTTATTTGAAATACCCTAAAGGCCCAATAGGGCATTACATAGGGGGGGACGTGGAAGCAAATCAGTGTAGAACAAAAACAGATTAACAGATGATGTTATGGTGGTATGTGAGGGAAGTATATAACTAGTCATAGTAATCTTTATACAAAACTAGAGAAAAAAAATAGTCGGGCAAGCAATATTTCAACATAATAAGAGAACTGTAAAAAGATAAAAATGTGCAGCGATTTCAGCAAAAGGGAAAAACTTGCACATCGCGCATGACAGACACTACAAAGCTGAAACTAAAACCAGAAAAAGACAACAAATGAAACAAATGAAACACAGATTACACCGAAAGAATCAAGAAAAGGAAGCTCTACACAGGGAACGACAAAACCGCGCAAATTGACTACGATGCGTCTGAAGAAGCTAGCAATGCTGCTTGAAACTCTGATAAATCAGTCAAAAGAGCGATATTTGACGCCAACTCATTCCATTCATTTATTGCTAAAGAGAGTGGTGAGTATTGGTATTTTTTTGTTCGTGCGAACAGTGGGAGGATTTTGTTCGCATGGTCAAGCCGGGATGAGACGTGAGGAGCAGGAAGAAGATGGGAGCGAGCAAATTTCGAATTGCTATAGTATAATGTGTGAAGAAATGATAATCTCGCAAACTTCCTTCTGAAAGCGAGCGATGGTAGGTTTAAAACTTCTTTAATTGATGATACGCTCTGAAATCTTGAGTAAGATGATGTAATGAATCTTGCTGCTTTATTCTGAACGGATTCAAGAAGATTCGAAAGGGAGTCCTGGTGAGGATGCCATATAACGGAAGCATATTCTAAGGTGGGCCTTATTAGTGTAGTGTAAGCTTGATGTCTGGTGGTAGAATTTGCGAGGTGTAAACGGCGCCTTAGCATGCCAAGTTTTCTGAAAGCTTTGCCGGTGATGAAGTCTATATGAGTATTCCAAGAGAGATTAAAATGCAAATGAACACCCAGATATTTTATACAAGAAACAGATTCAACAGCTTTACCGTTGATTGTGTACACGCTAAGTAACGGCCCTGGAACAGAAGAAAATCTTATATGTTTAGTTTTTTCCTCATTAATTTCCATTTGCCAAGTACGGCACCATTCAGTTAGCCTGTTTAGATCGGACTGGAGCGTATGTGCATCTTCCGCGTTAGATATTGTTTTATAGATTACGCAGTCGTCTGCAAAAAGGCGAATTGATGAGTTGATGTTACTTGCTATGTCATTTATGTAAATTAAAAAGAGCAAAGGCCCGAGAACTGTCCCTTGTGGGACACCTGATTTTACACGCGCAGGGTTAGAGATGCAATCATTTATCTTAACTGATTGGAAACGATTAGTCAAAAATTCAGCGATCCATCTGGCCGTGTTATCATCAAGCTGCAGATTTTTAGTTTTTAACAGTAAACGTTTGTGAGGAACACGATCAAAGGCTTTTGAAAAATCGACAAAAATTGCGTCTGTGTCAAGGGACATATGTAGCGCATGATGTAGGTCAGTAACTAATTCAAATAACTGCGTTTGACATGATCTTTTGTACTGGAAACCATGCTGGTTTTCTAGAAGCAGATTATTTAAGTTTAAATGGTTTAAATATTTAATAATGATTTGCCAAATTGCATTTCTACACGAATTAGACTGTTGCTGCCCACTGGGTTGTGTATCGAACCATTCCAAATGACTCTGACCGATAGTCTTATAAAGTAATCTCGCTTTTATTAACACTTGATGTTAATTGCTCCTAATGACCCTAAACTCCTCTAACACATAGCTCGTCTGCTTTACTAGAAATATTTATTGCATCCCAACCGCATACTCTTTTAATGACGTAATAGTTTAAAGAACATCCTTTCACAAGTATTTAGGAGTTTACCTTTAGTCGGATTTAAGCAGGAACTGCATATTAACTTAACTCTATCAACAGCTAACCGTTCAATTAGCCGCTTGAAGTTTCACCTTCGGTATTCTCTGGCGCATATGTCTAAATTGCTTATATTAAGTTAATTCTACCTAAAATTTAGTATGCTTCTGTCATATGGGACCAAGATCAAGCCCACATCAAAGAAAACACCGAGTTCCTGCCATACCATGCTCCTGATTTCATTTTTTTTCACGCCACTATCGTTTTACTGCGTCGTGGCGTTAAAATATCGTGCTCGACTTGGCAATCATTTATATTGCCGAAAGACGCTCGCTTAACTCGTTTCCACAAAACTTACCATCATCTATAGTTTCATGGCGATTTCACTCACCCTCAGCAGTGTTTCCATGCCGTGACCATCCTTTCAAGATCAAACGCGTCACATGCCATACTTCAACTTTTGCTTAATCAATCATACGAAAATCCGTTATTGATTTGAGCCGGCTGCCTTTCTCAATCGCAACTGATACGAATACGATGTTATTTTATGAACGTTTAAAAAATGAAAGTGATGTGTAGTTTTCTTCCTAGTTCCGTTATGTTCACAGTCGTGTGTTTGGCTTTTCTTTTTGGTTGTGTTTACAACTTTTTTGTTTTCTTCCCACTATGTTCATATTGTGTTTTGTTGTTCCTTCACATTTTTTATACATGTTGACTCTTCCGTAATCACGCGTTCATTGCTTGTTTTCTGCTCAGCTCCTCATGTTAGATCTCCTCTTGTATTTCTCTTATATCTTCGCATCCGAAGTTTTACCAAGCCCTAAAAAATATCCTCATGACAAAGGGCCTTCAGTGATTTCTTAAAACAAAATTAAATAACAAATAAGGTCGTTGATTTGAACCTCGGCTAAAGTGTAGTGTTCTAGTCCAAGAAAAGGTGTGTGTTCGAGTTCCTCGTTCGTGTCACAGTTTCCATAGTAATTGTGAAGCCAGCCAAGGTCGAGGCACGGAAGCGTAGAGTGGTACAATGGAATGCAAAACAGAGAATCGAGTTCTAGGGCAGTTTTGATCACCCTCGTATCAAAAAGTGTCGCATTCGTGCTTTGTGCAGCGATCTTTTCGGGCGGTATCATTTCGCTGCCTAATAAGCCTGTACCTGTCATTTTAGTTAAGAGATAGGGTTTGGAACCTATTTATGCACATCTATATGTGTGCGCTAATCGACGCGCACGCAATGCGACATAACCACATTACTCAGAGCAGCGCGCGTTCGCTGCGCGAGGGAGCTTCCGCCTTACTTTACTTTGGCGGTACTAAGTGTGTCGAAAAGGTGGCATGTTTTTGTACGAGTATAAATTTTACCGCCGTAGTCTCAATGTGAAATTTTCTAACATGCGAGATACGTGCGTTTATGAGCATGCTGCCAAGGTACACTGTGGCGTATCGTTTTGAACATTGTTTTATTTATTACAACATTTAATTTGAGCGTGGGGTCCTCTCCCAGATTCAATAAATTTATTTGGTGCTGTAACCTGTAAAACTGGCATCACATACGTGATTCTCCTAGTTTCCGGCTGAAGATGTCCTTTCCACTTTTCACGTTTAATGGAAGGAGGCCAAGCTCAAATATCCATAGGGAGGAACGCGCAAGGCTGCGCCTCGTTTACGGACCTGTTTGCCGTTCTTCCTTTACATTAGTGTCAGATCTCGGTGTCCGACCAGGCTACACCGAGCTTCTTCGGAGCTCTCCCCTGCCATAAGGAACCACGCAGGCATACACTGAAGAGCTACACATAAACAAGTAATTATCTGCTTAATAGCTCCATTAAAATGAGGCAATCCTACCGAACATCCTGAAGTGTGGGGTCTCACCATGACCAAGGAGGAAAGTGCGCGAGAGGTTTAAATATAGGGGTTCTTAAGTGCGCGCCGTCGGATTAGGTTACTGCCTGTAAACCCAATAATACGCGCCGACCTGAAAATGAGTAAATAACACTCGTGTCTTTCATCGGCAGCGATAAACCGGTTCTAAAGCCTTCCTCCGCTCCTAGATTAACGCATCCTTCCAGCGAAAGGTATTACGACAACCAGCGCCAATATGATTAACGGGCGATCCAGGCGCACGAAAACACGGTGGCGTTCAGTAGTTACTACCAACTGACCGACGTTATGATAAATAACGTGCTCTCTATCGTGATGATGTACGTATGAGCTTAGATATCTGGTAAAACCCAAGGGGGTACTTGCGGGGAAATAAATGCAAGGGTAGAAGCCGTCAACCGAGCAGATTATGAATTCTCTCTTGATCGGATGTTTTCACAAATTTGTTACGTTTTCAAGCACACTAAATAACATTTATGAAATCAGTCCTGCTGCAATAACTCCTTCGGAAAGTGAGCTTCATAACGCTTTTTTTTGGTACGAGTAAAATGGGCGACGCAAATATTACGACTGCTCTTCCCTACTTGGCGTTCTTTCAGTTTATTTCGGTCTTTATCCTGGTTGACCTCTGTAGGGTTTTGTAAATTCAAGTAATTGGAGTTGGTGGCTCAAACTAATCCTGCGCATTTCATAAATTCAGTTCTCTGCACTGTGGAAAGTGCGTATAAGTCGTATTGCATGATTCGAAGGCGGTTTTTTTATACTTACTTTCCATTTAGTAGCTCGGTGCTGTTAGTGTACAATATGGGGATAGGAATTCGTCAACCTGTTTTAAAAAGCAGTTTTTGTTTTGTTTTCTATCGGCATACTTATGTTTAGAACAATATAAATTATGACATACATTTATTTGGCTTGTATGTTCTTTAGTATAGGCCTAGGTTTTGAGACAGTGCTGGACCCTAAGGTATCGCACTGGAATTTCTTATGTTTAATGATACCTCGGATATTATGAAGAAATAGAGGCCTACGCACCTACATGTAGTCATGATTATCAGGTAGTTGAGAACTTCTATGAAGATATATAATTGACAATGCGGAAAGGAAAGACGCAGTATAATTTATTATCGGCGACTTCAATGCCAAGGTAGGAAAAAAGCAGGCAGGAGACCAGGCAGTGGGTAAGTATTGCATTAGTTCTAGGAATAGCAGGGTTGAGTTACTAGGTAGGTTTGCAGAGCGCAATAACTTATGAATCATGAATGCCTTCTTCAGCAAACGGAAGAAACGGAAGTGGACATGAAAAAGCCCTAACGGGGAGACTAAATTGAAATTGACTTCATACTCTGTTCCATCCCCGCCATTATGCAAGATGTGGACGTAATCGGGAAAGTGCGATGCAATGACCGGAGGATGGTAAGGACTCGTATTAGTCTAAATCGGAAAGGAGAACAAAACAGGTTAGTAAGAAAGAAGTTCATCAACAAATTATCGGTGAGGCGGAGGGCAGAGGAGTTCAGGATCTCGCTGCAGAATAGATATTTTGCTCAACCGAGGATGACGACATTAGCCTAGAGGAAATGAACAATAATTTCGGAGATATCATTAATGTGAGCGCTGTAGAAGTAGGCGGTAGGTTAGTTAGAGAAGATATCGGTAAGGTGTTTAAGGAGACGAAAGATTTGGTTAAAAAACGCCAAAGTGTCCAAAACAAGAGATAGAATTGGCAGAGATATCAAAGATAATCAATAAGCGTAAAATGGCCGATATAAGGAGGTATAATATAGAGAAAACTGAGCATGCTGTAAAGAACTGGAGAAGCCTTAAACAATTAAGAAGAGATCGGCCACAGGCAAAAATTAGGTATATGGGCTAAGGGATAAGACGTGCAATGTCATCACGAATATGGACAAGATAGTCAAAGCAGCCTAGGAGTTCTATACTGATCTCTACAGTCCCGAAAGAAGTGAGGTCAATAATGAGATCGGTGTTAGGGAAAGGCAGTCAGACATTCCGCCAGTGACGAAAGACGAAGTTAAGAAAGCATTGGAAACAATTAAAAAGGGGAAAAGTAGCTGGAGAGGATAAGGTAACTATAGATTTGTTGAATGACGGCGAGGATATTGTGCTAGAAAAACTGGCCACCCTATATAAGAAGTCTGCTGTCATCGACGGTACTGGAACCATGGAAGAATGCAAACATTATCTTAATTCATAAGAAAGGGGACGCTAAAGACTTTTAAAATTACAGACCAATCAGCTTACTGTCTGATACGTATAAGGTATTTATTAAAGTAATCGCTAATAGAATTAGGACAACTCAATCAAGCAGGCTTTCGGAAAGGGTATTTTACTATCGATCATATCCATATCATCAACCAGGTGATAGAAAAATGTTCGGAATATAACCAGCCCTTATACATAGCATTCATTTATTACGAAAAATGCATTTGACTCAGTAGAAACCGCAGCGGTCATGTAAGCATTGCGAAGTCAATCAGGGTGCAGAGCCGTACGAGAAAGTGATGGAAGATATATATATATATATAGACATGGTTTGCTTGCTACTAATGGGCCAGAGTTAAATTCAAACAGGATGTCACACAATAAAATAGATAATCGGGAAAGTTGTGGGACATTCTGTTTATATATATATATATATATATATATATATATATATATATATATATATATATATATATATATATATATATATATATAGGGGCTGCACAGCACCCATAGATCTGCAGAAACAAACTAACAGAAATCCTATAAAGAAAGGCGTTAGAAAGGAGACACAATCTCCCCAGTACTATTCACAGCTTGCTTAGAGGAAGTATTCAGAGACTTGGCATGAGAGCAGTTAGGAATAAGGGATAGGAATAAGGATCTGAGATTTGATGATGACATTGCCTTGCTAAGTAACTCAGGAGATGAACTGCAAACAATGATTGGTGACCTAGACAGGAAAAGTAGAAAGGTAGTCTTGAAAATCAGTCTGCAGTAGACTAAGGTAATGTTCAACAGCCTCGGGAAAGAACAGCGTTTACGTTAAGTAGCTAAGCACTGGAAATAGTAGGAGAATATGTCTACTTAGGACAGGTAGTAACCGCAGATCCGGGCCATGAAAGAGAAATAACAAGGAGAATAAAATTGGGATAGAGCACATTTGGGAAGCACTCGCAGATTATGACTAGCAGCGTATCGCTCAAGAGGAAAAATACAACAGTATCTTACCTGTGCTTACCTATGGGAGGAAACTTGGAGGCAAACAAACAGGGTTCCACTTAAGTTTAGGACAACGTTGAGGGCTATGGAAAGAAAAATGGTAGGGGTAACATTAAGACATAGGAAACGTGCTCAGTGGGTGAGAGAAATAAGTCAAGTCAGTGACATTCTAGTAGAAATCAAGCAGAAGAAATGGACATGGGCAGAACATGCAGTGCGAAGAGAGGATAACCGATGGTCGCTTAGGGTAACAAATTGTATTCCAATGGAGGAAAGTGTACCAAGGGGTGGCAGAAAGTTAGGTGGGCGGATGAGGTTAAGTTCGCAGGGCTTAAGTGGATGCAGCTAGCACAGGTCCGGGTTAATTGGAAGAATGTGGGAGAGGCCTTCGCCCTGCAGTGGCGATAGTCAAGATGATGATGATGATGATGAACTGCGTAAACGGGAATGATCGCCCCGGCTTCTTTATCACTAAAATATGTTTTAAAACAGAATTAAAAGCCACAATGTTAGGGCGACTTCCAATCAAAGTCCCTCATGCTCCGCGATAAAGCGCCTGAATGTGGCGCAGATCATGTGTCCTGACTCTGTGTTTGCAACAGTCATTCTCCTGCCGGAGCGAATAGCTGGTGCTCGCTGCCTTATGGATGAAGTATCCGTCAATCCTTGCGCTTGTTCATGCTTCTTGTATGTATGTCTCCTTTCTTCGAATCTACAATGGATCTCCGTTGCTCCCGCTACTTCTTGAGATGATGCAGACCCTAACAGTTTACGCGATTTTTTTGTTGATGTTCGCAAAGCCGAGCGTGGGCGAACGCAGTAAAGTTTTTTCGACATATTTTTCTCGAATAACTCAGAGTAGGGGTTCGTCGTTACAGTCTTCAAGAACACGGCAGTAATTGAATGGCTTCGAGTTCACCAAATGGAAACACATAAGGACCGTTCACGCGACCCGTTTTGCTATTGCTCTCCGAACTTAGTTGTCTTAAAAGATTAATATATGCAACTGCTGCTCTCTGAGCCGCTGCCCTCCATCTGCATCCATTCCGGCCGCAAGTACCGGTTGCGTGCTACTGAATGCAGACAAGAAGGTCAGCACGGTCGATACGACAACCTGCCGTAAATGACGAAACGGAAACTTCTGGCCGGCTCCGTCGGTTTCATGGGAGAAGTCTCGAACGCTCCACGGAGCGGCCTTGCCTCGGTGATAGCTGCACATCTCCTTTTAGCATACAATTGCTCCGAAAAGATAGAAATACGGTAATTTAAAAATGCTTCAACTCTGCGATTGAAATTCAATATTCGTCTAGCTGAAGGCTGCTTGGAACATTATTTAAAGCACCTAGGCTTGACCGAAAACTTCAGTATGTAAGTGAGGTCTTCTCGAGTTCATTCTCCGTGCAAAACATTTTTTCCCTACTTCGGCAGCGGGCCTTGTTATATCCGGTGGGCATAAGTGACACTACAAGCGCGGGCTGCCAACATCAAATGACCTGTTAGTGGTCACTCACTGTGGCGTCTGTTTCCATGTGTTTTTATACCACGCTTTGAGTTGTGAGTTATTATTACCGACAGTCAATTAGACCTATTGACTACATGCAAGCTTGGGCACCCACAAATGTATACACCTTTTCGACGAACCCTTTTGTGCTCTCGCAGGACTCTATTCAGGCACCAAATCCATCCCAGGCATCAAGTCGAGTTTGTTGTGATTGTTTCGCTCCCTCTAGGTGAGGCTTCCGCAGCTTGAATTGTTAAGAATTATTGTTATTATGAAATATTATTATAATTAATTATTTCATACTTGTGAAGCCTGTTGAGAGGCTGGATTAAGAATGAGTGCTAAAATCTCTTCCCTTTGAAATGCAGTAAAATTTTTCTGGCAGCTGTTCTTTGGTTTGGCAAGAAAAACGAAAAACGCGAAAACTAATCAAGCTAACTTTCTTTTTCTCGCCGCATCTCGCTTCCCGGTTAGATACTTTTTACAGCTAATGATGGCGTATGCCTCATCACTGGTGAATTTGATATGAACACAAACTAACCAATTTAAATCAGTAACAAACTTGCTTTTTAAGTGTTACGGACATTTGCGTGGTAAACTATGCTCTAATAGAGCGATAATTGCAGAAAAAGGAGGATGTTGACGGAACACAAATTAGAGTTAGACCTGTAGAAGCAGTCTCTGCGCATCAGTGTTGTATCGATGAATACAAACGAAATGCAAATATAGATACCAAATGTGGTGTATCGAATATGTGGTTACAATAGTCAAGTATTATGATGGATAGAAGAGGGGCGATGAAAGAAACAAATACTAGAAGAGAGCGGTGTTGCCAGCGCCTCCATCCCATCCAACGAGCCAACTCAGGAATGCGCCGGGGAATGCCTAAATGTTCTTTTTTTTTTATTTCCTCACCTTCAGTTGTACTTTATTTGAACTTTTACTTGGATTGGGTTTTATGTTTCTGGGGAATTAATTTGGTTCGTTTTGTTTTATACGAAGTCGAAGTTAAATTCAGACTGGAAAGTAAAATTATTGGGTGCAGTAGTGCTACGATGTTGTGATGGATCTTACCAGGTTGGTGTGCATGCTTAATTACTCGCTGAAAACTGAAGTTCTCTTTTATAGTTGGTATTATTACAAACATTTCTGTTCGTCGCTCGTTATCTTTAGGGTATAATTTTTTTCTGGCAGTGGTGGCCCTTCACAGCATTTGTAACATCTGGCTGTTTACTCGAAGCTTACTCCTTGGGCCAAGGCCGGAGATCGCGAAAGTTCATGGACGACCTATCGTAAGTATTTTCTTGGTGTGAGCTTTTTTTCGACTTGGTATTTGTTCAAGTAATTTCACCGTTCCTGCTTTGTTAACAGTCTTAGCTTGTGTGTGGTTAAGGTTTATTGGTTGTTCTGTTAGCTATGGCAAATATTGGTAGTTGGACATAGAAGTCATTGCCACGTTTGTGCTTGACGTCGTTTTAAGGCGAAAACCATTATTGCCTTATCACTGTCGACAGAATGTTGTCAGCAGAAGGTAGTCAGCAGAGGTATCACGCTTTGGAGTGCGAGAATTAGAAATAAATTAAAAATTACAAGGGACTCCAGCGACTAAAGTAGTGCAAGGCGAAAGCCTGAGAAGTCTCATCTTGTGATAACGTTCCTGCCATCTGCAAGCCCTCACTTGAACGCGCGCCAAGGAACGCCACGCGACAGGAGCGATGGCGTACCATCCAAACGTACAATTGCCGGAGAAATTGTGACAGATACTGCACCTTTCCTCCAGAGGTCTCATCCTGTCTAGCTTTCCTGCCATCTACATGTCAGCGGTAACGAGGCGGCCCACAGTGCAGCTCGAGATCTCCACCTCCGAGCTGTACAGGATGGCTCGGCTCAGGCAGAACATAATAGAGTAGGGCGATTAATCTCGTATCAAGACATTACAGAACACTACAGGCAATGCCGGAGGCGTTTTCCCCCACCAAACACGGCGTTAAATAGAGGTCAGGCAATGGCGTGGATACGCCTGCAGAGTGGAGTATACCCAAACTCAGTACTAAATAAACATATCCGATCGGACTGCGAGGACGATAAATGTAAAAAGTGTGGGGCGATAGGAACCCTCAACCATATAATTTGGGAGTGCGCTTACTCCCCAGGCAGGGCGCAAAACGTTAGCAGAAGGGAAGCCCGGGAAACCTTATTGCGAAGCTCGGACCATGAGCTTCAACTCACCGCCGTCCAACTGGCAGCAGAGGCCGCCGGCGAAACCAAACCGGCGAGCATCTAATGCGACCACCCCGTGCGGCTGGGCCGCTAAGTCCCCTCCCCCTTAAAGGGGGGTGAGACAGAGCGACCCAGGTGGTGTGGTCCTTCTCTGTTGGACAATAAAAGTTTTCAACAACAACAACAACATCCTGCCATCTACAATCCCCCACTTGAACGCATGCCAAGGAACGCCACGCGACAGCCGCTGCAAAAGAGGGAAACACTTTGTCCACGACAGTATGAGCCATTAAAGGCTTTCGGCTTAATAAACCGTGTCCCCACCGCATCGAACCTCCATCTTTTAGTTTCTCCCCCAGTGCTTTACCAACTGCGCCACGTCCCGGATCGTGAAGCGCTCTTCATAATTTCCCTTGTCTGCCGTGAGGATAGCGGGATTACGCGAGTGACCCTTTTCTTTCCGGTAAACGAATTATAGGACGCTGGTGAACTTTGATGCGTTCACTGAAATGCTGGTTGTGTTAGACAAGGGACGCGCGATGTACCGTCACGACTGGCCAGGACGTCACCAGGCGATTCATGCATATACGAAGCTGACCACGCCGCGCATCCGATCCAGGCGTGCGTGATGTTCCTTTCATTTGCCGTGTCCTCGAAAGGCGCACCACACAGCAAACAGAAGCAGACCCAGATGTCTAGGAGGCCTTAGTAAAGCAGGCAAAAGCGGTGTTGGAAATGATTTACAGGATAAAAAAGGCCCAGTATGTGTCACTATCCTGCACGGACACAAGTACCGCACCGTAAAGGAAGGTAGGAATGTGAAAGTGAAAGGAGAGGGGGAGATACAGATGCCGTAGTGGAGAGTTGCGATCCACCGCACTATAATGGCTTTCGCCTCATCGCACTTTAGTGGTGCAAAGTCTCGCTAGAGTTTTTTTATTGTTTAATCTCGACACATATAAATCAAATCTGTCGTGTCATCTTAGTGCCGCGATCAGTCAAATGATGTGCCTGAGCATTTTTGACACTTTTGGCCGACTAAAATTTATATTATCTCACTTTATGCCTTCGTTTTACCGCACTGTATTTCATATTTCACCCATCGCTTTTTTCGTAGTGATTTGCGAAGTGATCTGTGACTTGCGCTTTTATTTCCTCTCCACGTTTTGTTGCTGTCTGAACGAACAATTCTGCATGTTCATTACGTACATTTCCACTATGTCCTTTTATTTGTGCTGGCGTTATATTGTGTTGTTGTAGACCGTTATCGTATTTGTTTGTTTAAAAAGGTTTCATCGCTGTAGTTTTTAGTAATTTGAAGTTGCAGAGTCTGTCCATTACTACGCCGTAAAATTAATTTGATTTTATACAGAAGCAGTCCAAATAATTTTGTTAATTGCGATCGCTTCTGCTTGACAATTCAACAGTGGATTGCTTGATCTGATATTTTGATTATTGCAAATGTGTCCTTTTTTTCCGCACTTTAAAACAGTACATGCTTGTGTTCTTCTCTACGAACTATCTGTGTTTATATTTAGGTGGTGTGATGTTGTGCTATAATTTGTATACTAGTTACAGCTAAGCTGTTTAGTAAGGTAATAGTTCAGATATAAATTTGGTTGAGTATTTCTTGACATTTGTAAAGTTTGCTTTGCTATACAAATTTTTGTTTCTCTTTCAGTGTGCAGATTATTAACAGTGAAATTATTAATAAAATGTTTCATTTTACATGATGTTCACTCTATGTAGTTCTGTACGCTTTAGCAAATAAAAAAGCAAAAGCAAAGGAAATTTGAGCGATTTTATTGAATTACGTAATATTTTCCCAAGGTGCATTTTTTTCATTCACGATGAAAAAATGACATGCACAAGCCTCTAAAGCAGTCATATATCTTTTTGAGGCCTTCGGTTGCATGCAAGGAGAGGAGAGGTCACAATAAATTAGTAACAAAGAGCAACACTAGCGCCAATATGTAGTAAATTTTGGAAGTAATGCGCAATACAAATATGCGCAGCGCGTGTGTACTACGAGAAAGAAGTAGAAGGGCTGCCGTGCATGCGGTCAAGAGAAGAAAAGTAAAAGAAAAGCTAAAAAGATGGAGACGATCACAAGCGTCGCCAACTAGCAGGTCTTGATCGCTTGCCAAACCAGGCGAACGGCGCATGTGTAGAAACGAAGTAATTTACCAGAGGGCGAATAATTATGCTTTGGAATTCAGAAGAGAGCCATTTAATTAGAGATCGACTCGATTATTTATATTGGCCCTTTCGTCGAGCAGACACGAGCAAGCCGGTCGACGTGCGCCTCCAGTGCCGCCCACGTCTGAAAGCGCGGAGGAGGGAACTTGGCATAGCCTGGCCAATGGATGGAGGTCATTATTTCACTTGCACTTCATAGCGGAGAAAAACAAGAAAGTTGACACATTCCTTGGAAGACGGCAGCAGAGCAGGTAACAACACAAAACATAAGAATCATACACAAACGCAAGGACAAGGCTGCACTGACAACTATATTCACAAGTACCCGCACATCTTCTCCCTTCACTTCACGCCTGCAGCCAACTTCTTCCTTGTCTTTAGCATCCTGCCTGTTTGCGTAGAAATACTGGTTCCTTCTTCAACAAAACCACTGAAGCCATACTGAAACATTGGTCTCCCGAGTCACAGATTGCATAGGCTCCATAAATTTCCCTTGCTTTCCTTATAACTTATCCTTCATCTTTTTCATACCCTTAACATTATGAAGGAACAACAGGTAACTGGTAACAGCACAAAGCATTCTTATGTTTTGCGTTGTTGCCTGCTCACCGGCCTTCTTCCAAGAGATCTGTGACCAACTAGCTCAACGTTCAACTCTATTAAAGTTGACGCAATCTGCACAGAAAGCAAAGGGCTTAAATGAATATTTGTCATCCAGACTGGACATTTAAAGAGTCAATAACCGAGCTTTCTAAGCGCACGAATCATATCATGTATTAAAGATTGCGTCGCTATGACTTTTCAAAATGCCGTGCTTAATAGATAAAAAAAAAAAAAAGCAGAATAGTAACCCGTACCTACTTGAAAGAGTTTGGAAGCCGAGTTGGTAAACAAGTTGTATGGAAATGTAGAATTTTTTTCTTGAATCCCATGGAACAGAGCGCATAAGAATCACGAATTTTGCAGACTTTCTTGATGCTAAACTCGATGACGATTCCAAGAAGGTGTGTCCATTCAACAGTTATTTCTAGTTGTGTTTTCCTCTGCTCTGCAAAGACGATCTTCGTCCAGTGTCCGCGGTACTAAGTACCGATTTGTGGAATTTAGTATTGCTCTGAGCTTTGTCGTAATGTTGCTTCAAGGTGTTAAACTTTGCTCTGTTTGTGGGCCGTTTCTTACTATGTTCTCCAGGTCGGCTTAGATATGATTGACAGTTATTAAATTTATTTTAGATATGTCAATAAGGACAGGCTTTGTGCCTGACAAGTAAAAATTAGCAAATATGGCCATGATACACAAAGGTGGTCCAGGATTACCCAATTTAGCTTACATTTATCCGTTGTAAAATAATGGAACAAGCAATACAAAGTTCACTGGTTGAACACTTCGAAATAAATAATTCCTCCCAGATTCCCTATAAAGTTTAAGTGCTGGCCGTTGATGCAGAACGCAACCAGTATAATTTAAACATGGCCTTATTTTTTTTTTCACTTTCACCAGCCACGACCCTTTATGCTGCGTATTCTTAGACTTCAAAAGTGCCTTCGACACAGTTTTATCCTTCTCGTTTCGTTATAGACTATCCTTTCTTTGTTTAAACAGTGAAGTGTTTAAGTGAAATAATTATTATCTGGAAAGAGGGAAGAAACGAGAATTGGGAAACGACGCATTTTCAGACATGACGAGGCACATGGGGTGTTCCGCACGGTTTTCTACAAGGGCCATACGGTTCTTAATTTCAGACAGTGATAGTTTTCGATGTGGCGTACGCCGATATTGTCTACTAAAACAGCATTTCACACATAAAAACGAATACCAAACAAGGTCCACTTTCAACGCTAGTACTATAATTGGGCATCACTCTAAATTATGCCATCTGTGCCACTGTGTTTCCTCTACAAGCAAGCGCACTTGTATTGTGACTCTCTTTTTAATCACCAGTTTTTATCTACTTTGCAGGATAATAAATATCACATTTCGTATTTTTGCCTGACTCTAACTGTAAAAAACAGGCTAAATACTATCGACAGAAACGCCAAACATGTTACGCTTATAAGTAAGTTTTTCGTGGAAGCATTAAGAAAGATGAGGAGCTTTTATGTTTGACCAACATGAGATAAATTATAGAGGATGCCTTGTTTGTATAGGACCCTCAGTTCGTAACTCATTGTGCTATCATGGAGTGCGTTAAAAATAAAGGAGAGCGGTTTGTTGCAACCAAATCTTATAGAAAGGTTCGTAGTAGATGTATAAAACAGGGGCTTGAGTGAGACTATCTTCAATATTTCCTACCGGATTCCTTAAACTTGTTTCCTTATTTCAAATTCAAAGGTTTTGACCACAGATAGAAAACACGGAAGAGAAACGTCGCACAGATTCTTTCAAGCACTCTATTTTCCGCGTGCTATGATTAAATCGAGGAAGCTGTCTCATCGTGTGCTTGAATGCCAATCTGAGTCTTTAAGTTCCGACCATTTTTGTAGCGAGAGCTAAATTGGCCGCAAAGTCGCATTTTCGCGGTGGCGGTGGCCGCGCCGTGGCGTCGACCGAGCGGTGGTCGAACCGCTCCTACATCACATCTGGCGAGCTACATCAGCGGTGTAATACTAATGACTTGTAGCTAACTTGTCACTAATGAGCACTAATTTATGTCTAACTGGTCACTAACCAGTATAACTAATGACTAACTAGTCAATAACTAGTACTAATTAGTAAAATAGTCATGACACTAGTCATGAGTAATGACAATGACTGGCTTTGACGTCATCACAAGGTGACGTCATCGGGTTTGCTTTCATGCCCCGATGTCGTATACGGTCATGTCTAATAACTAGATGTGACGTCAAAATGGCGTCACATTCGGTCATGACTGGTCATGACATCACCAGGCGAGTCACGCATTAAAAGTAGATAAGCTTGAGAGACCCCGCTGCTAATCGACGTCCCCACTGACTAGCGAAGAGTCGTCCGCCTGGCGGCTGAGGCCGCGAATAGCCAATGTATATTCGCCAGTCGTTAGTCGCGGAGGTTCCAGCCCCCGTAACTCAGGCCTGCGTGCCAGGAACAGAGAGTAGGGCGCCTCCTAAATCGCTGGACAATAAAGTTTTATTC
The DNA here is from genome assembly GCF_055883805.1 of Amblyomma maculatum. NCBI lineage: Eukaryota > Metazoa > Arthropoda > Arachnida > Ixodida > Ixodidae > Amblyomma > Amblyomma maculatum. The sequence continues at coordinate 95,104,978 of NC_139353.1, read as the reverse complement.
AATCAACCACGCATATACGAATTTGACCTCGCCGTGCTTTCGATATTCAAGTGTCCGTGCGGCGCCATCCATCTGGCGCTTCCTCGAGCGCCGCACCACACAGCATATACAAGCAGACTTAGTGCAGCAGTCATCAGCGGCATTTAAATTTGTTTACTGCTTGACTACTGTTCCCAAGCATCAAATCCTGGCCTCGGCGGCCGCTTTTCGATGGAGGCGAAAAGCAACGCGTCCGTGTGCTGTGCGATGTCAGTGCATGTTAAAGAACCCCAGGTAGTCAAAATTTCCAAAGTCCTCCACTACGGCGTCCCTCATAACTTGAGTCGCTTTGATAAGTTAAATCCCACAAACCAAACCAACCAAATTTGTTTACTGGAAAGAAAAAGCGCATTATCTGTCTCAATTCTCCGTGGAAAGATTACAATGTTACATCGACAGCTAAGATGCACGTACCCCGCACCCAGACCTGGACCGAGCGCAACCCATGACACTCATCTACAAAGGCCATTCTTAGCCCCTGCCGACTTTATTGAAGGAAAAAGCTTCACTAGGCTAGCCAACACCGGATCTGGCGTGCGTGAGATCCCTTTTAGCCACCGCTGCGCATGCACAAACTCGCCGAGTGACGTCACTAGGAGAGGCGCAGGAAGCGAAAAGCTTCATTACGAGGGCCAGAGCCGAACTTCGCAAATGGGCAGTCCCCTAACCAAGCTCTTACGGCGTTACCTAGCAACGCTTAAGACGTGTGGGACCCCTCCTAATTAAAAAAAAAATTAGTATCCATCTGGAAACCGAACCTCCATTCCTTGGACTCCCAGCCGAGCGCTTTACCGCTGTGCGACGCCACAGTTTTTTTTTTCTTTATCGCCTGGTCTCGACACATTGCATTTCACGAGAACAAAGTCAGCAAAAATTACACAAATGCTATTTACATGCACTATTTACATATGACACATTAGACTTCACGCATACACAACAAAAGAGCCACTCGGGAGGTTCTGCTGCAGCTTTCTGGATTACCAAATACCTGTCCACGCTTTCCCAAAAATAAATTCTGGCAGGCCGTGAATCTTTATCGCAATGGTTAACCCGCTATTCTTGAGTGTCATATACACTGGAGGCCCATGCGCATAAACAAGTCAAATGGCAAACTTTCCTCCCTTTCTACACATAAGTGCCGAATGCCATGCGTGTCGAGTGGAAAACGCCTCGGCCTTTGGCATGGAAGGTGGCCATCTACGCCTGAATGGTTTGCCAGTGTGTCTTAGACGACGACACCAGGTAGGTACTTGGGGGTTCCACTTATTGTTTACTGGGACAGTGAACAGTATTCAAGAATGTAGGCTAAAAAGATAAAGGACAAAGCTGAAATGTGGAGAGGGACCAACCTATATATTTTTGCAAGGGCCACAGTTCGCAACTTGTTCTTTATCAGTAAGCTCCGGTATGTTATGCAGGTGTTGCACTGTTCACTGTTAAATATTCACAAGCTGCACAGGAATTTCGCCGTATTTGCCTGGGCGCCTGAATGGGAGCTCTTGTTTATTTTCCGGTTCAATTTTATAATAAAAGTTGAAAAATGAAACAATAGTCCGCCTATTATTCTTTTCGTCCGTTGTGATAGGATACACTTGGTTGTATAGACCTCCGAAAAAATGTTTTTGAGGAGTGACCGACAATCAGGGTAGGATGGCAAAAAATAATTATTTCATTGGCAGCTAAGCAACTGAAGCTGTCGCGCACTGAAGGAAAGCTATAAGGAAATAATGGTTCATGCGGCGCTTTTCAGGTACACAAAATTTGTTACGTTATGCTAGAGCAAACGCTCTAGTTCTACATGTACAACAATGTTGCGTCCGCGGAGTCGCCCTAGCTTCAAGCCACAATTTCCTCAGTGATCTTTCGCTTTGGTTATATTTTCTCCGTTTACCCACCTTTGCACGTGTACGCTAGCCGATTGGGCATCGCCTAGTTAACGTCCCTGCTTATTTTCTTTGGCTGTCCCTCTTCCTTAGACATCGTTCGCGTTTCGCAGAAGCTGTTCACGCGCCAGCGCATGAAAATTTAATCAAGTGCAAGGCCCAGCCTGTACACACACACACACACACACACACACACACACACACACACACACACACACACACACACACACACACACACACACACACACACACACACACACACACACACACACACACACACACACACACACACACACACACACACACACACACACACACACACACACACACACACACACACACACACACACACACACACACACACACACACACACACACACACACACACACACACACACACACACACACACACACACACACACACACACACACACACACACACACACACACACACACACACACACACACACACACACACACACACACACACACACACACACACACACACACACACACACACACACACACACACACAATGTATACTCTCTCTCGATCTCTGCGCTATGGTAGCTGGTCATAACGCGGTCGTTCGAAAACGGCGGGCACCACAGCTAGAAGCTGCGAGCGTTGCCCTCGAATATGGACCATGCCGGCTGCGCGGGCGCCTCTTCGCCAGTGCTGGAGATACTTCGCAATTCTGTAGGTTCCTTTCTTTATTGCTCTCCAGCTATAACGCTCCTCAGGTCTCATAAACCCGCTCAGCTTCTACGTACCTAGCTGCTGCTGAATGTTCAAACGCAAGTATGTCGTGATACACCGAGACCGCGAAGTATAATAATAATAATAATTGGTTCACTTGAAGGGAGAGGCGTAGTGTCACACTTGCTCTGTGGACACCTTAACCGCGCCGTAAGGGAAGGGAGGAGGGTGGGAGTGAAAGTGGAAAGAGAGAAAGAGGAGCCGTAGTGGAGGGCTACGAAGTAATTTCGACCACCTGGTGATCTTTAACGTGGACTGAAATCGCACAGCACACGGACGCCTCTTCGTTTCGCCTCCATCGAAACGCAGCCGCCGATGTCGGGTTCGAACCCGGGAATTCCGGACAGTAGTCAGGCGTCTTACCACTGTACCACCCCGGCGGGGTGAGACCGCGAAGCGGAGCGTATTTCACTAGCCCTTACTGCAACCCGAGGCGTCCGAAACGCCGAGTGCACTGCAGAGGCTCGGAATTCTCCTTATCAGTTGGCCCTACGATCTATTCCTGGAGTATCGTAGTTTTTTATACTTGATGCAAATATATAGTAGCTAATTACAGCGCTTTTTTCTATTATTTTGTTCTCTTTAACTTCATAATGTGAAATACGATTGTGTGTTTACGTGACCTGGTACCGTCCTACTGCACACGTCACGCGTACGCGTGAATTTGAACGAAATAGCGAATTGTCTTCAGTAGGGCACCAGCAGAGCCCTTTCGTTGTAAAGAGTTGCATGTGGCCAGGCCAACGAAGTGTCTCTGTCAAGTATAGCTTTGGAACTAAACGTGTCAGATAAATAAATGAGACCACATAGGAGCGCAACTGAGAAGAAATACAAGGTTACAAATTTCTACTTGCTTTTTTTTTTTTACAATTTGAACCATTATACCTAAAGTGTATGGCGCATATTATCTCAACACCAGACGGAAAAAGCGGCTTCTCATTGCTTTCAGTGCCTCGTTAGACAAATAGCCGCTAAGGATGGTTAGAAAATAAGACACCTAATTTAAACGCTTCACTGAGGTGAGGAAGCATGGAGGGCTGGTCGTGGAACGTAAGGAAATAGCGTAAACCAAGGATAATTCTGAAAGGCAGCCCTTACACGTCTTCTATTTCATAGCTTTCAGGCCGAACTTTAAAGGTACGCGAGCAGTCGCATGGCATATAATGCAATCAATACAAGCAAACTACAACGTGCTTTTTATGCGGTTGTTTGACGCCAGCCACAAATGAAACGAGGTGACACGAGCCCGGCAGGCACTTCATATCAACTGTGCTCCGGCTATCGTCAGCTGCCGCAAATATATTAAAGCACTTGCCTCGGCACCAGCAGCCAACACTTCGTTGGGCTGGCGTTAGCCCAATCCACACTGTCGAGCTTTCCGATTAGGCTTGTGGACGTCTATACTTTCTAAAATTACGTAGAGTGTCAGTCACACTTAGCGGAAACACAGTTCCGCGCGGCAAGTAGCAAATTCACGCAAAATGGCGGAAAACATTAAGCACTACCTCGAGGTTCTCGTAATCGTACGCCGATCAGCATCTGACTCGTAACAGGATTATGTGCAATGGCGGAAAGCATTTGCGTCGCCATGAGGCGCCGTGTTCACTCTAAGTGTGATTGACGCAGTACGTTAAGTTGGACAAAAGGTATTGTTTACAGAAGTGCTCGGTGTTATATACGTATCGGTGGCAGAAAACATCGCGACTGAATGCGCGCGTGCTGAAGTGAGAGACTGGCGAAACAAAACCCTTAACCTGTATGTTTTGACAAAGTTTCCACAATATGGTATAACAAATCTTTAACATTTATGTTGCCTCTTGAAAACGCACACAACAGTTAATGTGAAACCCATTACAAAATTCTGTTATTTTCACACGTTCACAGGAAATAAATATGTAAAAGCATAATTAACACAAAACGTTTTGGACGCCTGTGTGGTGTGTAAACATTCTGAGCACAGACATACGCATTTACCGCCCCTTTCAATTAGTCTATAACATAACAAAAGTTACAGCTGTTATTGCTTTTTAGTAAATAAACATAGGATACTAGAGCAGAAAAAACCTGAGAACACAAGCAACTATGAAACTGAAACAGCGCCGTAAAAGTTCAGCGATCAAGCTATTCTCACGTTATATGTGTAGAAAATATGAATCTCATTTAATTTAATGCTTTAGTGTACCTGTTTCATTTCGAAACAAATGTATGAGGTGCTTCATAGTTTTCAAACGAGTAAAACTGCGCGAAAAAGACGGGACGTAAGAAACACAGAGGCACAAATAAGGCGCAGTTGTCTTGTTCGTGCCTGTGTGTCTCGTACGTCCTGTTTATTTCACGCAGTTTTACTCGTTCAATTAGTATGAACCAACTAGCCCTTCAGAGTGTATTACTTCATCGTTTTCCTTTTGTATTTTGCGGCAAGAGTTTCATAGCTGAAGTGTGTTACATTGTATTAGGTCTGAGACTAGAAACTTTTATTGGAATTCATCTAAACAGCCACCACTGGTGCACAAAAACAAATAATATTTTTTTTTTTGGGGGGGGGGGGGGAGGTTTGGGGGCATATAACCAACCTTAAGTGCGATAATGCGTAATCATTTGTGACTACGCCTGGTCATTGGGGGGCTTGCTGCTTATGCTGATGCTTAAGGTTCCGCATAGGACTTCGACTAACAGCGTCATGCGATTTTATTCGCCAGCTGCGCTTCCAAGACAACTGCGCATTCAGTAGACGCGTCTTTACTAAGCTTCAACGTCGAAGCATCACGGAGGAGTAGCAACCCCCCCCCCCCCCCTTCGAGTGGACCGAGTTCATTTGCCAAATGGACCACAATTTTCTCTCCTTACTTTTATGCAACGCACACCTTCCAGTGACACATTCTGGTCACAGCACTCATGAGGTAAAAATTTTCGTCTTAAGTTAATGTATAAAACAGGCCGCCAAACTACAAGGCGGGAATGATACAGTATATTCCTCTTTCTACAGAAAGGCAAGACATTCGTCATTTTCTCTTCGTGTCATCAGCTGTAGTCTCACATATAGTTTATAAAACGAAGCTTTCAGGGAATTCACTCAACTTGAAGAAGAGGTGAACTGGGACTACACTGCGAATTGAATTTATGAGGAAATCTTAAGGCAAAGAATACACTAGACCCAAATGCCTCAGCACTTTGTCACCTGAAAAGAAAGCAGGCTTCTCTGGAAAATTTCTGCGACAGTCTAGGTGACTATACCAGTACCATGACATTGTAGGCGGCGCGTGAACGAGTACAATTTACATACAGGGACTAATAATACTGATCAGCGCTAGAAGCAGGCACGAAGTTGAACTAGTTGTATTTGGTTCTGTAGGACTGAAAATCGCGCACAGAAATGGAGAAACCAGGAGCACTACTAACAACTGCAGTTCTTTGCACAAGGAGTGGTATAAAGGAGTTTGGGTAGGTGTGTGCTTTGTTGAAGTGGCTTAATTGTTTCATGTTCTGTCGTTCTTTGTTCAATAGAATGTCAGTTGGTAGCAGGGATCATGCTGTGTCCGGTTCTGTGAGCTCAAGTTATGCTCAGCGGCAGGCTGCCTGAAGTGCGCAATAGATAAAACATGACGATGATTGTTGTTAGTTTGTTTTCTCTTAGATTACTATATAGTATTGCAGTAGTGAACTACAGCAGCAAACAGCCATTGCTAACTTTGCATAATGCGCTGCATTGCTATTAATATTATTCTATTTCGCTGGCACCTTTTGTTGTCATAAATATTTGGTTGTTTTTATTCCACTTCTCTCTGCGATTCATTGGCATTGAAAGCAATTAAATAAATAAGCAATCTGTCACAAACCCCCACCTTTACGGTCAAAAGAGGCGCGGCATTCTCCTTACGGTTACCCGTCGTTCCTCTATAAGGTTTGAGAACACATTTAAAAGTTAGGCCAGTCAACCTGTGAAGTACGTGTGTTGGTGTGCCATTGAGGAATATGCTCAAATATTTCACTTTCTTTTACAAACGATTAAAATATTTATTGATAGTAGTCCGGATTACACTGCATAATAGTAGAGTAAAATAAAAAAATTCCCCTTCATGGATCACTGCCTTGTCGTGGCGGAGGGGCTTGCGAAACTCGATGAAGTCGTGAGCTCTGCTGTGTAGGGCCACCCAAGATATACAGGTCACGGCAGAGAGTTCTGACAAAATGTGATTCACTGGAGAAGGTAATGCCAACCCACTCCAGTATTTCCTGCCAAGAAAACCCTATGGCCAGTCAAAATACCATTATCGATACGGCGCCAGAAGATGAGCCCCCCAGGTTGGAAGGCGTCCCACATGTTACTGGGGATGAACAAAGGGCGATTCCTAGTAGCTCCAGGACGAATGAAGCGGCTGGGCTAAAGCCAAAAGGACGCTCAGTTGTGGATGTGTCGGGAAGCGACCGGAAAGTCCGATGTTGCAAGAAGATATATCACATAGCAACATGGAATGTAAGATCTATGACGCAAGGTAAACTGGATATCGTCAAGCGAGAAATGGACAGATTGAACATTGATATCTTGGGTATCAGCGAGCTCAAGCGGACCGGAATGGGAGAATTTAACTCCGGCGACCATTATGTCTTTTATTGTGGGCACGAATCCAAGAGAAGGAATGGGGTCGCTCTCATAGTAAACAGAAGAATGGGCAAAGCAGTGCTAGGGTACAACCCCAAAAACGACCGAATGATTTCACTTCGGATCCAAGGTCGCCCTCTCAACATAACAGTTATCCAAGTCTATGCACCGACCACTGCTGCTGAAGAAGCTGACGTTGAGAGATTTTATGCGGACCTACAATGCCTTTTAGACCGCACCCTATCATCAGACGTCGTTTTTCTCATAGGAGACTGGAATGCTAAGGTCGGGAGTGAAGAAATATCCGGAATTACAGGCAAGTTCGGTCTTGGTGAGCCAAATGAAGCTGGGCAGAGGCTAGTAGAGTTCTGTCAAGAAAACAACCTGACCATAGCGAATACTCATTTTCAACAGCACAAGAGGCGCCTGTACACATGGATTTCACCGGACGGTCTGTACAGGAATCAGATCGATTATATTATTTGCCGGCAGAGATGGAGAAGCGCTATACAAGCAGTAAAAACAAGGCCTGGGGCCGATTGTGGCACCGATCATCAGCTTCTTGTTGCCAAAATTAAGCTTCGATTGAGGAAAACGCAGAAAACTAGAAGGCCTTTCAGGTATGATCTGGATCAGATTCCATTAGAATATGCTGTGGAAGTGAGGAATCGATTTCAAGAATTAGATCTAGAAGACAAAGAGCCCGAAGAGATGTGGACTGATGTTCGTGATATAATACAAGAAGTTGCTACTAAGGTAGTTCCAAAGCAAAAGAAATGCAAAAAAAGCAAACTGGTTATCTGAAGAGGCTTTGGAAATAGCTGAGGAAAGGAGGATGGCAAAAGGTATGGGGGAAAGAGAAAGATACAAGGTTCTCAATGCGGATTTTCAGAAAATAGCAAAGAGAGATAAGAATGCCTTCCTGAACATACAGTGTCAAGCAGTTGAAGACAACAGCCAATTAAGGAACACAAGAGCTCTGTATAAGACAATCAAAGATATCAAAGGAAGCTTCTGTGCTAAGCTGGGCGTGATTAAGGACAAACGAGGCAAGGACCTCACTGAAGCCTCAGAGATAAAGAAGAGGTGGCAGGAATACACAGAAGAACTGTACAAGAAGGACCCGGATGTGCAAACCCAACATAGGACGGTTGTGATTGCTGATCTCGAGCCGGGCATCCTGAAAAGTGAAGTTGAATGGGCCTTAGCCAGCCTTGCTAAGAACAAAGCTAGCGGAATTGATGGTATTCCAGCTGAGTTGCTTCAAAACCTCAACCACGACGCTGTTAACACACTGCATACATTATGTCAAAAGATTTGGACAACCCTGCAGTGGCCACAGGATTGGAGGAGGTCAGTTTACATCCCCATTCCAAAGAAAGGCAGTGCCAAAGATTGTTCCAACTACCGCACGGTCGCGCTTATTTCGCATGCTAGCAAGGTGATGTTAAAAATCCTGCAAGGTAGGCTGCAGCAGTATGTGGATCGGGAGCTTCCGGACGTGCAAGCTGGGTTTCGCAAGGGCAGAGGAACTAGAGACCAAATTGCCAACCTTCGCTGGATCATGGAAAAAGCAAGAGAGTTCCAGAAACCCATTTACTTCTGCTTTATTGATTATGCGAAAGCGTTTGACTGCGTAGATCACAGCAGATTGTGGCAAGCTCTCCAAGAGATGGGAGTTCCAATTCACCTCATCTGTCTCCTCAGGAACCTTTATGAAGGGCAAGAGGCCACAGTCAGAACTGGGCATGGTCTTACTGATTGGTTTCCGATTGAGAAAGGGGTGAGGCAAGGCTGCATACTGTCGCCCAGCCTATTTAACCTATATGCAGAGTGCATCATGAGGAAGGCCGGTCTGGACGAGTCTTCAGCTGGAGTGAAGACTGCTGGAAAACGTATCAACAACCTTAGATATGCGGATGATACCACTTTAATGGCAGAAAGTGAAGTGGAACTCAAGAGACTTCTGATGCGCGTACAAGAAGAGAGCGAGAAGTTTGGGCTTAAACTGAACATTAAAACGACGAAGATCATGGCGTCTTGCCCTATCAAGTCCTGGAGCATCAATGGACAAGAAGTGGAAGCTGTGACAGATTTTCTGTTCTTGGGCGCCAAGATTACCTCGGAACGAGACTGCAGCCATGAAATTAGGAGACGCCTGCTTCTGGGAAAGAGAGCAATGGTTAGCCTTGACCGCCTAGTAAAGAGCAGAGACATTAGTCTGCCAACCAAGATCCCTATAACCCGTGCTATGGTCTTTCCAGTTGTGATGTATGGATGCGAGAGTTGGACTGTGAAAAAGGCTGACCGCCGAAGAATTGACGTGTTTGAATTGTGGTGCTGGCGAAGACTCTTAAGAGTTCCTTGGACTGCCAGAAGATCAAATCAGTCGATATTGTCAACCATAAACCCTGACTGCTCATTGGAGGGTCAAATTCTAAAGTTAAAGCTCAGCTACTTTGGTCATCTGATGAGAAGAGAGGAGTCGCTGGAGAAAGATTTGATGTTGGGAAAGGTTGAGGGTCGCCGGAGAAGGGGTAGGCAGCGAACGCGATGGTTAGATGGCATTCTCGAGGCATTGCAGATGAAGCTATGTGATGTTAAGAAGATAGTGAGAGACCGGAAAGCGTGGCGTGACATGGTCCATAGGGTCACGAAGAGTCGGACACGACTGAACGCCTGAACTGAACTGAACTGAACTGAAAATAAAAAAATAAAACGCCACGACATGATAGTGATAAAAGACCAGTTGTTAAATGTATAATAAATTATTCCACCCTATAGCCAATGACCCATATCTTTCCAACAGCTTGCAAGAGACGACCCATTTCTAGGGCAATCAGCTACGCCGGTAGAGGGGCGTCTAATATTTGGGAGAGAATATCGATGAGGAAATTAACAAAACGCTGCAAAAAAAAAAGAAGACTATAAAGACAAGAAAGCAAGCATTTCAGATATAATAAGCATGGGTTACATAGAAAACACAGCGAAAAATATTGCTAAGTCAGGTAAAGGTTAAGAAAAGCGAGAACAATATTCGATTAAACAACAGTCCGTGGAGAAATGGAATTCTCGCGGCTTTCTTGTTAGTTGAGGCGTAGAAGGCCAGGGTTGTTTGGTACCAGTGGCCGTACAGATGAGGAGAACGACGCGCCGATCGCGGGCCCGGTTAAACAACTGACGATTTCCCAGAGCGGCCTCGAGAGAGGCCCGAAAGACTGAATCTTCCCAGAGCGCACTGGCGCAGGCTTTACTGCGGTCTGTCATTTTATATACTCGGCTTGCTGCGCCGTCCCCGCGTCAAGGACTTGCAGTCGCTGCCCCATCGGCGTGTTGAATCCTTCTCAGAGGAGCGGCGAGGTCCTGTGAGTTTCGCTCTATATCTACGGCAGAAGCCCCCGCAACTTCCGCTGTATAATAGGTGAGGCAACTTGTGGACACAGTCACTGAATCAGAATCAAGGTCGCAGAATTATAAAATTGCAGTTAGTGACTAAGAAACACTTAGACTGAAGATTATAAGAATATTTAGAAAAGTCTCACATTCTCCGACTTTCACTGCAGTGGTCTTTGATGGCAGTACCACACGTTATATTAAGCCGCTCCGCTGACCTGCGCCTTATGCTAATCTTTGATACTCGCGTTAGAATAAATAAGAATTGATTTTGCCAAAAGTGAGTAAGCAGCCGCGTTTGGCGCGGGAGCAGGCTGATAGCCGAGCGCAGTTTAGCATGTATCCCTGCGCTGGCCTTTGCTCGCCGTCTGCGACTGCATACTAGCTGACGTATAATTCCTGGTCTTCGTTCTCCTTCTTTCAGATGATTAGGATGCAAGGGGGCAGCCTCTGCTGCTTGCGATTTGTCGCGTTCGCTGCGGATTCTTTAATTCAGCATATTTACTTACCTTTAGAGCAGGAAGCCACTGCATGGTAAAAGAACGCCGGAGGCCTGACAGTTATTGCTCGGCTTTGGGCGAATTTCAGCCGCGGCCGCAGCTGCTCATAAACTTTGGCTACGAGGGCTCTGTCAAACCACAGTAGAATTTTATGGACTCTTGGCTCCATGAATTTTATCTGACGTCAGTGACGCGTAATCTTTACCTCTACGAACATAAAAGCACCCGATAAGCCTATAAGAACCGCATTTGCGTTTTCATTCAAGGTTGCTGTGTGAGAAAAAAAAAGAGGGGATAGGTTGATTCATGGAGAAAGAGGCAGAGAGGCAGTTGTAAAAACGTCTGCCAAGAGAACTTCTTATATTGCGAAGGTCAGAACCGCTCACGCCTTTTCGAAACAGATAAAAGACGAACTCTACGGTTGAAGTTATCAACAGCGCTTTTGTCTTATCTTGCGCCGAGTCTCGAATTTCAAGGCTTGTGAAATACCGAAACCACACCCTTGCTCGAGCAAAGCTACTTATCAAGACCGCTATAGGGAACCTGCGCTGTCCAGGGGGCGTGCTTAAAATCAGACGCCCAGCGCCACCTGGTTTCAAAATGAGCAAGCGTATAGTAGGACTGAGCACGCCGCTCGTCGTACGGTGGCTGCGCCCATCGGCTGATTTTGAGCTTTCTATTTCGTGCGTAGTGCTTTTATTGCAGATTTAATGTTGTAAAGAACTTTGAGTTTCCTTTTTAATTGCTTGAAGGCGCCACATGACCTCCTCAGCTGCATGCCATCTTGGCAATGAGCCGTGCCGCTGCGGCATCATGGAAGCTATAAAGTCGCTACGCGTAGGTTTGAAACGGTTATGAGTTCAGTTTTTTTTTTCTCGCTATTGGGGCGCTTTCAAAGTACAGCGTCTCTGCACGGTGAATTACGGGCACACTTTCTGGCATATAATATATTCTCCTGCTATGAAGCATCGCTAGTGGAGGGTAAATATATCACAGCAAAATGAAACGACCTCACTGCTATAATAACATTCAGCAGGATTTGGCAATATTGCGTGCGTTAAGAGCATTGAACGCATACAGTACTCACCTACTGCCCATTTGAGGAACACTAATGATTCAATTAGCTTCGTCATGAGAAAATTTGTCGATTAAATTGGTGGCTCGTGTGTCGCGAAATACAATGCACCATTGTTAGGGCGATACCGTTGAACGCATCTGTAGAGAAGCAAAGGCCTGCAGTCGCGTTTCGGCACTTGCCTATTTACGTAAACGAACGACAAGCAACTGATGGGTTTACTTTTCTTTTTTTATTCTTCGAAGCGCATAACACCGAGATCCGCTGCGAAGCATGCATCTAAAAGGCTCGCACTGCTAGCAATGTAAAAAGTTAAGTGGCTGCAGTTGTCCTGTTCATAAAAGTTAGGCGGAAATTATCGGTTTCCTAAAATGTGAGAGCGTGGGGAGAGTTGTCATACTTAAAATCTGCTTAGTCTAAACCCGCGCTCTCTATCTTAAGAGTCAAGAATGAACTACATCGAAGAATGGGGTTACTATCGGTGATGGTTAATGAAAAAAAAATCACTACGAACTTTAAACAACCAAGTTGCTATGCTTTGTTCCCTGCACAGAATAAAATTGCCGCAGGCACCATCTAACGGGGGGATGTGTGTCGTTATACACTGACGTATCCCCCTTCCCCTTTCCACCCGCCCCGTGTGCCGACTGCTACTGGAGATCGGCTTATCTATACTATTTCCTGCCCAAATAAACGACTCGAGCAATCATGGTCAGTTATCAGCATGCGTGTCTGATAACAATCATTCATGGTGAGGCAGCAAGATCGTACAGCGCGATATTTATAACAGGCAAGTTCTCCATTGAATATGAATAATATTTACCGATTAATTCGTAGGTGTCGTGAAACAAATATTGCATGAATATTTTCAGCTGTACTTCAGCCAACGAACTAAATCATCGAACTTAAAAACAAAAAGCGCTTTCTCTGAAGCAATACGTCTTTTATTCGAAGCAATCAACGAACGAATGAATTCTATAATTGTGGAGCTTTTTTTCAATCACAGCTCACTTACTGACCTATTTAAAAATTGTTGAACGGTCACTATATGAGTTGCGATAGTTTAATGCAGGACTGAAAGCATGCCGGTTAAGGCAGTACGCGACTCTGCAATGCCGACAGAGTCCGATGCGTGTTCGGATAGGTTGCAAACTCTCTCTGTTTGTCATCTAGATGATCGCAATATGCATGTTGGAATGCCACTTACGTTCGCCCTTTGTCGACTTTAAGTTGTCGTCTATCTTGCAATGGCCCCATTCACGCCCAGTTCTAAAAGGCGCCCTTCACAAAACGTTCTCATCAGGTTGCGCAATTGATAAATGCGAATAAACAGAACTTTATATGTACAGGTGCGGACATAAGTAAACGGAGCACGCTTTTCCGTTCAAATTAAAATCACGCCTTCTACACTGCAGATAAGAAAACAATATTTGTCGTAGTGAAAAGGCACTGGCGTAGCTTGTAGCGGATCGCACATACCACGACTGCAAATTTCAGTTATGCAACGCATGAAAAATAATAGAAGAAAAAGCGCGCTCCGTTTACTTTTGTCCGCAGGGGTACGGTACGGCACGACAGAAGCCACGTTATGAAGTGCAATGAGTAGCGCTCAAACGAGTAGCTCAACAAACCCCCGTACTCATCCAGTATCCTGAATTGAGCTGAGTTCTACCGCCGCTGTGCTTTGTACAGCTGCGGTGAAATAGAGTACAGAGCAATCTTTTTATCGTAACAGAGCGCTTCTAAACGCAGCAGCATGCCTTTGGTTTCGCGATAAATTACACGCTCTTCATCGCCTCCAGCCGCGGCAGTCTCAGCCGTCCTACCAAGATAGTGGCGTGACGGCCACTAGGCGGCGCTGGCGGTACGCGGAAAACTCCAGCGCAGGTTCCCTATAACCTATGGCACAGAGCATAAGTTATCGAGAACTCCATTCGACACATCAGCCCACTTATCTGTCGTATGTTCGATTGGTGGAACGCACTAGAGCTAACGAACCGCTACTGCGAATGACAACATAAAGTTGTAAAGACAGAGCGCGGATTAAACATAGGCTCCTCTCTTTAACAGCCTCCATGTGTAACAAGGAACTTTGAGCGCAGGCCAGAAGTATGAGCAAAAGTAAGGCACTGCTTGTTAGTGTAATTTAGAGGTCCCATAAATTCGCAGTTAGCGGGAACACTCTTCTACTAAACTTCGCAATAGAGAAAAGGGTGCCGATGGAAGTGACTAAGCAAACGAATACCAAAGATGCTCTTCACTGCTCCCCGGAGTCTTCACTGCCTTCTCAAAATAAAGTTGGCTTTGAGTCAGAACTTTAAGATTTACTGGTACCGACATCGAAATCAAGAGCGTTTTGTGATATATCATGGCATTTTGAAACGAAGTCCCAAAATTCTCCACAGAGCGACCTGCCAATGAAGGAATGTTAAAATTCCAATGATGATAAGGATACAAAATTAATGCAAAAAGGCTGAAAGAGACTGGTAAAAATAAAGAGAGCGAAAGTGCATACAATCTTTTTACAAACTTTGGGACGCTAACTAAGCGGAAGTGCTCTAGTTGATTTTGTGTGTGAAAACGGCGTTTCTGACGTAAAAGATTGTGGTACTTCATTGCAAAGCTGTATTTATAAAAATAGAAAAGACAGTGCTACGGACTTTGCTCGAACAGGTGATGGGATGGCTTATTTGAAGAAATCAATGTGTGTGAAAGTTTTCCAGAATGTTTTGTGAGCGTTATCCGAAGTAAGCTTATAACGTGTGTTAGCGAGCGTCTTTTTATTACTGCGTAATTCCTTCCCCTGGGCGACAGCCATCCGCCCCTTGGACTCTGAGTGGTACGTCCCGACCACCGGTTTGGCGCACGTGCCTGGATTTCGACGCGCGCATGCAACATCTGACCTGCTCGCGTCGCATCCGGTGAGAGATTGCGATTCGAGGAAAGCCGAGAGGGCTACGTGCGGGAGCGCGGGAGTGAGCGGTGCGTCAGGACGGAGAGCGGACGCTTGAAAACTGTGCGTGAACTTGCGCGTGCGAAACGAAGTGTATTTGTAATCCAGTTCCTAATTGTTATTATACCCATTGTACTTTTTCGTATTTTATTTCTGTGTCTAGTCTTTTCTTTCACACCTTTTTTTCTTGTTCTAATGATAACACGTGTAACATCAGTTTTAGATCTCAACTTTTATGCGTCAGTTCGGTGGATGAGCCACGTAGCTATCGGTGCCGTTTCCTGTCCAAACGAGCCAAGAAAGATGACGAGGCAAATAGAATTTCTCAGAGGAAGAGGAAGAAGAGCAACCATCTCAACGTCTCTTCATTGTGGCCCTTGTTTCTCTCCGGCGAAATTCTGCTATGGCTCGTGAGGAAAACAAACGAGACTCTGCAAGTGTACATACATACATACATACATACATACATACATACATACATACATACATACATACATACATACATACATACATACATACATACATACATACATACATACATACATACATACATACATACATACATACATACATACATACATACATACATACATACATACATACATACATACATACATACACACATACATACATACATACATACATACATACATACATACATACATACATACATACATACATACATACATACATACATACATACATACATACATACATACATACATACATCTCTCAAGTTTGCCTTGGTGTATTTTATCCCCGTGCTCCAAATTTTCGGGCCTGTCTGCAGATTAGGTAAGAGATCCTCGAATTTTTCAAGGGCCCAACTATAAGGCGCATCAACAAGCAATCTTGGTTCTATAAGTTGGGTAAGAATTTACGTGCATGGCACGCAATAAAATGTAGAATAATTGAACATTTTGCTTCGCAAACGATTTACCGCTGCTAGTGTCATCACGCACATTTTGCAAATGTTAGGATGTACTGCGCATGTACATAAAAACCACAATAGAACAATGCTTTCTGTTCCATGCTAGAGATGCATTCAAACAATTTGCCCCCGGAAATATATTAGCGATAGTCTGAAATGTAGGTTGTTATTACGCTACCCATTGAAAGTGAACGGAATCCACTGTCGTGAAAACCAAGGGAATTAAATGGCTTCATGCAATGGGACTAGGGATGCACGGATTACATTGTGCATGACTAATGAGACGATAATATGACATTGTGTTCGTCAATGTTTGTTTACCTTTGTTTTTGAATGTTTCTTCCAACTGAGCCTGAAAGTAAGTATACGACAGAATAACACAATTGAATCTTCCGGGGGAATACTCAAAGAATATTTCATTGAAATTGCGCTTGTTCTGCCCAACTAAACTTGAATTTAATGCAGCGCGGAACAGTACCTACTAATATGGCTGTCATGCCAACCACTATAACATTTTTTTGTATTGGGCTATAAATTCCTTTCGCTACAGCAGCAGGAATCGTGGTTGTATTACTTTAAAAACAGGCATTTGTGATGCGTTTTCTGTTTTTAGAAGATATCGCTTCAGGCTTTGCATTGGTAAGTCTTTTGCACTATTTCTCTCTCCAGTACAACGGCGTCCAAGAGCAAGATAATTGAAGCCATGATTGTCATGCTATACCATCATGAGAAAAAAATGCACCCTTAGAAGCAAAAAAAAAAAAGAAGTAAGGCGTTTTCGCAGTTTCGCGATGGTGAGAAAAATAGCGTACTGGATAAACATCAGAAGAACGTCGAATATTTGTCTAACAGAGTGCTGCCATTGAAATAACGGACGAGTTTCGGGGACATCTGCTACACAGAACACTCTAGTCGCGTTGCCTTTGAAATATAACTCTAAACAGAAGCGCGAAAGAAGGCAAACCAAAGCGCAAAACCGGATGCACGTGTCACAAGCTCGAATAGATGATGGATGGTCGAAGGATAGACAGTCTTCTCTTCCAGAATATAGGCACCATCTTGGAGAGCCTGTGAGCCATACGGGGACAGATCGATTAAAAAGCGACTGGTACACTCAGTCACTGTGACCTTTGCTGGATATAAAGGCGGCAGAGAGGAAATTAGGCCGTGCATATCGTTAAAATAATTGAGCTGCAGTCGCCTTGGTAGCGATGGACGGGGCTGCTGGTTATGGCTCCGTTGAGCAGTGCCATATCGTACTTTGAAGTGCCTAGCATCTGTCATTCCGAAAGCAGCAGCAGTGAATAAAGAAAACGAAGAGCAAATCACTGGAACATTGGAATGCCGAGTCGCTAGAGGTTTTACGCGAAGCGTATACAGCTCGTTCGGGTCAAAAAGCCGTCGCCATGTACGTAACCGAAATTAACAGAAACGACATCGGAGAAATTATACGCATGATTCGGTATCACATTTGTGGCACAAGCGTGCATTGTGCAGAGTTCAGGGTGGCGTCATACCATTTCGCTGATTATTTCGCATTGATATTGTAGCCAATTGCAGGTAGATTCGCAATAGCATTTTAACTGACAACACATGCACCTCTGAGAAGTCAAAGTGCGGAATGAGAAGTGAGCTACTGCTCCCTACTTTGCACGAAAACGAACAGAAGCAAAAAAAAAATAGATGCAAAAAATTAAGACACTTCTCCTCTACTGCTAGGCGAAGCTTGAGCGCCCGCCTAATTTTTTTTTTATTCAAAACTTTTCGCTCCTGGGCGTGCCAAAGGGTAGGCAGATGTGACTTGCGCACTGTGTTGTGACTTCTTAAGGCCATATGTTTTTTTCAATCTTGTCAAGTCAAGTCATTTGTATACCAACAAGGCAGAAATATTAGAGGCGCAGCCAAAAAACCTAACGAAGCCTTGACTAGTTTCTATCTTCCGTGCCACAATATGGGCAAGGAAGATCAGTGAAAGACGCAAGCGCTTATTCACAAGACAATGAAAACCGCTCTAAGACGCTATCGACATGTACATTTAAGACCTCTCTTTTCTCTCGGTATGCGCAATACGCTCTTCGAAATGCTTGCAGCGCTGAAAGGAGCTCAAATGCAGCGTGTGCATGGAACCCTACACAATTGAGATGCCACGGCGTTCCTCGCTACGCGGTGCCCGAGCCTCCTGCTAAAGGAACCGGTCAAATGACTGCTTTGACTGCGTGGCTTTCACATATCGCAGTCATCTGCAGTGTCCATCATGAAAGGTGCCAAGCCAAACGACCGCCGATTTCACGCTGACTTCAAAAGCACTGTGACCGACGAGGCTGGCCTGGATACATGCTATAGGCAGGGGAACATACAGCCTCGCTGCCAAAAATTTTGCAAATTTGCAAAGCTGCAATTTCTTGTCACCGTACGCTATACGACATGATTCAAGAATGTGCAAGCGCCCCTTAATAGACCACCCGTAACACTGGGTGCCGTCCCCTTGCACGGCCATCAAACACGGCCATCGTGCGTTAGACGTGGCAGCCTAAGCTGCGCTTTATAAACAATAGGCTTACTCTGTATGGCATTACTATTATTTAACTACTTATATTTTCATTACAAAAATAAAGTTGTTTCTCCTTTTTTGCATGTCTACTTTCTTCCTAATCATGCCTCGTTGATGACGTTCAGCCTTCGGAAATTTATTCACTCGCTTTTCAGTGAATACAGCTTTACAAGGAAAAAAATATTTCGCTCCGCGAGCTCTCATTTCTATCTATTGCTATTTCTATAGACCCCGCCATGGGACTCCACACTCTCCACTTCTTGCCAGCCTTATCATTGAAGCGGCGTATCAGTACTGTGTACTGTGGTTGTACTTTATTCATTGCTGTCTGAAAATATTCCTAAAAGTACTTGAATTCCTAGTAATTATGACTGGACTTCCACCTGTAGATCTGTACAATGCCTATCTCTTGTGTGAAGTGGAATTCTGGGCCAGTTGATAGGTCATGCTTCACAGGGAGGACAGCGCCAGACCCTCTCTTGTCCTCGTCCGCCTCGCGCTACGCCCTGCTTGTAAATCATGGCCTACATCTTATAAGGCTAAAATGCAATAGGCGCCGCGCTGAGGGTAATGCTGCCGAATTTATATATGTTTTAGCTCTTCAATTTTGTGGCGTGCCTTGTGGCTCTTTCTGAAAAACAAGGTTTATTGACTGCAGGCTTCTCGCTTTTTGTATATGTGTATATATATATATATATATATATATATATATATATATATGTGAAGGAAAGAAGCCAACAGTCGGCGAGGCCAAGGAAAGCGTTGGGGATGGTATGTTGATGTCATTTTTTTTTTAATGTTTACTTCGATAACCACAGAAATTAGTAATGTAATCTGTTTAGGGGAAAGATAATTAGACACAAAGTAGAAGAAAAAACAACGTGCCAATGGTGGGATCCGAACCCACGACCTCCGAATAACGCGTCCGGTGCTCTACCAACTGAGCTACATCAGCCGCTGTCCCCCCTGCTACTTTCTTGGGTATTTATGTTGTCTGTATACGAACCTTGAGAGTGTTCACCAGCGCCGCCCTCAGCCATAGCGGCGGACGTGGGACGTCCTTTGTTACCGCCAGCGTCACGTAGAACGTGATCAAGAGCGAGGGCGAAAGCTGTGCTAGAACCCTCTTACGCTACCTATGGCTTCAAGACTGCCAGAACCATCTCTTACGCTACCTATGGCTTCAAGACTGCCAGAACCAAGACTGCCAGAACCATCTCTTACGCTACCTATGGCTTCAAGACTGCCAGAACCGAGACGGTTCTGGCAGTCTTGAAGCCATAGGTAGCGTAAGAGATGGTTCTGGCAGTCTTGAAGCCATAGGTAGCGTAAGAGGGTTCTAGCACAGCTTTCGCCCTCGCTCTTGATCACGTTCTACGTGACGCTGGCGGTAACAAAGGACGTCCCACGTCCGCCGCTATGGCTGAGGGCGGCGCTGGTGAACACTCTCAAGGTTCGTATACAGACAACATAAATACCCAAGAAAGTAGCAGGGGGGACAGCGGCCGATGTAGCTCAGTTGGTAGAGCACCGGACGCGTTATTCGGAGGTCGTGGGTTCGGATCCCACCATCGGCACGTTGTTTTTTCTTCTACTTTGTGTCTAATTATCTTTCCCCTAAACAGATTACATTACTAATTTCTGTGGTTATCGAAGTAAACATTAAAAAAAAAAATGACATAAACATACCATCCCCAACGCTTTCCTTGGCCTCGCCGACTGTTGGCTTCTTTCCTTCATGTATTATAACGAGCACCCTCATTTCCCCTTGATTGATCTGTATATATATATATATATATATATATATATATATATATATATATATATATATATATATATATAATGTGGGTATGCGTATGTGTATATGTATATATATGTATGTATATATACATATATTTTTTATTTCCTTTTTTTATTTTTGCCTTACCCCTCAAAGTTCTTTGTAAGTGTCTTGGTTTTATTGCATTGCAAACTCTTTTGCAAGTACGTTTATGCTGTATATTGCTTCGTTTTGTATAATTTATCTGCTTGTTTCTTTGCTATGTATAGTGCCCTACCTGCTTGGACCTAACCACGGTCCGCAGTGTGTCTGTAAATAAAAAAATAAAATAAATATACTCTTATACGGCCGAAATTAAACACCCAGTTCTTTTATCTCCGCTAAATCTCTAGAGCAGATTACGTGCAAGCCATTTGGCACCATTATGCTCCATTTGTCCCCCTAGACTCACTGTGTCCTATGTCACAATTTTAAAGCCCGCTTGTTGGTGAAAATTCACACGGTGCTCGGAGAACGTATTTAGCATGGTTGATAACTGATAACGTAGCATTGGTGTAGTTTGTCCTCGGTGTAGGCATAGTCCAGTGCTGTTCTTGACGATGTGGATACGGTGAGTTCCCCTCACGTAATACAGCTAGTTTGCTTAGAAATGAAAGGTGTCTATTATTTTCAAATTTGAAGTGATAAATTAACTTCTAGGAGTATAAGTTTAACACATAATTGATTATGAGGTCAGGAAATAAATGTTGTGCGCCAGTACGGGAGAGTGTATACAAGCCGAAGTATATTTTATCTTGAAGGACAGCAAGTGTTTTATATTTGAGGCATTTGTTATTTTCTGTATACTTATTTTTATTACCTCCTCTTTCTACTGAAACTGGCAAAAACATTTAAAGAGACCATCAATGCTTTTTTCAACTACTGTTCCTCAGCAACGCTTCTCCAAAAATGTAGCATAAACATAACCCTGTTTTTTATCTGTGCCCTTCAATTACTGATTCCTTCTCCTCAGTAGGGTAAGGTTTGAGCTAGTGGGCATATCTGATGTTCCATGGTGCAACAGAATGACTGACAGGAGCTTGTGCCTTGTCCTTCTCCTTGCATGCTTATAGTCCCACTCTTTCCTTAAGTGCCAAGGAGACGTTATTTAAAGATATGCCTATATATCACCCGAGCTTTCACTCTCTTTCCGTGCGTGGATCGATAAAAGAGACTCTGGTATTGACATGTGGCGTCTATATGACAAGTGACAAATAGAAAAAGCCAGTAGGCCTTAGTTGCGTTTTCAAAAAAAAAAAAAAAATCTTCCTAGATATGTGCCTCGAATTTATAAATTATTCCACCCTATAGCCAATGACCCATATCTTTCCAACAGCTTGTAAGAGACGACCCATTTCAAGAGCAATCAGCAACGCCGGTCGAGGGGTGTCCAATACTTGGGAAAGAATATCGATGAGAGCTTCTTTACAAATCAAATATAGCCGTTGCAACTCACTGACGCCACATTCCCCCAAGTAAACTAGTCTTTTATGCCACAGCCAGCTCTTCATTTCGTTTCGACAAAACGCACAGCTGGCGATTCTTTGGCACCGCTAAGATTTCAAATGCCTGCAACCCGCATTTTTTCCCTCAGATTTGAAGGAAGTTTGGTGCAGTTAACTCTTTTTATTCTTCAGTGAGTTCTTCACTGTTGATAATGAAGGGCTCTCTGCATCTCATTTTGCTCCACTTTGCAATTCATAAACTCGGTCGCAGGAAAGCAGCGAAAAAAATGCTGCTGTGTCCTGCTGACGGGCTATACCACAGTGGTTTATTTTTACCTTTGTGGTTTGGGCGGCGAAATCTGAATATATATTTTGAAAGACATTCAATAAGAATTCGTTCTAAAATGAGACATTGCAGGAAAACATATTGAATTTACCGGCAGTTTCCATATTTTGTTTTCAGTCATTTGCCAGACTATATTTCCTCGGTTTCCCGCCCCATTCCCAATGCATCATTTCTGTTTTTAGAGTGGGACTTTATTCTATTTCGTGTGAAAATGTTCCCTACTGTAACGCTCTGCGAACCGAGTGTGCTGGTTTTAGTAAATTCACTTGCGGGCAGGACATATTTCAGACATATGACTTCTGCCTATTTTCTTTTGTTTATTATTCGAGTTTGAAATCCATTTGTCATAAGAAATTTCTAGTTTGTATTTTAGCGCACAAGTTGGTCGCCGTAGAAGTTAGTCGCTGCTTTCATCAGAACTGAAGTCGTCCTTTCTCGTTGGAGTTAGTCTTCCTCAGTACGTTTCCATTTAGAAGACTGTCACGGATTCAATTGGTTCAGCTCTTCAGAAAAAGTAAGTTGCATCATTGCACTGCAATTTCAAGAACAGCAGAAAAATCGTGATAATGAAACTACTGGTACCAGCATTTTACTACATTCTGTGTTATATTTTCTTGTGCAGCACTGACACATTTAAGGCATCAGTACATCCAGAAAAAATTAAACGGGACATTTTAGGTATGAGGGGAAGAGAATCAGAGCTGCAATTCTTGTGGGAAACAAAAAAGTAGATGAAGTTAAAAAACTGGGCATCTCTTTTTTGAAGCGAAAGCTTTGCTTGCCCAGCAGAAGCGAGTTAATTCTGCTACGTGAAACCAGTCTTGTACACGCATGGGCACATGTGGCGCCCATGCGTGTACAAGACTGGTATTGCTAGCTTTTTAAGAGCAATAGCTATTACTTCTCACGTTTGGCGATTTCGCCTGTTTGTCAGGGTCTCTAACCTGACCACCAAGAGCTTAAGTTAGAATTTCTCAAAGTGCAAAGAAGTGTTCAGCACTGTGGGTTGGCACCCTATCCACCTAACGGCCACCGTAAGCTCCACCCTAGATCAGGTGGTGCCGCCCAAGATGGCGCTCATCATAATGCCCACTTCCGGTCGCGTTATGCTGCCCAAGATGACAACCACTTTAAAGCCTACCCTAGCGATAACTGAAAAAAAAAAACTGTGTAAAGGACGCGTTCACAAAAAGAAGTACTCAAGACGATGCTAGAAAGGTGCCGGTCCTCGTTTAACGCCACCTATCCTGGTCATTAAAGGCATTGTTATAAATCATTCATACCGATGACAGTGGAAGGAAACCTACAATATACGAGCCAAGCATTTGTGATCAACCACCACCTGTACACCTTGTACACCACGTCGCTGCAGTAATGATATGCAATGGTTAGTTGGTTGCTCACAGTAGAGTGTGGATCGCGAAAAGAAGCTTCATTGGAAAGCAAGCTTCGTGGAAGATTTCAGGAATGTCAGTACGGGTCAATGCATTGCAGGATGACAAAAGATATTACATACAGCGTGCATAATACCTGCGCAACATCGACTGCTAAAAATGATAAACGTCTTAGAGCTCCTGACGCATCTTTAATAACCGATAAATCCGCATTCGACAGTAGTACGAGAGTGAAAATGGTGAGATAATAATCGGTTCATTTCGTAACCTGATAGTTGGCGTTTAAGTCCGTCAAGTATACTCATGAGATAAATTGTTTTTATGCCTCGTAACTTGGAACTACTTCAGTAACGCATGGCGTTGCAAACGGCATAAAGAACGACGGAGCGGAATGCTGAGGCTTGTAAAGGCCGATGCAGCTTAGACGGCAGTCCAGTTGTGCGTACGTCACCTGCCGCCGCAACTAACAGGTGAAAACAAAGTTTCTAATGAATGTGTTTCAGAGCCGAAGATAAAAAAAAGGCAACGCTTATTATGAGTGCTGCAATAATATCTGAAATTAGTTCGGCACTTTCTAATAACTTAACATCAAAAATACAAGATTTCTTAACATCTCTTAAGAAGAGAACGACCAAAGCTTGCCCTTCTGCAGACTTGCTCTCATTATCATTGTCTGCTAAATCCCACATTTATATTGTTAAGGAAAAGTACACAGCGGTAAACGCTAGTTAACTGTTAGACGCACACCACACACCACACACTGCACACCACAGAACGAAGTCAGCTAAACATGAGCGTCATCATCTTCCCTCCTTCACATCAGCACGTCGTCGTCGTCTCGATACTGTGCTTTGTAACAGTATTCCCCGCGCCGAAGAAGCACCGCCCCGGTGCGTCCTACACAGTAGAACTCGAATGATATGGTTTTAGACGGGCGACATGCACGAGTTCTGGTTGAAGGGTTGTGGAAGGATACTTGGGTTGTAAAGGGGCGATCTTATAGGTCACATCGGTGACTTGCCGCAAGACGGAGTAAGGGCCCACGTAACGAGGCAAAAGTTTCTCGCACATACCTACACGGCGAACCGGGTGGCGTATTGCCAAACCATATCCCGTAGACGCACGGGAACAGACGACGCTTTCAGCGAGTTAAACGGCGATTGTTGCTAAAAGATCTCTAAAGATCTAAAGGTAACATACACTCACTGTAAAGGGCGATTGTTGCTGAAAGACGTCTCTGAACGCA
This sequence comes from Amblyomma maculatum, assembly GCF_055883805.1. Taxonomy (NCBI): domain Eukaryota; kingdom Metazoa; phylum Arthropoda; class Arachnida; order Ixodida; family Ixodidae; genus Amblyomma; species Amblyomma maculatum. The sequence continues at coordinate 95,080,044 of NC_139353.1, read as the reverse complement.
ATCTAAAGGTAACATACACTCGCTGAGGCAGGAAATGATCGTGGGAAAGGTAATTGCTTAGTGTAACTGTTGTCATACCGATTGTTACTTAAAGGTGTCTGTAAACGCAACCTAAAGGTAATATACACTCACTGAAGGCAGGATATAATTACAGTGAAGACAACTGAAAAAAAATACTCAGAAAAAGATAGAACACAGGAGTCGAACGCATGTTTAAGTGGCATGAGTGAAGAGATGCGTGATGTTAATCCATTGCGCCACCAAAATGACGGGAACGGCGGGCTTTAAATATATTCTTATTCGTTTAGACAATATATCCACTATTTGTTGCTTGGTGGCGCTGCTCAGAGGAATCACGCGCCAGAGCGTCGTCTGCTCGAGTGCTCCTACGGGATATGGTTTGCTAATAAGCAACCGGGTGCCAAAGAAGTACGAGGGAACCAGGAGGGTAGTGGACGTCTCGGTGATGAAGGTCATAACGACGCTTTTGAGAGCGCTGAGACGCTTCAAGACGCTCTCGAGCAATGTGGCGGCGGCATCAGCGCGGGCGATAGCATCCGAAGCGTAGCTACAGGAAGAGTTGTCAAGAGGCAGCACGGTGTCGAATGGGAGTAAAGGGTCACGGCCGAAGAGTAGATAAAAACGAGAGTATCTGGTGGTATCATGGCGTGAGGAGTTATAGGCGACCGTGACGAAAGGTAAGGAGACATCCCAGTCACGATGGTGATCGGACACATACATAGCCAGCATGTTGGTCAGAGTGCGATTGAGGCGCTCAGTCGCTCAGGCGTTTGTTTGCGGATGGTAGGCCGTGGTGAACTGGTGACGAGTAGCGCATGAGCGGAGAAGGTCATGAACCACTTGAGAGAGGAAACAGCGGCCACGATCTGTGAGCAGTTGACGTGGAGCGCCATGAATCACGATGACATCCTGCAGGAGAAAGTCGGCAACGTCGGAGGCGCAGCTAGTAGGGATAGCCCTGGTTACAGCATATCGGGTGGTATAATCAGTCGCCACAGCAATCCACATGTTTCCAAAAGTCGATGTCAGAAAAGGGCCAAGAATATCGAGGCCCACACGAGAAAATGGCTCTGTCAGCACTGGAATTGGTTGCAGGGGCCCACTAGGTTGAAGCGAGGGTGTCTTACGGCGCTGACACAGCTCACTAGCGGCGACGTAGCGACGGACAGAGTGGTAGAGACCAGGCCAGAAAAATCTTCGTCGCACACTGTCATACGTGCGTGATACTCCCAAGTGTCCTGCTGTAGGAATGTCGTGAAGTTGGGCGAGGACACTAGAGCGCAGATGAGCCGGAACGACCAGTAAAAGGTCCGCCCCATCTGGACGCATATTGCGTCTGTATAATGCCTCGTTATGTAGTACGAACATACATGCCGGCGGAAGAATCGGGGATGTTGCGCAGCTGGTCAATAATTGTTTGCAGGGCAGGAGCACGACGCTGTTCGGAGCCGATATTGATAAAGTCCGAGCTGGACAAAACATAGTCGTCAGCAGCATGGTCGGACAAATCGGGAGGATCTACGGGATGGCGGACAAGCAGTCAGTGTCTTGGTGTAAGTGGCCGGACTTGTACACCATAGTAAATTCATACTCTTGTATTCGTAAGGCCCAGCGACCTAGGCGGCCAGTGGGGTCCTTAAGTAAGGACAGCCAACACAAACCATGATGATCAGTCACTTCACAGAAGGATCGCCCAAACAAATAAGGGCGGAATTTGGTCAGCGCCCAAACGAGTGCAAGGCATTCCCGCTCTGTAATTGAATAATTGCGCTCAGAGTACGAAAGAAGGCGGCTAGCATAAGCAATGACGCGGGAGGAACCATGCTGGGACTAGGCAAGGGTAGCACCAATACCATGTCCGCTAGCGTCGGTGCGCAGTTCGGTAGGTGCAGAAGGATGGAAGTGCGCCAGAACAGGTGGGGTGGTGAGGGCGGAAATAAGCGCCATGAAGGCATAGGCTTGGTCACAACCCCGTGTGAAAGGTACGGCTTTTTGCAGAAGAGAGGTAAGCGGACGAGCGATGTCTGCGAAGTTCCGAATGAAGCGGCGGAAGTATGAGCAAAGGCCGAGGTAACTTCGCACGTCATTTGAGCTACTGTCATATTCTTATTATCACTAATTGCAGCGTGATTGTCATTGCTACTACCATCTTCATGGTAGACAACGAGAACTATGATGTGTCTTCATGATCCGATATACAGGGTAGGCCCTAGCAGAAATGTACGGAAGAGGGTAAAGAGAATGAAAGTGCCGGCAGCGGCTAAAAAAGTTGCGCACGGAACTTTGCGAGTAAAACTGTTTTTGCATGACAAAGGTTTATTTCTTCCGTGGGGTGCACATTGCTTAATTTGTAAACAGCCAGAAACATAGATGATGTATTTCTTCACTGTTGGGAAGGGGTTTATTTTTGGGACGTACTTTCAAAGAACCATAAAGAAAGATTTATCTATTAATCCTTACCTAATACAGTACTTGCCCACGCAAAATGAAGAGGGGGTTTCCTTATGATTCAATCATGCTAATGGGCCTCCACTGTATATGCCGTTCACGCATGGCGGGATATCACTGTGATCCTGATTCGCGTCCTGCACGAATTTTTTTCCGCGAGGCTCTCCATTGGTTTATAGGGATTGTGAAGTTTGTCGATGATAATCCTGAGTGGTTGCCAGAGGTAGAACCTTTGACGGAACTAAAGGAATTATAGAACTACGAAGCCAGCCCCTGGCAGGCTTATTATATTAATGTCTTGTGTGTGATTGTGTTTTCTTGCAAAAGTCAGACAATAAAGAAAAAAAATGGTGGCGCAATTGTTTAAAGAACGCGGCTGGAGATCCGAAGGGTAATTGTTTGATTCCCGGTGGAGACAGGATTTTTATTTTTCTGATATCGTCATAACACTGATCAATATCTTATTTCGCTTCTAATACATCAGTTATTGGCAATTGACACATCAGCGCATAGATTCCATGGACAGATTTGACGCACCGATCCGGTGAACAACTCTCGCGCACGGGATTTGGTTCCATGAGCCTACAAAGGATTTCGCCTTAAAAACTGTAGATCGAGCTACGCTTTGCGCAGTGGCATTTGCTGTTGAAATTGAAGCAGATAGAAACTTCCAATATATTTCAGGAGCACAAGGTCAGACGTTGCTCCCTATCCCTGTCCTTTCCAGCAGTAACGACAAAGAGCAGTCCGGAAAGTATTTGGTGCCTGCAGCATACCAAGACTGCGCAGGCGGTTCGGCTTACGGGCTCGACGGATGAAAGACCCAGCGGCGACCAACTGCTCCTCTGCCATTTGACCAATAAGAGAAATGCGTTAAGGATGTAATTAAACATATGCATGCGGCCATCACTGCCACACAACAACAAAGGAAAGCTGTGCAGATTTATGAGTAATTTAGCACTTGGGGATGCACAGCATTCCTTGATAGGCGTATGGCTGCCACTTGTGTTTGGTATAAAATGGTTACTTCATTATTAGATATTTTTCCACTCTCGTGGATTCTATTAAACACCTGATACGGGACGCAATGCATTTATCTGTCAACCGACCACGCGTTCAATGTTTGGTTTGCACGTACAAGTGTCTGCATGTTCCTTGCTCTGTGACAGACCTAAACACGAATGGAAGTTGATGAACACAGGGATATACAGCGCGAGGAAGTGGCCACGTATTATGTCAAGCAGGAGCGATGGCCTCTTTAGTACAGCCAGGACACTTGTCACAGTTTGTCGTCGTGGACTCGCAGCGCGTTCTCTGCAGTATGCTATTTATACATTCTAAGTGTTATACTTTAATCACAAGAATGTTCCAAATTTATCTGGACGTTTCTTAGAAGTATAAGAAAGAAGGTTGTAACTGGATTTTTTCATCTTCCTGTATGTGTAATTTGTGCCAAAATTCCTAAACGCATATAGGTTTGTTATCTCCTTTGCTTATATAAACACCTGAAAAAGGAGGTGTTTTCCGTTATCATGGTAAAATATTTCACTCTCAACTGGTACTTGGTTGCCATGTTCCATCATCAAGCGCATGAGAGAAAACGACGGACTCTACACATAACTGAAAAAAGATAAAATATTTCTATGGGTAAGAGGGAAACATATTTTGTAGACTATAGATCAGCGAACATTTCAAATTCATTATCGGAAATTAATGTGTTTAGCAGGCGGCCGCCCACGCAACTCAAAAGACCGGTACGTGTTTCGTGGGAAACGCTAAACGAATAAGCGATGAACGTCGGCTAGTATACTTAGTGATGCCTCCACTTGTCATGCTGGCAAAGTGAACATTAGTATCTACATTTAAAATAAACATTTCAGAACTGACTGTGTTGTTTCTGTTATGCAAGTAGGTGTCACGACAGACCTAAATAAGTAAATAGCATAGAATGTAATTAAAAGTGTACGGCTTCTATAATCTCTGTCGTCTGCAGGTCGGCTTTGAAATCATTACCTAGAGCCAGGCAACACTCAAGACTTTTACAGAACGTTTCGGTTATTAAGTATAGAGAGTGAATATCTGCGAACATATTGTTACGGTACGCAGTCTCGGAGACGACAAAGATGAGCTGGAGTAGTGAACAACAACGACGCTGAAGCTGGGCTCAGTTTGTCCTGTGAGTGTGTTACTGGTGGTGAACTGTTGCGACAACATCGCATTGTGCCTTATAACATATAGTTAGATCGTGCCGCATCCTACACTAATACCACAGTATGATATCCACTGTAGCCACCAGCTCGGTGCTAGCACTACGATGTCCGACGCAACCCCCTCTACAGCTGCACAGACAGCGCCAATTGTTGTCGTGCCGCAGACGCGCGATTCGTGCGCATTTTGTGGCACCGATGATGTCGACCTCGAAGGCTGGCTCGCTCTGAACGAATGCGTGAGTAAGAATAACAGACGGGATTCGACCCTGATGCTTGCTAACGTCACTTTCTACCGACGAGTACGGCACGCATCTAGCTCGAGACGTATGAGAAACGTCTAAGATCTGGGGATATGTGCCAAGAGAAGCTCCGGGATCTCTTTGAGAAGTCGATCGGAAGCAAGGAAGCTCGGCTCTAAAATAGGCCTAGCCTAACGAGCGCAGTTGTCGACTGAATGACATATCTTGTACATACGAGATGTCGTAGCTCTATGTTGTTGCAAAGTGGACAGTCGCCATGTCCGAGTCTGACAAGGTGGAACACGTCTTAAAAGGAATTGCTGGCGACGCTCTTGACATCTTCCTTTCCAACGATTATACGACGGTCGAGTTCGTCCTCGAAGTGTCTGTGATTTCAATATGCTAAATAGCGTCGTATTGCTCCCTGCTTAGACCGCTTGCCAAGCACAGCTGCTACGTCTTCATGCGAGGACCTGCCAACACTGCAGCAGCCGTCACAACCGGTAAACATAACCTATATAGTTCGCAGAGCGTTAGAGACTTCCAATATGTCTTCACCCGTGCCACACCGGTGAATGCAACCCCTGCGGAACACACTACCCACATGCCAGAAGTTGTGATAACGCAAACAGGCGTCCTAAACTTGCTCTTGGAAATAGATACAAGAAAGTCTCCTGGTTTCTGACGGCATCTCAATCCTATTTATTAGACGTTGTGCTGGGTAGATTTCTCCTTTCCTCTGTGCAATATTTACTGAGTCACTTAAAGCAGGTACTGTTCCAAAAGATTTGCTGCATTCGAAGGCGAAGCCTATTCACGAGGGCGGCAGCAAACTGCTGGTAAACTCATACTGACATATATTTAATGATCAGTCCTTGTTGCAAGGTAATGAAGCACATAATTCATAAGGCTATCATAACCTATTTCGAAGAAAACAGTCTACTGTTCCCAAGACAACATAGCTTTCGAAACAAATTGTCAACAGTTACTCAACTACTTGAAATCACACATTGCCTGGCATAAATAATTATTTCTCGACTATTGGCTGATACAATCCTTATGAATTTCGCTAAAGCTTTCGATCGTGTCCACCATAAAAAATCGCTTTTGAAGCTAAATTCAATAGGTATTGATCTGAAGGCAGTAACATGGATAGAAGCCTACCTTTCCAACCGTAAACGTTCGCGTGGATAAATGGTTTCGACTCAGATTAACTTGATGTCCTCTCGGGGGTCCCACAGGGCTCCGTTCTTGGGCCCCTGCTGTTTCTAATATATGTGAATGATATTTATTTGTGTGTAGAACCTGGGGTGACAATGAAACTTTTTGAAGATTACTGCGTGATTTATGCAGCCTCGACCAGCTCTGGTGATTAAATCAAACATCAATCTTCTTTACAAATATCTGGCTGGTTGGTACATGTTGAAGAATCGAGTAAAACAGCGCTAAGCTTGTCATTTTTCCTTTATATTGCTACCTCACAGGCAACAATAAATCATTTGGTTGCTAGTCAGCGTATGTGTCCGTCGTTCACGTGTTTTGTCTCACCCAGCGCTATTTTACTCGATTCTTAAACATATCTAACTGGTGTGCAGCATGGGACATGCAAAATAACATCTTGAAAACGACGTACATAAACATAATAAGGAAAAAAAATTCCTTTATGTTTCAACCCCGATACTACACTTAGCCAAAGCAAAACACCTGGGGATCACACTAAGCCAAGACCTTAATTGGAATACACACATCGACAACAGAGGTAGCAGCGCGTTCGTACAGATTGGTTTTCTTCGCCGCAGACTAGCAATGGCTCCACCGCACGGGAAGTTGAGAGCCTACAAAACATTAGTCCGACCTATCCTTGAGTATGCGAACATATTCTGGGATCCCCATCATGCGTATCTGATAAGTTAGAAAAAAACCTTTACTCGAAAGTACTGTGGTTCTCATATTCAAAATACTCACGTCATGAAAGGTAACAGGCATGCGCATCACTGCACAGATACAGACCTTGTTTTGTAGTTGGAAAAATGCCGCAATGAAGTTCCTTTTCAATCTTTGTCATCATAAATAAACAGATAAGGACTACCTCAAAACAACCCAGCGTCACTCCACCCGAGGTAACCATAATTATTCTATTGTAACCATTGTGACATATTTAAATACTAATTTTTTGCGTTACAAAGTGAAATTTGTTAACAGTGCTAACCCTGATGGCTTTTTCCAAACAGTTGAGCGTTTTTTCGTTAATGCAAATAATGTTATTTCATTGTCGGAGATTTTCAGTTTCATTGTGTTCCTTTTTGTTTGTACTGTTGCTTTGTTCGATTGACTTGACCCACCCCTGCATGAGCCTGAAGAAGGCTTATAGTATTAATAAAAAAAAAAAGCATGTTGCCTTCACCCATCAGCCAGCGCGTGCTACTATCGCCCTGATCCAAGCTGTCTTTCGCCAGGAATTTGCGCATGGTGGCCTTAATAGCAACGCAATCCTCAACTGTGCTCCGCCGTCCACACAGCCTTCTTTCCAAATCACCGTAACAGTGGTAGCTGCTGCCGTTCCTCTTGCACCTTTCCCGACGCGATACCTCTACTGCTACCGCAAAAGGAAAAAATGGCGAACCTCGGACGACCGACCCATCTGCTTTATCTGCCCACGTGTCGGCCACACTTATCGCCATTGATGGAGTACTGGGTACCACCACTTCAACCTCGCTTCTATACTGATAGCCGCGCTGACTGTGGACCAGACCCAAACTCTCTGCGTGATACGCCCTCTCATGGTTTTAACTCTCAGGCACCGCGCACCTCCTGCACTCGCCGTCTCATCAAACCCGCCGTTTGTCGTCTCCCCATTCCTCTGGCTCTCTTCCGGAAAACTTACCGATGCAGCTCCCGAAGTTACGATGCATTGCCGACTCGGGGTCTTATGCAGATCCTCGCTCGTCGACGCAACCTTGTAGATATCTTCCTGAATGTTGTCCCTGCTACATCCCTCATTGACACTGGTGCCCAAATTTCCGTTCTCAGCTCTTCGTGTCACGGCCATCTCAAAATGATGGTCACACACGCCGCTTCATTGGCAGTTCGTGCCGCCGATGCAAGCGCCGCTGCAGTTGCGGAACTGTGCCCTGCTTACGTGAGAACTCGTGGTCTCCCTACCCCTGCGCTCTTCACTGCCATTGACCGCTGCGCAATAGACGTGATCCTTGCCATTTAGTTTTTAACGGCGCACTCTGCCCTGATTGATTGTTCAAGTAGCCTTCTTCGCTTAGACCTGCCTTTCTGCTCCGGACACATTTATCAAGCCAAGAAATCGATCCATCATGCTTGTTCGCCTACTGCCCGAAACTGCCATCTATGTTATGTTCATTTGGCCCCATTTCTTATCAATTGTGACGGTACGCACGTAACTTGTACGATCACGGATTTTGTTCTCCACCGTAACATCATTCTCCTTCTTACCATCCTGACCGCCACGGGTAATCGCACCTATAATATAGTATCTCTCTCTCTCTCTCTCTCTCTCTCTCTATATATATATATATATATATATATATATTATTCTTATTCTTTTGTGATAGGTATGGCAAATAGCCCTGCATGCACAAGCTGCGGGTGCAACGAGACTATAGGCCACATTTATTGTGGGTGCCCCATATACAGCGAGGAAAGACAGTACCTATGCCGTGCGCTGGAGCGTATAGATGGACGCCCACTAACTGAAATTAAGATCCTAGGTTCCTGGCCACGGCGATCGTCTGCGGTGAAGGCCTCTCAGGCACTGCTCCGCTTTATGAAAAGCACAGGACTGATCGAAAGGCTATGATTTTTTATGTTACGTGATATGACTGTGACGTTATGTGATGTGACATGATTGTAATGTGACTGTACTCTCATCACCCATCCCTCTCTCACCCACAACCCACCTACCCCACCCACCTATGCCCACCTACCCCTCTCCCCCAGTGCAGGGTAGCAAACCAGTTCCTTTACCGGTTAACCTCTCTGCCTTTCTTTCTCATTTTCCTCCTCCTCCTACTGTTATCACTCATCGAAGCCGCACGGTGGTGACGCTATTTTCATATCGCCAAATATAAACTGCTCAAGAAGGTCAGATCTTGATATTCGCATTGTCGACTGTGAATCTGTGTGGTAGAGGTAACCGAGCTCTCCCTGCCCACTGGTCAGCATAGGCTTGTGCTTGGTAGTTTATATCGTTCCGCATCGTGATCAGTGAGCGAGTTTTGCTCTTCACTTCACGAGATTTTGTTTACTTAATCATCGGAGGGGAAAATGTGGTCATAATGGGCGACATTAACATTAATCTTTTAGAGGAAAACAATCCTGCCAGTGCCAACTACTCGAACTACTTTCCCGGTTCCGGATACGGGCCTACAATTACGCTGCCAACTAGAGGTGTCCCTCAAGGGCCGAGCACGCTCATAGACCATATTTTTTCTAGTTTTATTTCTCCAGAAGACTGCGGGGTCCTCGAGGTTGACATAACAAACCACTACCCCATTTTCATTCGCCTTCATTCCAGCTCATCCAGCAGCAAACAAGTATATTATATTAACGTGGTAATACAGACCAATTTATTTCAAAAGCTTTTAATCTTGGTTGGACGAATTTAAAGTCAGCGACAGATGCAGCGCTCGCTTTCGAAAAATTGTCTTCCGCCTTACAACACCGCCTAAACAGTTCTTCGGAGATCGTTAATGTCGTAGAACAATATTCCGCCCCACATAACCCTTGGTTAACAACCAGCCTCCTTAACTCAATGCGTAAGAAAGATAATATTTACAAGAAAGTCAAACAGAGACCTTTCAGCCTCAAACTCAAGTCCCGCTACAGCAATTACAGTAACAGGCTCAGCAGATTACTTAAAATAGCCAAAAGGAAATATTATTAATCGAAAATTCACCAGCTTGGAAATGACCACAAGGAAAAGTAGAAAATGTTCAATACGTTTTTAAAGAGACAAACACAAGATCTGCCAATTGATAAAATAATCATGCCGTCAGGCATGGTTTACGACCATCCGTTTGATATTGCAAACTTATTCAACGATTTCTACTGCAATCATATCTCGTTGCCAGTTGATGCTAATCTTTCACCTTTCCAATGTTGTCCGGAATCATTTTTCTTAAATCCTGTTAACGCATAGGAAATGCAAACGTGCATTTTAAATCGAAAAACAACAAGTGCAGGGCTTGACCGCCGTCACCCCACTAATATTAAATGGATCGCTCATATTATTGCCGACCCTCTCTCTTATAATAATAACCTCATCTTTGAAATGGGACTATTTTCTCCTCAGCTAAAGAAAGGAAAGATTATTCCTGTTTTTAAGAAGGGTGACCGTCATGTATCTCGGTTTACCGCTACATTGCCATTTTACCATTTTTTGGAAAGGTTATATAAAGGTGCATAGCACAGCGCCTAACTAGTTACTTCTCAAAGTTTAATGTACTTTCATCTCATCAATTTGGGTTCCCTTCAGGATATTCAACTAACGTAGCATTGGTTGCTTTCACTGACAAAATTAAATTTGCCATTGATAAGGGATACTTTGCCGGGCAGTATTTGTTGACTTAACCAAGGCTTTCGATTCTATCCTCCACTCTATATTACTAACTAAACTAGAAGCTGTAGGTGTAGTAAGGCTGCCTCTTAATCTCATTAAAAGTTACTTATTAGACAGAGAAGCCGTGTAGATTTCTAATAGGCTCTCTAAATTAAATACAAATAATACAGGTGTACCGCAAGGTTCTATTCTCGGCCCTCTGCTCTTTTTATTATATAATAATGATCTACCTAGTTGTCTTGCTAAATCAGGACTGTTTCTTTATGCTAATGATACTATTTAATTAGCTACTGATAAATCAATCTACTCATTAACATCTATGCTGACTGCTGATCTCAATAGTATTTTACACTGATGTCATCGTAACTGTTTGCAGATCAACCCTTCTAAAAGAACATTCGTGGTATTCTGCTCCAATCGCAAAGCTCCCGTACACATCCCATTACTTAATTACTTTTAATTGCCATTGCATTGAACTTTCAGAACGTTGCACATTTCTTGGCTTTACTCTGGACGCTAACCTTAAATACAGCAAGCCCATTTCTAACTTGAAACAAAAATATGGTTTTGGTATCACAGCACTACTAAAAGCGCGTCCCTTTTTCAATCGTGACACTTTAATAGCTCTTTACTACGCATTCATTAATAGTCATTTTAATTACTGCATCACTTCATGGGGAAACCCGTACCCATCACATATATATGAACTGCAGCATTTCAAAATCAGGCCATAGGTATAATAACCTACAGTTCATACCGAAGCGATGCGCTATCACTTTTTCACGACCACAATATTTTACCGATCGCGTCACTGATTACCCCTAGTCTCGCAATCCTTCTTTATAAAGTTGTGCACAGCACCATACCCTCAAATGTAATGAACAGGGAGGCAATCACTAATAATAATCAAACAAGATTCGCTAAGGACAAGAATTTTCTATTACCAACCGTTCGAACAAACTACGGCAAGCACACGACTCGTTTTGCTTCTTTACAAATTTGGAATAACCTCCCTCTTCATCTCAAGCAATCCCCGTCTCTGTCTGGTTTTACACAACTGTTATCCGTATTATCGCAATAGTGTAACACAACTTTCAAACAAGTTATTCACTTGGTATACCACTTTGTTCACATTCAATTCATGAGTGTTTTCATATGTCTGTTGGGAAGATCTATAAGATTGTATATAACTTTCAAGTACTTTTTTTTAACAATACCGGCCGCGCAAGAACTTTCTGAACTTGTATTGCATTCTTTCTTCTTTTCTTTTACCATATTGTGTTCGCGGTGTTGCCTCGTTTTGACTGCGTTTGTTAAACCAATAATATTGTTCATAAGTTTATACATCCATCCATAGCAGGTCCAGATACAGCCTTGAGCTCTGGGCCCTCCTTCTGTATTATGCATGCAATACCTGGTTTTATGAATACACAAACTTTCTTCTTCTTTTTCTTTTCCATTAGCTGTCCGCGCTTGGTGAATACTCTGCAGACCAGAGACTCTTCAATACATTCCTAATGAGTATCTTCGCATATATGTGTCATAGGCAACGACATGACGGACAGCCTTGCCTATAAAGCGCTCTCGGTACACCCATAAAGTAGAGTTCATCGAGACATCAAATGCTTTTAAGAGAAACATTCCAGAGACAATTAAATTCCTTTACAAGTTCCCTCTACAAGCCTTGTGTGACCAAAGTACTAAAAAGATCACAAAGTCAATTTGCTATATCGCATTCGCACGGGCTCTGCTCGTACCCCTGTGTGGATGTATCACACGGGTGTGACAATCTCTCTGGTGTGCTTCACATGTGGTGTGTACGGAATATAGTCTCTAGGGTACAGCGCGAAAAGGCGTGTGTCGTTCGATTCCTTCAAGAAAACAGGAGTCCCCCACAGTTTATTTCAGGACATTGTCAAACCATGCGGAAACTGGGCTTGTAGAAAGGACGTTGCACGGCTTCTTTGAACTTTCCTGCATGATTCGGATCTGGAATCCAGATGGTGAAAAAAGTAGTGACTATTATCGATTACGTGTGAGTATGCTTGGCCGACGTGTGAATATTAATCATTCTTTAAGTGGCGCTATGGTGGAGCAATTACCGGCAGACCCGTGAGGGTAATTCCACATGTTGTTGTTATTGTACCCTGCGATAATGGCACATGCCCACGAGGGGGATTGAACACACATGAATCGAGTAGTCGGGGAGTTATGCCACTAGATATGGGATTAAATATATAGTCAGCAACAACTTCAACCTGTCTCGTTTGTTTTCCTACTGAATGAAAAGAAATTTCTGATGGAGAGAAAGAAGCGCCACTACCGAACCTCTCAGAGCTCGCCGCTCTTTTTCCTCTTCTTGTGAGATATTCTCTTTGCGTCCTGACATACTCGTGACGGTCTGCCATCAACTGTACCGACGGCTACGTGGCTGAAAAACCGAGCGGATAGATAAGATCCGCGCTTTAATACTTATGACGCGTTGTACACTGGCTTCGAATAACCTCTACGAATGATTCAGAACGCTTGCACCCATATAGATTTCTTCAAATACACAATCCTTACCCCGCATCCAATCAAAGTTCCGATGATGGTATAATGTTGATTTTTTGAACCAAACCTTCAGCATGCGCAACCACGAACTGTTACGTCACACATGCTGATTTGTTCACGCATAAAATTAACTAGAAAACTTGAACCTGGTTATAATCAAAATATGTTTGCGGAATTGAGTTTTTTATTTTTTTTTCTTATTTATTCTATACACTTGCTGCAATAATGTTCTACTCATGATGATCATCGCTGGTGCTGTAGCCTTGTGCATTTAAAGGGACGCAACTTAGTCCACAATTCGTGATAAGCTCTGAAAACAAAATGCTACATAGAACGTTTAAATACCACAAATTGCTTCTGATTTCATGTCGGTGCCAGTAACGCCTAACAGGCTCTCTTATTAGCGGAATTTAGTTCAAAAAGGCGAGGAAAAACCAGAAAACAGAGCTAATTATATTTGGCAGAGCCTTTGTTAATTTCTGAATTCGGCTGTAGCATTATTCATACAACTCGTAAGAAGGCAGTGCGCATCCGCTCTTGAAAAAGGCACAGGTGTTTGGAGGCCATTGCTGAGTGCGCTTTTCGCTTCCACATGCGCCTGCTCACTTCCGTGGAACCCGCAGTGGGCAGGAATCCATTGAAACATTATCCTGTAGCCTTGCAGTTGGTCAGATGTGAGGTGGTCCATAATATTTAGTGCCAGTGACTGGTAGGCAGTGGGGAGTGAGAAGTTTTTCAATATTTGCAATGCAGTCTTTCAGTCCGTGAATATACACCATTTTTGATGTGGTTCCACGCATATGTAGTGAATAGATTCCCGAATGGCTACAAGTTCAGCAGCGGTTGATGTAGAAGTATGCCCCAAAAGGAAATGTAGAGTCGTTTTCTGAGCTTGTATGAGCACCACTGCAACGGATGCATGTGCTGACAAAGATCCGTCGCTGTATATGTGAATATAATTAGGACATGCTGACCAGATGTGCGCCAGAGTTTAATGGGCCCAGCCAGAAGCCTGACACAGTCGTTAAAAAGGCTCGATGTAACATTGAAATTCCATGTTCCGCGTGATATTCCGCGCCATCATGCATGTTTGGTAGATAAACTTCGTTTAAACGTGGATTTTACGAACAGGTACTTACATTTATTTGGGCTGATAGACTCCCCGGAACATTCAACTTGTGGCATCCCTGAGACTGTGGACCATGTAATATTGATGTGCCCACTGTATGCGTGTGAACGAAATGTGCTAGCCGCTTCATTGAAGCGTTTGGACAAGAGGCCTCTGTCGGAAGGACTGCTGCTGGGTGCTCGGCAGGACCAAGGAAAGGGTGTCCAGGAAGTGCGTGCTCTTTGCCGTTTTTTGTGCGCCAGTGAACTTGAATCGCGCTTGTGAGACAAGCTACGTATATTTCATATGCCTTCTCCCACATCGTCACCCATCATGATCTTCTTTCTTCTCCCCTTTCCCTTCCCCAGCGCTGAGTAGCAGACCAGATTTTAATAATTCCGGCCAACCTTTCGCCATTCCTTTCAATATTACATCCATCTATCTTATTTCGGCTTGTTTTTCTGCATTCTGCGTATTTGTGAAAGCAGCATTAATGCTCCAATCATATGTGCAGGAGTTTTGCTGAAACTAATGACCAAGTTTTATATACGTTCATCCTTGCGACCTGCTCCGAAAGTGCGTCGATCTAATATATTTACAGGACGGAAAAAACAGGAGCTCATGTCATAATCCACACTCTGTATTTTATCTCGCCAACCTCAGTAGCGGTTAATGAGCTGTCGTGCTTTCAGCCACCCTATGCTTGGTATGTTCAATTGAGCCCCCAATAAATTAGCTTTCGGCCAGTGGTTTTAGTCCATTTGATCCGGAAATTTATAAGTGTAAGGACGTGATTTGGACTTTTTGCAAGCCTTGAAACACCAGGCTCGATGGCAGAGGCGATTAAAGCGCAATTTAGTCGTTGGCTCTAATCGTACTTTTCCAGGTCAGGAAAGACGTGAGCGGTTTTCTACTCTTTATAATGATTAGTTCTTTTCTAGACAGTTTTATGATTGCCTCCTTTCGCCTCGCTTTACCCTCCCATCTCTTATTTTCTCATGTACATTAGTTGGGGTTAACGTTGAGGATAAACAACGCATATACGCTTCTTATTTCTTTCAAACAAGTTATAGACGGTCGCAAGATTTATAGCTGCAAAAGAAGTCTAATTTAAACATTTTATGTTCGCAAATATAAAGACTACGCGTCACTGAAAAGGGACCAGATTTATGGAGTTTGTGGTGTATAAAGTTTAGCGTTTCTATACAGCGCCCTCAAAGCCAAGCTAATTGAGCCACCGCGGCCGCGGCTGAAGTTCGCTCAAAGCCAAACGGTAGCACTCCGGTCTCCCGCCCTGGTCCTATTCCAGATACGCATAGCCGTTGTTCGGAGCAATATTGCTCGTATGGTTGGTTAGAAGATAGCCACGTGCTAGTCACATGTTTCAAATTTATGGCATGAAATTGTAGCTGTCGAAGCACCTTTTTGTTTTGACGTAAAAATGAAGTTTAAAAAGGATTCCTGGATGTTCAATATAAATATTGTAGGGGTGTGTTTATTCAGATGGATATAGCCAGTAAGGAGGAACTCGCAGCGGAGCGTCAGGCGTGGTGAACCAACAAGGCAGCGACCAACTTCTTCGTCCTCGAGCGCGCCAGCACGCGGCGCATGGCAGTGGCTATGAAGATGAAAGTTACCACACTACAATATCTGTAACGAGAAAATGAATATAGATGGTGCATAGGAAAGCACCTCTCATTGAATTCCTAATAAGGAGAAATGAGCTGCCTACTGTCAAGTGCCGCCTTACCTGAAATTTGATTGGCTCGATTTATTTGTGTAGCGGGAAATACATCTAACACAAACATCTCGCTGTGATGTCAAAATGAGTTTTCACGAGTAGACGATGAGTCGTAATTGGCCTAAATGACAACATTTGGGCGCCAATGAGTGGGACGAACGCGTAGCAGCCGACCTATGCCAATGAGAACATGGGAAATTTGGCATTAAGTTAGGCGGGTTTAGCTCACCGCTGTTTGGTATATTTTACTTCGCCTGGGGAATTAAGCTGAGATAACCTGTCCTAGTTACAAAAGGCACTGAAATGCGCGTCATACGGCTCTTTCAGATGCGGAAGCTTTCAGGAAATTAATATTGAAAACGCAAATTTGCAGTTGCACGACAGCACTAGTTTTCCTCCCTTTCCAAAAGCTTTGCTCTCATGAAGAAATAATTGATGCGCGCGGTTGTTGCAACGAGTTGCATTGGCAGTCTGCTAGCTCGTGTGTTTGAGCTCCATGTGAAGGAACACTTCAGAGAGCAGCGCGATGCTTTTCAATTCTCTGTTTTGGCGGTTTGTGAGTGCAACAACCTGATAAGTAATACAGTGCGGTGACTGTGCAAGAAACCTCACGGCAACAGGCAGCGAATGATCACCAAGAACTTCCACAAACGTCGTATTTATATAATTAATTTTACGCAGACGCAAAAATGAGAAATGAAATCTGAGCGTGCTCGAGCCTTTGACGATTCTTTAGTTTTGGCGCTTTTATAAATGTAGGAAAACGCACCTTAAATATATAGCAATTGCGAGAACGTACCCAGTTGAAAACAACGAGAGAAATTTTCTGATGTTACGACAGGATTTCTGTGCGATTTTTGACGGGATACCTGTTGTGACAACAGAACACTTTGTAGTAATATCAGAAATTTCTGTAGTTACAACAGAAAAGTGCTACAGAACTACAGACAACAGAAATATATTACAGAAAAAGTACAGAACTACAGAAAAGTACTACAGAACTACAGAAATATATGATGGTTACGACAGAACTACAGGATGTTTTGTCGTATTTTTGACACAGTTCTGTAGTTTTTTTCGACTGGGTAATGATGCAGAGGATATTTTATTACCCTCATTACAGCATCGCTAATGCATAAGTGACCTGAGAATGGTTGCAGAACGAAAACGTATCCCAGTAAATATGCGGGGAAAACGATCTAAATAGATCTGGTGCTGTTTGTTTACAGGTTGCAGTTCCTGTCACCAAATTCCGGCACGTGATAGTACCTGAGCAATCCATCATTGATTTGTTCACATTCGAAACCTCTTCGTTCACCTGTATGCTTCAAGAGGAAGTCTGCAAAATGGTGACCACCTGGTCAGTACACTGTATCACACGAAGAGATTCTCTGAACTGTTGCCGCTGCATAGGTCGTCACATACGTAACACAGAACACAAAAAAGACGTCCACAGTGGCGAAGTGCACACTAAGTGGCGGTTTTTCTTTCAATATTATTTTCCCAGATACAATTTTTGGGGATTAATGGAAAGAAGCCAGCATTTGTGGCTTGACATGCAGCAGGCAACATTCAAATTACATACATAAGTGTCACGAAATCGGCGCACATTTTTATTAGACCGGCACGGCGCGAGGCCCGCGCGGCATCGCATGGAAAGCTCGAGAAAAGCCTCCTTCCCCGCGCGAGAGAGCGCGTAGCTTTGTACGCGTCGCCGCCGCCCCCTTTCCCATCACCCGGCGATCACGCGAACTCGTAAAGCTGGAATATGCCAGAAAAATCCAGAACCTTCTATGGGACCTAGCCAACGACGACGTGCGGCTCGACGGGAGGACAAGGGAGCGCTCTAACCAGCGAAACTAAGTGTGTGTGCGCGCTAGCTTCGGCGCGGGTTAACAGACAGACGCGGCGCGCCCTATTTAAAGAGACCGCTCCGCTTGTACAGTCAGTCAGTCAGTCAGTCAGTCAGTCAGTCAGTCAGTCAGTCAGTCAGTCAGTCAGTCAGTCAGTCAGTCAGTCAGTCAGTCAGTAGTCAGTCAGTCAGTCAGTCGGTCGGTCGGTCGGTCGGTCGGTCGGTCGGTCGGTCGGTCGGTCAGTCAGTCAGTCAGTCAGTCAAGTCAGTCAGTCAGTCAGTCAGTCAGTCTGTCAGTCAGTCAGTCAGTCAGTCAGTCAGTCAGTCGGTCAGTCGGTCAATCAGTCAGTCAGTCAGTCAGTCAGTCAGTCAGTCAGTCAGTCAGTCAGTCAGTCAGTCAGTCAGTCAGTCAGTCAGTCAGTCAGTCAGTGGTAGCGGCGTGTTGTCCAGTGCTTCGGCTGGACTCCCGGGGATCACCCGCTGCTGGCAAGCCCACGGACCTGCAAGGGAGCGGTGCTCGTCTTGTTTGGCGGCCATATCGTGACTCTTGAGGCGTCGGACTGCAACAGTGCCCGGTGAACAATTTGGTGTTTGTTTATCTAAAGCGAAATCTACATATCGCACCTATTTCTACTCGTAAGCTCGCATTTCTAACTTTCGTTCGTCCTCAACTAGAATATGCATCAGCCATCTGGTCACCACATTAAGAGTATCTAATCAAATCTCTAGAAGCTATTCAAAACCGTGCAGCACGTTTTATTTCCCATGAATACAGCCGCCATACCAGCGTGACTAACATCAAGTTGTCCTTATCACTCATAAGTTTACAATCACGTCGGGATATCCCGCTTATATGCTTGCTACACAAACTAATCTACAGTCACCATGTATCAACAGTGCCACTCACTAGACCGACTCGCACCTCCCGCCACCTGAATAATATAAGTTTTCAACCTCTATTCGGCCGAACACATGCATTTAACTTCTCTGCCTTGCCACGGGCTATAAAGGGTTGGAATGGTCTTCCCGAACGCATCGCTAACATATCTGACCCACTAAAATTCAAAAACGAATTGAGTACCTTTTTGCAGTCAGAATAACTTTTTTATATTGCGTTCACTGTGTGTAGGTTGATTTCGTCCAATGCCGCTAACTATTGTATAATGTCATAATCCTCGGTTTATTACTTCCCATGCATGCTCTAATACTTATTTGCAGTTGCAGTCCTGTATTACTGTTAACTTTTGTATTTTAAACTATGTACCTTTGTTTGTTTTGATACACTGTAACCCCTCCCCCTCACACAATGTTCCATGTTTGGAACCTGTGAGGTATTTGTATAAATAAATAAATAAATAAATAAATAAATAAATAAATAAATAAATAAATAAATAAATAAATAAATAAATAAATAAATAAATAAATAAATAAATAAATAAATAAATAAATAAATAAATGTAACTCTCTCGTGTTTCATCTGTGTTGTAAAGCCTCTAAGTTATTGGATACCTCTGTAGTTGCATGCTTAGCGTCTGTTATTCTGTGAACCTCTCGTCTGTGTAATTCTAGTGTTTGTGTATTCCTCTGTATCGTCTCTTGCTGTGTATAAAGTTTGTTTTGTTTGTTACTTCTGACTCCGAACCTTAATCTGGCTTGAACCGGCGACCGCTGGGCACCAAACGGCCACCCCCTTCTGTCATTACAAGGTAGTTGAATTCCGGCTGAGCTTGCCACGCAGGTCGAGGGCATCTCCTTTGCGACCAGGAACAGCTACCCCCCCCTCACTCTAAGGGTGTCTGGGAGTGTGCGCACCGCTAAGGGCGCTTCGTTAATAATCCCCCTAATTATTAACGGGTGACAATAAGCAACATCGCAAAATGCAAAAAATGTTTGTCAAAAAACAGCTAACGCATCATTAGAGATCGAAAAAACAAAACAAGGCGAGAAAGAAAAGTTTTATTGTTACAGATAAAAGAGTACCCCAAGAAGAAACCCCAGACAAATAAGAGGGAAAAGAAAAACGAAAATAAAATTTCGAAGAGAAATAAAACCAAGAAAAAATTTACCAGGGAAAACCGATAAACCTGTGTGGGTATGTGATAAATTAAGAAGAGAAAAGCAACAACCGCAATCCTATCTTCTGCTGTTATCCAGAATGGGCACTGTCATTTCCTTCCCTGCTGAGAGCTACCGATGGCACACTCACTATCATTCCTGAAGTCAACCCGCTCCCCTCTCCTAAGGCTCCAAAAATCTCTCTTCAAAGTATCGTTAGGTCTTGCCATGATAGTAAGGAACAATCTCCCATCGTTCTCTTTAATATTATTCATTCATTCATTTTTTCATTCATAAATATTTATTCATTAGGATGCCTTGAAGCCTAGAGGGGAAGCGGTTGGGTTAGGTGATGTTGAGGGCACAAGACTCCGACATGGTTTAGCAGGGCACTAAGCTTTCGCTTGGTGTCGGTATTGGGGCTTGTCCAGTCTTCGTGCGCCTGAATGTGGGGAGCAGATGTGAAGCGAGCCCGGAGGCTCGCGTTGCCAGGCCAGGTCCAGATCAAGTAATACACTCTGAAGGACTAGTTGGTTCCTATTCATTGAACGAGTAAAACTGCGCGAAAAAGACGGGCCGGAAGAAACACACAGGCACAAACAAGGCGCCGACTTCCAACTAGTTTTGTTCAGGAAATAGCTTGCTTATATAGCCTCTCAACAAAACAAAAACACTATCGAGAAAAACGCTCGACGGTTACAACAGCCCATTATGGCAGAATCAAAGCGACTGTGTAACCCGAACATGCCCTTCCAAATATTCTATCTCCTGTCTAGATAGCGATACTGACGGCGAACTGACGTAGTCGTCACTTTTTTTGGCGATTAGGAAGACCTCGATAACTTCCCTTTTAGTCTTGTCTCTTGCCCTACCGAGGAAGGTGGTTCAGTCCAGACAGAGGTGACATCCGCAGCTTTTGAATGCACAGGTAAATTGCTACCTGTGCCGGTGCGTATAGAGCTATTGTGTTCAAGGGCCCGCTCATTGAAGCCCTGGCCTCTTTGGCCAATGTATACCGGCCGTGAGATAGAGGTATCTGGTAGATACCCCGGAGGCACACCTAGTGAACTTGAGTTCGAGAGAAAAGGAATGAAGGGACACGGAGCACAGCACATGCAGGTTGAGCCATCAGACCATCAGGGCGAACCACCAGACCAAATGCCGCACATAACTCATTTTTTGAGAAAAACGTTTCAGCTTACCTTTATCCGAGGAACTTATGCAGCTCGCCCACATACTCACCGACGGCTCAACTACTCAAGAGACTTTTTCCTGGAGCCGTTATATGCTTTCAATAAGCCAAGATATTTCATAATGAGTACAGGCAGAGCCTCATGCTAGCGAGTCTTGAAACGCCGGCTTAATTGTTTTTTTTTTTCATTAAAGTATTCTATCTCTCACAGACTAAAAAAGATTTGATTACTTTCCAGGTAACAGGGTTTATCTTGTGCATCCTTGGTGCATCGCTCCCATCACATGTCATCGCTCCCTTTCATTCTGAGCCCTTGTCATGGCATCAGACTTCTGAATTTCGCCTCTTTGATGATATCGGACACACAGTCAATGTTATCTTAAATATAATTGCTCTTTTCATTGTGCGGCACAACGCATCCATTCGTGTTGAAATAGACGACTCACTGCCACAGGTTTGGATTGTAGCCATGCTCTAAGCAACATATGAGAGTATTTATAAAATTCAATTTATTTACCAGAAATTTTGGGGTGGTTTTTTTTATAAAAGCAGCTTGTGCAGCTTGACTAGATCCAGGAAATCAAAATACAACAGATTGCGTACAGCAGTGTGACATCTAATTAGTAATTGCAATGGCTGCAAAACGAATAAGATATTAAACAGTGAAAAAGTGAGCATAAAATTAGAGGCATTGATAATGTACAATAACTCAAGAAATACCTAAATATACAAACTAAAAGTACACAGGCAACTGCACTAGAACAAAAAAAAAAAGCAAACATTCGAGAAGGACATCGAGGTAATAAACGAACAAAAGCATAGGAAAAATATTATTACATTAAGTAATATTTAAATAATGTAATAATATTTTCACTATTCTTCTGTTTGTTTTTACTGGTCCTTCTCGACGTTCTTGCTTTATTTCGCCTTGCATGCTGAAGGAAAGCTGGTGAAGTCCCTTTATCATGTTCGGGATTTTTGTATTAAAAGGACAGCATTTTTATTGTAAACTTAATACTAGTGCGTAGAATACCAAGTGGCCCTTCCGTGGAGACCATATTCTGGTGCTTTGATATTTTTGGAGACAGGAAGTGGTCCAAAGAGCATTCTTCGACCATCTGCAAACTTGCTGAATGCTTGCGTAGCCAATCATGGATTATTCCCACCAAACTGTTGACAGTTTTTGATTTGGTGCAATATCTCGTCTTCCCATCGTTCATTTTTTTTTCGTATTTAGTAGAATTTTTTCAAAGGGGAGTAAACAGTCCACGTAAATCGTAGCTTGATGGAAACAACGTAGCCAGCCGTTTAGCCGGTCTACAACTTTTGCTTTGGCAGTTTCTTCGAGAGCCAACAGATCGAAAGTTTGAACTTTGTCTTTAATGGTATTTGATGTAAGTGAACGAAATAATACTGCAGACTAGATAAGTCGACTAGCAACAGCTCTCCTTAGGCTTCACGAGGCTCGCATGCACTGTATGTCGTAAACCTTGGTGATATTTACTTGGGACATCCTGTGTGCACCGGGTATCCACACTAAAAGGAGTCAATGCTTAAACACTTTTCAGGTGTGCTTGGAAAAGAACAGCTGTTAGCAGTATTGCACATCACAGGCAAGCTTTTGTTTTCGAATCAGTCGGTGAAGTGAATATTTCTCATTTACTCAATACTGTACTGAGAAAACAAAATGGTTTGCAAAGTGGGAGAACGCCTTCCTAAGCCCACTTTCTGTTGTTTACTATTTATATGAGCACACTGCTGGCCGAAAGGAGGGCCCTGGCAGAGGGGGCAACATTTAAAAAAAAAAGGAGAAGATAAATTTAAATTTAGACAAGTACAATGAAGACTCGGGAAAATAGCAATTCATTGAGCTGTCTTTTTTTTTTTCCAAGGTATCAATGTGAAAAAGTGATAATAAAGCTGACTAATTCCGCTCTATTATGGTGCATGGGAAAAAAATAAAATTTCAAGTTGTTTGTTCGGGTAAAGTAAGGTGCTATTGCTTCGGGGTGTCCCTTTCTTGTTACACTAGACGTTACCTGTTTAAAATACAAATCAGTGGCCATTGAGAGCTTATTATCTTTTTAAGAGAAATTTTAGCCTTTGTATTCTACGGCGAAGACACTGTATGCAGCGTGGAAGCACTAGGGGAGATGGTGAATCAGTGGTACGAGATCTAGAAAATATAAACTGAGCAGCCCTGCGTTGAATTTTTTTCTAGTGAAATAATGATAATTTTTGTGCGAGGATTACAAGCAATGCACGGATAGTGAAGTTTAGGTCTAATCATGGCGCTCTATGCCAAAGAAGGAACCTGTTCTAACTTATTCTGAGAAAGCACAGGCTAGAAAAGTACGACGAGCATACGGTGTCATTATGTTTATTCTAGCTGAGGTTATTCGTTATTGTTACACCAATGTATTCGAATTCTCGGACTTCTGAAAGGATCCGGGAGGGAAGCCTATATGGAAATCAACGACTGTCTTTTTTTTGACCCTCATTAAAACTTTATTTTCAGCATTCAGTTTAATTCCCATTTATTACATCATTCATTAATACTATTTAGGTTAGAATTAAGCAAAAGGTAGTTGCCTGGATATTAATTCGGTTGTACTCAACAAAATCATCTGCAAATAACCCAATTGGAACAGGATGAGCAATGATGTCGGTAATGTCACTGAAAAAGATAAGAAATACGAGTTCCTCAAGGGCACTGCTATAAGGGAGACCGCAGACTACTGAAAATTGTTTGAACAGTGCTTATCGATAAAGACATATTGAAATCGGTAAGATAAGGTTGGTTGGTTCGTGGGGTTTAACGTCCCAAAGCAACTCAGGCTATGAGAGACGCCGTAGTGGAGGACTCCAGAAAGATAAATCAGCTGAAACCCTGTTAGTAATAAATAAAGGGAGAGCAATATTTTGAAGTTTACGGATAACTTTATTAAACGTAACTAAATGAAGGGATTTCTTAAACTCTAGAAATATGGCGTCTACTAGGCGGCGATGGTCAAGAACCTAGGAAAAATGATAAACTGAGAATGTGAGCTGGGTGACTATAGAAAAGCCTTTCAGAAATTCATGCCGGAAAGGCGATAATACGTTGTTCTCGTCAAGGAAGGTTTTATGTATTTGTTTACAATACATTCAAAATATTTGCAACATGATGAGTTCAACGACATGGGCGATAATTGTCGAACGATGCGGAATTGCCGTTTTAATGTACACTTACAACACGGGCCACCCTACTACTGCATGGTAGACTTGAAAACAAACGAGACGTTCGAAAAAAGATAGCAAGAAAGTGCGTAGTTGTTTAAGCATCATGATCTAAGAACGAATTAGGTATGCCATCAAGGCCATGATTTACTTTCGATTCAAAGTCCAATAACATTAATAATTTACTAGGTTATGACACAAGATTACGTACAGGCAGGGAACAAGAATCAGGAGATACAAACTGTCTTCGTGTTTAAAAAACATATTGTAAAAATGGGAATTAAATTTTCAATATCTGGGTTGGTTGTTGAGCAGCGCTTCCTCGTGCCTCATAGCAAGCAGAGATGTTTTTCTGTTTGCTCACAAATTTCTAAAATTTGTGAGAGGTTGTATGCAACAATTTAGTTCGGCAAAATGGCAGTTAATGTAGATTTCCAGTCTCTACTGCTTTAATTAAAGAAGCCTGCTACATTTCGATGCTTCTGTGGGAACATATGCTCTTTTTAAACATTTAAGTCCCCTTAGGTGCAAGATGTCTCGACAAACGATTTGTCAGTTCTTCTTGTTCTTGATTGAATAAATTGATTGATACAATATGCGAACATCACATCAATTACCTGTGAGAAATCGTTTACGAGTACCGTGAAAACCTCAACTATATCTTGTTTTCGGAACTCAAAAAAGCCCGTGAAATAGAACTAAAATCAAATTACTAGCGCATTCGTTAGCCAAGATTGTGGTGCTCCTAATCGTCATTTGAGCGAAAGAAATCGCCTGCAGCCGTGCTTCAACGGTCCGGTCTCAGCGCGGCAGGTCGATATGTTGGAGGTGGCTTGAGTGTGCTCGCCGCGCTCGCTGGAACTTTCATCGCCATTTGCGTCGGCTGGCTGATACCGGCGAAGAGACTATCGAGACATATCGGCCTGCACTGCAACGGTGCCCGAGGAGTCCGCTCTGTGGAACAAATTGTTGAAGAAACGCCATTGCCTTAATGGTAAAACCGGTAAAGATCATTTACGATGTGGAATTCGAAGTAAATACATTCTGTGACAGTCTTTTTCTCAGAATAAAAAATTTTATTCGATGGCTTTTTCGGTTTCACGCAATTTCGCTGTCCAAAGGCAGTAAATTTTGATACGTCTTGTTTAAGAAAAATAACGGAAATTGTCTTTATTTCCACATGAATTAAGTATCACGAAGGCGATATGGTAGCCAGAAGAGAATAAATGAGAACATTCCCAGAATGTGCCTACCTGTTGCTCGATTATGGTGAACAGAAATTTTTTTTTGCAGTGTGTGTAATAAGTAATAATGAGATAAGCGGTTGTTTGATTTAATTAGTGCTATGCTGTGCACGCGCATCTCCATTCGACGAGCCATCGCTCGTATACAAATGCTCATTTATGCGTAAGCAAATATTTTGAAATTTAACTCTTACCTACTTTCCGGAATTGCATTAGGACTCATGAAAAGCCATAAGTAAATAACGAAAAAAGAAAATTGTCTACTCACTAAATGTTACAATTCCGTGCACACATTAGGTATATAAATGTGCCGGCATAAATTATGTTATTCTTTTTAAAAGAACAGAAATCTAGTCTGGTTGGAAGCCGTTCGGGTTAAAAATTTCGGGTGCCTGTCCTTTTTCTCTGGGCTTGTAAACTTTGCGAGCAATCATTTTCATTGTGAACATTTTCTTTCAGCATTCATTGGCATGCCCACAAAAGCAACCGAACACAATAATCACTGGCAAATGCACCACTTGCAAGGGCTGGAAATCACTGACACTGCTAGCATGTTACTGTGGGCTTTTAATAAAAGATTTTGGTTTGGTTTGGTTTGTGGAGTTTAACGTCCCAAACAGGCTTAGGCTATGAGAGATGCCGTAGTGGAGGACTCCGGAAATTTCGACCACCTGGGGATCTTTAACGTGCACTGACATCGTACAACACACGGGCGCCTTGCTTTTCGCCTCCATCGAAAAGCTGCCGCCGAGGCCGAGATTCGATCCCACGCCCTTGGCAACAGTAGTCGAGCGCCATAACCCCTGCACCACCCCGGCGCAGTTCTCAATAAAAGGCCCAAGAGGCTCTATCGGGCACCTCCCAACATAAAAGCTTTTTCCCATCTTTGAACACCGCGAATTCCAGTCAGACTGCCTGCATCTAGGACGGCGCGTTCACATTATGAAGGAGAGGGTGCCAGCGGCGTGAGCAGCTCGCGTACCAGTCGAGACGTGGGTGACTCAATGCGTTCCGCTGGCTTTGGGCACGGACAAAAGTTCTGTCAACGTTTTTTCCTCTTTCTTTTTTATTATTTTGGCCAGTGTTCATTTTTCAAATATTTCGCCGCCTCGCCAGAGGGGTTTCCGTCAAATACTTCATTACGCTGTTTTAATATCCTCGATTGGGCAGTTGTGGGCATATACGCAAGCGCAAGAAAGGTGCAGAAAGCCTTATCGCTGCCAAAAAGAGGAATGCTGCTTACGCCTTCGCAGTTCCGGATGCGTTATCGTGTTTGGAGCGCATGACCTTAACGAACGGCGCATACTTAGCATTCACTTGCCACATCCTGGCAATTAACCTCTCCCCCCTTTCGTCCTTTGTCATGGTGCGTGTGTGTGTGTGTGTTTATGTTTGTGTGCGTGCACGCGCGCGCGGGGGTGCTTCAAGACGCCGGAAGAGTCCAATCTTTGCGGTGTTATTAGCTCATAACATATTGACTTTTTTATGTGCCGCTTTATGGCAGGAAGCTCCGTAAAACCTCGATTTAGTCCGTAGGGGGCTGCGACCTCATACTGATGTAAATAAAGGCAAACGACGCCCCGAAAGAAGAGGGGCGCAACAAGATTTATTATGACGTCAATTGCGCTTCGTCTCCGCTCGGCTAACCCCCTGCTTCCGCCCCTCCCTTAACCACCCCCTCCACCCACCCAAAACATAGCAAAGGCCGCGATGTAGCATACTTTGGAAAACTAGTCAACGATGTCACATTTTCCTGGTCAAAGCGCCATATTGCTTCCGTCAGAGGAACCAACACTCCATTAAAACACATAAAATAAAGCTGTGTTCTTCACAATATAGTTATACTGGGCCGTTGCAGCACACCAAGATATTAAGAGAGCAGGAATATCACATAGGGGCCATTACGCACGAAAACAGAAAATTTTCGAAACACTTAGGACCGCCTACGAAAGACGAAAGCTCGCGCTCCTAGGAGCGCCCAATTTCAAAGCTCGTGCTGCGCTTGGTCACGCACCGTAGTGTGGGGCATACAATTAGAGGCACATACGTCGTTTCTGATCCCTGTCGCTTAACACAACTAGCCGACGCCTGCCAATTAGGTAGCGAAATGACATGCACAGTACGCTAAACTAAAAAGTTTGGTTTGGCTTTGTGGGGTTTAACCTTCCAAAGCGACTAAGGCTATGAGAGACGTTGTAGTGGAGGACTCCGGTAATTTCGACCACCTGGGGTTCTTTAACATGCACTGACATCGCACAGCACACGGACGCCACTCTGTTTCGCTTTCATCAAAAGTGGAACGAAGTAGTATTGCGTCCAAGGTGCTTAAAGAACGAGCCAAATCTGTGGAACATCTGTAGTATCAAGCGCATGAATTACGCAACGCCCCCCCCCCCCCCCCCCCTTCTCTCTCGTCCTCTCTCGATAATTTCATGAAGCAATCGTTGCTTTGGATCATCGAAAGCTGCACGGTGGTGGCGGTAAAACGTAGATGCATTTAGTCTGTTACCTTCTCCCCTTCCATCATCGTGTGGCAGCGAGAACCGAAGAGGGAGGCTTAGTTATGCGCATGACAAGGATGGATGATTGGAAGTTAGAAGCCTCCCATTTGAAACGGGAGGCTCAGAGCCGTCACCATGGTGAAACGTTTCTTTTTATGCCTCCTAATTTAGGCAAGCCCCGTACTTTAACGACTTTAGTTATAGATTTGGCATATCATTTAATGCCATAAAAGAAGTCGAAGTAAAAAGCTGGGCCCGCAGAGCTACAAAAATCCACTTTTTCAAATTCTGATTTAGCACCCAATCGTATCCGCCATGCTATTAGTCACCAATCTTCGAAGCGCCTCTTACTAACCTGTACTGCAGATGCATTTAGCTTTCCTTTATTATCTTAAAACCCCAAGCTCTCGGCAGGAGTGCCACTGCCCGCATCTCAATTTCGATGGATGCTACAGCACTCTGATATAAGATGTGAAGTTCTTTCTGAGCACCTTCAACATGGAGCACAAGTTTCATGTTCTCCCTTCAAAATCATTTCGTAACTGATTTGCCATTGAAGAGAGAGCCGCTGCCTATTGAATTTTCATAGAGCGTTTTCTTCTTAATCTGCATTTTGCATTTTTATATAAGTGTACAGCCGTCTTCTTTTCAATTAAACTCTTCCATTTTTTAACCTGTGTGCTATTTACCTATCGTGGTATGTTCTTTATTTTTCCGACATACAAACTGTTGAAGGAAGCCAACCATCGGCGAGGACAAGGAAGACATATTTTTGAAATTTTTTGTGTTAGTCACCTGAATTAGTGCTGTAGTCAGTTTAGAGAGAATTATAGTTATATACAAATTAGGATGAAATTAGGAGGAGTCGAACCCACGACCTCCGATTATCATGTCCATGGCTCTTACCAACTGCTACTTCGACGGCAGTCCAACCTGCTACTTCCTTGGGTATTAATGTTGCCGGTAATCGAACCTTGAGAGTGTTCCCCAGCGCCACAGTCATCTATAGCGGCGGACCTGGAAAGCCCTGCACTAACGCGAGTGTCGCGTGGAACGTGGTAGCCAGGAAGGGCGGAAGCTGTTCGAGAACCCTTTTGCGCCGCATAAAGCATCATGACTTCCGCAACAGAGACCCTCGCATGCTATTATGCAGACAACTAAAGAGAGATGAGGGTCTCCTTATGATACAGGAATGAAAGAAGCCATCAAATAGCGACGAGTGTCAAGTTTCCTGCCGACAACATTCCACGTGACACTGGCGGTAACAAAGGACGTTCTACGTCCACCGCTGTGGATGAGGTTTACGCTGGTGAACGCTCCTAAGTTGGGTGCCTCGATGCCACGGCCCTCTGGCAGGGTGGAGTCATTCTGTGGAAGGGTAAGCGCCGTCTTCTAACCGGAGGCCGCCATTACTCTACCCACGCTTTGACGCTGCTGATTGAAAGAGACGCGGGCACGGCATTTGCTGGAGCAAAATGCCTGGGTTTTGCTAGCCTCACTACACGAACCAGTCATGAAATGACTGGAAGATGTTTCGATTTCCTAAAGAACAGCGAAGATGAGTTCTAGGGCAAGTAAAAATCAAGTGGGACAAGTTGGAACCCACACGCCATTGTTGTGTGTACAGCGTATGCCATTTATGCATTCGTGAAGTTAGGTGTTCATTTACGGGCTTTTTCCCATAGTGGTTGCTCGTCTTGTTGTCTTCGATATTTGTCACGTATATACTTGCGTGTTTAACTGGATTATTTATGGATAACACAAATGCTTACTGCTTAATCTTTACCATGAGCATAAAAAAGGTTGCGTAAGTTGTGCGCTCTCTGTTGCTGGCACCTTGTGCAATTTGTTTTTGTGCGCTGTGTAATGAGTACGTATATGGCGCAGTAGAACGTAAGGGGAGCTGTAAGCTTGCCTATCATGTGCTAACGTATGGAGTTCATTGACACAGTTTCCCGGTGTTGCTTTCTTGTGCTGCTGTCCAGCTCGGATGGTATGCGCGTGCGTAGTTTTGAATATATGAGATGAGGCGTATGGCAAAGCATAACACATGTTTGGACTCAGCATGACTGATTTAGAGATGGTGAATCGGTAGTCACTGCAACGTTTAAACGAGTTGGATATTGAGATAAGCCATGTTATTAGGCATTGTCTAAGTGTTCGCATTTCTTTCCTCACTCAATGAAAGGTGAATTTTCTGAACATCTGCCAAAAGCTGAGGGGCGAGAGTTTCCTGGCTACGTGGCCCGTTTAACAAGAAAATTCATACTGATGATGACAAGCTTGAAGTAAAAGGAACGCTGATAGCAACTAAATAATCCGATATGTATTAAAGATTTGTGTACCCCATCTGCATATTTAAAGTACGATAAATAAAGCAAAACGAAATTCAGAATATCTGTCGGGACTCGGAACACTTTGCTGAGCACAAAGCTCCTATAGATGAGAATTGGTAAAACGTAAAATGAAAGAACATGCTACTTGCCCAAGCTCAACACAAAAATGTGTCAGAAGTAGTTCATATTGTAGTATTATAATACCTTACAAAAATTATAGTATACATTTGGAACTACATTGAAAAATTTAATGTAGCCTGGATATATTGGCTCGGTCGTAGTGCTCTCGACTGCTGGCATGAAAAACAAGGTGCCGTGCCTTAATTCGATGACGGTACAGGGAGAGAAAACCTCAGGTGGTTTAATTTCTTATGCTTTCCATCACTACTTCATCACCGCCGATTTCGCGAAATCGAAACAAGGGCCGTGGATGTGACATTGGTTGAAATTTACGATGGTAAAGATTGCTGAAATTTGAGCAAAGCATAGTTCAAGAGTAAGTATGGAGTAGAGGTAAAAGAGAAAATAAGAAAAGTGAGGTGTGTTCTATGACCTGTCTCATCAAGCTATCCAAAATCATATTTCGGACTTAAGAATTCGCATACAATGCAAAACGGAGCCTCAGACAAAAACAAAAAATGCTATCTTCATCACTGTTTTCATGAAAATGGAAACAACCATTCAATACTGCTAGAACAGTATTTAAACGCGGCACCTTTAAACTTCTTCAAAGAGTAATTATTTGATTATCGCGACCATTGCCGTCTACCTAGCGTTACAGCAGTCAGTAAATTGGCCAGCTGACAACTTATTCGAAAACATTATTTGGAAGTAGTGTTTGCAATGACAGTCTTTTTTTTTCTTCCGTGGTTGCACGTGGCTTATTTAAAAAAAATCCGCTTTCCAGCCGGAAGCCAAACGATCTTAACACTTTGGTTAAATGCGGGAAATGTACAAATACAACGAACGAGGACAGGGCTCGTACGTTGGTGCTTCGCGCATTTAATCAAGATGAATAGTTAACTACTACAAAACGTCCTTGCACCGTAGTTGCTGCGGGAAGTCCAGTCGAAAACTGTGCTTTACAAAGAAATATTATTGAGTACTAACCTTAGCCAAATTTAAAATTTTGTGTCCTCGCCATATCGCTAAAGCAAACACGTTTTATCACAAATACCCTAGGTAGGGTGTCTTGATGCGTGCACTCGCCTCAGCGGCTCATGGTTGCCTACGAAGCGATCATCTTAATGGCGGATGTCGTAGCAGACGAGGCAGTTGTCTCCACACTTTCACGATGGCGGAGAGGTGCTAGCACATTGAGGCACCCTACTGTGACGACGCTAATTCGCCAGACGTTTTGTTGCAGTCGCGTGAGCCAGATGGCTTTCAAGCGGCCTAGCGATTCCGCACCAAAAGTTCGCATAAGCGCAGGAAGCCGGATTCCCCCAACACAAACGACGGAAGATCAATGAGCGAATGGATCCACCGTGGCTCTACGCTTCTCCCGGAACAAAGGTTACAGATGCGGAACGAAAGCTTTTGCGACAGCGCATTGCTTCGCTTGGGATAGAACGCAACTCCATGATGGCCGTTATTGGCAGTCGAAGTGGTGCGACAAACCTACCGCCTAGTTCATTTTAGGCTGCCAAATTGCTCTCATAGTTTCAATTTTTCAATTTTTCAAATGGCCTGTCGCCAAGATGGTTATGATACTCGGAGTTTTACATCTCAATTTTGTAAGAGTAATGCACTTTCAGCCATTCATATAAATGAGAACAACAAGAGAAATTAATTTAGTTTACCACGTTTAACTACTCAAAGCGACTCAAGCTGTTGAGACACCGTGGTGCACCGCTCCGGAACGTCATTATCGGTCTACAAAGCCGGCTCCGACGTTCTTGCTATGTGCTCGTTGCTTCAGGTGACTTGACAGCTCGACGTAAAATGTTATTGATTACTTGAATAATGTAAACCACCTTGGACACTTACCGCACACGTTCGTACAACCAGCAGAATCCTCTTGAAGTTCTTTATCGTTCGCTGACATCGCACAACACACGTGTGCCTTGCTTTTCGCCTCTACGGACAAGCTGCCGCTAAGGCCGAGACCCGATCCCGTATTCTTGGGATGCCATCAGAAGTAAGTTATAGAAATAATTGTTTTGACAGAATCAAAGCAGGTCCAAAATGATATTGCTTTGAAGCCTGACTGATTAAAGGTAAGCTGAAACGTTTTTCGCAAAAAACAAAAACAAAATGGCTTCTCTCCAGCATTTTATTGTTTTTGTCCGCTGAAGAAGAATATCACATTTAAAAATTGCCGAAATGGCAGTTTTCACAAGAAAACGAGCACCAGCGGCTCTGCCCTCCGAACAAATGCCGCTGCTGTCCACAGTTGGCTGGGCCCATCATGACGTCATTATTGGGCTGTAAGGACGGCGCTGGTGGTGTTGCCGTGTGCCCGATGCTTCAGTTGACTTGACAGCTCGATTTAAAAGGTTCTAAAACACGTCGAAAGACGCTGTCGAATACGTCGACAGCCAAAGCGAAGTCAGCACATTTCCGCGAATCGGAAATCGGCCCCAGAGTGCGAAACGTCCACGAGCTGGCCCGCTTTAAGAGCTGCCCTTTATGCAATAAATACCGTTTCAATAGCAACAATTGGAATAGGCGTTGTATAGGGTGCAATTTAAGTCTACGTTGGTTTATACAACCTTCGAGTAGGTCCCAACGGCGCAATGACAAAAGCACGCCTATAAGAAACCCGTACTGCCTTGATAGTGCTGCAGTTGTCCTGCAGCACGCCTCAAAAATGCTGAAGTTAGGCACTTGGATTGCGATAACAACCGAGCATTTTCAGCAGCCTTACAGGTACGCGTGTGACGGATAACGTCCTTGGCCAGGCGCTGTCGATTTAGCTCATATATTTGACTCACGCCATGCAAAGCGTTGACAGACCATGCAATCTGATCCCTGTAAGCTCATGCAGGTGGCGTGAAAACGCCCTACGAAGCCGCATTAAAATATTTGCTTTTCTCGCTAGACTATGTGTTACGGCGCGGCGATCCCAACAGAAAACTTCACTGCAGGGTGCATATCCTACAGCTGCTTCCCGTCTCGTCTTTGTAGCTTAGTTTGCGCTGTGCGCTGTTCAACGTAACGACAGATATGGTCAGGCTTCAGCCGTCGCCACCGAGATATTGGCAAGGCCTGCGCTCCCCAGCAGCCTACGTCACGACAGGCGGATGGCGATAAAGTACCAGCAAATGAAGGTGCGAGCGCGAATCTGTGTCGAGTCACATGATGTCATCTGGCCGTTTTACCCAAGCCTGTACGCGCAGATTCAGTGGCTGATCCTTTATCGCTCATCCGCTTCTCATGACGTTCGCTGATGGGAGAGTAGGTGATGCAAGGCCTTCTTAAAATCTCGGTGGTGTCGCTTCAGCACCATCATGAGGTCAGACCGGTTCAGGGCCCGTGCAACGCCAGATGAAGCTTACCGGAGCAGTGCCGGCAGCGAGAGCGGTGGTCGAGCGCTCTGGCCGAGCGCATTCCCTGGTCGTCTGTAGACCTATATTATTTCGCATCGGCGCCACAGGATACAAACGACGCTTAAGAATTGAGCAACGCTGAGAAAATGAAGATATCAATAATTATGGCGTCACCTTATCGAAGGAGCTTATATACACATGATAATCAGATGAGCCGCGATGCACCGGCGACTGCCGATACACATCTATGAAGAGGAACTTGCTTGTGTCGAAAGTTATCCCACCAGCATATCGGTACCACGGCCGCTCGATGGAAGCGCACTAGGTGCGGCCTGCTACGTCACCCGAAACCGGCGGGAGGCGCCTACTTCCAGTCACCACCGCCGCGGCGCCACCGTTCGGGGACAGCCGCGCGCGGAGAGCTGCGCCTGGCTGCGCTTTGAGGGAGGCGTCGTCGTGGTAGAAGCCTTTTATT
Source organism: Amblyomma maculatum (assembly GCF_055883805.1). NCBI lineage: Eukaryota > Metazoa > Arthropoda > Arachnida > Ixodida > Ixodidae > Amblyomma > Amblyomma maculatum. The sequence goes on along the minus strand of NC_139353.1, from coordinate 95,045,769 downwards.
CTAAGGATATAAGAGCTCCGCTTCACACAATTTGGCAACACGAATTAGTATATACTGTCATGTCTAGGGTGACCATGTCAGCACTTAGCGCTTGCTCGGCAAGGATGTATACAGGAGTGTAGCCCGAATAACTTATAATGACGGTGGTTCAAAGCCACTCGATTGGAGAGCTCGCATTACCATGATGTTGCATTCGGATCCAGTTGTCTGTCACATGAAAATGTGACCCGACTGTGAACAATTCGAAGCTGTTCTGCTGCCATGGTAGCCTAATTCATAACCACTTAATTATGTCGCGAATTCCGTGTGTCATTTTCATACCATTTACTCATTCCTGCATACAGCTTTTATACACAAATTGATGTCAACCTGTCCTAAGTTGCCAGCGCTATCCAATAAAAAAATGTCCTACTGTGAGCAACCTCTGAGAACGCGACATGTAACCAACCCTCCTATCTCATTCTGACAAATGTTACGGTGGAAATACGAAGATGTTTATTAGGCTAAATCTAGATGATAACCTGGGATCTTCGTCTCAGTTGAAGACCTTAAACTTTGTACGCCAGAACGCTATCCGTCATGGCTTCCCGCATTTTGCATGACCGGACAAAGTAAGCGCGCTTGATAGAGCCGGCCTGCCTCAAGGTGCTACGTATATGCGCCGAAAGTTTTTATTACTATTTTATTTGGCTGCTCGCAAACCCATACAATTTTGCTGGTTCGTAATTTTCAATGGAAGAACGCGCATCGAGTGTTCCTGTTGTGAAACTCTTAGCTGCGATCAAAGAATGTTCACGCTTCAGAGAGCAACTGCAGCCGAGGTTCAGCGGTTCAGCGAGCAGCCGAGTACGCTTATTTAATGGCCACACAAAAAAAGGAAGAAAATTATACCAATCGCAGACGGAAAATATTTCTTAAGAGAGGTTTATGCCATAGCCATAAACGTCGCTCCACTGTTGAGTTGACATTTCCAGCCCAGCTCGCTATCAGTGGGGGCAGCAACTTAACGATATCTTGCATAGCGCCTTAGCATGGGCATGATCATTGTTTTCATAGATAAGCTGCAGGTACCGTGTGCAGTGAGAAAACAATGATGAAATCAAAAGTTTACACAGCTTTCTATTTCGCCGGACCTCTTCAGACTTCATCATCCTGTTAATGAAGGTGCTCGTAAGCTGACAAAGCTGGATTACTTCCTCTGCGGGGTACATCAAGCCTCCATTGTCCTTGGTTTTCATTAACCTGTTACTGGTCAAGTTGACTCATATTTCCTTCAACAAGCTCTTGCACGACTGACATGTCGCCCCAAAACCATTACCAAATATCGCATAAATTAAGCAACAACCTGGTAGTGATAAACAAAACTTGGGGTTCTTAAGTCTCCTTGAGGAGCCTCGTTAGAGTGCCCGCACTTTGCTACCTGCTTATTCACCGTATCCCGTAATTGCTGCCTCTGTCGCATATTATTAGAATGCAGCCTTAAGCGACAGCATTATATGAAATAGCACCCTACACATAGCTATATAAAGCCCCTCTTTACCGAAGCCGTACGAACGTGCCCTATAGGAGTATAGTGTGCCTGACTTGAGATCCAAGGGTCCCGCTTTCAATAATTCCCATTTCACCCTTACATCTTATTAACTCTCTCTGGTTTGGCAGCTCCTGCCACATTGAACATGTCATGTGTTCTCATTGTGCTAAAGGTGTCTGGCCATATCACCAGCTAAAGTGCCTCTTACCAGAGAGGTTTTTTTCCGACTTTCCGCCGACAGAGTGGGCGCCGGATTTTCTGTGGAACTCGGCTTTTCAGTTTATCGCATCGGCTCAAACAGTCTCAAGAATATAAACAAATGTTGTATGCCCAGGCTCCTTTACTTGCAAGGCCACTCAGACTAGCGCGGCAAAATTTAGAACAAATTGCATGCCTATATATAAAAAAAAAACTTCGTAGCTTTTTTTCATATGTCCTCGCAATATAACCTGCGAGAAAAGCTTCTGGTGCTACCTCATCGTGTTCATCTGCTTCACAACACATCGTTAAAAATCCTACTTCATTGGCCAGCTCCCTGGTAACTAAACAGGTTAAACAACGTGACGGGAACACAGGAAAAGAGGACGACACAACTAGCGCGGTTGTGCCGTCTTCTTCTCCTGTGTTCCCGTCACGGTGTTTGCACGATTAACCTATAATTAATCACCAACAAGTCCAATCTGCTGTCCCTTGTAGCAGATTCAATGGTAGCTGATAGGGTATTATGCTTGAGCATCTGGACTTTTTAACCTCAGCGCCGCTTTCATGTCAGAGGAAGCGAGTGCATTTCCACTCCTCGCTGCTGTCTTTGCCTGAAGTGAGCTCAGCAGATAAAATTAGAGGGTCTCTTAGATGTCTCTTAAGCGGAGGACGGCGAAAGCCTACCCTTCTCCTGTCATTTGCCTCTCATCGTTTGCCACAGTTCGTCATTTCAAGTCGTCGTTTGATATATTGGTCGTTTCCCAGTCATGATGAGTCTGCCTGCGTAGTCATTGTAGCCCTTATTACTCATAACTAAGCAGGTTACTCATTTAGAATCAGCAGTGGTCATTACATGTCGTCGTTTCACATATTGGTCAGTTCGTAGTCATTAACAGTAATGATGAGTCATGCCTAACTATTATAGTCATTACCACACATCGCTAAGCACTTTTACTCATTTCTAATCAATTGCGGTCATTACATATCATAGTTTGATATACTGGTCATTACAAATCATTTTAGTCATTATAAACCAATATTAGTCATTAGCATTAGTCATTACCTCTATCAATGTCTATTTATAACTTTTATTGATTACCTATCACCATCAATCATTTTCATTCTTAATCTCCCTCCGTACACGTCCGCTTTTGCGACTGACACACCAGTGCACAGATGCGACGCACAGATTACAGGTACAGCCTATTACGGCTTTTGCCTTAAAAAACAAACGCATCTCGTCTCAACGTTAATGTGCTTGCACACGCGCATCAGAAAAACGTTTGCGTTTACCACGCAGACGCGAGGCGAATACGCCCAGAAAGGAAGCAAACCGCGCGCTCAAAGCCGGCGACCCCGGCGGCGACGTGTCCCCGAACAGTGGCGCCCTCAGCAGAAATAGCGGGCGCAACTGTAAACTCCCCAAGGACGCGCTTGCCCATTGACGGTGGAGCGACGCAGCAGGCCGCACCCAGTGCGCTTCCATCGAGCGGCCGTGTCGGTACGGTTCAGCGATCATCAATAGTTTTAAATGTTTGACATTCAGTTATCACTGGGTTTATTATTTAAGATAACAATAAATTTGTGCATGCTTTCTTGGCGCTAGGAATTCCATGGACAGCTTGCGGGAGGCGCGGCATGTGGAGGAGGGGCTGCCATCTTCGGACGATGCTCCAGCGTGCTGTTACCGCACGACAGCATGGCTTTCCAGACACTGCGTTATAAATGACTATTGCAAATGGAGCTTCGTTATATCGATCATGAATTTCATTTACTGTACCTAATTAGTATTAGTTGTCCTAGCCGAGAACGGCGGCGAGCTATGTAACCAGAGTGAACCACGAATCGGATTTCAAGTTCGGTATCCTCGGTTAAGCGTATGACTGTGAAGCCAGCCTGGCGATTACGGTATTAACCTAATAAAGTGCAGGAACAATGAGAGAACGGCACCGGATTTCAGTTGCGCTGATTTAATTGGAGTCCTAAGTGGCCAATAGTTTCCAAGATTCGATTATCGTCATCAACATGAAAATCATCAATACAAAAACAGCTCAAAAACAATAACTCAAGCGGACGGCGTGGCGAGGTCGGAGCCGCGGCTCAGTTCGCAGGAGCTGCCAACTTGGGTCTCATTTCACATAGGACGGTTATGTCAGAATCAGCGTGCTAGGACCCTGGCATTCACGTTACCCCTATAGGCCACTAAGGCACATTCATATGGCTTGGTTGAAGCGAGGCTTTATATGTGGGCTGAGGAAGAAGAAAAAGAAGAACGCTCGGTAACCCGCAGCTAACGCTTTCGATCAATATTTGGGTCAGCAGCGTTGATCTCTTGTAACTGTTTTAACAAACGATTTCTGTTTTCCTTATCAACAGAATCCGTAAAAAAGTGACACACATGATTAACAAAACCCTTTCTTTCGAACTACCGAATTTCAAGCAATTTTAAAACCATTTCAGCTTCCCTTTAAAGAACCGAGATGCTGTGTTTATGAAAAAAGGCGAAATATGTAGTTCGAGTACAATATATGTGTTAAAGGCTCTCACTTTTATCCTAGTTTAACAATTTTAAATGATAAATTGTGAGGCCGGACGCTTAAAACGGTTCATGGGCAGAATTTCGAAATGTACAGTAACAGACCTGAAAAGTTATTCTGGACATTCCTAACACGCGTTTCTAGAATAGCTGCTGCAGTTTTCTACAGTTAGAAACAGAACTTGCCTCGTTATATGAGATGGAAATGTCGGTATAACCTGAAAGAAATATTGGTCACAGAAATAAGCGAGTATATTCTCATGCCGCTCCTGTGAACTACATTACTCCAGTGAAGAAGTATGGAACTTGGGCTACGCTTGCGAGCTGAACTGGAGACGACGTAACAACTGCTATTCTAGCGTGCACATCAAAAATAATTAGCTAGTCTTTTTTCGGAAATATCCCCATAAAAAAAAACTCTCAGTACGAAACCCTAGTCTTAAAAGATAAATCATCATACACTAGAGCTGTTCTGGAGCTTAGTTGCAACCTAATAATAGAAATAAATTTACGAGACGAAGGACGCAAGCAAAGAAAAAGACCTGAATTACAGATTATACTTCCGTGATATAATTTAGCATTTCTCGAACACGCATTCACATCAAGAACATATAGGTGCAAAAAACGTTGGATAGAGCCTTCTAAGTACGAGCGCCTAAAGATAAAAATGTCTTTACCAAAATGTGGTAAGCATACACGACGGAATGTGCCAGGTTATTTCAATATATAACGAGATACGTTCCATGCGCTCTTTCTTGGGAAGGGCAAAATATGTACTATGACCCCCTTTTCTCCTACTTACGGAATGGCCCCAGAAACATACGGAATGATTCAACGACCTAACTAAAAGAAGGAGAATTTGGCACCAGAAGTCTCTTAAATAAAATGATAGCAAAATTCCCGAAAAATGTCGACGGGGTCTATAAACGAACACTTCCCGCACGTAACAGCGCATCCGACAAGTACAAGGGGTAATATGTCCTGTGACGCGGCAGAGATTTTATCAGTTTCAAGTAACATCTTTTCTCAACAAACGGACAAGGCGGTCAAAGATATGGTCATTGAAATAGATTAATGAAGCAGCAGGTGTTAAATCCGTGTAGCGGTGTCGTAGCACTACAACATCCGCCTCGCATGCAAGAGGACAGCGGTTCAAATCCCGGTGCCGCGCAATTCTCCACCGGATTAAAAAAGAGAAACGCGTGTCAATGGAATTGCCTAAACAAGATTTGGGGTGCGACCTGATGCCGGTGAACACCTCCGGCAACGCACTCCCTCACCAGAACAGGAGTTGGCAGTAATTGGCCGCAAACTCTCATGATTAGTTCCATAAAACCCCGGCCCTCAGTCACCAGCGGCTGCGGAACAACTGACTACGGCGGCGGTCAGACCAGTGACGCAACAGGGTGTGAATTCCTGGCTACGCTGGACAAGCTGCCTTCCTCTGCAGGCGGTTGACCAGATATAGTAACAATACGAATGTTTTATTTCGTCTGAAAAAAAAAGCAAAACTAAAACCACCAAATTTTAAAGAGGCTGGTATGCTGATCAATGCAGACTATCATCATTATCCTCAGCATCAGCCCAACTATACAGGGCAAATGTCTCTCCCATATTCTTATAACTAGCTCTGTCGTGTACTAACTGCATCAAGATTATATCCTATATCAGGCATGCAGATTATATCCTATACGTAATCGAAAAATGGTTTTGTTTCCTAGCATAAATGTTTTATTTGCTTTTTATTTCTTTCGGTTCACGAGTTGACCGTGAGTCCTCCACCCATGCAGTGATTACGCAAAGCACGAACGAAAGTAAGTGCCCATGGCGGAATGTTCCAATATTTGGAGCGGCAGATGATAGGGGAGGACAGGACAAGTAGCAGGAGATCTAGGAACTTATCTGCCAAGGGTAACCAGTTGTTTAGTAAATCATCCGCTGCGAGAACGATGCATAGCATTCTAACAGCGGTCTCTCTGTGCGTTGTCACACATCATTTTGTTTCAGCACTGTCTGTTCTTATATTGTCTTATAAGGCGTATATTGTCTTTCAAAGGCAATATACGCCTTAAACTACTTGAAGTGAACATTTTTGGTGGCAGAGGCGAAGTTGAAGTGATTTATTGCTGGTGCATCTTTGGCAAATGTAAGGTTTTCAAATAAAAAAAAAATCAAGGTCTGTCGAAGTGTCCGTAGTATTACAAAAAAAAAAAAGATAACAAGCAAACGGTTTCTAGTAAGATGTACGGAAAGGAAATATGCAGTTATGAGACCACACGTAAAGGGACACGAATACGCAAGTAATATGTGTTTGGCTAATTTAAGAAATATGAAAGTAAAAAAACATCCATTAAATGTTTAATAACAGCAGCAGTCTGGAAATATGTGCTGTAGAAATGAAACATTTCGCACTGTCGTTGCAAACTTATCAATGAAGATAAATTAAAGAATGAACTCAAGTTGTTCTGTACCTTATAGGCAAATGCGAAAAATGAGTATTTTAGGAGTCGGTGTAGAATTGATAATCACTAAGCGATTTAGAATGTATATTACGTGTCAGTCTAGTTGCAATGGAAGTAAAGTTTTTGTTTCGATAAAATGCAATTCTGAGTGCCCATTAATTTGTGGACGCATACGTTTCAGCCGTGCTATTTCGTATCTCTAGGTAAAGCAGCTTTTATTGTCTCTTATGTGTTATTATTTATAATGGCGAGTATGTTCTTCTGCTTTGTTAAATGTACAACTAACCACCTTCATTTGTACTGCTTTGATTCTGGGTCTTCTTTGATTATTACGAAGAAATCAAACGAGATCAGCATATTCGTAGCACATTGGACAAATGCTATATTGGGTAGAAATATGATTTAATATGGAGCTTTTATATAATGTAGCGCCCATTAAATTTTTTTGTCAGCTTGGTTGAGGTTGTACCTTTAGTGTAGGCTTCATTAAAAATGATTACTGAAACAACGAAGGCCCTGAATGCTACCAATATTTAGACCACTTGAACAATGTCGTTCTCTGTGAACAGCAAAATGCAGCGCAAACGCTTGATTACCTTACTTCACGGAAAAGGGCATTGGCACGGTATTGGAGGAACGGCCTATGAAGGGACGCTGAGGAGAAAATTAAGTTGGCTTGTTTTATTACAGTGCCTGCTATTAAGATGTAGGAAACCGTGTGGGAGGACCGTGTACTCTGTCTTTCATGCGATATCCTTAATTACGTCTGAATTTTCTGCTGCAGATGTTTCTTTGCGTAGATAAACTTTGTTGCTCGCTTAGTGATTCATCCTTTCATTCTTGCTTCTAATAATTTCGTACATATTCAATAGCATGCAATCGTAAGTTACACAGTTGTAAGAAAGCAAAGCAATGCCTATGTCTATAAAGCTCCGCTTTAACCAAGCCCTATGGATGTGCCTAGGCGATGTAAGAGCAGCGTATATGTAATGTGATGTGATGTGATGCAGATCAAAGGGTTGTGGGTGATTCCCATACCCTTTGCAATATCATATCAGCTACTCACTTTGGAAGCTGGTGCTATTACGGCATGTGCCCATGCCGCCTTCTTGCGCACTCTCAATAATTTCGATTCCGCGAGTCCATTGTGGAGCATTGTACTCTGCCCTTTTGTTTTAAAGTATAATATTGACTGCCATTAGTTGAATTTGCTCATATTTTTGTAACTTTAGGGTTTTACTATATCGGCGTTTCTCCTTCCATCTTTCTCTCAAGAGGCACTTCCCCTAGTCAGAAGAGAAAATCAACAAGTTTTATGAGTTTTCTTTCGTATAAGCTTCATCTAAAAGTGAAATTTGTTTGTGTACCATCCCTGCTAATAGCTTGGATCGCAGTTTACCTAAAGCACAACGCAGTTTATAGATATAGGCGGCTGTTGTTTGTTCCCATTCCCTGGCAAATATATTCAATAATTGGCACTAGGATTAAATTGCATGGCGTGCTGATTACTGGGCTGCCTCTTCGGTTATTTCTGTTGGCACTGCGATTAATTTCAGGGGGAAAACCTGTAATCGGACATGCTACCGCATGCTCTAAATTCAGCTACTAACACTGTCACACAAATTATACAGCTTAGCTAATATTGCATTCAAATAAATCGAATGTTGCTCTGCAACGAGAGCACCGTCAGAGCGTTCCTGCGCCTGTAAATCTGCGTCTTCATTGCTAATCATCTGAATGGCTGCGTCGTTGAAGAATAGCCCTTTGGCGTCGCTTCAGTGCCTTCCGAAATTAGAAGCTGTCTCAGTTCACTTCACCAGCGAGAGTAAATGCCTACCGAACTGCGGTTAGCTAAGAGACCCCAATACTATACGTGAAAGTTGCAATGTTCTTTGTGGGCTGTCCTGAATGCGTTCCCAAACGTGGTGCCCAACCTCTGCCATTCACGGAAATTGCAGCACATCCTTTATTCATGAAACGTGATTTTGACATTACCGGATGATTTCTAAGCGTGACGTATTTCTCGCAACACAACGTCAGCCAATCAGACTTCAGAAAGCGCCCCTTGATATTAAGCATTGCATATCACCCCAATCGTAAAACAAGCAGAAATAATTGCCTTACCATATATATCTTGTTTTTCCCTCAGCAATTACTTAGATTTATCATGCACGCAGCATGAATAGCTCTCCTAAATTGGTGTTCAAGGCCACGGCGCTTGTCGTTCTCATCATCATCACAAGCTAGATTATACCCTCTGTGAAGACCAATTTGATAGTGCTCCAAATAACCGGTACTATGCTAACTGCATCCACTTGACCCCTGCGATCCCGTTAACCTCATCCGCTCATCTCACCTTCTGCCTCCCCCTGCTACGCTTTTCTCCCTTGCAATCCAATTTGTTACCCTTCCCGACCATCTTCGCGCTACACGTCCTGCCGATGCACATTTCTTCTTGATTTACACTTAGAATGTCCTCAACTCTAGTTATCTCCCTGACTCACTGTACATACTATCTCTTAACGTTACGCTTCTCATTTCGCTTTTCACAGCTCTCTACGCTGTCCTGACCTCAAGTGCACGTCATTTGTAGGTCAACGCAAAAAGCCATCTCGACAGTGCAAAATTTTGCACAACACATTTTAAACAAGGGACCATTTTGACAAGTAACCAGAGAAACAATGACACTAAATTATAGCCATGCGTGTCTAGAATAGGGCCAAAGCTAACGAGGGAATTTTTTAGGGAGCGCTGTGACATCTTGGACTGCCCGCGGCAGCGACCGTGGTTGCGACGGCACGCCGCAGCTCGTCGCTGCGTTTCGGGACTGGGCATGAGGACCGCCGCCCGTCCTGGCCGCAAAACTAACGTGCACCTACGGCTACCGTACAAGCGGAGCATGTTGAGGTGTCCGAGGTAAGTATATATATCCCTAGCAGAGTCTATCGCAACCCGTCGTTTGCCGAAATGACGTTTTGTTTTCGTGAGGCATATTTTCCCCTCAATATTACAGGTCTCCAAGGTGCCGCTGCACGCATTATTGTGTAAGTGTTTTGGCTGAAGTGGTTGTGTATAAACTTGGACTGGTTTTTGTGGTTCCGGTAAGAACCGATGTTCTACCCTATGCTCGTGGCGTTTCACTTGTTGGGTGATGCCGTGGCAGACATACCCAACTTTACAATGCGTGTGCTTCGATGAAACGATGCTATAGCGGCATCCTGATAACGTGCCGCCCTACTGTCTGTTTTGCACATGATGGCTAGCGCCGCGCGTCGACCGAGAAACCTCTTTCGAGCAGAACTCCTGCCATTACTACCAAAACGCAAATACATTTTGGCAGTAGAATGTGCTCTTTTAGACACTACCACTGCCTTAAGCCTACTCGGGAAACGCAGCTGTTTTATTCATAAGATTGTGTATATTTCTTGCTATATACATGTGTATATATCTACACACACACACACACACACACACACACACACACACACACACACACACACACACACACACACACACACACACACACACACACACACACACACACACACACACACACACACACACACACACACACACACACACACACACACACACACACACACACACACACACACACACACACACACACACACACACACACACACACACACACACACACACACACACACACACACACACACACACACACACACACACACACACACACACACACACACACACACACACACACACACACACACACACACACACACACACACACACACACACACACACACACACACACACACACACACACACACACACACACACACACACACACACACACATGATGTGTGTGTGTGTCTTAGTCTGTGTGTGTGTGGAGAAATATAGTCGCTGATAGCTCAATGCATTCAATCTGCCCTTTGTGAAGCATAAACTTCCGTTTCACATAGTTCTGTGAAAAACTTTGAGTGAGCAATTTCGTCTGATACACAGAAGTGTACTATGTGATGTATGCATATAATATTCTCGAAGCGCGGCCGCCTGCTCAAACATGAATCACCCGATCTTCACTACATACAAGCAAGCGCCCAGGGGCCGCATATGACGCCTCCTAATCAAAGCATTCGGTTTGCGGCGGATCAGAGAAGAGCGCTAGAAGATTTATTCTCCGAGTTTACATAAACATCCAACAGGTGCATTTGCTGACATTTACATTTTATATTTTTGAATAGCGCAGGAAGTGTTCCCAATGAAAGCGGTCAGCGAAGCCTGGTACGAGCGATATGCGCCTCACTATACCTGCTTTCTGGCAACCATAACTGAGTTAGTGCTAAGACGACAGAAATAATTCAGTGTTTACCAAGGTAGGATGAAATTCGCCGTATAGCCGACGGAATGGTGATACAGTCTCCTTGATGCTCTCGAGGGAACACCGGCGAGAGTTGTTCATTGTACTGTATCCAAATTCTTTGTGCAGATCTGCATGCCATGTATTTGGCAGAGTGCCGGTTTTGTAGGAAAAAATGGTTAGAGCATGGAAATGTTAGCACAAAGACTGCGGAGCTTCCTGAATACGGAAAGTGTGCCAGGTATGTTACAGTACCGTATTGTTGACAGCTTCTGTCAGATGTATTATCTTCTCATTATTCAGAGATTAAGAAAGTTACTCAATGTGTGTTAGAGTGGCTTGATGTTTACACAATACTCCTGTATGTCCAGTCTATCATCAAAGTTTAATTATAGAATAAGCTTCAGCATGTTGGAAAATTCAAAGGTTTCGAAGAGCCGGCTCTCCTAAATTGCATGCATCTACAATGCACGCAAAGAATTGGGGCTCTGTGTCTTCTCCGTTTGCACGATTCCGGCCTCGCGGAGGTTTAGGCTTAGAAATCATGGGCATATTCATGAACCCACATGTATGTAAACTGATTTCCTTTCCACAAAGGCTTGTCAAAATCTTTTAAAATCTCTATTTTCCTCTTACTGACTCTGATAAGATTGTACGTAGTCTTAATCTGCATAAAAATGTTTAAATATGAAGTTAATATAAGCTTATTTCTGTGTATGCTTTCGTGAATAAAACGCTAGTACATACAAAGCTGACAGATGACCATACTTTGCATGTAAACACCCATCAATATACAGCAACTACAAAATATTGAAGAAATTAAACATGTCAGGAAAATTGCCCAAATTGAATGTAGTTCAATAGTTGAAGCCACCTTTTTCGCGTAACAGCAGTCATCCCATAATTGGTCGATCGCAAGTTGAATTTTTTGCCGACCTTTTTGCAATTTGTTTGAATGACGTTTTGAGAACGAATAACATCTGACAATTTGTGATTTTTGCTTGTGAGGATAAATTGCAGAATGTTAACTCCATATTTGTATACGCCTTTAAGCTGACATTGGTTCAGAGCCTATATAAAGGGCTGACCGTCAAAATTAATTTCACGGATACAACAATGATTTAGGATGAAGAAAGTTGAATGCATGCAAGGTAAATTAAGCACTATGACTCGATACCCAATCATGTTCAGAGAAAGATCAAAGCATCTATATGAGTCATTAAATTGGTATTCCTACGCAAATACGCGAAAGTTAGAATGAATGTAGTGTATAAAGATACGTCTGACAAATATTTTGGTTTTCGATCAAAATAAACGGTGGACGTCGCTGTACACGACCAAATCACATCTACATAATTGCGCTATTCTGCTTTTTACGCATACATGAAACTAGAGCAAGCCATGCGGCTTTTGAAGCGATGCTAAAATGGGGAGTTGCAACCGAGCCTGAAATCTCTGCCAATTCTCCCGCGATGATGCAGATGGCTGTCTTCATGTCTTCATGAACTCATAGTTGCCTACAGCGAGCCCTGATCTCATATGGGTTGCACGTGAGCGACGGACAGAGGCAATCAATATTACATGCATCACGTGAGTACAAGCATATTCACTCGCTGCCTTCGCATCGCACTCATGCAGTCTCGTAATATATCACACTGATGTGCTCCTTATTTAAGCAAGCTGTAGCTAGCATTCATGCTGTCGCTGACCTGCACCGACTGTGCTCTCTAGATCAAATAAATTCCCTTAGCAGGCGCAATTCCTCTGATATCTCAAACTTTTAGGATGTCAGGAATATTTTTAGGTGTTAGGAAAGTTATTGTGTAAATTATGTACTATTTATTTTAATTACAAACACCTTTTTCGAAAACGAATTTATATCTTAATGGATGAGATTCTTGGCAGCTAGCAACTAGTGAAACTGAAATAATATATCTTCAGACATAAATTTGTGAAAAATGAATTCGCAATAAAATTAGGGTATCAAAAATATTTTGAAATTGAAGGAGGCCGCGACATGGTAGGTCGGGGATAGGCCGCTTGACTATTAAGCTGGCAGGCTCGGTTCGAATCTGGCTGTGCGGCGTCAGTTTGATGTAAACTTAATGCACCGCTTACGAGTGAGCCCATGACCACGGCAATATTCCCGCTTTGCAAATAAGTTACAGGTCTTCGGAGTTCGCGTTACGCTCAACATTTACGCCCATAAATGGGAAAGTTGGGCTGAAGCAACCGCTGTAGTACCGATCAGGGGCCCCCTTTATCGATCAAGCGGTGAAGCGCAAACTGGGCTTGCCCTGTGTATCCCATTTGGGCCTCATAATGTCGCGGCAAGGGTTAACTAAGTATATATTCCCGCAGGCCCTCAAGGGTCCCTCGTGGGGAACGTTAGGAGAGATGCAAAGCAATTTTGAGCTTCATGTAGAAGTAACATGAACTAACCTAAATGGAGTTGCCCACTCAAAAGCCTAATACCTACCGCATTGGCCCCGGCCAGGCTAAAAATGGGGATGCCAGCATATTACCGACGTGCGTGCCTGAGGGGTATTCGAGGGATGGTTCGATGGAACTGCAGGCTTTATAAAGAAAAATATTGGCTATCCTAGATGGGGCTGCATACTCTAAAACTCGAGAGGTTCCGCTAGGGTTGTGGCTAGCTGAAAGTGGTCATACCAGTTTGCTGTCTACATCGGTCTCTTGCGGGGTACTTTACGGCAGATGCGATGCAAATATGGCCATTAAGCAAATAGCTAGCTGAATTGGGCTGCCCAAGCAAAACCGGAACAGGTCTCACATGTTCCGCGGCGGTGATGAAAAGCTGCCATGGCCACACGTTGTCCACACGTGAGTTTTTGAGCTGCTTGCGGGGAAATGCAACATATATTCGGATTATGTGTGGTGAAAATAAGGTGAACCCTAATTGGACGGCCCATGCGAGGCCGCAGTAGGCTCCAAATTGGCCCTAACCGAACTTGACACTCAGAAACTCCTCCATACTATTTTTAAGGGTCCTATTTATTTATGTAATTCATAATATACACGCCGGTAATTGCCTCTTTTGGAGGCATCATACAACCGGTCTAAGCATAATATGCTGTTACTAAAGACTATATTTGTTTGACTCTGGTAACGTCGTCAGCTATGCAGTATTGACAGAAAATATGCAGATGCAGCAGCAATTGTTCCCGATTACGAATATATTCTAGACTACATTCGAATTTTCCCTGCGCCATTAATATTCAATACAGAGCTCCGAAATGAAATTTTCAGACCAGGGGACAGTGTGGGCCAGCCCATATTATAGTGCTGGCAATAACCTCTTACGTTTCTCAGTACAGAATACCAGGTAAACATATAGTGTTCAATGTTTCACACTTTTTAATGAAACTTGAGCAGAACCGAAAATTCCAACTTCCGCCCGTGAGGGAAAGAGGTGTTTAGCCCACTTGAAGCTGGCCACTTAGCACCCGCGCCAATACTATTCGCGTATTGAAGGGGTTAGCAAACGTGAACATTAAAATGTTGATGAACGAGTGGCACCCGCCAGTACAAAGTATGACTTGTTAGGGGTTTGGCTATGCAACGCTCAATCTGCTATGGCACAGATCACGAAATCTTCACTTGGTAGCGCAATAGTTCATGATGGGCTGTGGCAGACGTCGCGGTCCAAGCCGGAGGAGGCACTGCGGCGGCTCTATCCGCCTCACTGTCCCCCCCCCCCCCCCTCCCCATTTCATAGCGGAAGGCTTTTTTCGGTCGCTGAGGACCATGTAAAATTTTCACTTCCTTCCATGAGGAAATACACTCCCGGCTGTTATAATGCGTAATGTGCGTAATGGGATGCGTAATAATGCGTAATGGCATGTGCTTACATATGTAAGCACATGCCACTCGTGTGTCGCGTACGGATCCAAGTAACCCTCATATCTTCTTTATGGAAGGCCTGAGAAATTTTCAAACATCAGAAGCATACTCCATATTATTATGGCCGCATTTGCACCACATCTGGTAAAGACCTAATACACGGCTCCTGCAGCGGCTGCCATGAGCTGTGTGCCGGCTTTGATTCCTTCATGGTCCGAGCTCGGTAACAAAGCTCCCTATAAGGCATAAAGCTCTTCAACAAAATAGAAAGAATAATGCCTCCTTAGAAAGAGTACCCCCCCCCCCCCCCGCCCCCTCCCTTCCCTGCACCTCTTCTCGGGGTTCAACCCCACCATTGGCCGAATGTCGTCACGTGCATTTACGCTATTTTGCGGCTTTTTGAGTTGCTAGCTCATATCCCGCATTTCGCGACACCTTTTTCATGCTGTTGCTTGTGCAGTATTTCGTTGCGTAACCGCGTTGCAGAACGTTTAGTCGCAGAATATGTGAAAGTGAGAACCAGAAGTCTTTCAAAATTATCACTCGCGAATCGAGATGCGGCGCGGTGGTCTGGCTGTATAGAATTCGCCGGAAGGCAGACCAGCGCTTTTTCTCTCATATTTTATCCTGTATGACGCACCACACACGGAGTACGAATTTCAACTTTCCCACTGTAAAGTCCACTATGTCCGCGTGCTGGGGCTTATGTACAATTTTGGCATCGGAACACCGCCTGTCTGATATTAGATCACAGTATTAAGTTCTCTAAGCAACGACACCACTATGGCGGTTTGCACAGTCGGGCTGTCGCGCTTCTGACGCTCACAGAAGTTTGGTTTGGTTTGGTTTGTGGGGTTTAACGTCCCAAAGCAACTCAGGCTATGAGAGACGCCGTAGTGGAGGACTCCGGAAATTTCGACCTCCTGGGGTTCTTTAACGTGAACTGACATCGCACAGCACACGGGCGCCTTGCTTTTCGCCTCCAGCGAAAAGCGGCCGCCGAGGTAATGTCTTGCATTGCCTAAAGGGACACTGCAGCACTGTTTGCAAAAATTGGGCTTTCAGCAGAATCCCACACATTTTCAAGCTGCGAACTCGAATATCAGATTGAAAATGAGTTTTTTTAGAACACCCTCGTCGTTTTCATTTCCAAACTATTTTGCATGCCCAAACAAGACAGGACTAAGTAAAATGACGAGGCAGCAACGGGGGCAAAATTACAAGGCCACGTATATGAACAACTTTGATGATTGCTTGCTTGGATGCATCGAAGTAAACCTAGCTCTGTTCGCTCCTTACCTTATTGCGCCTATACTACACTCCTTATCTTCTAATAATTCTCCCGTAAGGGTTCCACGAACATATCAGACCCATGCTGTGCTGGAAAGGACTCGAAAACCTTCACAACCTAGCTTAGACACAGCAGTGGGCTCTTATTAATCATCTGCTAGTTCGCGTAAACAACAACTAGTTCTGCTGATGAGTTGTCCATTTTTTAGCAAATAAGCCGTTGCGAGGAGCTTTTGCGCTAAAAAAACAAAAAAACGAGACACGCGAATTTAACCATGCGCCGATGCTGTCTGCTCGCCCCATCGTGACACTGTACTCCATGAATGGATCGCAATCAACGCTAAACGCAACGGTTCACATACAAATGAGACCTGAATAGTCAGAATGTAATGGAAGTACGAAGTACAAGCCTTACCTCCCTTTTCATTCTTTAATAACCGCGATTCTGGGAAATGGTGACTGTCTCGACTCTTTTGCGCAAGGAAATAGAAGAAACCGCGTCGTGCTCAGCCATGCCTTTTTGTCAAAGCCTTATAAAAATCGCATTAGGAACAAACTGCATGTAGTCACAGTCACGAAATTGCTTCGAGTAGTCTGTTTCCTTTGGTCCACTTGAATTTATCTCTCTTCTCAATAACGCCGCACTGCGCCGTGAGCTTTTAAAACAGTGGAAGAATACATCTTCGCATCAACAGCAGTTCGTGCATCCGAACACATGCAGAGTTTCGTTTTATATCAGGTGCACAACACTAAGTTGATACGTTTTGTACGTGCGCAACGCACGCAAGACGAGGAACAGCGCAAGCCGAAAGCCCCCTCCGTTAGCTCTGAATGCCTCCGACTTCTCACAGTGGCGTCCCGACGGACGAAGAAGCGAGGTTTCTCTCTCCGCTTTCCTTCTCTGTCGCGGGAAATTTGAAGTGCGTGGTTTTAGTTGGCGATTGCGTAGGTGTTTTATTAATAATAGAAAAAATAACTTCACAGACATGATAAAAAAATTATCTGCCTCAAAAATGTATAGTATTGGCACATTTGAAAACCGCTGCAGTGTCAGACGAAGGAGAGGAGATTGGATATGAGAGCCCTTCACTGTGAATGTCCAGAATGCGCTTCACACCTTGTAGCTCACAGGTTAAATACGGTCCTATGGTAGCTGCGTACAGACTTTGATGGATGATTCAGCTTCGCATCTTAAGAAACAGTTGGACACATTTCTTGAATTTGTCCAGTGCCGATGAGTGACTGAGGCACAAATGTCGAGCAACACTTGCTGTTGCGCTAGTTGGTTCAAATCCATATTTGGGAACACATATTTGGGAATACGGGTCACCTTCTTTCGAAAATAAAAGTTGTCAGTTCAGCGCTCCGTCCTGTTTACCTTCGTTCTCTTGTGTACCAAATATACAAATGTTGAGGTTGTACAATAACTTATGTCGAGGTTGCAATCCGCACGGCGAAGTGCCTGACAGCAAGCAATGGATGCGTTCAAGTGCAACGCTTTATCGACATGCACCAGTGATATTTCGCTCACCAGTGAACATAGTACAAAAACGTATGTGCTGAAAAGCTGAATGATATCTAGCGTCAGCTCTTAGTCAGTAAACCAGTTGCGCCCAGCGTAGACGTAGACACGGTTGGAAAGCGAGAAGATTAGCGGCGGTACAAGAGACAGATAAAGGAGATGGTGCTATATTTAGGCTATCGAAAGGTTTTAACCGCACGAAGGTGTGAGGGACAGTGATGAAGGAATGTGGAGTTGAGTTGACAGAAATAAGTGCTATGGCACAGATATTAGTATAGCAGAATCATCTTTGCATTCACTGCCAGCAAAATGCGGCTCTTTAATGCCTCCTTAGAAGGAAAGCGTTTTCAGAACAATATATTGTTGTAAACAATGGTGTAAAGTTCTGTAAAAGCTTTCTACAGATGCGCTCTATTTTCTTCTATAACAGGTAGACATTTGATTGCTGGTCCTAAACTGTTATCGACATTTTGTTGCAACAGCCTGAGAATAAAGATTTTGTACGTATTTTGCTCCATGACGAATAAATGAAATTGTTTTATTTGACATTATATTCCTTGCACCAATATTTAGTTTAATTCACGAAAATTCATTTTCTATATTTACTGGATAGAAGTTGAGCCTCTTTTTTGCACAGCCTGTTGCACAAGCGTTAAACTATAAATGCCAACAAGTTATAGGCCAAAGTCAAATGGAGGACATAACAGGCCGGCACAAAAAATTGCACCGTAAATTAATATGCTGGTGCCACCTTCTGTGCACCAGTTGCTGATCAAAGAGACGCAAGCTAATGCCAAAAATCTGCCCCCTATAAAATAAAAATTCGTAACAAATTCCCGCCATTCAATCAAGATGTTTGCTATCAACTGCTGACAATCAGAAAGTAGGTTGTTGTGGTTGTTGTTGTGGCTGTAGGAAGAAGAAAACGAAAATGCATGGGCAGATAACATACCTAAGTTGCAGTGTGAAACTATGCTAGAAGTTTTAGCGTAATGAAGAGTGCAAAGCGCTTGCGTTCTACTAAAGTAAGGAAGGAAGGATAAAAGACTTTTACTAGCTGGGACGACATTATATTTAGATTGACTGTAAACTAAGGGCAACAAGGTTTATCTAAATGCTTCCTCTTCTTCGCTGTCTGCACTAATATTCTCTGCGCTCAGTCTATTCACGCGAAACCCGCTGAAGCTGAGTAAAGAGCTCGTCCGACGCGCGAAGGTGAGGCTACCTTGCTTAAGGATTCCATCTTGCCGTCCGTATGCGCTTGCATGATTGCACTACCTCTTCCAAGCTATTCACAAAAAAAATTGTTTACCATCGTTATGCTGGCGTATGCGAGCGAAAAATGAGAACTGAGCACTCCTGCTCTGAGCAGAAAGGAGATGCGGTACAAAAATATAGTGCTTTAAGATTACTCTCAAATTAAGCTTGATGGAAAAGCATGGAAATGCAGTAGAAGGTGTCAGCATTCAGACATCCGATCAGAGCATCATTTAAGAGGGGAAGGTAACAGGCCACATTTTAATTGCACTTAAAATAAATTAAATAATTTTCCACATACGAGCAAGTATATAAAAGGACTGGGGTAAAAAGCTCTCCTTCGACAGCTTGGCTGGCCTGATAAGACAGTCGGTTTAAAACAGCGGGCATATAGTATGAAGAAACATCACAAGAGATAGCACAAATTGTCGGAGTAAGGCACAAAGAAGTGGGGCGTGAAAAGAACAAATAAGCGCAAGTAAGCAAAATCATTGTTACGCAGCTGTAATTCAAACATCGAACAATACGAACTTTGAATTTAAAGAAAAGAGAAAGTATATACATCTGTATTATTCATTAGGTAATTATTTAAAAAATCCTGCATATAATACAGCTACTGCTTACCATAACTGCGACTAATCTTAGGCATGATATATTTCTGGAGATCGTGTCGAAAAAGGCGGCGTTTTACGGTGCTAGAGTGCGAAAGCATTAGGATTAGATTGATTTTGCTGTACTTGAGACTAATTTCACTGTGGCATATCATTTATATAAAGGAAATATTTTCTTCATGTGGCTTCCTGGAAATATTTTTGTAGTAGATTAATGTGGTGTATTGCTGATATGCCATTCATACGTTTGGCACTGTATACGTTTGAGAAAGAAACTGTTTCTCAAACAATATGGGAAGTCATTAATGTTTAAGCTGAAAGGTGTGTTATTCCGTTGTGCCACATAAAAGTCTATTGATTCGAAGAAGCAGCTAAATACTAAAAATACAATAACATTTTTTTTTTAGAATGTGCTTGAAGTTTTTTAAGTAACTTGCACACTCAATTTGCAGACAACTTTGTATACTTGTGTATCACTTGGTTCACAGCACACGTATAATGTGATACCCGTTTTAGTGCTGTCTCTAGTGAAAAAAAAATGCTTCGCAAACTGCTATATATTACTTCAGTGATGAAATCATCCCTAGCATTTGACTAACAGAATATCATCATATCACACCAAAGTGCTTGTTAGCCAGTAGGGCCTGTGTTTGTACTTGTGAACATCACGTAGAGTGCGTAGTGTCGTAGAGAGCTGATGATAGAGATCCAAACGAACAAATCTAACATCTTATGCCCCTACCACCATCTGGTGGCCAACGGCATTTCAATAGTTTTAATTTTTTCTCCACACATATTTATTCAATTCTATCAATACATCTGCATCTACTTTGTGAGCCATTTAGTGGTGGTGTCAAGCCGAATCAGACCCGAGACCGATCTGATAATAAAACTACGCTCTCAGCTCCCACATAAATTTGTCTATAATAACAGCCGAATATTTAAGGCCGGTTTTATTATTATATATTTTTACAGTGTTCAAGCAGAATGGACCGACTGTCTTTTAGTGTTTACACTAAACTACGACGGGTCAAAATCTACATTTGTGCTTGCAAATGCACTGAGACACCAATGATACCTCTTGGGAAAACGTAAAAACGCGCTCTATTCGTTGCTTCACTATTCGATAATAGACAAAACCCGCTCACACAAGACTGCAGACTGGTATGCCGTCATTTTTTTGGCGTTGAAGAAAACACTGCTAGAGTCGCAGGCATGTGTGCAACTGTCCCACAGAACATTATAAATGATGTAATATATATCGACAGATCATATCTAACTACACTTATAATAGCAGGCATTTTTAATAGTTTATTCATAAAGAGAGCAGATTTTATTCCCAGGCAAAATATTCAGAAGCTACCACAAAAGCAATTATATTGTAGACAATATATATTTTGCTCGAATAATTAATTATGTAATCCTATACTGTTAGTAGTATGCATATCTACCTAATGGAGCTACATCATGTTTAGTTCCTACGCACGACATTCCATGATGAACACATTTCTGCTATTTCGATACTGCTATTACACGCTGAAACGAGATGCGACCCCCATGTCGTCTTCTACAAAAAAATATTTTTTTAGTCACCTGCATAGGACCTGTGCATATTACAAATTCTGCTTCATGGTTAATATTAAGAATTACATTATTGTATAGTGTAGAAACCAGTGGTACTAGTGTACTGCCCTAAAGTTCACAGGTCATATCTTCCATGTCGGATTGTCTGTTATTTGTTCGCACTGATAATTTATTGCCTCTGTGGTAATAAGACAATACTAACAAAGGTGCGTTCCCACTAGAACCATAAAGCGTCAGGTTTTCTATATCTTAAAGATTCTGAAGCCGAGACCTTTGAAAATTTGACAAACCAGAAGATACCAGCAAAAAAGTACAAAGCAGCAAAGTATTTTTTTTTAACCGGGGTGAAGCCTGTACATTTTGATGGAGCAAAGCTAATTCTGAACATTATTTTTTCTAAACGTCGGCTAATATTCTGCCTGCAAATATGTTAGATAATAAAGTTGGATATATCAGTGCAAAAGCTTTTCAATTATTTTTTTAAAAGGCAGGCACCATGATATTCTTTCTGCAATTTTTGATTGATTTATAGTTACCTGTGCCGATGGGCCAGTGATTCGTTCCGCCATCGGAAAACTACAAGTTCGTATCGTGCGGCAGAAGCCCATTATGAGGCCCTTTTTTGTTCCTCGTGTCCGCTTCCAGATTAGGATTAAGAGTCATTTTCATTGTACAATCCAGGTATGGAGAGCTCGAGTGCTATTTGCAGTGCTTGTTCGCCTGCGAGACACAGTATGCTGCGTTCCATCTTGGGAAACAGACTAGCATTTATCGCAAGGGGGTGCCCTTGCTTGTATGTCATACAAAATTGACAAAATGTGCATAGTGTTGGCCTAATATTTAGGAGAATCCCCCCAAGGTGGAGTAGATTTTTCATAAGGAAGTAATTACTCAGAGACTGTTTGGTTTGTTTGTGGGGTTTAACGTCCCAAAGCAACTCAGGCTATGAGAGACGCCGTAGTGGAGGACTCCGGAAATTTCGACCACCCGGGGTTCTTTAACGTGCACTGACATCGCACAGCACACGGACGCCTTGCTTTTCGCCTCCATCGAAACGCTGCCGCCGAGGCCGGGATTCGATCCCGCGTCCTTGGGAACAGTAGTCGAGCGTCGTAACCACTGCGCCACCCCGGCGGGGTAATTACTCAGAGACATCCACCCAAGTACAGCCAACGGCTACAAAGGAAAGCTGTACAGCTTTCTCAGAATCTTCGTAGTTTAAGAAAGATTCGTCCTGATCCGGGGATCGAACCCGGCCCCACCGCCTTTCCGGGTCAGTCGCTCTACCGACTGAGCTTACCAGGACGCCTGGCAGATCAGATGATAGGGCGAGAGCGAATTGATCGATAACTCGAAATGCGAATGGTTTTGGTCTAATATTTAGCGAATCACCACAAGGTGGAGTAGATTTGTAATAAGAGAGTAATTACTCAGAGACATCCACCCAAGCGCAGCCAACCTTGCCTCAAAGCATACTCATTACCTTTTCGCGACTACTATCCAGCCAGATTAATAGACAGCCCAATATATCCCAGCTGTGCCTCTTTCATGACATTTGTGTCACTGGAATCCAGCCACCTTTATTAGCAATCACTAGCAATCACATAAGTGCTGATGATTCCCATTAGCAGTCCACGGCTGACGGCGGGTTTGTATTATCGCAAAACGTCAACTACAAGGCCAGCCCCTGTCAATCGCGGGGTTGAGTTAGGTTTTCTGCAGCTGTTTTACGCGCAGGTAATTATATAAATGCAAAATAATGAGAATATACAAGGAGAGAAAATAATAAAATCGAAAGGTCCATTTTTGATAATTATTATGCTGCGCGTGGTACAGAGCGCATGGAAAATAGTAAGCAACACTCTACCATACATATATTGCTCTTCATGCACATGGGTCCTTCGCGAAGGGGTATCAGGTCCCAGGTTGGAGGAAGGCGCTGAGGTGATGGCAGCTTCAGACACTTTTCAAGCTAGCATCTCTAGTGCAGGTCTTTTCTCATCGGTTTTGGTTTGGTTTGTGGGGTTTAACGTCCCAAAGACACTTAGACTATGAGGACTCCGGAAATTTCGATCACCTGGGGCATGGTGTAAGTAGCCTGGGGTTATTTAACGTGCACTGATATCATACAGCACACGGGCGCCTTGCTTTTCGCTTCCATCGAAAAGCGGCCGCCGAGGCCGCGGTTCTGGGGCCGACGTAGGCCTGAAGGGGGCTGTCGACAAAGCCCCGTTGGGCCCCACTAGGGCCGATGCAGGCAGCCATTGCGTAGCTGCCGACATATTCCCCGCATTGCCAAAAGGGCACATCCCGCCCACTCCCCCCGATTGTCCTACTTTGGACAGATCCGGGCAGCCGCTCTAGATGATAATTTTTTTTTATTTCGGTTAGACCCTCAGATCAACATAGGACCAATGCGGGCTCTATAGCGCAAGCCGCGCTTGGGCTTGCCCACATTATTCTCATAGATGTCCGTCGAAGGAAATTGATGAGAAGCCCTAGTCCAAGTTTTCCCAATTAATACTTAGGCACATAATTAAGTAATTATTTCATACATCTCTGCACTTTCCAAACAGCCAAGATATTAAAGTTTACAATATTTCATAACATTATGCTAGCCTAAATGACTTCATGTGTTTAGAAAACGTTTTATTAGACATAAGACATTCACATTAGATCTCATTCAGGCTATTAAGATGGGTGTTCTGAACAGTAATATTGTGCTAAGAATTGCAGGCTGTCTACAGCAACCACATAAGGAGCAACAGTTAGCATTCAGTATGTTATACTATTTTTAGCGCAATTTGCCTGAGCGCGACAACTAAAGCCATGCATTAATTCTAACCGGCTAAACATGGCAACAACTGCTATACAAATCCTCTATAATAGTAATTTAGGGCAACGTCAAATACAAATAAAGGTTGGAAAGAATGATTACACATATTGCGCGCACGTCTTCTAGCCCCATTACGGCCGATGTGCTACCTACAGCGGTTTTGTGTTGGCAGCCCCGAATGGGCTGGGTGTTGTTTTTGAACCTAAAGCCCACTTGCTGCTGCACGTGCCTTCAAATTCTCCACAAGGGACCGATTTTGATATCATGCGGGCCTAGCTCCTGCCTTCCCCCCAATTACGGCTCATGTGGGATATAAAGCAGTTTTGTGTGGACAGCCCCAATTGGGCTGGGTGCTGTTTTTGAACATGAAGCCCACTCGCTGTTGTACGTGCCTTCAAAGTCCCCAAGTCCCCACAAGGGACTATTTTGGTACCATGCGGGCATGCCTGCCTTCCAGCCCCATTACAGCCTGTGTGGGATCTAAATCGGTTTAGCTAAGGCTGCCTCATTTGGGCTTCACGATGGCTTGCCCAAATGAAGCTCTTATTCATATTTCACCAGCCCTCAAGTAGCCCACAAGGGGCCGATTGGGGCAGCATGTGGGTATA
Organism: Amblyomma maculatum; assembly: GCF_055883805.1. Lineage (NCBI taxonomy): Eukaryota > Metazoa > Arthropoda > Arachnida > Ixodida > Ixodidae > Amblyomma > Amblyomma maculatum. The sequence goes on along the minus strand of NC_139353.1, from coordinate 95,021,134 downwards.
TCTGTTTTTTTTGCCCCACTACGGCCGATATTGGTCCCGCAAATGTTTATTGGGAACGGCCCCATTTCGCATCTATGAGGGCTTTCCCTAAAGAGCCCACAGTTAGGTTGGATTGCCCTCAAATATCCGACAAGGGACCCTTGTGATCTGGGTGCAGGAATATGCTCTGCATTGGCCCGAGCAACGTCGATATGGGACCCATGCAGCAGGAACAGGGGCAAGCCCAAATGAGGCTTGCTGCTTTTGCCCCATTGGGGACCGATGCAGGTTTTATTATGGTTGCCCAGGCCCCACTTGCCTACATCGGACCTAGTGGGACCACACATTCTGTGCTACCTGAGTAGGTACAAATAATTTTAAAAATAGAAATACAGATAGAGCCCAAAGAAAAAAAATGCTAGGGACATTAGCGAATGTAGTGAAAAGCGAAAGCCTGTGGAGTATCATCTTGTCTAGTGTTCCTGTCATCTTCAATCCCACACTTGAACGCGCGCCAAGGAACGCTACACGACAGGAGCGATGGCTTACCATCCAAACGCACACTTGTCGGAGAAAGTGTGACAGAAACAGCGCCTTTTCTCCAGAAGTTTCATCTTGTCTAGCGTTCCTGCCATCTGCGATCCCACACTTGAACGCGCGCCAAGGAACGTCACGCGACAGCCACCGCAAAAGCGGGACACACTTTGTCCACGACAGATTGAAGGCTTTCGCCTTAATTATAATTGGTTAAGGAAAGGAAAGGCGCAGTATCTATCGCATGTTTTCCTCAAAGTGTGTTTGGACGAATACACCATCGGTCCTGTCGCGTGGCGTTCCTTGGCGAGCATTCAAATGTGGCATTGCAGTTGGCAGGGACGCGTAATACCGTCTCCTCAAAGGTGGGATCCCGCAATTTCTTTTTCCTGATCGGTTGCCTCTGAGCGGGTTATAAGGCGAGCGTTACCGATTGTTGTTGTTTTTGTGGCTGTAGGAAGAAAGAAAAGAAAATGCACGGGCCTGCTACTGGCTCTGTAGCTAAGCCACCTTCGCTGCCTCGTGGGGACAGAAGAGAGACAAGAGAGAAAAGAGAAGAGGGAGAGAAAGAGGCGCGACGCAGCAGCAGCCGTCGTCCACCACCACCGAAGCGCTGGCGGGTGCAATGACGGCCTACAACAGGTAAAAATCAGTGGCAGGCTAGCCCCCGCCGCATGCGGTGGTGACCTACCTGCTCCAGCCCCGCCGGTGCAAGCTACCGTATGAACGCAACCTAAAGGTAACGTACACTCACTGAAGGCTGGAAATGGTTTCGGTGAAGGTAATTAAATATTGTTACCGTTATCATGCCGCCTTTTTGTGGCTGTGTTCCCGGCTGGGTTTGAAGCTGTTAAGAACTAAAAGCATCACATAATGCAACCTAAAGGGGAACACACCCCAGGCGAGGCATTGGTAGTTTAAGTTAACGTTGCGATTATAAAAAGCAGAAAAAAGTGGCACAATTTAAAACATAAATCCCAAAAACAGTTGCACTTAGAGGATTCGAACAGATGTTTTATTCGTTCAGGGGTCAGGTAATTACTGTAAATCCATTGCGCCAGTGAAGCTTTTTTTTTCTTTATTTCCTGTTAATAATGATATTTACAGTTGGGAAAAGTCGAAGTATAATGCCCCAAAGAGCTCTAGCAAAAGTAAGGGTTCACGAAGTTTTAAAAACGCTTTAGGTTAGCCAGTTCACTTAAAACTGGCATCCATTCAGGTTTCTCGCTTTGGGTATTATAGATGGCGGTCAGGTTGTTGATACTCTCAAAGAAATACTCCCTCGCTGAGCGAGCATCCACATCCGCGTGTCTCACAGCCAGTCTCATTCTCCAGACATTGGAGACAAAACAACCAGAATACGTTATACGGCACACCCCCTTAAATATGGACCGGCAGGAACCGTATGCCATAGGGTGTAATTGGCAAGTCTTTTTTTTTAAGTCCTTTGCAAGATATCCCACAGAGAGACTGCATCCCAGCAGTCAAGAAAAATATGGTCTATGATTTCCGGCTTATGACAAATCAAGCACGCCACCGACCGCGGAACAAAGATACCTTTTTCCCTCAACCACGGCTTAACAGGTAATGTGCCACAGTGTAATAGGAAGAACAAACGTTTTGCTGACGACCATGCTGGCATCTGCGAGGTATCTTGGAGTGTCGCTGTCGCTGGAACACTACCAGAATACGAAAGATTACTGGAATGCTGAACGTTAACGTGTCCAGTCAGAAACAACTAAGGGGGGGGTGACCTGAATCTATCAATGTTAACGCGTTCAACTGTATGCATTTTGTTCATTGTTGCGAAAGTCTGGTATGCTGTGCAAGCATTGTCTATGACGAGGGTTAGCGTTCAGAAATTTCACCGATTGCTAGCGGGTTTCGTCTGAGATTCAGTTTTGGAGAGAAGTCGTACAAATTTGTTTCGCTTGGTAAAAAGTGGAGGACTTGGTTTGGCCCATTTATGTTTACAACAAATAGTATCCAGGTTCATTTTCTTACGGAACCAAACCAACCCTTTTCTGCATGCGGTTTTCTAAGTTAGACTGAGCCAAGATTTACAAGAAGTTTTGGTGTCCTCTAGCAACTTTAAACTAGAAGACTGAGTGTTTTTTTTTGCGTGAGGTTGGTGGCTTCCTTTAACATTTTAAAAGTCAGATTCAGAATGGAATACCTAAGCGCTGTAACCCAAAAGCACTGTATAAGGACTTGCTTGATGTAATGACGCCTGTGTCGTTGTATCGATCATTACACTGTGGAAGGGAAGGCAAGGATGTCCTGAAAAGAGTAAAAACGATTGCGCCACTGAAGTAACGAGTGCTTCTGGCTTCAAATGCGCTCTTATTCATTTTTACAATATTGCGGCTATCTGTCGCCAGGTGACGCTGCTCGGAGGACACTACGTTGGGAGATGACGCATGTGCTGTATGTGGAAACTCCAGTGAAACAATTGACCATATTATACTCGACAGTAATGGCATCTATCCGGAAGTTGGTGCAGGCGCAATCACTGTTCCTGAAGCTCTGGGCTTTAGAGATAACAGTGGCCGGGTGAATAAACCGGCGGTGGAAACTAGCAAAAAACGGCTGGAAGATTGGTGGCTTAAAGGCAGAGAAGTGACATAATGTTAGTAATGTAGGAGCAAAATTTAATAAATAGAATGATGGTTTAGTTAACCATTCTAAATCAATAATTAAGATATATGGAGAAAAATGAGCATGATAGCTACTGCTACCACCCCGTTTCAAAGGGGACGCTCCTATATTCCATTCCATTCCATTCCATACCGTTGAGAGAACGGAATCACGCGGCAGGAACGTATCCTGCCTCGGCCAATTAGAACGCCCCAAAAGCGGGACACACTTTGTTCACGATAGCATGAGCGATTAAAGGCTTTCGCCTTAATAAAAAATAACAAAGCACCTGTAGAGAACCAACCAGACATTCTGACTTCTATGCTGATGCTGAATTTAAGCTGCGTAGCAAGTCCAGCCGCGATCGCCTTCATTATATCTGTAGCCACCTCTCGCATATGCATGAGATGCAGCGCTGGACACATATAGTAATTAACCGCGGATGGCATTTCGAAATCACAAAAAAAAGTGCTCGTCCGAAACAGCACTTAGCATACTCATTAAACGATAGCGAAAGCTTACCCACTTCTGCTTTTATAGCCCTTGTGAATCGAGCGCTTAAAGTGAGACCTCGACATAACTGCACGCTTCAAGGTCAATAATTTTCCTTTGAATAGTTTTCCTTCGACTAGATTGCCACCAGACCAAACATTGAAGTGCACATAAAAAAAACAAAGACGTCATAAAGTCAGTCGCACTCTGAATGCCTTTAGGCAGCGACTGCCATAATTGTTGTATGACGAATTATTATTGTAACCACAACGTCAGTAAAAGTTGGCAAACCTGAAGCCGCAGCAACTTCCTACGTAGATATTTTGGCACGTGTAGCAAAATATATTCAAAATGTATATTTAAAATGTACATGCAATAAATATACATGCGTTAACTGAGGGAACGTGGTTTAGTGTGGTAATCGGAGATTTAGGGTTGCTATCTTAAAATCAGTAATTCCTTTGCCCCGCCATTTCATTTCCTGGAGTCTTGGGCCGGACAGTAGCATGCGTAAAAAAAAATCGTGTTTTTCAAGGAAGTGTAATTATATGCAGGTATGGAGTCGTGTGATGAAAGATAATCAAAGCGGTAGTGGAGACGGAGATTCACATAGAATCCGGTTTATAAACTTTACTTCACGCTTTGAATGGTTCTGGACCTCTTACCTCTTGCTAGTTTATTTCTGCATGCCATGGCGCTCCATATTCCCACATTATGCACTTGATCATCTGTGTTCTTTTAAAGGAACGCACTCTTGTTGTTGGCAGTGCTTGTCCTTGTCGAATAAGATAGGCAGAGGCACCTGGCTTCACAAAGCTTCAAAACATATATATAAACAAGCACATGCTTCTTCTGAAATCATGGGGCTGTTCTGATGTCAGTCTTTAATTCAAACGGGCTTGCGTTAAATGTTATCTATTATTTAGAGTACCGTAAACCAGACGCTGTAGTCCGCGCTATATTTGTTCTAAACTGTTTTTATTTTGACGGTTAGTGTAAATTACGGCGTTTAGGCTAAAGACGTTACCTGGCATAACATTATCTCCTTTGTTTCTGAGCAGGCACTGGTTTTGTGAAAGCGAACGTTTATGCCATGATATCCCTTACAATTGCTAACCGGCCTCTTCATACATTAGGTTAAATTTTGCTGTGTAACGTACTGCACTAAGCAAACGAAGTTATGCTGATCTTCGTTGTCATTTGCGGATGATTAAGGAGTACATATCGTGCGGGATAACCTTTCGCTGCGCATGACACTGGCCATGGAATTCTCTACGGCAAAGGGACAACCCGTAGCGCTCGTGTAAATCTGCATTCGAGATCATCAATGTGTATACATTTAACGTACACTGGCAATGCATCCGGATGACATCGTATATTTTAAACAACTTGACAATTTTCACCACACCAGTCGAAGGATTGACCTAGTTAATGTGACTGTTTGAGATGCAACTGCCGCGCCATTTTACTTGCAGTTAAGAGGGTGCCATAATGCATACATGGATTGCCTCAGTACTTTTATTGAAGAACTTTTCCATGAAATCACATTTATTATTGATGAACTCAGTCTTTTCTAAGGATATTCAATAAATTCCTAAAGTGACTAATATAGCAAAGGAAGAAACACAAGTAACAAACAAATAAAAGGGCGGGAACGCCCGGCAGCAGAGCTATGATCTTTGAATATGATCCAGGTGACAATGTAATGCTCCTGCCATGCTGCCAGCTTAGGTAAGATAAGCAGGAATACAATTTCGTTAGACAGGCCATTTTGCAAGCGTACAACGGCAACTGTGCGCATTCTGGTGTAGATCGCATAACTCTGCACATATTTTGGCTGCTAGCGCTAAGGGTGTGCGGAGAAGTCTCATAATTTTAATTGCGCCTTCATAACATAATATTGTGAGACATATATTATAAATATGCAACAAAGAAAGCGGAATGCCTCGCAGCGAATGATGACCGGGAGCAGAGCAGCACATAGACTGAAGTTTGGAAACGGCCTAACGCTCTCACTATCGGCGCATGTGCTTCAACTAGGCGCAATGGATTCTCATTCTGCGACAAGTCCGATAAGTCAGTTTTCCTTATCTATTTTACCGGGCACTACGTCTGCAATAGACATCAAAATAATGTTAAAAAGAAAATATTGTCAAAATTTACGAGCCATCATCTCATAAGTACGTGTTCAAAAAATGCACGTAACGCCAAGGAAAATTTCGCCCTGTGCAATAATGCCCATTGTATATCTTTTCACATTAGTGTCAACATAACAAAGAAATTCGTGCCTATCAAATATCAAGTATATCCCTACTGGCTATTATCGTCTATATTACACATATATGTAGTTATCATAATCTTTCACGAATAAACGATTCTTATATTCTTCTTTCCTAGGTTCTTATTTAAGAACATCGGCCTGCTCTCCTAATCTCAGTTGAAGGCAACGACTGGTGGTGAGTAGTTATGCCACCGAGAGATGAGTTCGGAGGCGTCGGCCTGTGTCAGAACAAAGATCTTGCGCGTAAAATCTCATCAGAGGGTAGCGCAGCTAACAACAGCTAACACCTGTGTCTAGTTAGAACGGTTCACTCCACATTTAATGCCTGGTTACGTTTTCATGCAAGAACAAACTTCATCCATAGACGTTTAGTGCTGACTGAGGTAGTGCGTAGCCGCCTTCGTTAATGCGGGGTTATGCTAATAGCAGCTCTCTCGTTCCGGGGAGTTTATTGAGGATAACAATAAGTGAGCGCCAGCGGAGTTAGTGTACGCAGGGCAAGCAGACGTGCCTAAACACGTTCGTCTCCTTCTGACAAAGCACTTTCTTCCTGCTTCGGTAGTTAGTATGACCATGATAATTAGATCCATGACATTCTGCATGCCACAATTACGAATATGCACCGGTAAATTTAGTACTCAATTGTTAGAGCTAGACTAGGCCTTCATGCGGAGTCGCCTAAATATTTATCGAGCACCGAAGTCAATTACTTATTCTTCATGCTTCTTTTTATTCATCGTAGGTCTGATGCGCAGGGGGTCGCCACGAAGAGTTCCTTTTTTTAACCCAGTACCTTGCAGCCAGAACAAATTCGGCAGAGAAACTTTGAAGTCAGCAAATACACCTTGTCTTGTATGATCATCAGCAGCAATCCCGGCAAATCGAGAATGTTAACTGCTGAAGGTCAGTTAAGCAGTTGGACAGCTGAGGATGCTGCTCAAGCTTTCCCAGTCTTTGTTAAGATACGCTGAGAAACCTTGTAGTTGGTCGCTAAAAATACTGTCGAGAAATCTAATTTCAAGCAGAGCACATGGTCAAAAACAGGAATGTTTACTGCAAAATCAGTGCTATATATTGTCACGTACACGGTGACTAAGGATACCAATGATAGCAGGGGGTAGCCCAGACACAAGAACACAGCAGCACAGACGCAAACGTGCAAGCGACACTTTTTCGTCCTCTTCCACTTCGTCCTCCTTTCACACCTCAGTCATGCGCCACCTGGCAACGCTAGGTGGCATTACCCCCTCCCTCCGAAAAAAAAATGAGAAGGGCCGGTAAAAATGGTGTGAAAAGCAAGAGAGTGGTCACAGCGGGTGGCCATACGCTATCGGTGGTAGTACGGCTTCAGTCGCACAATGTGCACAATGTCCGAGCTGTGCTTTCGACGTTTTGGTTGTGTGGCACCGTCTGGGATAACTTCATAACTAAGGTCACTCACACGGCGCAACACTTTGTACGGCCCGAAGTAGCGGGAAAGGAGTTTCTCTGACAAGCCTGGACGGCGAACTGGTGTCCATACCCAGACTTGATCTCCAGGCTTGTAGTCAACCTGGCGGTGCCGGAGGTTGTAACGGTGCGCGTCAGTGGTCTGCTGCTGCCCAATGTGCACACGGGCGAGCTGGCGGGCTTCCTCAGCGCGGATGGCATATTGCTGGGCATCTGAGGATAGCTGGTCATCATCTGGGCACGGGAGCATGGAATCGAGCATGCTCTGAACTTCGCGTCCGTAAACAAGTCGAAATGGTGTGAAGCGCGTTGTCTCTTGTAAGGCTGTATTATACGCAAATGTAACGTACGGCAGCACCTCGTCCCAGGTCTTGTGCTGCACATCGACGTACATTGCCAACATGTCCGCAATCGTCTTATTCAATCTTTCTGTAAGGCCATTGCTTTGTGGATGATACGCTGTGGTTTTGCGATGGGTCGTGCAACTCAGCTCAAATATGCGGTCGATCAGCTGTGATGTGAAAGCTGTCCCTCTGTCGGTAATGACGTAGGAAGGGGCGCCATGCCGCAAGACTATGTTGTGCATGAAAAACTCTGCTACTTCGGAAGCTGTGGCATGAGGGATTGCCTTTGTCTCAGCGTATCGAGTCAGGTAGTCAGTAGCGACTACTATCCATTTGTTTCCGGCCTGCGACAAAGGGAAAGGGCCAAGGAGATCCATTCCAATTTGGTCGAACGGAATGCGGGGTACTTTAACGGGCTTGAGAAATCCGGCAGGCTTCTGGGGCGGTGTTTTACGGCGCTGGCATTCGCGACAGCTTCGTACATAGCGTTTCACTGCTGCGGAAAGTCCTGGCCAGTAATACATGTTGCGCACTCGAGCAAGAGTCCGTGAGCAACCCAAATGACCAGACGTTGGTTCATCATGGCAAGCAAGGAGAATATCCTCACGGAGCTCGCATGGCACTACCAGAAGGTAAGTTCTGTCTTGGCTCTGGGAGTTTCTTTTATACAATACGCCTTGCCGTATGCAGAAGGAACCAAGGTGCCGAGATAGGTGTCGAGGCAGAATCGTATCACGCCCTTCCAGATAATCGATGAGTGGAAGGATGTCTGGATCAGCTCTTTGTCGATCCCTGAGCTCAGATGCGCTGAGGGCTCCTAGAAAACCGCTATCGTCATCGGCTGTAGTATCGCCAGTGTCAACGGGTGCTCGTGACAGCGTGTCGGCGTCTTCGTGTTTGCGGCCGGACTTGTAAACAATGGTTATGTCAAACTCCTGAAGACGTAAACTCCAGCGTGCAAGTCGTCCAGATGGGTCTCGCAGATTTGCCAGCCAGCACAAACAATGATGGTCGGTGACGACTTTAAATGGCCGGCCGTAAAGATAGGGACGAAACTTCATAGTAGCCCATACGACCGCCAGGCATTCCTTTTCTGAGGTGGAATAGTTCATTTCGGCACGAGAGAGAGTGCGGCTGGCATAGGCTATTACTCGCTCAAACCCGTCTTGATGCTGAACAAGAACCGCGCCGAGACCGATACTACTGGCGTCAGTGTGTACCTCAGTGTCAGCCGCTTCATCGAAGTGCGCCAGAACAGGGGATGTTTGAAGGCGCTCACGAAGCAAAGAGAAGGCCATCTGCTGCTCAGAGTTCAACACAAAGGAGGTGTCCTTCCTTGTAAGGCGCGTCAGAGGTTCTGCGATCTGAGAAAAGTTCGCAATGAAACGCCGATAATATGCGCACAGGCCGAGGAAGCGCTGAACAGCCTTCTTATTAGCTGGAACGGGAAATCGTGCGACGGCAGCAGTCTTATCGGGATCCGGGCGCACCCCATCAGCGCTTACAACATGGCCGAGGAACTTGAGTTCTGTATACCCGAAGTGGCATTTCTGGGGCTTCAGCGTGAGATCAGCAGAACGGAGGGCTTCCAGGACAGCTCGAAGGCGTTCGAGGTGTTGATCAAATGTTTCGGAAAAAACAACTACATCGTCCAAGTACACAAGACAGATCTGCCACTTGAGGCCAGTGAGGACGGTGTCCATCATCCTTTGGAATGTAGCTGGGGCAAAGCACAATCCAAATGGGAGTACTTTGAATTCATATAGGCCATCTGGAGTGACAAATGCGGTTTTTTCTCGGTCTCTTTCGTCTACTTCGATTTGCCAATAGCCGCTTTTTAAATCAATAGATGAAAAATACTTCGCACGTCGCAATCTGTCCAGTGAGTCATCGATGCGCGGCAACGGGTATACATCTTTCTTTGTCACATTATTCAATTTCCGATAGTCGACGCAAAATCGAAGAGTGCCGTCTTTCTTTTTGACAAGGACTACTGGTGAAGACCACGGACTTTGTGAAGGCTGCACAACACCATCATCCAGCATCTCCTGAACTTGCGTCTGGATCACTTCTCGTTCTTTGGCAGACACACGATAAGGCTGCTGTCGTATTGGGCGAGCGTCGTCATAAGTAATGATGCGATGTTGTGTGATGGGCGTTTGACGAACCTTCGAGGAAGAAGCAAAGCAGTGCTTGAAGTCTAGCAGCAGTTGCTCTAAAGCCCGCCGTTTCTCCTTTGACAAGTGACAGTTAATGTCGATGTTGTCAAGAGATGGCTCGTTAGTTTCTACTGCCGTGGATGCAAAACAGACCGGATCGTGCGCAACATGGTCAGCAAAAGCGATAGCAGTCCCCGGGAACAAGTGTCGGTACTCATTAGAAAAATTTGTGACAAGGAGTGCAGCCCGGCCATTGTGAAACGACAATAAACTTCGGGGAGCGCAAATGCCATGAGCAAGCAGGAGTGTATGGTTCGCCTCCGCTACAGCATCACCGGTACGGAAATCGTCACAGGTAACTTCCACAAGAGCACTGCTTCGCGGCGGCAGCGAGACGCTCTCAGCGGAAACACGAAGTGCGTTATTGCAAGGACTGCTACTATCTTGTTCGGTAGATTGTCCCATCGAAAACGTGACGAGCCTATTTCGCAGGTCGATAACTGCTCCGTACTCCCGCAGAAAGTCAATGCCGAGGATAAGGTCACGGGAGCAGTCACTTAAAACAACGCAACTAACGACGAACGTACGTCCGTTAATCTGAATGCGAGCCGTGCACATCCCCTTTGGAGTAACTATATGACCGCCGGCGGTTCGAAGGCACACACCTGGCCAAGCAGTGAGCACCTTCCTCAAAACAGTCGCCATGCGACCACTCAAAATTGAATAATCGGCACCGGTGTCCACTAAAGCATTGACCGTAGTGCGACCGTCTAAAATAACCGGAATGTCCAGAGAAACGCTTTTCGCTTCCCTAGGTGACGGTACCAGCAGCTCGCGGTCGGATCGAAGCGGCGACGACGGGAGGTCTTCAACGCAGCGACTACCAGCGGCCTCGCCCCCGAAGGTCGCTGTTTTCAGTTTTCCCGACCAGGGCTAGACGAGCGGCCTTGGTCCTCTCGCGAGGAACCGTGAGTGAACGAGGAGGAGCGCCTTGGCGAAGGGGAGCGGGGCTGACGCTGCGAACGAGATGAACGCTGCTCCGCCAGGTACTCCTCAATAACTCGGGGTCGTTGACCAAACCGGGGAGGAGGCGAGTCGATGCGGAAGCCGTGGAGACCGAGGCGTCGATACGGACAATCCCGGTAGAGATGTCCTGGTTCACCGCAGTGGAAGCAAAGCGGACGGCGGTCAGGCGTGCGCCAAATGTCGGCTTTGCGTCGGGGCAGCGGGCGATTGTCGAAGTTCTGCACTGGCTGCACCGAGGGCAGCGGAACTGTAGGTGACGCGAGAATGGGCGGTGGTGAAGGGGGAGCCTGACTCTGCAGAACTTCCGCATATGTGGGACGATTGTCGGTCCCCGACAGCAATGGCGGGCTCGGAACTACAGGCGAAAGAGGGCTCTTGAGTGCCTGCCGCACCTCCTCCCGCACTATAGCAGAAACGGAAGATGGCGATTGCTGCAGAGGGCTCCAGAACTTGCTTAGTTCTTCGCGCACGACGCTGCGAATCAGTTCGCGCAATGCATCGGGATGCCGCTCTGAAGATGCAAATGATTCCGCGGTTGTGCGTGTATGAAAAGGTCGGTCATAAGCCACGGCACGTTGGTGTAGCACCTTTTCCATTGTGGTGGCCTCCGCAAGGAATTCGTTTACAGTCGAGGGTGGGTTTCGCACAAGGCCTGCGAACAACTGCTCTTTCAAACCCTGCGTCAAGTGCCTGACCTTTTTTTCCTCGGACATGGCGGGATCGGCTCGCCTGAAGAGGCGCGTCATGTCCTCGACGTATGCTTGGACACTCTCATTCGGCCTTTGGATGCGAGAGTGAATGGCACGTTCTGCATGCTCGCGACGATCTGCGCTAGTGTAAGCCTCGAGCAGTTGACGACGGAATTCCCGCCACGAAGTTAAAGCTTGCTCTCGGTTCTCGTACCAGATACGGGCGCCGTCCTCAAGGCTGAAGTAGACGTTCCTTAGTTTGGTAGCATCGTCCCACTGGTTGAATGCAGCGACACGTTCAAACTGAAGGAACCAGTCCTCCACATCCTCAAAGAGGTCCCCATGGAAAGTCTTCGGTACCCGAGGGGCCTGAAAGGTGTAGTTACAGGCCGGTGCGAGGCCCGTCACCTGCTGCGCAGGAGCACTAGATGTCATGGCGGCGGGTGCTGGCTGAAACTCCGGAGACAGTCCCTGGAGCCGTCGACTAGAGCGATGCACGGGGGTGTCCAATGGTACAGGGCTGGCTCGACGTCTTGTAGATGGAGATTCTTGCATAGGCGATCGTTTTACCCAGCAGCTCCACCAGAATGTCACGTACACGGTGACTAAGGATACCAATGATAGCAGGGGGTAGCCCAGACACAAGAACACAGCAGCACAGACGCAAACGTGCAAGCGACACTTTTTCGTCCTCTTCCACTTCGTCCTCCTTTCACACCTCAGTCATGCGCCACCTGGCAACGCTAGGTGGCAATATTTACTTTAAATGCCGCTGACGCACAATTTTGGGCAGAACCCGTACTTTAAGCTAAACGATCTCCATACTTCCTATGGACACCAACAAGCCTCTTTCCAGGGGAACATTGCCGGTAAATATACTGAATCGTGAAAAATCATAAATTTTCTTGACTATTGCTGTGCTCTCCGTTGTGAAGAAAATCTACTTTAATCAAAATAGAGAGAGAATCAATTTTATTCACTTTAGTGTTGCGTGCTGGTCCTTAGAGTCAATTTAGTCCAACATCGGGACAAGTGTATGTGAAAAGCAATTTCACGCGGCGTTGCATTGCATTGTCGCTGGCGTTCTCTTTTTGACGAATAATACTGTTACCGTTATAACATTCAATGGTGTTTAGGCCTCCTAACTGCGTGTTTAGGCCTCCTGTTTAGGCCTCCCTAACATCATGAAAAAGCGGCACCAAGAAGCCCCAAACCACGCGAAAGAGCGCTAAATTCTTTATTTGCATCAAAAAAGTAAGTTTTCCGAATTGTTATTTGATTTTTCAGCAATATAACCCATATCACATTTATATGACAGGGCACTTTTTTATCATATCACTAAACGTCTCGCCGCAGCGGTAGAGTGGTCAGAGCGCTCGAATGCTTTATGCAGGAATGTGGAATCAATTCCCCGAAGCGGCGGCCGCTTTTCGATGGAAACGACAACCAAAGCGCCCATGTGGAGCGCGACGTCAGTGCACGTGAATGAAACCTAGGTGGTCGAAATTGCCGGTGCACTCTACTACGGCGTCTGACTGGTTCTCCGACGCTAAACTACATCATCATCATCATCATCATCATCATCATCATCATCATCATCATCATCATCATCATCATCATCATCATCATCAGCCTGATTATACCCACTGCAGGGCGAAGGCCTCTCCCATATTTCTCCACTTAACCCGGTTCTGTGCTAGCTGCATCCACTTGACCCCTGCGAACTTCTTAATCTCATCCGCCCACCTAACTTTCTGCCGCCCCCTGCTACGCTTTCCTTCCCTTGGAATCCAGTCTGTTACCCTCAGCGACCATCGGTTATCCTCTCTTCGCACTACATGTCCTGCCCATGTCCATTTCTTCTTAATTTCCACGGAATGTCGGCTAAACCACATAGTTAAAACTAAACCAGCTATTAACTAATCATTTCGAACTATGAAAGCTTTTCTTCTCAAGAATATTTCGAATGCCTTCTTGTAGATTTAGTAAGAGTTTAAAAAACACTACTTTTTTCGCTATAAGCTACCAAATTCAGGCACTTGTGCTCACACAGAAACGCCGCCTACTTCGGCCTGGATTTGTAAGCACTCTCTCGACGACTTCCCGCTCTAAATGCCAGTAATTGGCTCCATTCTAGCAAGGCTGCCAACGTACACTTCCATATAGTGCTAAATTTTTGGCTTGCGTTTGCGACCCGTTCGTAGCTTTACCACTGTGCGCTGATAGTGCAGTTGGGATAATTACGATGAGATTCACAGTTTCCGTTCACGCCAGGTGCACTGCTTATATTAACCACGTTATAGTTGACTGAACATGCTTCAAACTTCTGCATTCTATCAAAGCAAAATGAGCATAGCTTGAGGAAATTGGACCAGCTCGAAGAAGTAATTTCTGGGCGGACATACGGGTGCTTGTACAGTTCGTCTCAGAATGCAGCAGTACTCTGATACTTGTTCCAGCTGACGAGAGTGGGCTTCTTCCACTGCAGTTGAATGGCCCCGATTATTACGCGTAGCACTTGTGACTTCCGCAAGGACATCGAATACTATTTCACTGTAGAAAGCGGGCTCATCTGAAACTTCCGTAATCAGGATTTATAATGGTGCAGATACTCTTTCCTAATATTCTGCACAGACTTGATCCCAGTCCGCAAAACCCCACGTCCGCCTTTAGGAGACAAAACATATTAAGTAATTCACCATAAATAAATTCAAGAAATATACGGCAAAACACGTTCTTGGGCTGGTTGGTGCATTGCATGAAGAAAGCCTAACCAGCAAAGAAGACGCACACGGAAAAAAACCGAGACCTGTATTTCGCGGTAGTATTTGCCATCTCTACATCTCAGCATGTCATGGGCTAACAGTAGTACCTTCTCGCAAAAGTGGGTATAATTTAAATGTTATATAAACTATTCTTAAGGAAATATGTGGGACCACCGAAAACAGCCAAAAAGGGAACAATACCTAAAACCCGCTAAATTGCCACCTCCTGCAATACATTTTTACCCCTCTAAACAGCAAAAGATTCCTACAAATATAGAAAAAAAACACTACCTTGGCGATACTTATATTTATTTCTTTACAGTAGGCCATTTCGCTATATAATTACGAAAGCTGGTATTTATCACAAAATCTGACACGCTGTACAGTTAGTCAGGTTCAATATAATGCACCTACTCGACGGTGGTTCGAGATATATGTGGTACATGTTCACGTTTTCTTCCTAAAAGTTTTCCTGATATGCAAAAGTGTTTTTGTGGCGCCGCTAGGGTACGCTTCGGTCGCTCTTTTTTCCATTCCCGGGTGAGAGAGAACCTACAAGTTATCACGGTCTTAAGAGACCCCAGCGTCTGTTCGCGCGCAAGCATGCATTTGAACTCATAGCACATCGCGGTCGACCTGCACTGCGAGTTCTAACTCCTCAAAGAACAAAGGAAGACATGCACACTTTTATCTGAAATCTTTACAGCCCCGCGGCTAATACATGTGCATTCGGTAAGAAATGCGATGCTCACAAATATACAAAAATTTGGTAAGAAGAGCGAAAAGCATTTAATACAGAAAAGATGGATGAGTGTCGATGATAGTCTTTCAAGTCGCTTTTATGTGCTTCAGTAGCCGAACTCAAAGTTTCGTCGCGCGGCGGTAGTGTTGCACTTCTCGCGCGGCTGTTAACAGTGAAATGTCGGGACGACGCCAAGGCGCAGATGCTCGGTCAGCTTTATGTGCGCATGCTTCAGACGTGTTTCGCGAGGTGGTATTTCGAGAGGACAGAAGCGGTATCACTGTAGTAGAATGGAGTAGGAGGTACTGTTGTGGCGTACCGTTGCCACAGCAGTATATGCGAGACATTAAAGGCAGAAACCCACATGTAAAACACCAACTGACTCATCTCTGTCACTGTCCGCAAGGCTCGGCCAAACCAAAAGTCGCATTCTTAGACGTTATAGCGTTCTGTACAGAAGAACAAAGACCAAGTTGTCACTTTTACGTAAACAAAGAAATGTCGCCTGTTATGTAAGAGACCTAATCGTTGAAATTTGTAGTGCTACGGAACGAAGAGGCGTCCGTGTGCTGTGTGATGTTAGTGCACGTTAATGAACCCCAGGTGGTCGACATTTCCGGAGTCCTCCACTACGGCGACTCTCATAGCCTGAGTCGCTTTGGGACGTTAAACCCCACAAACCAAACCGAAACACGCCGAATCAACCAATAATGGGCATGTGACGTCCTTGAGTTTTACGTGCAAATATGCCGTAACGAATAGCTACCTATTCATTTCCGAAACTAAAGAGAATGGGCCGGGAAAGCAAACTTTTGGCTTGTAAGGGATCTTTTCTTAGAAACTGGCTCACATATTTTCGCACAATGCTCGATTATGAAAGCGTGTAACTCGAGCCGTACAACAACGTACCTGCGCCTCAACGCCACTTATACGAATACCTCATTCGCACCCCAGGTTTTATTAGTCCAAATCTAATATTCTCCAAGAAATGAAGCGCAAGCAATGCGCAATGAACCATATATATGAAAGAAAGAGTGAGCGCAATTTCAAAGAGTTTTAATTTTTTGTTCCTTAAAATCTTGCACCAGTTGCGGCGTAGCGATTGCAGCATGCATGCTGCTAACAGTACAGGATTACTCAACCTCGCAGCAAGCTGCAATACCAGAATGGTAGCGGGAGGATGACTACCACCTTAGTGATAAGAAAGGAAAAAAATAAATGTTCGGGTAAAAATTTCAGCCTCACTTTTCCGTTTATGTACAGTTCATAATTATTTAGCATGTTCTGAAATTGCACATTACACGACGAAATTGCGGTCTGGTATGTCGGTTGGTTTATTGGGCTAAATTCCCAAACGATACAGGCTACGAAAGACGAAAAGTGAAGTAAAATTCGACCACAAAGTATTTTTACCATGTACTGACATCGTACAGTGCACGGACAGCTTGTGGTTGGTAGGTTTATAGGACTCAGCTTTCCAATGCCACTCGAGATAAGAAAGACGCCGTATAAGAAGAATGTTACGACCGGCTGTTTTAGGGAGTAGCACTACTAGCAGCAATCACAGATTTCGATATGTCTGTCCGAAGCCGCTCACTCTGTCCCTTTACGAGAACTTGAATTGGAGGAAGAGAAGTTGGCGACGTGCGCGTCGCTCGGTTCAGCACTGAGCGGCCGCAGAGCTGCAGCAGAAGCCACTCTCTCTCTCTCTCTCTATCTGTCCCTTTGCCTCTACGTGAACTTGAAGAGGAGGGAGAGGAAGAAGGGACGCCCGCATCACGCGACGTAACACTTAGGGAGCAAAGCGGCCGCATAGAAGCACCCAGTAGGAGAGGGGCGTGTCTGTTGCGGGCGTGGCAGCCGTCACTGCTCAGCGTTGCACAAGCTTGTGTTACTTCAGAGTGAGCAGTCGTGTAGGTCGCTTTGCGCGTCCGCAACTTCGTCATTTCTCCCCTTGCATCAGTCATGCCTCAGCCTTCACGGACAGCAGACGTTCACGCGAGGTGCTCCCTGGCCGCAGCTCCGAGCTGGTCGCCGCGTCATGAAGCAGCTTGCGCTCCCCTCCGTTCTTTAACTGGCGTGTTTCCCTCTCTCTTATCTCTTTCTCTCTCCCTATGATCCCACCCCAGACCTTTCGTGCGCAGAGCAGTGCATTGTAAACGGGTACATTGTGCCTGCTTTCGCTCATTTCTGAAGACAGTGCAAGGAAAGCTGAGAACGCAGCTGCGCCGCTTGTTTGCTCCGCGTCGCAATTGATAATGCCGGGTGTCTGGCACTGCGGCGCAGGTTCGCCGTGCTCGACGTACTGAGTACAATGGTTACGCAGGCAGCACGATCGTGAATTTACTGGTTCTGATACTGCAGCTAAACGGTGCAAGAATCTAGAAGCACGAAGGATCAGGAAACGTGCCGAGAGTGCTCAGGAAACTGCTCAAGACACTGAGCGTCGTCGTGAAACGGATACCGAAGCGAAGAGGAACAAACTTGCGGTAGAAACTCCAGGACAACGGGCTGCTAGACTGCAAGCGATGGAAAGGTCTAGCAGGAATAAGCAGTACTACGCACCTACTTCGCATTTGAATAACTATTCAAATCTGCCGTAATTTTGTTTTATAACATGCACAGTACACGGGCCTCTTGCAATTGGCGCGTCGGTCAGTCAATTGGTGAGTAGATTTATAAGGTTAACTTCCCAAAAGCTCGGAAATACGTCGTAGAAAAAGAACGCGCGTCCCCCGAAATTTTTAGCATGCACGGACATCGCACAGCACACGCACATCTCAGGGTCGGTCGATAGGTCGGATAGTTTGTTGGTTTTTTGGTTTATAAGGCTAAATTTCGCAAAGCGACTCAGGCTACGATAGAAGGCATTGAGGTGGGAATAGCGATCACGTGAGGTTTAAAACATGCACTGACCTCGCACAGCATACAGACACCTGGCGGTCGGTCTGTCAGTTGGTCAGTTTAGAGGACTTAACTTCCCAATGCGATTTGGGCTAAGGACGGCACCGTAGTTGAAATATAGGCCACCTATAATATTTGGCATGCACTAAAATCTTCCAGCAAACGGGTGCCTTGTTTTTTTTTTTGGCTCAATGAAAAAGCGGCCACGTTGGGATTGATACCGCATCCTTAGGTTCAGCAGTCGAGTGCCTAAACACGGAACTACTGCGGAGGGGGGGGGGGGGGGGGAATGATGCTTTGTGCTGGCTGCTGCTACAATGAACGTTTTAGTTTTGCACCAGCAAGTACCTCGATATGCAGCGCCAGGCGAAATAAAGCTAATCGTTACTGATGCGCATGAATGCTTTGGCGCAAGACAGAAAAGAACAACGTCAGAGGCCTTGTGGAAGCCGTTTTTAGTATACAGAATACAAAGCTAATAGGCGGAGATTTTTTGTTTAACACAAAGAGGTGAAAATAGAAGTATATAACGTTTCCTGGTGAGCCACTAATAGTTTTATTGCAAAATTTAGGCGTAGGTCCTATATATATTTGTGTCGCGTCTCTATCACTTTGCCTGCACTATAATTCCTTCATGAAAGCTTCTTAAACGTACGCTTGATGTCTGCTCTGTGCGATTATTATTCCATTATTAGACTTCACACACATACACAGGCAATTTCAGAGAACTATTCCGTAATAGGTGCGGTGGGGAAATTCTCCACTGTTACATCGAAACAGGCCTTCGTTGAACTCTGATTCTTCTATAATGAAATGAAATCACGAATAGTAGATGGAAAATACACAATATATTTCTGTACAAAGACATTCTTTGCGGCTCTTTAATGTCTTTGTTAAATCCCCAAAAGATAGAGTTGAACTAACGTCGCCTGCCTTGAGGCTAACGGAAGCGGGAAACTTTTTCGTGGCCGATGTTTTAAGCCTTTATTAACATTTTCATTCCAGCTCCTCGAAGCAACTTTGCAAAAACTGGAATGGGGCGCACCGAGAAGAAAGACTGCAAGGAACATAGAGCATTACGCACTGCTTAACACGTCACAAATTTGGTTTATATGCGCGCCTTCGCACTTGGCTTCATTCTCACGAATTTCTGGCAATAATTGGCTGGACTGAAGTAAGTAGGGAAACATTTGACTTGGCCGAAACGACCTCCAATAAATACAAAATCTAGTTAAGCCAAGCCTATATGGGTCAGCAGCTTAAACACAGCAAGGTCTTCTTCAATAAATAAAAAAGGATACCGGCAATCTCTAGGCTAATTGAGCGTGTCAGGTCTCCAGCAATGAACTTCGAGACTTGTGGAACGCTGAGCGAACAATGGAAATAAGGAAACACAAATTATTGAAGAATGCAGCACGTTATTAAGAAAATAGCCCTATATTTCAATGAAGTTTCTTTGGTGAGAGCTCTGGGGCGCCTAGAGTTTTTGCAATGGAATCACATCTGAAATCTGCGCCTACTGCGCCATAACGAAAAGGGTCGGCCATAATTATTTCCACATAGAGAGGTTGACACGCTTGCCAAAGAGAAGGTCTGAGGAGGAATTAGTAAAAGGGGAAAAGAAGGAACAGCGACAGCTAGTGAGGTGTGCCATCGCGAGAAAGTATAACTTATGTCGCCAAAAGATCTTGGGTTTGATGAGGCATGTCTGGAATATAGGCTTTGCATAGTGTATATTCTCAGAAAGAAGGCGTGCTATTCTTAGTAGGCCATGCCACCTACTGAACAGCAGAAAACGTGCGACCGTTCTCTTGTAAATGTTTGTAACTTGCGTTCAGAGCTTACTTCATTTCTTCTTTTTTTTTCTTTCAATGATTTCCATAAACCCACATGTCCGATCCTCCATTGGCAAACTCCTGTTCTGGCGAGGGAGCGCATTGCTGGAGGTGCTCATCGGCATCAGGTCACACCCCAAACTACATATTTCGTATGTTGTGAGAAAATGGCAAACAGCTATTAACACTTTTACTTAATTGATTTGAGCTTAATAATAATTTCTTACGTATTTCGTTAACTTACAGAGAGTGTTGTTCTACGTTGTTCAATTCGCATGAATATACCACTTGTCATAAATTACAATTTATTCTTTCTGCTGGCGCTGCTCTTCTTACATACGATATAAAATTGTGAGCATTGTAAGGAGCTTCATCTTGGGACCGGTGAACGTGCTGCTTCATTTTCGTCCTGCTCTCTCTTGTATATACCATCGTCATCGCTGAGTGTGGCTTGCTACAGTGTGCGACCTGGGCTTCAGGTCTGCAATAAACCTGATCCGCCAAGCCCGACCGAACACATGGTGGAGGTGCGCCTTGATTTCCCTGCTGCTTCGTCAAATGCATCTACCTGGAGCTCCGTTCTCGCCGCCGTGTGACCTCGACCACCATAGTCGTGACCCAAGAGGGCCACGCCGCTGTTCTGGGTTCTTTCAACTCCACTCCAGCTCCCGTTGCCACTTGGACTGTGAGTAGCCGTCAGCGCGATCCGCAGATGTTCGCCGGTCTCCGCGGCGACGATGCTGATGACTGGCTCAACAGCTATGACCGGGATAGCGCTTTTAATCGGTGTTACGATTCTCCTAAACTAATTAATGTGTCCTTTTACTTGACGGATCAGGCGAAAACGTGGTTCCTAAACCATGAATCGACGACTCCGGACTGGGCTTCCTTCAAAAAAATATTACGCCAGCTTTTCTGCGCTCCTACTGTTCGCACGGAATCCGCCAAGAATAAGCTAGATGCCCGACTTCAGCTGTCCAATGAGACCTATACTTCTTATATAGAAGACGTTCGCGCACTTTGTCGGCGTATAAATGACACCATGCCAGAGGCCGAGCGGGTTCGGCACGTCCCTAAAAGTATTGGGCCACTCTCCTTTAACGCCCTGGCTGTAGAGAACCATACCACCATCGACGCCATCATATCAAGTTGTCAACGCCTGGACGAACTACAGTCAATGCGCCTGCAGCCTGATCCCACTTCATTTGGTTCCACTGCCGACACCGACCTCCGCGCGCTTATCCGCGTATTAATTCGTGAAGAGCTCTTGGCTCATGGGGATTTGTGCCCCCCTGCATCTGAGCCACATTCTTCAAGTGCCGGCCTGCGTAGCATTGTCTATGACTTCTTCCCCCATACACCGGCCGCACCTACCACCTGTCATGTGTCAACATACGCTCAGGTCACGTCCTTGCCACCTGCGTTTGGAGCGCCTACGCCACCGGGGCCTACCACGGCTCTTGTCGCCGCATTGGCACCACCTACCGCGGGGCAGACTTACTACTCCACCCGGGCGCCCAGCCCTCCCTGTTAGTTATTGCAGCGGGTACCGAGGCCGTATTTTCCGTTTCTGTCATCGCAGACTCCGAAATGAAAACGGCTTATGCGACTAATTGGAAACAGACTACCCTCCTCTCTTCTCCGGCTCTAACCACCGTTCATTCCCTGACTATCCCCGACATTCATCCACCCCGCAAGAAAGTCCCGCTCCGCCTGGTGGTTACAGGCCTTCAAGACGCCGTTCTCCTTCGCCTTTTCGCCGATCAACCTCGCCGCTCCACCAAGCTCCTCTGACGCCCCCCTCCTATTGAAAAACTGACCACTGCAGTTTAGGAAGGAAAACTGCACTCTTCGGCCATCCCAAAAATAATCCGGAACATCCTTCCGGGTTGGGTTGAAGGTTTACCTGCTGAGACTTTGATTGACACGGCTGCCGCTGTTTATGTGATTTGCACTGACCTGCGTTGCTGCTTGCGAAAAGTGAAAACTCCTTCCGATGGGCCTGATCTCCGTGGAGCTAATGGTGCAATCATTAGGCCATCTGCTAAGTGTACCTTGCGAGTTCTTTTTGACGGTGTCCGCCACTTCGTACAATTTGCCGTGATGCCACCGTGCGCTCACCCAATTTTAGACTGGGATTTTCTGTCTGCCGCATCAGCTGGCATTTCGTGTGGTGACAGAGCCATTTACATGAACGAGAACGATCCGTCTTCTCAGCCCCCCGAGCCCCGTCATCGCCTGCTTGCCGCTACTGACTCGGTGTTAAGCCCTGGATGCCAACAACTTGTCGCGCTTACTTCTACTGACATTGATAACGGGGATATGCTAATCGTGACTTCTGATCTCCATCTAACCAGTGGAATCGCGTTACCACGACGTCTTTTCGGTTGAAGCAAGGCACAACGCTTGTCGCTGATTTGAACACGTCCCCAGCGCCCACTGTGCTGACTGAAGGGACTTATTTTCCTTGTGCCCTGGACATTCAACCGGTGTCCCTCACCGCCCTTACCGCCCCCTCTTCCTTACGAGCAGCTTCTTCCGATGCCTCCCTCTGTGTTCTCTTTGCCACCATCTTTCCAAACCTTCCTGCGTCTCGCCGCCAAGCATATCAGGAATTACTTAAAAAACACCAAGCCTCTTTTGACCTCACTTCTCCGACCTTGAGCCGAACTTCCTCTGCAGGGCACCGCATCATTTCAGAAAGTACTTCTATTGTTAGCCGCCGCCTTTACCGTTTTTCCTTATCACAAGGCAAAATCATAGAAGATAACCCTAATGAAAAACCAGAAGTTCTACCGGGCAATAACCTCACAAAATCTCACCAAATCGCATAGACTCTCATACGGTGGACATCATTATCACTAAAACATTTCGCATAATTTATGATAATGTACAAATATCTATGAGATCTTATGCAATTACATGCGATTTGTATTCAAATAATCAAGCAGGTTTTCGGAAACGATACTCTACTATCGATTATATCCATACCATTAACCAGGGGATAGAAAAATGCTCGGAATATAACCAGCCCTTATACATAGCATTAATTGATTACGTAAAAGCATTTGCCTCAGTTGAAACCTTGGCGGTGATGCAGGCATGGCGAAACCAGGGGGTAGACGAGCCGTAAATGAAAGTGCTGGAAGATATATATAGTGGCTGCACAGCAACCATAGTTCTGCATAAAGAAAGTAACAAAATTCTCATAAAGAAAGGTGTTCGGCAAGGAGACACAATCACCCTAGTACTACTCACAGCTTGCTTAGAGGAAGTATTCAGAGACTTGGAATGGGAGCATTTAGGGATAAGGGTAGATGGAGAATACCTCAGTAATCTGCGATTTGCTGATGACATTGCCTTGCTATGCAACTCGGGGGATGCACTGCAAGTAATGGTTGATGACCTAGACAGAAAAAGTAGAAATGTAGGATTAAAAATCAATATGAGAAGACTAATGTAATGTTCAACAGCCTCGTGAAGGAACAGCAGTTTACGTTAGGTAGCGAAGAACTGGAAGTAGTAGGCGATTATGTCTACTTAGGACAGGTAGTAACCGCACCATGAAAAGAAGAATAAGATTGGGATGGAGCGCATATAGTAAACACTCGCAGATTATGACTAGCAGCTTACCGGTATCGCTCAAAAAGAAAGTATACAACACTTGCATCTTACCTGTACTCACCTATGGGGCTGAAACGTGGAGGCTAACCAAGAATGTTCTACTTAAGGTGAGGACAATTCAGAGGGTTATGGAACGAAAAATGGTAGGGGTAACATTAAACGTGCAGAGTTGGTCAGAGAAATGACTCAAGTTGCTGACGTTCTTGGGGAAATTAAGAAGAAATGGGCCTGGGCAGGACATGTAGTGCGAAGAGAGGATAACCGAGTGTCGATTAGGGTAAAAACTGGATTCCAAGGGAAGGAAAGCACAGTATGGGGCGGCAGAAAGGTAGGTGGGTGGGTGAGGTTAAGAAGTTCGCAGGGTTCAAGTGGATGCAGCTAGCACAGACGCGGGTAAATGGAGAAATATGGGAGAGGCCTTCGCCCTGCAGTGGGTACAGTCAAGCTGATGTTGATGATGATGATGATACAATTTTTTTTAGAATTAAGTGAGATTGTGTGAGAGAATGTGAGCTAGGGCATTGCCTCATACAATTTTTTCAGTGGGGAAAGTGATTGATTTGCTCCGACGAGACATTATTCGGCCCTGAGCTAGCCCCTGGTCATTTCTGGCCGTCTTGGGAAAAAAAAGGATGGGTGCGCGCGATTTGGGTTGATTACCACGCACTTAACAAAGTTAGTTGCAAAGATGTTTACCTTATGCCACGAATTGATGACTCCCTCGACTGTCTTGAGGGCGCCGCATATTTCTCCACTTTCGATGTGAGTTCCGGTTACTGACAGATTCCGATGCACGAAACCGACAAAGAAGAAACCAAATTTGCTACTCCCGATGGGCTTTACGAATTCAATGTCATGCCTTTTAGACTTTGTAATACCCCCGCTACATTCAAGCGCATGATTGACACTGTTGTTAGAGGACTTAAATGGAAAACATGTTTGTGCTATCTGAACGATATAGTTATTGTCTCTGCGACTTTTTCTGATCATTTATGCCGCTTTGATTAAGTATTATCGTTCCTGGCATCCACCGGTCTCCAGCTGAACACAAAAACGTGTAATTTCGCCAAGAAAGAAACCAAGATCCTGTGCCACCTCGTCAGCCGCGATGGCATTTTTTTCAGACCCTTACAAGCTTGCTTGCAGTTTTGAACTTTGCACGCCCTCAGCGAACTAAGGATCTACGCAGTTTTCTTGACCTATCTTGATACTTTCGCAGTTTCATTCGCAATTTCGCTACCATTGCTGCCCCCCTACACCACCTTCTTACTGATCATACTACTTTCAACTGGTCCGAATAATGCGAGAAAGCTTTTCAAACCCTCAAGAATGCCCTCACTTCGGTCACTGTTCTCGCTCACTTCGACGACACTGCTGCCTCCATTGTCAACACCGACGCCAGCAGCCTTGGTATCGGCGCTACTTCTGCAGCGTGATAGCGCTTTTTGGGAGAAGGTAATTGTGTTTGCAAATCGAACGCAACTACACCATCACTGAACAAAAGTGCCTCGCCGTCGTTTGGGCAGTTCAGAAATTCCGACCCTACCTCTACGGCCGCCATTGCATGATAGTTACCGATCACCACGCTCTCTGTTGGTTATCCACCCTCAAAATTCGTCTGGAAATCTGGGCCGTTGGATTCTGCGTGAAGGAATACACCTTCGATGTGACATACAAATCGGGTCGCAAACATCAAGATGCCAATGTTCTATCCTGTTGCCCGCTTCCAAAATCACCACCTAGTGCTTCTTCGTTCCTTCCTGCGTGCGCCCTCGACGTCCCAATGTCGTCCAGGGCTCCAAACATCACCAGTGCTCTTCCTTTCGCTGCTCCAGATTGCTACGCCATTATTTAACACCAGTGAGCAGATCCCTACTGCCGTTCTCTAATCCACTGTCTTACCGGTGTTTCTCGCCCTTCTGCAGCTAGGATGCGCAGGCCACTTCGAAAGTTCAAATTTGACAACGGCGTGCTCTCCCTTTATATTTATTGCTCTGAAGGCATCCGTTGGGTCCCCATTATCCCGAGAGCGTATCGCACCCATATCCTGGCGGCTCTCCATGATGATAATACAGCCACTCACTTAGGCTTTGACAAAACTTACCACCGCGTGAAAGCCCGTTTCTTCTGGCCAGGACTCGCCTCAAGCGTGGCAAAATACGTCGCCTCCTGTATGCTAGGCCAGTGCCGCAAACGGTCGATTTTATTTCCTGCTGACCTACTACAGCCTCTATCTTGCTCTGCTACTGCTTTCTTTTGGGCCGCTTCCATTTCCCGCACGAGTTAATCGCTGAATCGTCACCACCGTCGACCATCTAACACGGTACGCTGAGACCGCTGCCCTGCCTATTGGCTCAGCACCCGAGGTCGCAACCTTCTTTTTATAATCTCTCGTACTGCGCCATGGGGCCCCTCAAGTGCTTCTCAGTGACCGCGGTCGGACATTTCTGTTGACGATTGTGGCCGAAGTTCTTGAGGCCTCAGCCACACATCACAAACTGACCTCCAGCTATCACCCGCAGACCAATGGCTTGACTGAGCGGTTCCATCGCACGCTTTCTGACATGCTGTCTATGCACGTCGACCAGGACCACCAAAACTGGGACGTAATACTTCCTTTCTTTGCATTCGCCTACAATACGGCTGTACAGCGGACCAGAGGTCGCACCCCGTTTTTCCTCTCGTTTACGGCCGTTCTCCCGCTACCCTTCTTGATGCATCTTTTCTTTCTACCATGCTAGTTCGTCATCATCTCTTCCTGACCAGTTCATTTCACGAGTGGCCAGATTTCGGCGGCTTGCTCACTTCAACTCTAAAGCCAGCCAGGAAGACCGCGATTGCCGCTATGAGTCGACCTACCTCCAAGTTTTGTTCCGTCCCGGCGACGAGGTGTTACTTTGGACACCATTACGCAATCCTGGCCTTTGTGGCAAGTTCCAGTGTCGTTACATTGGTCCTTATTCAGTTCTTGCAGAAACTTCCTGGTCAACTATCGTGTCTCCCCTGTTTACCCTCCTCCGGACAGTCGTTACCGTGGCACTGAAGTGCACGTTTAGCGCAGGAAGCCTTTTATTTGGCGCAATGGAGCGGACTAATTGCTGCCAGGCTGGCTGCTTTAACTGCGCGGAAGTAGTAGTGTGAGCACTGTATGGCACTCCATTTTTCACACGGGTGAACAGTTTGCTTCATCTTCGTCCTGCTCTCTATTGTAGATACCCATCGTCATCGCTCGGTGTGGTTCGCTACAGTGTGCGACCAGGGCTTCAGGTCTGCAATAAGCCTGCTCGGCCAAGCTCGATCTAACTGTATATTTTAAGGGATGTTCGTGCTTCAACAAGGCCACATTTGAAGGAAGTTCGTATGGCGTAAATTGAAATATTAACCTTAGCTCTCCCTCTCCCGTGTAGAATGGGCCGGCTGCGTCTCGAAACATTATGCTGCCAATTACTATTAGTAGTAGTAAGTGTTTCGCTACATTTTTGGGGCATTCCTTTTGTGATGCCAATTCAGTTAATCGTTCTATTACATGATCTGTAAAACAGAACGTCTTCAAAAAGGAATCGAATTTACTATAGCGAATATTTTATGGTTCACATTTGAAAATACGCTAAAAAATAATTGTTATGTTTAAATAGCGCTGTGATACCGCTCAGGGCACCTATTAATGCAGGAATGGTGGCTATCTTAGTTGACAAAGGAGTTATTCGATTCCAAATTTACTGTACAGAGTTGAGATACACATTTTTGTTTTGCTTATTTCTATTTTGGCAACGTTCTTCTGCGATGTGATACTCAGTTGCAGCGCTGTCATAGCATTAATAAATAGCCTAGATGCGCTTGTTGTCGATTAGATTTTTCCGGGCTGGCAGTGAGCAAACCTTGTTACTAGATAGTCCGTTTCATATACTTATGAGTGAGTGGACTTTAATTTGAACAGGCGTTTACTTCTCCGGGTTGGCCCCCAATCTGTCCACAACATCCAACCGGAGTTACTGCATTGCAATCAACGCGACTCTCCGTTGAATTCGTTCTTTGTCGCTCGATAAAGCCGGCCACAATATATTTACTTGGCCAGCTGTTCACAATATCGTTTTCCGCTATTGCTCTTGATTGATACTTTGTTTGTTCAGCGGAGGGCTGCAGTATTCCCGATTTAGACTCAGGTCACGCAGCTTCTCGCTCGCCTAAGTTTTGTGTTTCAGGCGTGACCAAACGCGATTCTCTTGCCATAAGTAATGGCCTGTCGACGAACGAAGCTCTCTCATGTTGTCTGATTCCTAATTCCTCCCACGTTGCTGTCGCCAATCACGACAGCCTTATATCGTTATCAGCTCTGCTGAGTTTGTTCTTGGTGAATGTTGCTTCTGGTGTTAACGCGTTTTCAGACCCTCACTCATGATGTCGCTCTGTGTCTAACAAAGTGTCTGATAGTACTGTTATAAGCGTCACTCAGAGAGCATTCATAGGAATGGAGTGGACGCTTTCAGCACTACCCTACACGGGAGTCTCCGACTGGATTACTCACGCTTTGATTGCGATGACCAGGAAGTGCTGCACGTCATGTTGCAAATAAGCACATACTAAAAAGAGCCAGAGCTAAAGTTTAAAGCAGCCAACTTATTTAAACTTGGGCAAAAATTCAGACAGAATCTTGAGAATCATTACAACGATCCTTAATAAGAAATACAAGCGCGGTTTTTAGTTCCAAAGCACTAATTCGGAAGTTTAAATTCAAGCAAAATCGTCTGAACTATTCTCGTCCGTGCATAGTGCTTTTCTCACTACAAATATTGTCCTACAGATTTTTACCTATCGGATTCCAACCAAGGTTCGTGGGTTCAGTAGCCATATTAACCACGGACTACCGTAGCATTTTATTAAAGCATGTTATTTACTACACGTGGTTATTTACAAACCGGGCCCTGTACGCAGTCTGTTACAAATCGGTTAGCCATTGCTCAGCCGAATTATCCTCAATAAAATGCAAATAAATTGTCGGCAAAGATTAATACGGCGTAAAGAGAGGAAGCCAGTCTGGGTCGAACGTCAATTTCCTCATAGATGTCCTTTATAGTGTAAGCATCATTCAGCTAAAATCAATTCAAGGTTAAAGAAGACTATGAACCCAATCAATAAAATAATGCCTTGAGGTTCGCAATCAGACTGAGTACCAGCATGATATCTCAGGCAGTTCGAAATTCGAAATTGTCTTCGTTTAGAACCCTTTGCACAACGGAGAACTGCGCCTTTGCGATTGATGAAACAATGTTCATTTTTTTCTTTTCAGGCACATCGCAAAGCCGGCATGTATCAAAAATACAAAAAATATATTTTTATATAGAGCCATGTGTTGACAGGTGGAGCTTCAGAGTGCAATTTAAATCAAAACCTTTTTCTTGCTATGTGAAACTGACATTTCGCGCATGCGCTTTGGCACGTGACAAACTTCAAGACTAAAGTATAAAGAACGATGCAATGGTCCTCAAAAGATCATCATTAAAATATACAGTTGTCCGAAATATACACTGTATATACACTTGTGGGAAAAAGAATTTCAGTACTTTTCCGAAAATCAGACTACAAAAACTGCCCCGAAACATAAACCTCTTGAAATAATCCTGGCAAATAGCTGTGGTCAGTAATGTCTGATGAAGCCACTAGGTTTGAAAGCAGATTTATAAAGTTAACTTGCAAGAATACTATAATAATAGAATGGGAAGAATCACGCAAAAAGAAGAAACGAACAACTAAGTACTTTGGATGCAGGTTACGTACCTTGCAAAGGTTGCAAAAAGAACATACTTGTGTACTTGTTGTCATCCCCTGGCGTAACCATTCTATTCACTTTTACCTTCTTTTTTTTGTGGTTTCTTCTTCATCATCACAAAAAGCTTTCATTATAAAATAATACACTTACCCATTATGATTATGCACTGAATGTATCTTCTGCTCTGAATGTCTTGTGCTCCTGAAATGCAGCAAGAACGGGGCATCCTCCTCGTCAGGAATTTATCTTGCCTTTGGATGGTTCCTTAGACATCTGCTGTTGGGTTGTCTGAAGAAAACATTTTCACTCTGAGCTGCCCTAAGGACAGCTCACCTGTGATAACAGACCTGAATATCTAATCACGTGAAATCGGCTCAAGATTTGATGACCTAATAAACCCTGCTAATATTCGCCGTAAACGATCTTTTAATACTCTTTTGTCACCAGAAACATACTGTAGACCATGGGCTTGACCAAAGATTGAAAGCCGATGGGGGACAAAAATATTATCGTACCGATGGACGACTGGAACCCGCTATCTCGAAATGATGCGTGCAGGGCAGAGCATGCATGGCCCTAGGTCCTTCGTTAAGAACAGTTTTTCGTTAGGGTTAAGCCGCCGCACCTCCACCATTTTTGTAGCTTCGGTGGAGCGAACGGCGCGATTTTCTACGCCGCGGAGATAAACTGATTAGACAGCACGTAGCATGGCCTTCAGCGCGCGAACAGCAAGGCCCTCTAGGCGGCGGCGCGCACCCCTGGATTCAGACGTGTGCGGGATGGAGCCTCTGCTCGTGAGCCCTACTTAGTTTTAGCGCCAGGAGAAGCATTTACACCGAATGCGTCGCTCATTGTTCATAAAGAAACCGCTGAGAGGGCGTATAGAGCTCGTTAGGTAGGAACACCTCCGAAGTTCTTTCGTTCGGCTCTGGCGTTGTCGGAGACATTTGGATTATGGTAGGAAAATTAGAGGCTGTAGATGAGGCGGTGTCACTTCTCTGACTAAGCGAATCAGTTGTGTTCGACAGCTACGAGATATACTCCGCCTTTACTTTCCTTTATATATTGCATTACCTCCAAAGTCACATATGGCATTACACTGGGGGAAGGGGGCGGAACGATCATAAAAACGTAGTAAGATGTGCAGCATAACAAAATTTAATATAGGTGCCCAACAAAACTGGGGCAGATATTGCCCCTTCCTTTTCCAAAAACCTATTTAATCTAAAAATAAACAAAAGTGCATAATGGAAGCGTTACAGTCTCTATCTCGGTTACTGCTGAAGCGAAGTTTTAGCATTTCCCTGTTTTTACACTACTTTAGTTTTATACAATTTTATACCTTGAAGGCAGCGCTGTGAGTGGCGTGGCCTACCTGTCGAGTGCAGGCACATTTCGACAGGGAGAAGTGTGGCCCGACAGCGAGAAGGAAGAAATTCCGTTGGAACACGGCGCCCAAAGCAAGCTCCTACCGTTCTTGCGCCATCTATGAGCAAGCGGTGGTACTAGCTTTCCCTCGCACGAGAACCTTGATACACGCTCGCAGCGCGCGCTCATCAAAGTTTAGCTACACCAGCGATGCGGGCCGACCAACGAGCGGACGCGTACTAGCTGCATTATAAGACCACTAGCATTATTGTAGGTGAAATGTTTTTATTGGCATATAAATAATGGTGCTTTGAAGCCACACAAGAAATAACATAAAGGGAACAAAAGTTTGCTCGTTGGGCTCGGTGTTCAAGTCATGGCGGCGTTCCACAAACATAGTTAACATATATTCAATGCACACGCACATGGTATTCCTAAAATAGAAAGCGTTTTTGCCAGAATAGCCTCTAGCCAACCAATCAGTTCAGCTGTTATATGTTAAAGATGTGGCGTCTTAGATCCGTCTGCCCAATTTTAGTCACACAATTCCCGTAAGGAACTGCATCTTCATAATGTTTTGCATTTCTGTTCGTCAAAATCTCGCACAGTAAAACACGCGCTTGGTGAAAAAATAAAAAGTTGCAATGACAGATGTTTGAGTGCGCGTGGCACCAGTTTGGCGACAGGACATCCAGCGCAAATTCCTTTGCATAACGCCACTGCATCCTAGAAGTTGAGAGTGTTTGGGCGAATGCATCGCACTTGGACTGTCATTGTCACTTAGTACACGTCGCTTAGTACAGTTCGCAGGGGTCAAGTGGATGCAGCTAGCACAGCACCGGGTTAAGTGGAGAAATATGGGAGAGGCCTTCGCCCTGCAGTGGGTATAATCAGGATGATGATGATGATGATGACACGTCGCTTATCGTAAAACTAAATGACCAAAATTCAGGTTGGAGAGCTCTACATACACGATATCGGGCAAACGAGAGCTGCACCATATCATAGTCTTCTTTATCAGGGTCTGATTGAAGCGCTCCGTACATTTTTGATTCTGGAACCAAAAATATTTTCGATTGGGTAACAACATCCTTCCCAACCACATGATTAAGATGACTGGATTAAGCATGCGTGATCTTCAAGGAAGAAATACTTAGGATGTACAATGTCCGCCATAAGTGCACACTTTCAGCCTCAAGTTCGGAGCCTTAAAGCCCAGGCGCCTCTTTAAAGTGGTGCCGCGCTTGCAACGTTGCTTCCAAAGCGAGCGCATGAATCTGTCGATGCACACCATCTTCGCTACGGATATCGCCCGCATGTATTGTCTACCTCGACAGCAAAGTTAGAAACTGATGGTGATCTTTTTCGGCGTGGCTTTGTTTATGTTTTTTACAGAATACTGAATAAATCAATGTGAAACAGCCGCGGATGACGGGTAAAAACAAAGTGTATAGCAAACGTATTATAAAAAGGCAGTACTATTCACCATTGCTTAGAAACAGCCAGTAAATTAGCTAAAGAAGTTCGAAACAGGCAGAAAGTTTCGATGACGCTTAAGCTTCGCCTCTAAGAGTTCAACGCGTTAGCGTTATTGGGCCGCCTTCGCTGCGCCTTCGCATCGCACAGTATCTATCGCACATAAATCCATAATGTTCCAGGAGCACGTCGGTCCACTTCGCTGGCTTGCATACGACGCACTGATGGATGGTGGCTGCTCCTGTCACATAGCCGCATCAAGTATGGCTACTATGCATTTTTTTTTATTTAGTGCAGGGTAAAATTTCACTGCTACCTTTATTTTACCCACCCACCAGTAACTTCCATTTTGTTATTTCTTTCCGCCTAAAACCTCCAGACGGTTTTTCTCCGCGGTACTTAAACCTCAATACTTTGAAGACGAGGTACAAAGGACGGACGGATGGATGGATGGATGGATGGATGGATGGATGGATGGATGGATGGATGGATGGATGGATGGATGGATGGATGGATGGATGGATGGATGGATGGATGGATGGATGGACGGACGGACGGATGGATGGATGGATGGATGGATGGATGGATGGATGGATGGATGGATGGACGGATGGATGGATGGACGGACGGACGGACGGACGGACGGACGGATGGATGGATGGATGGATGGATGGATGGATGGATGGATGGATGGATGGATGGATGGATGGATGGATGGATGGATGGATGGATGGATGGAGGGATGGGCGGGTGCATGGATGGATGGATGGATGGAAAGTAGCCAAAAATGAACAGAACAGGGAGACCTGACGCAAAAATGAATAGTGAAATTTTAAACGAAAATGTTATCTATGATCTCAAATTATCACTTCTTAAATGTTTGCTTATAATGATATGGGGTGTACCACGCTGGAATTCAGCAAGTGAAGAAATAAGTGTCTGGGTGTGTGGACTACGATGACGCTCAGTGTTGAGTTGTGCGGCTAAGCGGTGCTCAGCGATTTCAGAGTGATTTGACCCATCGGTGCGTGAATTCCACTCGTAACATCTTTGGTGGAGGTGAAATCATCGATTCCCGTACAACAGGCTGGATCTCCGCAGTAGAAGCCACATCGGTACCGTCACCATGTCCACGGACCCCAACCTCTCTACAGCCGCCGCCCCGACAGTCGTCATGGCTCAACCCCGGGACCCGGGCACCTTCTGCGGGACCGACGACGTTGATGTGGATGGCTGGTAGGCACTCTACGAACGAGTAAGCAAACGCAACCGCTGGGATGCAACCCTCCATGCTTGCAAATATCATATTTTATTTGACCGGCACTGCGTGCGTCTGGTTCGAAACGCAAGACGAAGAACTGACTTCTTGGGACATATGCAAACAGAAGCTTCACGACCTCTTTGGCAAACCCATTGGACGCCACCTTGCTGCCAAGAAAGACCTGTGCCGAAAAGTCGACTCGGCCATGAGTGAGAAAGATAAAGTTGGCCACATACTAGCGGGTATGTGGCCATAATACATAATACAACATAACAACAACATAATAGGCGACGACGCTTTTTACCTCCTCTTATGGAAGGACTGTTCAACTATGGACTCCGCTCTTCAGGTGTGCCGGCAGGTACACCTGAAGCAAATCTATCTGAAGTAGGTACACCACATCTATGGAAAAAAGCAAGTTTTTTATGTTGTTAGATTAAATTGGGTAAAAGTATCACCAGATGTATATCTATGACTTATGCAAATTTGTAAACACACACAAAAAATTCCACTCGAACTCGCATATATCTATAGTTGCACAAGGGTGAACTACGTTTTTATTCTCCCATGCTATGACCGAACATGCGCATAAGTAAATGAAGTTGGTAAAATACAAACATACGCATGATGAGATCCTGTCTGGGAGAAGCAGTGGCCTTGTGGTACAGCATCCGTCTCGCATTCTGGAGGTACGGGGTTCTATCCCCAGTGCCGCCGGGTACCCACCGGTTTCCAATGGGTACAAGATTTCCCCCCCCCCCCCCCGCCTGGTGCTCGGCTCTTTAGGGGTGAAATGCTTAGGAAATGGGGCCATGAACCAAAATGTTGGTTCAAGAAGAAGAAAAAAAAAAGGGCCACATATGGTTCATGGCCCCATTTCCCAAGCATTTCACCCCTAAAGAGCCGAGCACCAGGCCGGGGGAAATCTTGTACCCATTGGAAACCGGTGGGTACCCGGCGGCACTGGGGATCGAACCCCGTACCTCCAGAATGCGAGGCGGATGCTCTACCACAAGGCCACCGCTTCGGTAAAAAGAAAGGGCAACATTATGGGCTTTTGCCGCGCGAGGCGGACGTATTGTTGTCCGATAACGGAAAGGACCACTGCCACATCGGCGGAACTATTTAGGCCGTGACACCTTTTCCCAAGCATTTCACCCCAGAAGAGCCGAGCACCAGGCCCGGGGAAAGCTTGTACCCATTGAAAAACCGGTGGGTAAACGGCGGCACCAGGGATCGAGGCGGATGCTCTACCACAAGGCCACAGCTTCGGTAGATACCTACCGAAGCGGTGGTCTTGTGTAACACACCCCAGTAAAACACCGCATCCCAACAATCCAGGAACACGTGATCAACTGTTTCAGGTTTCCTACATAGTAGACAGTTTGAGTCCCAAGGTACAAAAAGGCCCTTTTCTTCAATCCATGTTTTGACTGGGGGGGGTTCCTGTATGCAATTTAAAAAAGAATGTTTTTACGCCCGGTGCAAAAGTCATGTTTTTAACTCGTTTGAGCACAAAGGACGCTTAAAAAAGACCTGCCATTGACGCCACGTGGAATTCGGTACTTGACAACTGTTAATGATGACTTTGAGTATGACCTCATCATGCTATTGGGCCTTCACAGTATTTGGAGGAGTAGGATGGCTTACAGACACTGTGATGTCGATGCACGATCTTTGTGTGATTATTTTGTTGAACAAGTGTATAAACTAAAAGAAATTTTGAAGCGGCAAGACGCTGCGAAGGAGGTCTTGAGTCTGATGGGCGAACTTGTGGTAATGAAAGTCCATTAGACACGGTTGTCAGCCAAGGGGCATGGCAACCACGATCTTTTACTGATGTATTTGTACCAATTCATGCAATAAAGAAAAAAAAAAAGAAGTGTGGCCTTGTGATAGAGCATCTGCCTCATGTTCGGGAGGTAACAGGTTCGATCCCTGGTGCCGCCGTGTACCCACCGGTTTTTCAATGGGCACAATCTTTCCCCCGGCCTGGTGCTCGGCAATTTGGGGTGAAATGTTTGGGAAAGGGGTCATAGGTCCCAAATAGTTGCTCCTATATGGCAGTGATCCGTTCCGCCATCGGACAACAATAAGTCCGCCTCGCGCTGCAAAAGCCCATTATGTGGCCCTTTTTCTTTGTACTTGAAACTGAAGTTTGGTTCATGGCCCCTTTTCCCAAGCATTCCACCCCAGAAGAGCCGAGCACCAGGCCGGGGGAAATATTGTACCCATTGGAAACCGGTGGGTACCCGGCGGCACTGGTTATCAAACCCCGTACCTCCCGAATGCGAGGCGGATGCTCTACCACAAAGCCACCGCTTCTTTTTTCTCTTTATTGCATGAATTGGTACAAATACATCAGTAAAAGATCGTGGTTGCCATGCCACTTGGCTGATAACCGTGTCTAATGGATTTTAATTACCACTAGTTCGCCCATCAGACTCAAGACCTCCTCCGCCGCGTCTTGCTGCTTCAAAATTTCGTTTAGTTTATACACTTGTTCAACAAAATAATCACATACAGATCGTCCATCGACATCACAGTGTATATAAGCCATCCTACTCCTCCAAATACTGTGAAGGCCCAATAGCATTATGAGGTCATACCGAAAATCATCATTAACAGTTGTCAAGTACCGAATTCCACGTGGCATCAATGGCAGGTCTTTTTTAAGTGTCCTTTGTAAAACATCCCATTAAAACACCGCATCTCAACAATCCAGGAACACGTGCTCAACTGTTTCAGGTTTCCTACATAGTAGAGAGTTTGAGCCCCAAGGTACAAAAAGGCCCTTGTCTTCCATCCATGTTTTGAGTGGGAGGGTTCCTGTATGCAATTTAAAAAACAATGTTTTTACGCCCCGTGCAAACGTCATGATTTTAACTAGCTTGAGCACGTCTCTCCCTGGGCCTTCACAGTATAAGGTTCTATACAATGGAGCTGGGAACAATTGTGAAATAAAATCCTTGTAAAGCCGCTTAGGTGGCACAGTCGCTAAATACTCTACAGAGTACCGCACGCGCAAAACCCTGAACGACCACACCACTTCTCGCAGGAAGCGTGACACAGTGTATCCCTGAGCAGAGCATGAAGAGACTATACACTCTGGAATTGCACTGGATAGCATGATTTGCATAAAGGTTTTCAGGAATGCATCTTTTTGGTCACGTAGGAAACAAAACCTTAAAACCATCTGCCGCACATATAGATGCATTAGAGACAACCCTCCGTCTTTAACTCGCCGAAAGAGATTATCTCTGCTAATTCGTTCCAAGTTTGATGACCAAATGAAGACCGCAAATACACGATGGAACCTTTGTACATTGCTTTGAGCACCATACGATACTTGAAGTAAATACATTATTCTTGCCACCAAAAAGGTATTGCATACAGTCGCACGGGCGAAAACAGAGAGGTTACGTCCCATCATCCTTTCGTCCTTTCCCGTATTTCTTCCCCTTTTTCATTCCAGTAATTCGTATTTTCCCCGTATTTGTTCAATGGGACTCCCAAATAAACTCCGGGCTTTGTAGACCATCTTACTCCACAGAAAATGTCAGGTTCCTCTTCCCATTCGCCGTGCCAGACTCCGAGACCTTTCTTTAAATTAACAGCACTACCAGTCTGCCTGCAATACCTTTGTGTTACTTTCAAAGCTTCCGAAACGCTTTCGCGATCTTCACAAAAAAGCGCCACATCATCAGCGTATGCCGATATTTTCACTTCACATACTCCCAGTTTAAAACCACGGATGTATTCGTTAGCAATTACCATTCTACACAATGGTTCCAAATATATAGCAAAGAGGAGAGGAGGCAGTGGACATCCCTGCCGCACAGGTGCTCTTCCATCAATTCTTTCAGATAACACTTTGTTAATCATAAGGAGTGTAGAACAACATGCATAAGCCATTTTAACTCCTTTCAATACAACGGCACCAACACCAATATGTTCCAACAAACAGTACAATATTTCATGAGACACACGATCAAATGCTTTTTCGAAATCAACTTGAACCATGGCCACTCTCCTGTTTAGAGCATCACAGCACTCGAACACACTCCGCGCTACATGAATATTATTAAATATGCTTCTGGTCTTTATTCCACATGTTTGATGAGGTCCAACAATATCTTTTATAATGTATTGCAATCTCTTAGCTGACGCCTTCATCAGAATTTTATAATCAACATTTTTTAACGTGATCGGTCTATAGCTTGTAACTTTTAAAAGCATGTCTGGCTCATCAGTCTTGGGAACCAAGACCGTATGCGCGTTGCTAAACGACGGTGGCAGATAACCCACATCAAAGCACTCTTTGAAAAGCCTATACAGCATGATAGATAACTCACTTTTAAGGCTCTTGTAAAAGGCCGCACTCAAACCATCTGGACCCGGGGGACTTTCCGACATTCAATTCATCAATGGCTCTATTTCCTCTACACTTATTTCGTTCTCTAACTCTTCAGTAACTTCTTTGCCTAATATTGGCATCAGAGGCAAAAAGTTATCTCTAAACCCTTCTTCACTTGGTGCTTTGCTCGAAAACAGCTCACGATAATGCTCCACGAAGACGCTCGTAATTCCGTCTTGATCATCATGCCTCTGCCCCTTGTATTCAATAACCGTTATTTCGTTCGCGCGCGCATATCGCTTTTCATCAGCGAGGGCGTGTTTTGTTGGCGTCTCGCCACCGAGCCATTTTTCCGTGCGCGCTCTTGTCGCAGCGCCTCTGTACTTCTGGACATCCAAAGCTTCTAGACTAACTTTGATACCTTTTATATCATGCATGAACATACCCGGCATTCGTTCTTCTTCACGCCCTAAATATTTTAAAAGCTCTTGCAGTTGCTTTTCTTCTTTCTTTTCCTCATACTTAATAATGGAAGAGCGCTCAATTGCATTCATTTTAACCTTCTTTTTAAATCGTTCCCAGGATTCAATACAGCCTGTTTCGCTCTCATAAAAAATATCAATGCTTTCCTTAACTTTTCTTAAAAATAGTTCGTCTTCTGTAAGCCTCGAGTTTATTTTCCATAAGTCCCAGTTCATTTTTGATTTACACTGCTTCGTTCCGCCCAGCGTGACCGTAACTAAGCAATGGTCACTAAATGACACTTCCTTCACTTCATACTGTTCACAGGTAGGCGATAACTCCGGCGACACATATATTCTGTCAAGTCGCGCTTGACTACTACCTTGAAAATGTGTGAAATGCACATGTTTCTCACCATTCACCAGGACTGTTACGTCCTCTAAGCTGCACTCATTGAGAACACACTTCAGCAATTCGGCACTTTGGTCTTTTCCAACATTTCTATTCAAACGATCCTTAGAGTCTACAACATAGTTGAAATCTCCGAAAAATATAAGCGCCCGACTGCATTCAAGGAAAGGCACCAACTGCTCAAAAAAGTGGCGCCGTTCTTTTTGTGTCGTTGGTGCATACAGGACCACCACCCTCACCGCACAGGTTTCGTAATTGATGTCGCACACGCCCCCTTGCACAAGTTATTACTTGCTCCACTGCTATGCCTACACTTTTTCCTCAGGAAAAGACAGCAACTTGCCGACAAACCGACTGCATGGCTTATGCAAACATTGAAGCGTGACCGAAAACTAAACACCATATTATCTGTTTGCTGCTCATCCTCAACCTTTGTTTCTTGTATGCCTACGATGTCTAAATTTAGTTCGCTCAACAAACGGTTCAACTGCACTTGCTTCCGTCTCGAGGCGAGCCCTCGGACGTTTAGAGTGCCCACATTTAGCGGTTTTTTCCAATAAGCCATACTCTAAACCCAGCTAACAAACAATGATTAAAGGCTCACTTCTTCAGTCTCTCGTCGCGAGTGAGCGACGAGAACCGCAACGCGGTTTGCGATAAGGCTAACTTGCCTTTTTTAGCGCCTTCCACCCTCCACTGCTTTTCTAGTCGACGCAGTTCCCGTTCTGTAGCTGGTACCTTTTCGTAGTCTCGTGGTCTCTTTATGGAGGCGGTTGTCATATCCTTCGGGGACTCAGCAACGCTTCCTTCCGAAATGCCTTTCGCTGTTGGCTGATCTGACGACATAGCAGCCTCCTCCCCCTTTCTAGTCGTTTCTGCAGCAGGTTCGCTAACTTGCGTCTTCCTTCCGCCGGTGGTGTGCTGCGGCTGTTGGACATCAGGTCCCTCTCCGGATCCTGTAGGGGCAGGGCTCCAGCGTTCTCCAGTTCCTCCTGGTCCATGATCAAATCGCTCCCGTCGTCTTGAGGGGGCACAATACCCGTGGCCACACGGACATACGTGCGGACGCATCCCTCCCGGTCGTGCCCGAAGATATGACAAGCACTACATCTCGGAGTGCGGCAATCACGTCGAATGTGGCCTGTCTTCTTACATCTTAAGCATATTGGTGGCCGTCCAGGCACCACCACTAACACAAGCCCTCCGTAAAACTTGTACATGTAGGGCAAATCATCGATCGAAAGCCCCTCTTTGAGCACTATTTTTACTAGCCGAGTTGTCGATTCGGCCTCTTCAAAACCCGGCGGTTCCACTGCTCATAAGTGACTTCTTTCACATCTCCAAAGTCTTCGAACGCACTCTGCACCGCTTCACTCGAAACGTAGAAAGGCACCCAGTGCACCTTGAAAACCAACTCACGCTTGTTCGGGTCGATGACCGCTCAGTAGCGTCTCTTCACTTCCAGCGCGCCTTCTTTCAGTAGGCGTTTCTTCGCTTCCTCATTCTTCATCTTCAGCATCCAGATATGAGACATTTGGAAGGGTCCAATGCCAGCCACGTAGGGTAGTACACCGGCCTTTTCCAACGGCTCACGAAAATCCTTTATGCGATAAGGCCAGCCGGCAATATCACAGTGAAGGAAAACCGTTGTCTTCATTGCTTCTCCCGAAGGAAACGTAGGTAGAACCATGCGATAGCCCAGTGGTGGGCGTCGTTCGCCGCATCCTCGGCCAGACATGACCGATACCGAGGCACGCTCAGAGCTTGCCATCACACTTCCGTCTCCCACGGAAGCCGGAAGTGGCGGGCACAAGGCACACAGGGCCACCGCTTCGGTACCTTTAAGAGCCTAACAATTCCCAAGACATAAAACTGTCTTAATATTTTTCATTTTATACTGTTGGCAGCATAAACGTATTTTAATTTCAAGGTAAATCTACTCGGTTTTAGAGAATGATGAGAATGCCTTTTCCTTCTCTTGCTAATGATGTCGGATGTTGTGCATACTTACAAATTCCAGCAAACATAGGGACTTTAGCGGCAGTCCAGTTTTTCTATGTTTGTATAAACAATGAGCGAAATCCCCTTAAATGCGATTGTGGGCAAACTTTGGGCTTTATATGAGAAAGCCAGGTGTGCCACTAAAAATAAAGGGGGAGTGTAGCGTAAAAGCACACCATAAACATTCATCCGAATGGAACTCGCCAGGTGAGAAAGAGCCACCACGCTGTGTTTCCTTTTCCTTTTTGTTCGAGGCTAGGGATTTTGGGTTACGATTCAGGCAAAAATAGGTGAAATCGGAGAGTGGGCAGCTTAGTGCAATTTATGAAGGCAATGCGGCAGAGATGTGGTCTGGATCCGTCGGGAGTTGTTGGCAGTTGATGAAGACGGCACCATGCAAAACGCAGAGCAAGAGAAGGGTAGTAAACACGAGAGAAGTTCGGATTTGGGAAAGGCATAGTTCTTTCGGCTGTAGCCAGCATAACCGATCTGTCCGCCTCGCCACTGGTTAGATATCCAGCCTCGGCGGCGCCTGGCTGTGTTATGCAATTTCGTTCTGCGTCTCTAGTTGACTTCAGACAAAAGCCAAACAGTGGCTTATTGTGATACGGAAAGCCCTAGAGCTAAAGCTAAAAAAGATTTCAGGTGCCAGTGCAATCTCAATATATGTCTCCATTTTGAGCCACGCGCTTTTTGCCAGTTTCAAGCTCACGTGGTGTTGAATAACGTTTCATCAGCGCATGTGTCGGCAGTGACGCACTAGATATTAGACGTGACATGCGAGTTAAAATCTGGGCGTGTGGGAGGTCCACGTGTAGCCGAAATTTACAACGCCTCATATTTTGTGGAGCCGCGGGATATCGACTTTACGAAACTGCGCGTGACAGCGCATGTGTAATTCCTTACTGTTCTGTTCACAAACGCGAGATCAAAATAGCGAAGCAATTGAGGTAAAAATAGAAGCCAACCTTTATTAGAGATGCAAGTCCTCATTTTTTTCATTCTTAATCTACTCTTTTCAAGAAATCGCGAAACCCTTCATAATATTATCTATATAAAATGCGCAGGTTCCCAGGTCGAAAAAAAAAAAGGTTTCGAACTCTGGACCGCTACTCGCACACGCGCGCTCATTCAAGCTCGTTTTCGAGGTGATTATGAAATATTGAGGTTGAAGCAGAACGAGCAGCTCTGCGAAAGCGGAGGACAAATTGCCACCACATTTTGTGCCTGCTAGAAGTAGGATAAAAAAGCTCACAAACAGCAATGTTGCACAGCACAAACAGCAATGTTGCAATGGAAATTTTACATTCTATAGACAGGTTTAAAGTTCCAAAGCACCTAAAAACAAAATAAATGCTGGTTCTGGCTCTCAGCGACGTTGAGTTTGACGAATCGGCATTGTATAATATACAGCAACTTACTCATCGGCAGGGAATGAAAGCGAGAACATGATATGTAAAGAAACAGATCGATTGGAGCAGAGCAGGTGGTCCATCATCTTATCTATTCAACATGGCGATATTCGGCCGGTTCAGCTCCTGCCCACGCAGCAAAACGCAGCAGCCAGCCGTACATTCAAAGCCTTTGTTCAACTTACGAAAAGGCACTGATGTCTGGCCTTTTCCTCGACAGCTCGTCTTCATCGGACACATGCGACGCTACAGTATTGAAAGTAGTGTCTGGTAGAAAAAAGTATAAAGCCGGCACGTGCTGTACCTTGCTATTTTGCGTATTGTATTATCATAGCAAGTGTTTATAATTCCACACAGTGATTGATTTTGTGTTTGCAAAATGCTCACGGGTCGTCAAGAAGGCTAGCCTTTTTAGAGCGTTTACAATGTGAACGTTATAGCTATTGCCTAAGTGGCCTGGGAGATGATCTGAGCAGCATGAGGGAACCTGGATAGATCGGAAAATTGAGTTATATAAAGCCTCTCTAGAAACAATATTGTAATGAGATATTGAGATTGACAATCGTGGAAAGAAAGCACCTATGTATAGCAGGTTCGATGAGACTAGACAAAAGCGAAGGAGTGCTTCTGTGCACTTCCAGCGAGATTTGAACTCTCGCTGTGGAGCGACACAAGCGCATCGATGTTCCATCGGACAACGTTTTCTTTCTTGGTTAATTTCGGAAGTCAAATACATAAAAAAACTCAGCTGTCAAGGGTTTTCACACAACTTAAGAAATTCAAATTTGCTTAAACTCACAACTGCCATTCATTCTAGTGGCTGCGATTAAGAAGTGCGAGAAATAGACTACAGTAATAAGGAAGACCAATATGTGTTTAAAAACGGAATACGCTTTATCACCATATAACGTCGAGCTAGTTGGTCAGACGATATTATGCACCACGCAGCAAAGTAGGCGACGAAACACAGTAGAGGCACACAATACACATATACACATACGCATTGTCCTTGTTTATGTGTATGTGTGTATTATGTGCGTCTCCTGTGTTTCGTCGCCTACTCTGCTGCGTGGTACATCATGACGATTTATCAGTGGCTGTCAAGCTATAACTAAGTACAGCAGCCAAGGATTGTTCATGTAATGCACTTTGAATAGCGGTTTTTACAACATGGATAGTGCATTGTGGCTCAATTAAGAAAATAAATGTTTTTTTTTTCTACATCTGACTTCCATTCAAAAAAGCAATGCCGAGTATTTATCCGGCCCCAACCTGCATCTAAGGCGTTGCTGATACCCAAAGTCGCTCTTGGACGTTAATGCCAACAAGTCTATAAGCCAAACGACATCGAATTATACTTACGGCTGACGCATTTGAACAAGATTTCACTCTCCAGCAAGGTCGCGTGTAAAGCTCTCATATATAGAGATAGTATGCCAAAAGACGATATTTCTCGTTTCTTCTGTTTTTTCATTGTACTTAAAAGTGATGGTTAACTAAATGGAAAGGAACTGTCAGAATGTTAGACAAAATACAACCATACTCCATTTTGAATCAATGTGTGTTCCAACAGAATGTGAATTCAAAAACTGCTTTGGCGATGCGTGGAAGTATCGCGGATAATATTTGTTTTAATTACGGAGTTATGCACCAGTTTCAAAAATGTCTTTTCACAATATTTCCAACATCAGTACTTTGCACGAAAGGTTCTTCGCTAATATTGGTTTACAAAGACGAGGAACAAACTTCAAAAATCAGTAATGAACCTTTGGGTTCTTGCATAAATGGGTGAAATTCGCCTGTGCTCAGCAAGCATTATTGTGCCTCTGATGATTGACGAAGCCTAAGTAAAGGTATATTTTTGGAATAATTTCAGAAGACGGGCTTGACCGCTTTATTAGGTCATCCTCCTGTTCTACCAATTTCTCGTAGGCACAGAAAAAAAGCTTCCTGTCACCATCCTGTTTAAGCTCTGATTCAAAGGCCGGTTCTATGCACTTTATAAAACCATGACTCCCTAATAGAACGAGAGAAAGAAGATGGTTTACGCGGTATGAAGGAGCACTGAACAAGGGTAAATAGTGTACGCCTCAGTTCGCAGGTCGAGTCTTGACAAGTTCGCAGGCTCGACCTGCGAAATGAGGTGTACCCCATTTACCCTTGTTCAGTGTTCTTTCATATCGCGACTTTTTCCTAACCAATTTCTGATAAGCGTTTTTTGCTCGTTCCAACTTTGAATTATGCAATGAAGGCCAACTCCCTCAAAGGAGCTATTACGCATCTAAAACCAGTGTGCTATTCCCAAAATATTATTTTGCTTATATCTGCTGTCGAAAATAGGAGAGACAGTAATGTTTACTATTCGCCACCTATCCCGCCCGATGTTCATTTGCCTATATAATCTTGGAGTCCTGATTCTTTTAGCATATGCGGAGGTACTGAGAAGCGTGTCCTTATTATTCCTCAGCACTTGACACTTGACGTTTCACAGCTCATGGAGGCCTCTTTAGACGCTGATTCAGGAAATCATTTTCACAAATGTCGACCTTACATTGTCAAAACTTGTAAAGGATTAGACAACGTTACTGTGAAAAGTATTGAAAGCACACGATCTTTCATTCTAAAGCTGTGACTTTCACAAATTAGAAAGCAGCCCTCCAAGCCTTACAACCAGCTCTTCGCCGTGGAGCCCATGAGTAGCTCCTTGAGGAAATACGAGAACTTCATCAATATGCCGTCAATAAAGGACATGACTTCATCTATCAATAGCTTTCAGGACATAGCGACATAGTGGGTAATCTCCGCGTGGACGAGGTCGCGCGAACAGCCTACCAAGACGGCGATTGTGTGTTGACACCTTTTTCCAGGGCAGACGCAGCGGGCAGGATTCGCGCACTTGCGCAGGAGCACACGCTTGCTT
The DNA here is from genome assembly GCF_055883805.1 of Amblyomma maculatum. Classification (NCBI taxonomy): domain Eukaryota; kingdom Metazoa; phylum Arthropoda; class Arachnida; order Ixodida; family Ixodidae; genus Amblyomma; species Amblyomma maculatum. The sequence continues at coordinate 94,976,239 of NC_139353.1, read as the reverse complement.
TGTTGAATTTAGGCCAGTTCGCAAGCTCCTGTTTAAAACCCCCTGGACACTGCTGTGCCGCCTGTGGGTTGGTTTGGCGTTCAGAAGTTCTTATTCGTTTGTGATATGTACGGCAAATAGCCATGCATGTGCAACCTGCGGGTGTGGCGAGACTATAGGTCACATTGTTGTGAGTGTCCCACATACAGTGAGGAAAGACAGTGTCTCTTCTGTGTGCTGGAGCGTCTAGATGGACGCCCATTGACAAATCAAAATTCTAGATTTCTTGCCGCGGACATCGTCAGCGGTGAAGGCCTCCCATGCACAGCCCTGCTTCATGAATCCCACAGGCCTGATCGATAGGCTGTGCGTTTGCTGTGATGGGACGGTATATTACTGGGACGTGACGTGACGTGATATGGCTGTGATGTGGCTATACTGACTCCACCCATCCCTCTCATACCCATTACTTTTATATCCCTCACCCTCTTCCCCCAGTGCCGGGTAGTAAACCGGTTTCTGTCACCGGCAAACCACCCTTATTTCACTCCTCATCGTCCTCCTCCTGCTCCTCCGGCTGCACCTCTACCGAACGTTCTTTGGACATATGGGCAGCCACTGTGGTATCATGGCTAAACGGCGAATGCATTCTGCTCTATTGCGTACAGATTAGTAGAAATCATTCAGTGTGTGCGAATGATTGCGCGATGTTGACACGTTCATTCGAACTCTCATGACACGTGCACCGCTTCTTTGCTCTGGTGATATAGAAGCCAAAACGGCCAGGCCCAAGCTGGGCTCCGACATTATAAAGACGAATAACGATACACATGACGTTTATGAAAATTTAGTTAGCTGTGCCCAAGAGCATTAACGTCCACACCTTGGAATTAGGTGATAGTCGGACACAGATCTTCGTTGATATTAAGATCGCAGTAGATAATCAAGCGTACTGGAAAGCAAAATAACGGATGTATTCAAGCCCCTCTAAGTTCTAGAATCGAAAAGTAATTTTATTAGCACCACAGAACATAAGCTGGTTTAAATTCACGAAGCCACTAACAATCCTACATCTCAACATGCAGGACTGCTGAAGCCTCGTTAGGATAGCCTGGAGGACCACTTGCAAAAACGTTTTTGGTGCTCATTATGATGCAAGGGAATTAAGACTGAGAAAGCAGATAAAGCGCTTTCTGTGTTGTCAGATGTTCTAGATGGAGAATCAACATGAATGGTTTGGTTTGGTTTGGTTCGTGGGGTTTAACGTCCCAAAGCAACTCAGGCTATGAAAGATGCCGTAGTGGAGGACTCCGGAAATTTCGACCACCTGGGTTTCCTTAACGTGCGCTGACATCGCACAGCAAACCAAAGCAAACCACACGAATAAGGTTTTGAACGGGGCCATGGTCTTCGTACTTTTTCAGTCTCCAAGTGTGAGTCTATTGGCTTTTTTTTCGTGAAAAAAAAAACGGGAAAATATTTACCGTACATTCAAAGGTGAACATGTGAGCCTTTCCGTAACGGGAGCCTTTTGTATCAGAAATTTATTCCCCCGCCACCAGGCTAACATACTAACAGGATCTGGGAAACGCCAGCTTTAATTCCTAAATTACTACCAGCGATCAAAAAAGTTGGTCGCTAATAACACCTGCTACACCTTTCGTCTTAAAGCAGGTGGCAATGAGGAACTGCAAGATGATCCTTGGCACTCATACAACATCGCACAATCAAGGTGTAAACGAGCCATACCTGGCAGTACTGTAATATGTCTATAGTGACTGCACAGCAGCCATAGTTCATTATAATGAAAGGAGCTAAATTCCCATAAATAAAGGCTTTAGACAAGGAGACACAATCTCCCCAGTACTATTTGCATCTTGTATAGAGGTGTAGAGGAAGTATTCAGAGCCTTGGAATGGGAGTAGTTAGGGATAAGGGTTGGTGGAGAATGCCTTAGTAATCTACGAATTGCTGAAGACATTGCCTCTGCTAAAAAAACTCTGGCAATGAACTGCAAATAATGACTGATGACATAAACAGGAAAAGCCGAAAGGTTGGGGTGGAAATCAGTGTGCAGAAGACTGAGGTAATTTTCAACAGCCTCGGAAAGAACAACAGTTCACAATAGGTAGCGAGGCATTTTTTGTGGTAGGCGAATATGTCTACTTAGGACAGGTAGTAACCGAAGATCCAGACCATGGAAGGAAAATACGAAGGAGAATAAGATTGGGATGGAGTGCATTTTGCAGGTACTCACAGATTATGACTAGCCGCTCACCGGTATCGCTAAGAAAAAAAGGTATACAACAGCTGCATCTTACCTGTACTTGCATATAAGGCTGGAACGTGGAGTCTAATGAAAGGGTTTCTACTTAAGCTGAGGACAACGCAGAGGGGTATGGAACAAAACATAGTCGTGATAACGTTGAGGTAGGAAGCGCGCAGAGTGGGTCCGATAAATAAATCGAGAATGACATCTTAGTGAAAATCAAGAATAGAAAAAGAAATGAGCATGGGCAGGGAATGCAGTGCGAAGAGAGGATAATTGATGATCCCTTAGTGTAAGGATTTATATTGCAAGGGAAGGAAAGCGTAGCAGGGGGCGACAGGAAGCTAGTTAGGCGGATGATGTTAAGCACGCGTCACGTAGATGGAGCTGACACAGGACCGGGTTGTTTTGAGCTGCTGTTTCCGCGTCCGAGCAGCAGCAGTAACTCAAATCATCTCATCAAAACAGGTGAACGGAGTTATCCTACGATTCGTAAAATACACCAAAAAGGAGAAACCGGAACACCCCGCTATTCCAAAAGCGACCATGCTGTACTCTCGAAGTAAGGCCCAGTGCGCCCGTGCGTTGCCTATAAGATAACACTCAACCACGAAAGGAGTCGCTCTCAAACGGCTATTAGCATACTCATTCGTGGTCGCGAAGCAATAATGTTGCTCCAAAAGTTTCCAAAATGAAGAGTGTTAAAACTTCTATGCTCGAAGTACCAGTAGTGCATACAGCGGATGTAAAATAATAATAGTGCTAGCGTGTTTAAAAAGTTTATTTGAAAATTGAAACAGAACAAAAATACTACAACGTCACTCAATTGTAAAGAAGACAATAAGAGGAAACTAAAATTAATGCTCGAAAGCCGCGCTTCTGTTTGCTTGTCTATGAGAAAAATAGGTCAATAACCAGGCCTGACGACTTCCTCCGTTTAGGCATTATCTTTGTCCGACGTTTTAACTTTTCTGGCACCAGAAATCAGAAAGAAAAGCCACCTGTTTCTGTTTTGTCTAAAACTCAGGCCTATACAAAGTTAAAACGAGCACTGGTAAAGGCAGCCTTTCTACCGCAGGAGAAAACATACAAACTATCTGTTACAGCGCAGATTTCCGAGGGCCAGCATCTGTAGAACTTCGATCTACTTTCTTTTATTGTATTGGGGAACGAAAAACTTTGATCAAGGCTTCTTTGCGGGAGTCCTTGGAGTGGCGCTATCGCTTTCACCAAGTGTGTCCCGGTATTCCCGAGCCCCAGCGAGCCTACGATCGATGCCCAGTCAATAGCAACGTCGGTTCTCTTCCGGGGCATAATAGGAAGCGGCCATCCAAAGACCCGTAAACATTTGGGGTAGTTTCCGGTCAGCCACTTCCGGTGAGCGCCATTTACGCTTTGCCGGACACGTGACACCAGAAGGAGAATCTACCGAAAGACTGTCGCTGACCTTCGGTATTATTCTCCTCAACCTTACCAAGAAATAGGAAAACATGAGGGAAGCTTCGGTTAAAGGAAGTGGAGTAGAACTCTTTTATATGATGTCTAAGCGACATTATTACCGGTTGCCATTTTTAGTTTGATTAAGATATGTTATTGCATTACAGAACAGAGTAACAGCTTTTACTTTGGCAGAAAGTTAAGTGCCACTGATATTGGCTACTGCGTATAGCGATATTAGCAGAGCAAACAGCCCGAAACTACGACGAGCTCCGAGAAACGAACACCTGAATGTTAGTTAAAGAAGGCTTTGATCTCTGCGTTTTCGCTTTAATAGCGCTGGCTCTCGACAAGCACAAAACTTTGATGATAAACAGATGGATCGTGCCATTCACTGACGAAGCAATATGGCATAATCTTGACGCCTGGTTAGTAAATTCTCTGCTACCTATTTATTCTGACAATTATATTCCTCAGCATAGATATGGGTTCAAAGCTTCGTAACGTTTATCGAGCGGATATCTGTTCTCTTTTTGAAATCCGAAGCATTCAGTTTCTTTCAATTTACGCTTCATGCCTTGAGTGGACTGTGATATCTATAAGCGTGTTCAGCTTAAACCCATTTGCTTTACTCACGCAGACTGTTTTTCCACTGTTGTAAACACTCCATCCAAACATCCAAATTAACGTAAGGAAACACTGCAAAGCAACCAGATATGCGCTGTTCTGGTTACACGTATGCAGCTTCTTTCTGTATTTCCCTCGCCAGCTAATCAATTTTCTTATTACAATTTTTTGTCTTCTGTCATTGAACAGAGCTCCTTCAGAAGCTAATAACAGTGTTTATGTTTGGCTGGATGGCAGCGAAGCGTAAGAAAAGCCACAAATGCAAATACATACAAATATTTTGTTTATAAAATTAAGGCACTGACTGCTTATTCAGTTTATCACAGAGACTTGCCTGGGCTGAAGGTGTTCCCTGGTTAATATCCAAATCAAATGAAGTAAAATTAAACCAAAGCGATGTTTATTTGTAAACAAAAAAATATTTAGCTCAACAGCTGTGCGGCTAGTAAATATTCCAGTGCAGAATAAACTCGGTGAGGCAGCCGTAATGAGCAAAGAAAAGAAAAAGAAATAGAAAACACGCACTGAGGATTATAAATTTCAGTGAACGCTTAATAGTCAAATAGTACAAAACAAAATCCCAAAATAAAACAAAAAAGAAACCGCAGAGAAAACGTTCAAAGAAAAAAAGAAAGGAAGAGGGGTCAGTACTCTTCTTCACGGTTAATAAGGAGCATCTCACAACTGAGCAAGCTTCTCATTATTAAGCCCTGTATTCCAAATTTTTGCTCCAGAAAATTGTATCAAACATTGTCCGTAGACATTTCCACCACAGGCAAGTGAGCATAAGTTGCCATTTATATCATGTCATGTATTACGATAACACAGATAACATACACACAGTAACATCCTAACCGATCGTCGTGTTAGCTACGGTAATGAGTACTAGTCTATGTTATCTGAAGGACATTCCTGTGTGTGTGGTGATGATGCGTACTGTACTTGCGACAAATACGCCCTTTCAATGGTAGGGAGCCCGATGCGGTGTATATTTTTTTTCTTTCGCCGCACGAGTGAGCGATGAGATTTGAGCGTGATTTGAGTATGGTATTTTCGAAGAGGTACACGTTTGAACCAACATAATATTTGTGGTCGGTGTGTTTAGAGGAAAATGATATGTATCATAAAGGTCTTATAGAAGTAAGCCTGAAACATGCGTTCAAAGTGCCCCCTTCAATGAAAAGAACTAAATTCCCTGTTCGTTTGTATACAATTACTTCTGCCTGCCAGTTTGTTTTTCCTGAATTAGTAGAGAACGTACTGCAGGTAGCAGTACAACTATACTTTTACATATTTCAGTGTATTCAAACAACAAGCTATAGAGAGGGAATTATAAGTTCGAACGTTTTTGCAGGTGTAGGCCTTTTCACCTATAGTTTTCTTCTGTGCTTCACGGTAGATTTCACTGGTAGACTGTAAGGAATTTAGCAAACAAACCTTTTACACCGAATGAAATCTTTAAAATGGTTTGCTGAGTGCTACTATTACGTGATATACGATGTTTTGTAGAATAAGCAATTGCCGCCTAGAAACCACAATACAGTTTCACATATCACTTGTTTCAATGTATTATGTATTGAATATACAACCTGATAAAAAAAGACACCCAGGAGTTGATGCCGAAAAAGAACTTCGCCTATGAAAGATTTTTGTAGAAGGTCGAGTTGGTCAGGTTATCAGCCGCTAAAATTTTTTAATTGACTGCAATTCTTTCTGGAAGAGCGAAAAAGCATTGAGCATTATTAATGCAGAGATAATAATTAAAGAAAAACGTATGTAATTAGATGCCACAATTTTCGGTTTTCTAATCCGGAGCATTTTGCCGACACCCTGGAGTGTTTACTGAAGAAGTCATTGATTGATTTATATTTTGCGTTAAATATTAATTTGCTCGCCAAAACATTTCTGAGTGAGGAAGAAAGTTTCGCCAGTTGATGGCGAGTGGACAGCTCCGACATGTCATCCTGCGCGGTGTGTCATTTTCTTTAGTTGCCCGTTTTTTGTCTCAAATATTTTTTTAAACTGTCGATTATTTTCAGTTACTATTGCATCCATGCGTGATACAATATAACACTTAGCTGAGAGTGCCTATTTCCTTCTGATGATGATTATGATAATGATTAGAGTGCTGGAGTAAGTGTGGCTGATAGAGATACGCTCATCTTTAAAGCGAGAAACGCTATGCGCATTTTCTCACCGATTACTTATTCTATATCACCTGCATTCATTTCATTAGATGTGGTTGTATCAGGTTTATTTATGACATGTTGCCGCATGACCGCCTTTTGTTTTTCTCGAAGACTACCACAACCACGAAAAGTAAAAGTGCTCAGATATCTCAGAAATATTTTACTGCTGTACTGTTTCCTTTCCCTGCAACGGTGGCAAATATGCAATGGTTCAAGCTATTGCATCTGGAAATACAATTTTCAGCACTCTACAGCACTGCTACGTGCGTCTTGTAGACGGCTTTTGACAGGCTCTCCCAGGCATTTGAAATTTTTCTTTTCATTTTCCCTCGTGCTGACGCGACATCGCATGAAAAAGACACGGAAACTGCCGCCTAAGGCTGTCGAAACGTCGCCGGGCTCTTCTCTGCGACAAATATGAGCTCAGAGTACGCTTCGCTGTCCTTTAAAAGTGCCAGGACCGTACTTTTATCGTGACGCCATTCAACCACCAAGTTTTCCTTCTTCTCTCAGTGCTCGTAAAATGTCATCCCAGGTAATGGAAATGCTCTTCCTGCATTCGAATTCAGTTTACTCTAAATCCACTTAATCAGGGGAAGAAGTTAAGCTTCACTTGATATAACTCTATACTAGGGCAAGCATTAGGGTGGAGTTTGAAGGTTGCACGACAGAATCACATGCTTTCATCCGTAGAAAAAACTGAAGCGACACGGTCCAAGAGCCTCACTTCACTCTACAAACAGTGCGGACACATCTCAGCACGTTTTACGCCTGTGCTTAGAGCACTCAATCATTCTGGCTTTATCATCCGAGGTGCGCTTTTTGCGTTATTTCCTCAGCAACAGCCGTCAGTGATGGAACTGAAGGTTGCAAAACGAGTTAAACCGGCTCTACCACTTAATCGCACCTCGCTTGTCATTAATTAGACCAGGTGCAGTGTGTTGTATTTTACCGCCTTTCGGGTAACATTCCATTTGATCGCTTGTGAGTGTGTTTGCTGATATTTCTTGCGCACAAATGGCATTGATCTGCTTTGTAGTTACTTAAATAGCTACTGTAAATCACTCTGTGAAAGATGTAAATGAAAAGAACATTTCCGCCGAAGACATTGCGAGAGCCTGGTTTTCAGTAGATAAAAAAACACAACTCACATAGAAGTACAGAACAAAAATATCCCACTTTTTATTTTAGGAATGTCATGAAGATTTCACTTTGTTTCTGATATGTTGGCGAATTTTTTTTCGTTCTTTGACAGTTATGAATTTTGTACAAATAAAAGTTCGTATACAAACATCACATAAATCTTTTATTCTTTTATGTTCCTTCAATCAAATCCTAAACCAGTCCTGAAAACAGGCTATACTCCAAGATAACAAAACCATAATTAAACAAATCAGTAGCGATGGAACATGAGTGAGCCCAGAATCGCTCGTAGCTTTATACGTCACAATGATCAGTAACATGTAACTAAGCCACAGAGAGAACAAGATAGACAAATATATTTCGGGTAGCTAAACTCTGCTAATCAGTACATGAAGCAACAGCATTAACGGAACCAGCCTGCAGCTCTGAATACGGTTCCTCGTTTACGTACACGCACTTTGCTGCTCTCAATCATTAGTCCCATAACTTATCTCTGTTTAACCTCACACGTACTCGTTAACGTAAAATCGCAGGAGTGGACATTATCGAAGAAACAATAAAATAAGATAAAAATTAACCCTAAACGAAGCTGTCCGAATGTGCCTTCGTGGCCTAGGGATAGCTTGTATGACTAGGCAGTCTTGGGTGCTGCCATTTAGTCTCATCACTCCCCTCCAATTCAAATGAGGGAGCTACTAACCCGGGTTGCAGTGTAATAAACCATGCACTGTTACATCGTGACGTCACACACAGCACAGCAATAAGTGCTGGCCATCTAAGCCACCATATAGCATATTTTAGACAGGTACTCGTTATTTTCACTCACAACGCGCATAAAGCAGAGTTCATCAGGCAGTGGCCTTTATCAAAATGGTACTAAAAACATAGGGAGCCATAACAGAAAGCTGTGTAAATAATATACGAGAATTTTTATGTTGTCACTATTGTATAATTTACATCAGTAAAACAAGACATAGAAATGCGTATGCCAGGCTGCTGTCGCTTTAATAATTATTTTCTTTGGGCTGACAGAATGTTCCAATCTGGTACTCCATCTGAGGATTTATAAGTTTAAGCTACCGCATAGCTACCATGTCTGTTCGTTTGCAAACGCAGTTCGGACGCGGACATTACCGTGAGGAAGCATGAGATGAAGCTTCCCGTGAATCAAGGTTCAGTTGTTGACGAATGTGTGTCTAATTTCAGCTAACTACTCAACGCTAGTCGACGGAAGAACCAATTTGCTTAAGCACCTAATCGCAGGATTTTAAAGCTTTATCAAAAAGTCTCTACATTCTTTTTTATTAGTGCTACAGCGGATCGCAACTTTGCCCTGTGGGTTAATCTTATCGCTTGCCTTGGTTTTATTGCCAGTATGCGAGGTCGTACTGTCTAGCTCCGGACCTGAGTAGTCAAACAAATGAGGGGAAGCATGTACAGGAGCCCACAGAAAACCACTCAGCGTAAGGTAGAAGCTACGAATCCGAGAACACTGATGATGCATTGGGCTGATTATGAATTGAAAAAGGCGAACACATGTGGTAAAGGCGCTCATGGTTCTCCTGAGGTTCTCCTGAGGTTCTCCTGAGGACTGAGGATTTCCCCTGTGTTTTCTTGAAAGCCGCCTCCGTACGAACGCATTCTTTAACACTAGTCGACAAAATATGTCGGCATCTTGAAAGACGCCTAATGATACCGTAATAACATAATCACAAAACGCTAAAAAAAATGAAAAGCATCGGTGCATTCCGGAGGAGGCAACATCAGAGAAAAGCATTTAAATTTTAGCCACGGCCTTCACACATTGAAATCAAGTTTCCTTTTAAAATATTTAAGAATGGTGTGTCATAGTCACATTCGCAGCAAACAACTTTAAAATTATTTTCTTGGTTTATTAAAAAAAAAAAAACAACTTAGGAAGATGCGTGATCATAACCTTCGCTGTAGCGGCTAGTTGCGCTAGGCATTCTTCAGTTCATAATCCTTACCAATGTACAGAAAAATAAAGATACGTGGAGGCTACAGTGACCTTCCCCAGTGTAAGATTACATGCGCTATTTTGAAAGCGTACCCAAATATTAACACTGTGAAGAGTTTTAGAGAATATTAAAAACTTAGCGGTGGATTAGTTCAGCTAGGCCGGGATAAACGCAACGGGAGCTACGTTTAGTTTTGTTTACCTTTGGTTCGGCTATACCGCCTAAGCAATTAAAGACGCAGATTGCGTATTCGTATATGTGTTAAGCAAAAGCTATATCTTATATTCCAATGAAGTTCATAGGCTTGATAGAGTCGAAGCCTGGCCGGTGGTCTGTAAAGTAGTTTGGCGCCGTTTCAATCTTTGATACCCAAAGTCGAGCTTCATTGTTACGCTTATGGGCCTCTTCATGCCAAGCAACAATTTCGGGGTCTATCGAAGACGCTTATTGCCGCCGGCGAAGGTACCAAACGCGGTACACGCGCGGTACAAGCGCTCCGTATAAAAATTGTTCACCTCTGGAGCACCCACTAGCAAAGCGCGTACCCTTAGGTTTTTTTAATGGGTCGTAGCCAGGCGCCGCTGCGAAACACCTGTGGAATGGCACAGCTGGTTGCCATGCTTACGGTGCATGCTCGGCGGTGAGGCGTGCCGTCACGCTTCAGCGGAGCAATGGGGACCGGCGCGGCGAACCGGCTAGAATACCCGCGCAGCAGCCCAGATGGTTGCAGTGGGAACGGCGCATGCGCAACTCTGGGGCCGGCTGACCACACGAAACTTGGGTTTTACTGGCGTAGTGTAGCCATGGAGGAAGGAAAAACTAGTAGAGAGCACGTGGCAATATCCGTGAAGCTTAGTTATAAAAAATAGAAGGGAGCGACTTAGCCCCTACGCGTTAGACCACGTGATAGCGTGCGGTGATATCCACTACCGCGCGCATGCGCGAATCGGCGCCGCGCGGGTAGCGGGGAGTCCACCGCGCGCGCAGCACCCAGTAGCCCACACAGCAGACAGCCGCGCACCCGCGACATGGCAGACGCGCGCACTAAAACGCACCGACATCAAAACATGGGGTCTAACTAGGAGAGCGAGAAAACGAGGGAGGGAGCGGCTTCATCGGCACTTGGCTTGCGAAGGTTGGCCGCGTGGCGTCATGCTCCCTCCTAGTTTTTCCGCCCTCCATGAGCGTAGCTCTTGCTACAAGGATATTGAATATTTCAGCTTTCAAAGTAGGTTGGTTGAAGATATGTAGCTTTGTGCTCGCGGTTTCGTTGTCCGTCAATTTCAGTGATGACACAATGCCAACCGCAATCATATTGCTGCAACGTTTTTACCTCAGTATCAACAGCCATCGAGAGTTTGCGGACTTCTTATGGATAGCTGTACTGTGCTTAGTTAATCTCATATGAAAATCTGGGAAATTTAAATTTAGCCGAACGTAATTATCTTGCTTGCATGATGTAAAGTTTCTTTAGGTACCTAGAAATTTGTATTTAAGGCTATGATCTGTTGAACGATCACCAGGGTAACATTTTCAGGCAGTCCAACTTTTGATCCCTCATTATATGTAGGTAAGAAATGCCAAGTTATTCTTATTTTTGGGCTAGTTGGTGAATTACATTTATTAATTACATATAATTACTAATTTGTTTGCGCTAGCTGTGAATTTTTCCTTTTTGTTTGATAAATATGCTTTCAGTAACTCTTACTATTTCAGTGCAACTATACCTAATACAAATAGAGACAGTTGGCAGGCTGACAGTTAACATTGCATTAGCTTTATAGGCTTTTATTCATTCTAAACACATCAAAAGATTCTTGTTTCTGGCCCTTGTCTCGGCAGATCGCCACGAGCGCTTTTGTTGCATCACACGTGTTCCGGCTTGACGAAGTTGGTTTGCCCGGTCCCGTTCTTGCTTCTCCACTATCAACGCATCCCCTCACTCCACTGATCGGGAGCAAGTGGTGTGCTTTACGTGTATTGGGAATATTGCTTAGTACAAACGCATTCTTGAACAGCTTCCTGTAACTGCAAAGGCTATGGAGCTTTACTTACTTTGCTACCACTCCAATTATCAAAAGTCTACGTGGAATATGTTAAAGTCCAGTTTTGTTTTGTATTGACGTTCAATTGATAGCTTTCACTATCGACATTGACAGAAGCGCTTTTATTTAAGCCAGTAAATGACTATACCAACGAACATTTACGACTAATCAGTAGCCCAGACAACGTACTATTGACAGAAAAGTTGGCATACTCGGAGCAGTGGGCGGTTCAGCGAAGCAGAAAACCGTTGAGTATGGTTTACAGGTGACTGAAGTCTAATGGCAAAAGCTAAAGGAAAAATTCTAGCTCGGGCCTTCCGGCGTAATGGGTCTAAGATAGCAAGAATCTACTCAGTCCAGGAAGGTCTGCGTTATCTTTAATTAATGTGCACTTTCCCAGTTTTCTTCTTTTTCCTTTCTGCATTAAATTTTCTTTTGTGGTAAGTTTCTATGCAGTAAGTTCCTAAGGTAAGTGCATGTGCGTGAACGATCCTAGGCTCTTGATTTTATAAGCTATACAACTATTGTTGGTTGGTTTTGTTTGTGGGGTTTAACCTCCCAAAGAAACTCAGGCTATGACAGGCGCCGTAGGGGAGGACTCCGGAAATTTCGGCCACCTGGGGTTCTTTAACCTGCACTGACATCGCACAGCCCACGGGCACCTTGCTTTTCACCTCCATAGAAAAGCGGCCGCCGAGGCCAGGATTCGATCCCGCGTCCTTGGGAACAGTAGTCGAGCGCCGTAACCACTGCGCCACCCATGCGGGGTAATGTTCCAGCACGGAAGCAGCAACTATTCAGTGTCCCCTTCTTTTGTCTGCATCTGCTAGAGCACTGCACTACCTTTTAGACATGTTCGCTTCGTCCCTCCGTCGTTTATTTACGCAAAGATGACAACACTTCTTAGAACAGCTCGCCACCAATTTGTCACAAACAGCAGCCAGCCTTCTCTTTTTGGGACTTGAGGGAGAATCTAATATAAGACATTTGTATCTCCCCTCTTCACATACATTGAGGTTCATGGTTAGTTTTATGTTTTCTAGCATTTGTTCCTCCCTGTGTTAGTGTCGAAAATACCGCCAGTCGCACATCGATCACAATTATTCTTTTTAAATCCTTTACTTTCTTTTAGCTATGCCCGCTACAGTCTGTTCTCTCTTAAGTATACCGATTTGTTAACTTTGCTTTAAATTCGGTTTTTTTTGCATGGCATACATCATTAGAGGCAGATACCATTCTTTAGGAGTTGAATGCCTTAAGATGCACGGGCACAGCACCGCTTAAATTTCTCTTAAGAGGGAAAAGAAAAGCAAGACAATATTTCATAAATAATGAGTACCTTTTCTAAATACATAGGAAAATTGATCGCCCAACGGCAGAGGTCACAAACGAGACAGTTTACAAGCGGTGCGATGCATTCGTAAGGATGGGTGCATGAAATAATTGTCTGGATACAATGCTCTGTCCGCGGCATAAATTTCATAGCTATTCTGTAATATTCTGTAACAGAGGCCTAAGAAAAGTGCCCGCACACGTGCACTTGTACACTATACGTTGGAAACCATGCGGAACACGTCCTTAAATGTAGTGACGAGGTAGGTTAGCACGACTGCTACATGCGGATTTCAAAAGAGAAATAAATCTCTGCTGGAATTGTTATAGCTGAGAGTAATTTCAAAACCATAGGGCTAGACGCAACATTGTTTTTATTCCGATCTCTTCATTGTAAGCGATTTCATTGTAGCATATGTAAGAGCGCGTATGAACCTGAGAAAACGTTTCTACGGCAATGTAACCATCCTCTCTGAAGCAGTGGAACAGGCTGCCAAATACAGTACGCATCAGTGGACTTCGTGTGAATCAAGACTTATTCGTCATAGTGTTAACATCTTGAGAAGCAGCGTCTAGGTTATTTTGAAGTGAAAAAGCAGTTACCATTAATAATGGAAAGTTAAGTTAAAGCACAGCTCCAGATTTTCCGAAAACATTTTTTTTATAGCGTAAGCCCCCTTACGTCAGGTTTCAGCCCGTTGCGTAAACTCCGCCGGTAGCCACGTTTGACCTATAGAGCGACCGCAGATGGTGCCCTTCTTCAAGCAAGCCGTCGGGTAATGCCGGTCGGTAGCTACGCCGCGCCGAATAAGATGATGAAGAAGAAGAAGAAGAAGAAGAAGGAGGAGGAGGAGGAGGAGGAGGAGGAGGAGGAGGAGGAGGAGAAAGAGAGTTGCTAAGTCGGCTTTTCTTACGCAGCCTACCGGGTATAACTAAAGCTAAACCCAAGTTAATTTTTTTTTGGTATTGGCTCGTTGCGGTCATTACGTTGTGTGGAGAAGAGATAATAAAGCCTAATTAATTTTTATTTTGCACAGACATACCAACTTGCTTGAGACTACACCTTTATACGTTATTGGAACAATTCATCTATACGAAAGTTGCCGTCGGATGAACGGAGTATCTTTTTGTAACAGCAAAATAAACTGGTTTTGAGTCCCTTGAGTAGGTATAAAACAACGCTATGCCTCGAGGCATGCGCCACCGTATACCTTTGAGTCTCGTAGAAAAAGATGATGCCAAAATTTAGACAGGATTCATGCAACCATGTCTCTTAATGGTGCTTTACTATAGTGTAGCGCAATGGTACAGTCACGCGCCTCGAGCCTAACTCAGTTGTACTGCGAATGTTGAAAGCACCGTATGTGGCACCACCACAAAATTTTACCAGTCTCTAATAAAGGCACCGCCGTTCCATGTATAGTATACAGAGGATGTATCCAATACTGGACTCTTGAGGGTGAATAAAAATAAGCATTTGATTTCACTGTTCCAGTCTTCATTTTCGATCAAAAATATCGCTCACAGAATTTTCAAATACTTTTAATAAAGATGTGTGAAATTACCGCAAGCAAACAAACGTGAAGGTATATTGGCCCTAGTATGCTCACGACTCGTGCCCCGTTTCGGCTCTTCTGTCCCACACACACTGCTAGGGCGGTCTGAGCTTGAGGTACTTTTGATTGCTCTCGGCAGCAATGCTGGCGACTGTTAGAGGCTTTGCAATGCGGAAGAAGGTTTGCCGAGCCTAGACAATGGTAGAATCGTGCCCGAAATACGCGACGAAGCGTCCTCTGAACCTTTTTCACAACTATCGTCTTTGCCGGAACAGCTTATAATTGTGTACTCAGATCGCGCAGAAAAAAAAGACAAGTTACGACATAAACAAGCGCTTAGATGCTTATTAAAAAAACCTGTTACTAAGAGTTTACGGTCAGCAGCACTGCCAACAGTGTGATGTAATGTCGGAAAAGATTTTCATTAAGGTTCCGATAGAGGCATCATCGGAAATTTGAAACTATATAGAGTTTTGTGTTTACTTGTGTCCCGATTACTCTTTCGTCCCTTTTTTTGATGTCTAAAGCCATTAATTTAAGTATTTATTTTATAGTGTTATATGTTTTTATTTGTCTTAATTTTTAAATTTTTATATTTTCGTTTTCAGATTTTTATCCTTATTTACATGAATATTTCAATAACCGTTTCCTCAATTACTTTTTATTAACCTGTTTATAGTTTTATATTTTTCCGCTTCATTAGTTCATTTATTTATATCTCGTTTCGATCATTTAATATCTCGGCTCTTGTTGTAACGTGACGGGGACAACTTCTGAGGTCGAAACTTGCGGCCTCATATTTGAAGCATTGCAAGCAATATAAGGCTTAAACTTAAAAAAGAGGCTTTCTTCGAGAAAAAACTTAACGGAAGCCGAAAGATTTCAGGAAAGCAGAACAGTGAAGAACCATTCTGCGGAACACGTATAAAACGAAGTTACCACATCGGCAAAAGGGATAGGGGTGTCTGTGCACGCAGATATTTGCAGGAAGGAAGAAGCTGCCACGTGTGCTTAAATGTCAGCGACGGCCTGCATAGCAAAAATTTGCCATATTGCTGCTGGTAACGCACTCTCGCTGCAGCTCTGTTGCCGCAGGCGATATATCCCAGTAGATCGCATGCAAACTATTTAAATTTTGCACTTATACTGTGCACTAACTAACGGAAAGCAGGTTTTTTGGCCCTGGGCTTTACAGGATAGAGCCGCCATGCCTCCATAAACGCCGAAACAAAATGTCCATCAAAAGCATTTCGCTAAGTATTTTTGTATAATAGGACAAGCTATATGCTTTGTTGGAGCAAAACAAAATTCAATAAGATGACCTATGACAGCGGCGAGTTCGGAAGGAAGCATTGTCTTAGGCCTGCCAGAACCAGCCGCACCGCTCTAAAACGAGGCGTTGTCACTGTTCTTGAGTTCGATTCGCTGTTGGCTGTTTGTTCTTTGAGTAGCACAGGAAGGTGCTTATCATGTGCTTGTCGCGTCACCGCCTAAGGAGCTTATTAGAGTGGAACGGTCTGAATATTTCGAGTTGGCGTGCTGAGCCACACCACGTTGTGAGCTGTTTTGAAGGCTTGTTCAACGAGCAGCAAAAAACACTCGAAGACATTTCGCAGAACTTTTACTTTATGGAAGAATGCAAAAATCGATGAAAAGCCGCTGGCCATGCGTTTTCTTAGAGCTTTGGAGCATAAGCCACGCATCTTGTTCCGGCGTGATCGGGACTGGATCCTCTTGCTCATCTCACAAAAGTACAGAAACGCAGCGGAAAATTTTGATATGCGGCGAGTATGAGAAGCCGGCCGAAAGAGTGTAGAAAAGAAATATTTGAGTATTGTTTTTCATCCTGTGCTTACATGTGATAAAACGACCGCGTTAAAATTGTCACAGTGCGGAACTTGCAACATCGGCGCTGCCAGTGCTGCCGTGTACGCAAAACATTCTAGAGGGCAGTTTGGACCCCTAAAGTGCGTGTTGTTGTTGTGGCTGTAGGAAGAAGGAAACGAAAATGCACGAGCCTTCCACTGGCTCTGTAGCTGAGCCACCTCCGCTACCTTCCGCTGACTTCCTAATCTCAATTTGGAGCAGTGGGAAGCCATTCTGCACAGCGATGACCCCGACTAACAGCGAGGACAGGTTCGCAGGGCCCACGCTGCGGCGCAGGCCACTGGGCTGCCGAAATAGGCGGATAATCCACAACTCCGAGAATTCCCATGTACTCAATAACGTTTTAAATCAATAAATCAATAGCGGACTCCTGCTATCATCCTCACGCTATTATACTCAAGGTAGACAACGAGAACTGGTTAGTGGCTCGGAGATGTCTGTTCCTTGCCTTACGAGGCTGGGACGCCGCTTGCGCCGGGGGCTAGTCTGCCACCGAATTGCACCAGCCACGGCTTTGGTGGTGAAAGACGGCTTTGCGATGCGCGTCTTTCTCTCCCTCTTCTTTGTATTTCTTTTCTATTTTCTCTTCTGTACGCATGAACTCAAATCAATTAATCAGGCAGCGGAGGTGGCTCAGCTACAAAGCCAGTAGCAGGTCAGTCCATTTTCTTTTCTTTCTTCCTACAGGCACAACAACAACGGAAACTATGAAGAACGTTTCCCGATCCAGGGATCAACCTTACCTGTCAAAATGTGGCTTCGTGCAACAGGGACCTTTGTGCCATGGTCAGTAGACTGTCGTCTGTGTCAGCAGCCAGAAACTATATATCATTGTTTTGTGTATTGCATGATGGACTGTTTTTTTTTTGGGACATTCTTCAACGGACTCTCAAAAAGGACATTGATTTACCCCCTATACTTTAAGGTTTTTGCCTACAAAAGAAGCTTCTGAGGCGCCATGTGACCTTTTAGTGCTGACGGGACTTTTTAGCCTGTGGAAGAGCCGCATGACCGATCGCCACGCCGAGCCACCACGTTCATCGAATACTTTGTTCAGAGAGCATTGTTCTATCGTGCGGGGGATATATGGTGCGCCGGATCGACCTCCTGCCTGGTTACATTTACTGGATGCGTGTATATGTTTTCCGGAATTTTGATGTGTGATCAAAGCGAGAGCTCGATGCTGGTGTAACTGTGTTGACAGGTTTCGGAATGCGACCTGGTTAAAGTGCTTGAAGTACTTCCATGCAATAAAAACAACATCCGGGGCGTGGCGCAGTGTTAAAGCTCATGGCTGCGTCTCCGAGAGATAAAAGTTCGATTCCCGCTGAAGTCACGGGTTAATAATTTAAATTTTAACTCTCGCTCTCAAAAGCGTGACGCCTCTACTAACCACCTTCTGTTGGCAACGAACAGGCATTAAAGGCTTTCGCCTTAAAAGATCACAGGCACATTTCTGCCAAGTGGCGGGTAGAAGGTGACATCATGGAGAACACATTCATCGAGCTTCTGTAGAACCTCCCGAGTAGCCCCCAAGACTCGAGCCTTTGTTGTGTATGCGTGGACTTCAGTGCGTCACACGATAGCATTTGTGTGATTTTGGTTGATTTTGTTTTTGTTATAATAGATGTGTCAAGACTAGGCAACGAAGAAAAAAAGATGCTGACGTACCGATACAGCCGTTCACAAAGCTGCTAGAAGCTGCCAACTCGAGTCCCTCATTTGAATGGGGAGAAACGATATCCACGTCACATTGTCGTTACTTCATGCAGACGTATTTGTACGTCTTGGTTAAAACAGGGATTCATTCTACGTCGGCCACTGACGACCGGTAGCTTGGTAAGGTGGTACCTAAGCACAGCATGCTAAGAAACATTTATCATATATTAGAAGTAGAAGCTATGGAATTCGTAATTATCCGTGGAGGTGCTAGTACATGTACGCTAATAAGAGACAGCAAAGGGAACCGCAGAAGGTGAGCAGAAGGTCATATACGCACATTCATATGGCTTGGTTAAAGTGGGGATTATATCTTTCAAGCACATCCTCTGGTCGATGATTCCACCCTAAAGTGTAAGTGAGTAATAATGTTGGCACAGACTATTGAATGCTAGAAAGATTATAGTTTGGGATTTTATGCTTATAAAAAGCGTAAATTATGGGATTCGCCATTACCATAAAAGAATCTACAGATACTTGAACGAGGGACCTCGAAGGAAGCTGCGGATGGGGACCATTCAGCCTATCGCGCAATACACTTAAAAGTACAGCTTAGGTACCGCTCGTATTTTTTTTTTATATCGTAACCACCGGGGATGTGAGATGGCGATGGTGATGTGTGATCTTTCCAATCTCAGTGCACACTCTACAGCGGCGCCAGGCTTTAGACCACAAGCCAGACAAGAACACTCAACTTGAACTTATTCCGTGGGCCCAGAATATCACCCCCACCTGAAGGCCACACAGACCCATCTGCCCCATTCCATGACATCTGGGGCAAACAAAGTTGTTTCTCTCTCTCTCTCGACACATAATTGCTGGAGTTATTTAAAGATGTGTGCTCTGCACAGATGATTATGATACAATTGTATCTCATGTCTTCTTCAAAGAAACCGAAATAGCTAAAAATGATATTTGCGGACATTGCTCACATTTTCAGCCACCTCTTCGTTTTTGCCGTGTGCATTAATGCAAATTTGTATACGAAAGCATAGTATACCACGAAGGGCCTCTTTCGAAACTATGGTCACATTATTGCATCATCGTACATTTTATTGTGGTAGAGCTTCCAAGTGAAGAATGTTACAGCTATTGCGCTTTTGTTGACTAGTTACTACCTGGACGCAGCGGCATCAGAAGAAATAACCACGTGGACAAGACCGCGCGAGCTGGCCATCACGAGGGCAATTATGATCCGCCTTGCACTTCGTAGGTACCAGGTTAGAACTCCGGTACCATCAGGAACCAAACGGTATTAATGCGTAAAAGCTTTCCATCAGCCTTGTGCTGGACGTTTTGGGGTGAAATGCCTGGGAAAGGGGCCAAGTGCCAAAACGCGCCACATATTTGGCTTCTGCCGCACGAGGCGAACTTATGGTTGTCCGATGAGGGAAAAAATCACGGGCTCGACGGCGCCTAGATTTTTTGGCCTTGACTTAGACGGACACCCACGGCTTAAACAGCGTTTGTACCTATTTACGTTTGGTCATCATCGAGCGGTCGAACAATCTTGACAGCTCTCCCATCACGCGCGGTGTACGCCTGCTGCTGCCACCGCGTTGATCGTGTGTGGATCTAACCGACTTGCTCATCAGCAGGGGGGTTCGCAAAATCCGTAATGCACTTCCATGACGTACGCCCCCGTCCGACGTCGTAGCGTCTCCGACTTCAGTAACTCCTTTGTATCGCTCTCCGTGCGAGAGCTTGGTCCTACCAATTTTTCTTAAGCGTCTTTGTTCTGACGCCGGCCGCCATTGCTAGATTCAGGACTTGCCGCCTACGTACCTGAAGCGCAAGTGGAGGCTTCATATTCCACCTCTGTGGCCTCACGGCGGTACCACTAACAGAAGCACAGAGTGTGTTTTCTCCACTTTGGTTTTCGCTTTGTCCTTCCTTTCAGCCTACTGCTATGCCCATAGACCTCCGAGCTTCCCGGAGGGGGAGTGAAAACATTCTCTAATATTGACCGCATGCATTCTCGCGGGGTGCGTTGCTCAGTGTAGCCCCTATCGTTGATGACATAAGTAAGCTGGGATTCCCCTGTGGTGTCCATGCATAGTATTTGGCGTTACAGCCCATTCCTGGACTACACTGGCTGGTGCACCTACTTTTGTTGTTTCAACATTTTCTTAACATTTCAGTGAATACCTTCCACTGAAGTGGATTCCTCCCTTGGATGACATGGAGACGATGGCTACCCAGCTTTACCCCGTGTGCCGTTTCTCAATAGAGATATTATCGGTAAACGCTGTTACGTGCAGTTAGCCCCACCGAAGTGACCCACGCGGCCAAGAGTCTAACCCGCTTTAGGAAGTTAGGCTTCCTCAGAGGTGGTCAATCTTCGAGGCCCCAGTTCACCACCTGAGCATCCACTAGCGTGGCCTCTTATTGACTGCATTACAGGACCACGCAAGTGCTACCACCTCATTCATCAAAACTTCCATGTCAATGGCTGCTCTCCGGTTACAGGGAGAGGCAATCCTTCCCCGTGGCCAACCAAAGGTCGATCAATTTAAAATCGAAAAAATGCTGTCATTTGTTCGGGACAAATTAACGCCACCAGGCGGCCCAGCCTCTGTTCAACCAACCCGCATCTACGTCCACCTGCTTCTGAAGAGGGGCTGTCGGGTGTGGGCTCACCCGTGCTGCGATCCCGCACCAGCCGCTTCGTGGCCTGTCCAATTGAAAAAATCGTACCGGAATGTATGACAAATGTTTTGTAGCTGAATTATGTTAATGATGCGAATGATCGTAATGAGATTAGTGTGATAAAGATGATATTGTTGTATGATCTCATAGAAAGATGAAATGATTTCTCGATGATATTCCATAAGTTGCGCGATACCATATGCATACAACGTCAGTAGTCACCAGTCTCATCCAAGTCTCATACAGCTGGCGTTGGTATCATATATCCTGTATGATACTGAACGTCCATCACATTCGGGATCTTTCAGTAAGTGTATGAGTTCACAAAAATTCCGTGATAGCCTACCATTGATAGTCATTCACCATGACATTCGTATTACATCACACAAAATATGGTGAGTAGAGGGCCTTGGTTTTTTTAGACGACATGAGCAAGATGTCACAGTGCTTGCGACATAAGGAGATGCTGTTGGGCATAATAAAGGTTAAAAAGGTACCATGAAGAAAATGAGATAAGGTAAATAACTTAATAGATCGTTGCACAGCTTTTGACTGACATCTTCGGTGAAAACAATCAATTCAGAGCGGTAGTTTATTTGAACACTACACAGTATATGCTTCTGGTAGTAAAGGAATCAGACACTTTATGCAATAAAATTAGGACATTTTTTCAAAGGAATCATGCAATGCAAACAAAAAACAAAAGTCAACTTGTTTTATCCGTGCCAAGCATGCCAATAACACCACATATACCACTCTAAAAACACATCACAGTGCTTTCGCACTTTTTGATCGGTTTGCGCGAAGTCAAATAATGGCTAACTTGTATTTTTCACCGCCATGTGACACCAAATCCCATTTTGTGCGGAATATAGCATTGATCAATTCAATAGCACCATCTGTGCTCTCAGAATGGCTGAAGTACCCAAGGCGAGTTGTGCGCTCCGCCACAATACCGCTCAACTGAAGGAACGTGTATATTTTCCAGCTGAAAACAACAATAATTTCAAGAAAATTATATCGGGTGGGAAGGAAATATATTGGACTATGAGCCGAGTTGAGTATATTTATGCGGAAGCCCAGTGCTTGCAACCTGCAACCAATGTTGCTGGAGATTCGGTGTTTTTCAGGAATTTCCTATTTTATTCTGTAAACAGAAGTACAGCACTTGAGCACAATTTATTTCTGTTTTTGGTTAAAGCACATCATTTTTACAATTTTTAAACACGATTTATTCAACCACAATGCAAGCACTGCTATTGATGTCAACCCTAGAAATACAGCAATTTTCGAGTTATTCCAGTAAACAAAATTTAGAGAAGATATTTTTCATTTCTGCATAAGCTTGAGCGTGAAGGAATGTGTGAATACGAAGGAAAATGTGTAAATGCAGTAATATGATCAAGGTAGGTGTTAAAAAATTCTCATCCCGTTATTTACACCAAGCATTATATTTCAACAAGTGCTTTAATAATGTATTTTTTCCCCAGATATTCTCTACCGATTACTAATATTTATACGACCTGCCACCAAGTTCTTTTTGGGAAAAATTTGGGATAGCCTTGACACACCTGAGATAGTTGAGAAGTCTTTAGCATATGCAATACCTTTATGACTGATAATACTAAAGGTGCAGCGGTGGCGTAGCGGTAGAACATCCGCCTCGCATGCAAGAGGACCGGGGCTCAAATCCCGGTGCCGCGCAATTCTCCACCGGATGAAAGAAAAAAAAAATCCGCTTGTTGATGGAATTGCATAAACAGGTTTGGGGTGCGACCTGATGCCGGTGAACACCTCCGGCAACGCACTCCCTCACCAGAACAGGAGTTGGCCACCCTGGTGCAGTAATTGGCCGCAACCTCCTATGATAAGCTCCATAAAACCCCGGCCCTCAGTCACCAGCGGCTGCGGAACAACTGACCACGGCGGCGGTCAGACCTGTGACGCAGCAGGGTGTGCTAAGAAAGTCTGGCTCCGCTGGACAGGCCGCCATTGGAAACTGACCCTGGCAACGTTTAATGCTAGAACCCTAGCTAGTGAAGCTAGCTTAGCAGTGCTGTTAGAGGAACTAGAGGGCATGAAATGGGATGTCATAGGGCTTAGTGAGGTTAGGAGGCCGAATGAGGCATATACTGTACTGAAAGATGGGCATGTACTGTGTTATCGAGGCTTACCAGAGAGGCGACAACTAGGAGTAGGTTTCCTTGTCAATAAGTATATAGCGGGTAATATAGATGAATTTTATAGTATTAATGAGAGGGTTGCAGGCATCGTAATTCGGCTTAATAAGTGGTATAAACTGAAGGTTGTACAGGCCTATGCACCTACATGTAGTTATGATGACCAGGCGGTTGAAAGCTTCTACGAAGATGTAGAATCGGCAATGCGAAAAGTAAAGACGCAGTGTACTGTACTAATGGGCGATTTCAATGCCAAGGTAGGGAAAAAACAGGCAGGAGACAATGTAGTAGGTGACTATGGCATTGGTTCTAGGAATAGCAGGGGGGAGTTACTAGTTGAGTTTGCAGAGCGCAATAACTTACGAATCATGAATACCTTCTTCAGCAAACGGAAGAACCGGAAATGGACATGGAAAACTCCTAACGGAGAGACTAAAAATGAAATCGACTTCATAATGTGTTCAACCCCCGCCATTATGCAAGATGTAGAGGTAATCGGGAAAGTGCGATGCAGTGACCACAGGATGGTGAGGTCCCGAATTAGCCTAAATCTGAAGAAGGAACGCAACAGATTAGTAAGAAAGAAACCCATCAACGAATTAGCGGTGAGGGGGGGGGGGGCAGAAGAGTTCAGGATCTCGCTACAGAATAGGTTTTCAGCTCTAACTGAGGATGGCGACATTACCCTAGAGGCAAGGAACAATATAATTTCAGAGATATCATTACTGAGTGCGCGGTAGAAGTAGGCGGTAGGATAGTTAGAGAGGATACCGGTAAGCTGTCTAAGGAGACGAAAGATTTGATTAAGAAACGCCAGAGTATGAAAGCTTCCAATCCAACAGACCAGATCGAATTGGCCGAGATATCGAAGCTAATCAATAAGCGCAAGGTGGCCGATATTAGGAAGTATAACATGGAGAAAATTGAGCATGCTGTAAAGAACGGGGGAAGCCTTAAAGCGGTAAAAAAGACATTGGGCATAGGCAAAAACCAGATGTATGCGATAAGGGACAAGGCGGGCAACGTCATCACTAATATGGAAAAGATAGTCAAAGTAGCCGAGGACTTCTATACAGATCTCTACAGTAGCCAAAGTAGTCAGGACCGTAATGAGATTGGCGGTAGGGAAAAACAGTCAGACGTTCCACCAGTGACGAATGACGAGGTCAAGAAAGCACTAGAAACTATGAAAAGGGGGAAATCAGCTGAAGAGGATCAGATAACTACAGATTTGCTGAAGGACGGGGGGATATCGTGCTAGAAAACCTGGCCACCCTGTATACGCAGTGTCTGGTGTCATCGACGGTACCGGAACCATGAAAGAATGCAAACATTATCCTCATTCACAAGAAAGGGGAGTCTAAGGACCTTAAAAATTGCAGACCAATCAGCTTACTGTCTGTTACGTATAAGGTATTTACTAAGGTAATCGCTAATAGAATCAAGACAACCTTAGACTGCAATCAAGCAAAGGATCAAGCAGGGTTTCGGAAACGGTACTCTACTATCGATCATATCCATACCATCAATCAGGTGATAGAAAAATGCTCGGAATATATCCAGCCATTATACATAGCATTCATTGATTACGAAAAAGCATTTGACTCAGTTGAAACCTCGGCGGTGATGCAGGCATTGCGAAATCAGGGGGTAGACGAGCCATACGCGAAAGTGCTGGAAGATATATATAGCGGCTGCACAGCAACCATAGTTCTGCATAAAGAAAGTAACAAAATTCCCATAAAGAGAGGTGTTAGGCAAGGAGACACAATCTCCCCAGTACTATTCACAGCTTGTTTAGAGGAAGTATTCAGAGACTTGGAATGGGAGCAGTTAGGGATAAGGGTAGATGGAGAATACCTCAGTAATCTGCGATTTGCTGATGACATTGCCTTGCTAAGCAACTCGGGGGATGAACTGCAAATAATGATTGATGACCTAGACAGGAAAAGTAGAAAGGTAGGCTTGAAAATCAATATGCAGAAGACTAAGGTAATGTTCAACAGCCTCGGGAAGGAACAGCAGTTTACATTATGTAGCGAAATACTGGAAGTAGTAGGCGAATATGTCTACTTAGGACAGATAGTAACCGCAGACCCGGGCCACGAAAAGGAAATAACAAGACTACGATTGGGATGGAGCGCATTTGGCAAGCACTCGCAGATTATGACTGGCAGCTTACCGGTATCGCTCAAGAGGAAAGTATACAACAGTTGCATCTTGCCTGTACTCACCTATATGGGGCTGAAACGTGGAGGCTAACCAAGAGAGTTCTACTTAAGTTGAGGACAACCCAGAGGGCTATGGAACGAAGAATGGTAGGGGTAACATTAAGAGATAGAAAGCGTGCAGAGTGGGTCAGAGAAATAACTCAAGTTACCGACATTCTAGTAGAAATTAAGAAGAAGAAATGGACATGGGCAGGACATGTAGTGCGAAGAGAGGATAACCGATGGTAGCTGAGGGTAACAAACTGGATTCCAAGGGAAGGAAAGCGTAGCAGGGGGCGGCAGAAAGTTAGGTGGGCGGATGAGATTAAGAAGTTCGCAGGGGTCAAGTGGATACAGCTAGCACAGAACCGGGTTAAGTGGAGAAATATGGGAGAGGCCTTTGCCCTGCAGTGGGTATAATTATTCTGATGATGATGATGATGAATACTAAAGTTCTAAGAATTGTTTCCTGAAATTTCGATACAAATCAAAGTTGCGGTATTTCCTTAAAACCAAATCAGGGTTCCATTTTTTTGCTATTTATTTTGGCCGATTTCTAAATCTTATGCAGAAAGAACATGCAAATATAGAGCTCTAAATATTTCCAAGAATAAGAACGGAGCACGATTGATATAAGGAATCGTTTCAGTGGGAGCCTTTAAAAGAATGATATGCCAGATGCAAGGCTGAATTTGGCAATTTTGAAGACCAGAGCTCAGTTGCACACTTAATATATTCAGAAAAATATAATGCGAAGCTTTTTTATGTGACATTTTTGAGGTATTGAGAATTCTTGAGAAGGATTTAAAGAAATATTGGATATGATCTTATGAAGATTAAAATCAAATTTGCTATTTTTTGCTGTTTTCAAATTGTTGGGGGAGTCTGATGCGTTGTTTAGAACACACCCATCGTTTTAGAGCTCCACATATTGCCTGTAATTGAGAGCATAGCATGCGTATTAAAGAGAAGTTTTAGGGCAAACAACCTAGCACGTCATGTCCATATGTAGGGTAAAATGGATATTTTTGCAATGAGTTGCTCCAAAATGAAATTTGCGATGTTTATTAAATGAGCTGAAAACAACAAAACATCTTTTTAATAGTTCATATAAAAGTAAATCTCGCGTAAATTTAGTGAGTAAAATAATGAATGACAAAGTTTGTTCTGAAAGCAGCATGTCTCCGAACTCGCATCTTTTTCAAATGGCAAAATTGGCGTTTGCCACCTATAGTGATATACGATGTTTTTTCCGAGCAATCTGCTCCGGATCTGCCGGATCTTGTAAAAGTAAGGGTCATTTCTTCGCGTTGAGAGACATTAGCACTCTAACAACAAGCAAACAAGCTAACAAAGAGGGTTCTACTTAATTTGATGACAACGCAGAGGGCTTTGGAAAGAAAAATGGTAGGGATAACGCTAAGAGATAGGAAACGTGCCGAGTGGGTCAGAGAAATAACTCGTAACTGACATTCTAATGGAAATCTAGAAAAATAAATGGGCATGAGCAGGACATGTAGCGCAAAGAAAGGATAAGCGATGGTCGCTTAGGGCAACAAACTGGATTCCGAGGGAAGGAAAGCGTAGCAAGGGGCGGCAGATAATTAGGTGGGTGGATGAGGTTAAGAAGTTCTCATGGGTCAAGTGGATGCAGCTCGCACAGGACCGGATTTATTGCAGGATAATGGGAGAGGTCTTCGCCCTGCAGTGGGTTTAGTCAGGCTGAGGATGATGATGATGTAAAATTCACAAGAAAACTAAAAATGGTCTTGAGACCTCGATTACCATTCTTATCTGAAACCCATCAGCAGTTTTGTTGAGTTTGTGCCTCCCTTGGATTAAGCACCATTGATTGACTTCAAAGCAATTGTTCACTTGTTTAATTCGAAAAAGCAGACGAAAAGAATATCACCTGCAAAATCAGTAGTCTCCATTTCGGGATGTCATGTGCTTGATATACATGCGCATTTTGGATGTATTATTATTGTGAGGAAGCACGAATCTATAGTTAGGTGTGTTCTTTCTGCGACTTATTAGCTCGGATGGGCGAGTCGAATGCGTTGGAGGCAAAATGAAAAAGGCGACCATCTACAATGTAGGTCACAGCGCCAGACTTAGTTGTCTTGAGGACATTGATCCTACATGTGGTGTCGTACATCGTACATCTTATTCTCAGCTGTAGCAGTATGCGCCTCAGATTTAGGAATGAATAGTTGACATCTTTGTTGCCGCACGCACATTGCAGAGTTGTAGCTGAACAGTTTGAATTATAGTGCGAAACATGCTCGCTGCTTTCATTTCTTGCAGAAAATAACGTTTGGAAGGTATAGCTGATCTAAACATCTTTTCGGTGAGGATTTGGTATGACCGGGTCATGCACGTGCTAGTTATGTTGATGCAGATCCACCGCAACCAGTTTTCCTCCGTGTTCATGAAATACGCAGGCTGTGGAATTGTGTTGATATGCGTAATAAGGCAAATTTTATTTAATTTTGCTGCTACTTTCAGGGAGCGATAATTACGCCTTAAATTTGCCCGAATTCGCCGGTCATCGACTGTCTCAAGTACTATAACAAGAATAATGCTTATATTCTTCGACTTATTATGATAGTGAAACTAAATAATTTGACATACTTTTACAGCAAGCACAAGTGATAGATAAGTGCACATCATACCTATACCTATTGCATACTTCCTCAAGGCAGTGACGGTGCATGGCATCTTTTGCAGTGCTCTAGTGAATTGTAGCCAGAGCCAGCTGTGCAGGACAGTCACAAATCTGCATGATTTATCACATGTAATATTATGATTTTCATTTGTAATATCATACACTCTTAATCTGTTTCTACAGATGTATAAAAAGTTCCTGTTTTAATTGGAAGTTGCACTTATTACTGGAACTTTTTTAATGCGTATATGGAACGATATTAAGAGCGTTTGGTTGGGATCTTCTGTATGACTGTGTGATTTGAATGATTTTTCCCACAGATCCTGGTAACACATGGATCATATATATCGTATAAGTTTATTACACAGTTGTCTGACCTCATACAGTTGGGGATATCATTTGTGTTTGATGCAACAGCCTCCTACAATCTTGATGATGAATGATGTACAACTATTATATACGCTTTTTTCAATAGGATAGACTTAGGGCCCGCGTCCGGTATGGGCCCGGCTATGCGAGGAACACCTAACGCTAAATACGCATCCGTCCCACCTGTGTTCTTTATTTTTATTGGTGCTTGAACGCAAGTACAAGGCAATTTGCTTCGCTTGCACGCACAAATGCTAAAACTCTACAGGATGGCGAGAAGGTTGAAACAATGTGTTGATGACGCGGAACACCACACTGTCGGAAATTCACTTGAAGTTCACAAATTAACACGAGCACATGGTTGAGATGTCCGTGCTCACTTCAGCTGAGGTAGCAGCAATGTTGATGAGAACAGATGAACGAAAATGCATGCGAGGCCACTCTAAAGACTTAAAGTTGGTCAAAACAATTACCGGCTCACCTTGTAGGAGTGTATTTGCAACAGCGTTTGGGGGGGGGGGGTACTTACGAACACATCGTTCTTGACGAGCTAACCAGACAGCAAAAGGCGGACTCGCAGCTAGTGTTTGTTGACCGCTTGCTGTAATGCGCAAGCCGCGAGGATTAGGCGGGGTGTCATTCGAAGATGTTGATCATGAACAGTTTCATGTCGTTCATGAAGCTGTTCACGATCAACATCTCTTTGCTGGAGAAGCCAGTGTCCGGATGGAACTACTTCAGAACGTTGTAGATATAAATGCTAAAACTTTCCTTACTCTTATGTAGGGTATATTGCTGGGCGAGTTGGTGGTGGTTATCAAACATTATGGTATCGCAGCGCTGGCAGACAAGGACAAAGGACTAGGGACACATACAACTGCGCTGAGACACGGATCAACAAAAAACACTGAAAGAGAGCCCTTTGTACAAGAATGAACTTATGTAGGGTATATTTCTGGGCTAGTTGGTGGTGGTTATCAAACATTATGGTATCGCAGCGCTGGCAGACAAGGATCATTATGTTTGATTTCCTTCCTCCGTTGCTTCTTCTTGTCGGCGGTACGGACGGCCTTCAGAGCCTCACTGGCCTTCTTTATATTTTTCCATTATACTGCGACAGCGTCATCGAAGTGACGTGACCAAACAGCAATTTCATAGTTTGCATCATTGCTTTTGTTGTTGTCAGGAGACGTAGAGCTGAGCCCAGGTCCGAAGACACGTAGTATTAGCTTGAAGGTGCTCCTAAAGGAACTTTGCGATGGCCAAAAGCAATCTAAGCTTGTTAGGATTGAACCGAAAGTCTTAAAGAACTCTGAAATTTCATAAAAGCGTCCCAGATCAATCACAGGGCATTGCTGATCTCAAACAAAGAATGCAGGACTTCGAAACGGTTCTTCAAGAGCAGCTTGAAATGCTAGTTAGTACTGAATACTGAAGTCATAGAAATAACATTATGGTTTCTGGCATTAAGGATAGAGAAAGGTGAACGACTGCTGATTTGAAAATTTGTGCTGTAAGAATTATTCCAGAGAAAGTTAGGCGTTTATCAAAAGACCAAATAGCAGATGATCACGACCCGTAATAATATGGCCTTTATGACCATAGCGAAAAATTGGAAATCTTTCGGAAGTGTAAAAAGTTGAAGGAATGCGAAGTAAGCATAAGAATAAAATTTTGGAAGGAAACATTAGCGAAGCGAAAGCTTCTGAGGTGTTTCTCAAAAAAAGAGAAAGATAAAGTCGATCACGTGTATGTGGAGTAGGACAAGCTTGTGATCAATGAATATGTATTCTACTGGTACAACGCAATGGAGGTTTGGGTGAAATTTAGTCCCAATAAAAGCATTCCTGTTAAGAAATCGGAAAATTGAACTGGATGTTGAACTGAAAACGGTTTTCTTTCGTGTAGTAAAACTTGACTATTCTAGTTTACTGGATAAAATAGGGTGCAGTGAATACGTGTTTGCCATTTACATTTGCGACCTGCATGTGGTTACTGTTAGCGAAATATGGATTCTTGAAGATATACAAGGTTCTGAAGTGGTACACCCTGGATGCAGCATAGTATGTCATCATCAACTGTCTCGAAGAGGAACTATTGCAAAAATAACTAAAGAAGGAATAGATTTCATTCATATGCCAGACATTTCAATGCATAAAAGTGATTGGTGCCATTTTAGATGCCGGAAAACGTTATTTCTTCTTGGCGCAACATGACGGCACCAAATGCGTCTGTTGCATATTTAGAGGACAAACGCTACCCAGAAAAAGAAAACATTATCACCCAATTATTGCAGGAGCTTTCAACTTAGCAGAAAATTATTGGAAATTCATCAAAATAAAATCAATAGACAAGCGTGATTGGGAACGGCTTGTTGACATTTGAATTTGCCCACGACGTAAAGCAGAATAGTAATAAATGCACCCGGATATCAAAAACAAGTCCACGCTGATCAAGTGTTCATTGACGGGAGCCTGGAAATTGATGAAGTTTTGGTTTTGGGGTTCAACGTCCTAAGGTGACTCAGGCTATGAGAGACGCCGTAGAGGAGGACTAGGGAAATTACGACAACCTGTGGTTCTTTAACGTGCACCAACACTGCACAGCAAACACGAACCTAGCTTTTCTGCTCCATTGACAGGCGGCCGCCGAGGCCGGCGGGGGAAATTAGGTGACAGTCGAACAAGGCCTATAAGATCACGAACTTGCGTTTACTCGGTTAAAAATTATCGTGCAATTGCTTAAAAACACTTCTGTGTATGTTCCCAAATTTGGCAGAGCCGATGAGACAAGCATCATTGACTGTCATTTTTAGAGTACGGCTTTGATGATGAGGTTGGCGTGAGTGGAATATGGGTTCGTTTTAAGATTATTCTGCATTGTATCGATACATATATATAACTAAGAAAAACAAAAAAAAACACCCAAATAATCCTTGTGATAATACAGGGACCATCTGTCTAAAAAGGAAGATTAGTCGCCAAGGAAAGAAAGCAACAAACGATTCCTCTCGTATATCCTTATTATCCAGGTTCTTGCGCAATATAAGAGCGCAAATGCAAAATATTACAGCAACGTATTACCAAGCTTTATAAAGATCTCACTCCAGCGGTTCTGGTGTCACCTGTCAGTGCCAAATTCTGCTCAGCATACAACATCTGTCGGCAACGAAACCAAAACTGACAGTGCACTTGTTGCATCTTATGCAACCACTTCTTTCAGCCTGTGTTTTCTTTGCCACCAGACACGTCTGACTCTGAGCAACCATCTTCACCAGAACCACATTAAGCAATGTCTGACAAAAATAACGCAAGAAGGAATAGTGGCTCTCCTGCCCAATGTTAACGAAAAGAATTCGGTTTGTGCAGACGGGATACCCAATGCATTTATACTGAGGTACGCCAAATGGATAGCTCACGACCTGCTGGTCACTATTTTCTTCATCGCTTGAACAAAACCATGTGCCAGATGATTGACGATCAGCGTAGTGCCGATAACAAATCAGGAAATCGACAAAACGTCGAATAATATAGGTCAGTAGCATTGCATACATCATTTGCAAGCTTCTGGAGCATATCATTTTAAAATCAATCGACTTATATATGGAAGAAATAAATGCCTTTTTTCACAACCAGCACAGTTTTAGGCAAAAAGTTTTCCACGATAATGCAACTCTTAGAAACCACCGATGAGTTTGCCAGGGCATTGTACAACAGGGGACAGGTGCCGCAATCTGTCTCGACTTGTCCAAACAAAGTGTCTCACCCCAAGTTATTGAAATGCTAAAGCTAAGTGGAATCAATTCTAACTTGTTACACTGGACATCTGCGTACTATTAAACAGAGCTCAGTAAGTTCAGATCAACGGGAATAAGTCAAAATGCTTGAGCATAACTTCCGGCGTCCCGCAAATATCTGTCCTGAGTCCAGTTTTATTCCTAATCTATATTAAATATGCATCAATGCTAATATAGATAAAAACGTTCGCGTACTTCTCTTCGATGACGTTGTTTACGTTTTCAAAAAATAAGGAGCAAGACAGATCAAGACTTGTTAAGTGACTCCCTGATTAGGGTTAAAAACTTGTGTGACCAGTGGCAAACGAAAATGAGGCAAGACAGTTCTCCTAAGAATGATTAACAAGACTGAACAAGCACTTGATTATAGTTACGTGATGGGCACTACGGAAATGAAAATAGTTACTGCAGCAAAGTATTTTGGGATTAACAATAGCAAGTGTTTTGAGCGGGAATGCCCACGTTAACCAGATTAGTAAAACTTTCGACAAGAAACGGGTTCTTACGTCGAAAACTAAAACTCGTAACTCAATCATTTAACCTAACAGCCTACTTTGCCTACGCGATGCCCAAAGTAGAATATACCAGTGCTCTCTGGAACCCTTTCCAAATGGGCTTAAATCAGACTTGCAACACCGAGCAGACAGGTTCTTCTTATCTGTTCACTCTCGTGTCAGGATATGCGGTCACTGCCTATTCTAAGTACAAATATTCTATTACTGCTACTGGAGGCTAAGTGCTCTGTGTTGAACTCTTCACTCAGGGCTACGTGTCTAGATATTTCACCACGCTATAGGAAATCGTCCTTTGAGCGACTTTGAAAAACAATGTTATCGGCCGGTCCGAAATTTGCAAGCCGTTCTTCATTACCTCTAATTGCCTTCGGAATCTCTCCAAACACTGTTCTCAGAAGGCCTGCTTGAAACAGACTGTGAATAGAACCGCAGAGGTCATACTTTCCTAGCAGAACACCAGATCATTTAAAATGAATTTTTATTGTGCTCAATATGTAAGAATTGGGGGTTTTATATGCGGGTTAGATAATACCATACACCTAACAATACTAATGGCACTATCAGGTGGCAAGATTGCATTACTTGATTGCAGCTTCTCAGCCTGCCCACGTTTGCCTGCCTGACAGCCAAGAAAATACAGTTGCTGAATCCAGGATTGAAAAAGTGCCCAGAAAGACCGTGTCGCAATAACTGCAAAAAACACTACTTTCTACGAAGCAAAAAATAGCAATGCGAAGGAAAATTACATCAAGGAAGAGGAAAGGCGACAATTTTTTTCGAAACAATAAGCCATAACTTGCAGTGCTAATCGTGTGGCTAAACAATGGGGCATGTGGGGCATGTTACTGGTGCCTTAAAGTTTTTACACCAGCGAACTTCATATTCTGGAAAAAGGAACGCTTTCCGAACACTAAGTGATGTATTATGGTGGGAAACACAAATACGAGCTGTGGTTACGTTTTTATTGTGTCTTCACTTTTCTCCATGAATAGGTTGTAGGCTTCTTTAGTTCTGTATGGTTGATTTTTGATTATGAGTACACCCATACACACGACAATACTGGCGAGTGCGAACACACACACACACACACACACACACACACACACACACACACACACACACACACACACACACACACACACACACACACACACACACACACACACACACACACACACACACACACACACACACACACGCGCGCGCGCGCGCGCGCGCGCACGCACGCACACACACAGACACACACACACACACACACAAAGACGCGCGCCCGCGTGCATCACTTGCAGAACAAGACCTACGAACTTTATTCCTTTCAAGGGATTTTATCGATCGCTGCGGTGATCTCGATACAGCTTTTTACGTCTCAGGAAATAAATTTTAAAAATGATGGCTTTTATTATTCGCGTAAGATTTTCTTCCATTGCAGCACCGCACACTTTGCAGAATCACATTACAGCGAATACAAACTGATTACATATTTGCTCTGTTGCATTGGCCCCGGATATTGCAAAGGAGACGGAGATGGCGAAACATGTTTCAAACAGGTAAATTACGATAGAAAAAGGAAAAGACGAACAAGGGGAAACCAAGGGAGCAAATGGAAAGCATCAATGTTTACTGCTACTTTTCAATAGGCTCTGCCTTATTTCTCTTCACTTCTTCTAGGACGCACAAGCAGGTTATACAACACAGCGACTTCCATAAACGATCTTTCTCTTGTTTCACGATAATTTTAAAGACAACCGATTGATTTTCAAGCAATGAAGGACGGAGCGTTTTTATTACGGCTGGAAGAAGCAGGGAAATGAAACAACTGCCGGAAAGAAAAAGAAACGACGGGAAGCTTTGAAATGAGAGCCCGTCTTCCTATCTTCTGTTCTTTAACTCAACGACGGTTTAACAGCACAAAAATGCATTAGATCCGGGCAAAAACAGCGCCGCTTCCGCATTCGTTTTCTCTACCCTCAAGCATTATTTGTCGGCAGAAAACAAGAAGCCTCTTTATCTAAAAGGAATGCGCGCTTTCGAATGCTGAAATTTATTTTGTGGACGTTGGTTTTGTACGCTCATCGCCATTCTCCCGAAATTCCGCCCTTAAAACCAACAATGCATCATAGCCTCGCAACTAATAAAGAAACGAGCACGGCCCTGGACCTATATCGGTAGCAAAGCTGTACGAAGCATTGAATATGGCCTTCCACCGCTACAAAAAAAGATAGGGACATATAAAGAACACGGTTTCAAGCTGATAACGCTGCTTTCCCTGAATTCTTTATTCAGCGCAGCCTTGAGTTCGTTTTTCATACATCCTCTGTGCGCGGATTCCTGCCGTAGGCTAAAAGCGCAATACCAAAAGCTACTGCGAGAGCCGTGAGAAGAAAGGGATAAATAAAAGTAAATTACGTCGAAGCCGCAGTAGACACATGGGAATGCCTACAGATGCTTGTTTTTGCTTTTGTGTCCTAGAAAGCCTAACAACAGGGCGGACGATGTGCCCTCGAATGCTTTCCTGTGTGAGGATTCCAAAGGGGCCTTTCTATCTGCTCTTGCTATTTCTATTTTTTGTTTAACCACCGTCCAAATACATTCACGCTACCCAGCTTTTGTGGTGATGATACCAGTTTCGCTTACGCCTCCTTGCATCCTGAACCGACAAAGGTAGCAATGAAGAGATGCTATAAACACGTTGGTTGAACAGATTAAGAAAAATGCTAAATTTTCAGAAGGCCTACAACTGCGCGCATTACGCTCATCAGACATCGGCGACTCATTGGATTAAGTATTTTGGTAGGCATATTTTGGCGATAATAAATTATTAAACTATTATTATTATTAAATTAATAATAAGGAGAGTTGTAAAGGAACATCCTCATTTAGCATTAAAATCTGAAGCGCCTTTAGCGGACACTTGTATTTGCTGCAAGTCTGCCCCCATTTCACCTGCTCTATAATGGGTATGAGCCGTAACAAGATGATGAAAGGTCAACCCATTGCCGATTAGTGGCCGGATTCCGCGCGATTTACCTCATTGTTCACTTTGCATAAAAAGTGGAACTGATATTTTATTTGAAGCACCCTACGTTCTCGCTGCGGAAGCACGCACGGTAACCTTATAGTTGTGACCTGCACACTGGATTGCATAAATTAATTTTTCAATCGTAATAAGCTGGCATGTATGAATTGTTAGTAATCAGTGGATTTCTTTACTGCCTTAGTAAAAGGCGTTTTTATTTCATGTTGGAATAGTTTTACGAATGCCAGCTTGACAACTAAGCGATGATTCAATGTGTTGTTTCTAATCTGTGTGCTCCAATTTGATATGGAGTACTATCGTGCGAGCTTTCTTCCAATCTGGGAATGCAGAGTGGTAATGCCATCCGGTAATCTCCGCGCTGTCCGTCAGCAGATTTGGTGTCACCTGATTCAGAACTAGATTTTTGATCATTTGAGCAAAGGTATTGGTTATAATGCTATTCAGACATTACTTGCTGCCTTACAGTAATATTTTCCGCTTATTATAGCTTTCCACTGTATTGAATTTGTATGGCTAATATTTCCATGCCGATTTTACCATGCTTTCGTATTTTTATTGTCTAAACCCTAAATAACAATACTTTCACATAAACTGCCGAACAGAAGCGTGTTGAATAGTAACACCAATTCAAAATATATCGGAAAGAAAATTTTGTTAACAGCATAAAGGCATCGGAAGGTTTCTTCAAAAAATTATTTATTTACGCGTATTCAGCAGGGAACATCTATTATATTTCAAAACTCTGTTTTAACGTGGGAACAGAGGCTGCGTGACATGACCCTTGCATTATTTATGACTGTACCTTTCCCTTAAAAAATCCAGGATTTATATTCAGTAATGTAGGTTAAGTCGTTAGCCAGCAACATTTCACTATATTATTAAGTCAAACGTGCTTAATGCCTCATGCATGTTTTTGGTGTATATTTAGTGCTTCAAGTACTTGTTTTTCCATGGCCTTCATTCATGGGTTGCAGAACATGGCTCTATAGCTTTTATTTTTCTGCCCTAGAAGAGAATGAAGCACTCTGGAATAATCAGCACTGTCAATGCTAAGATTACCTTTGTCGCCTGATGTCTATATTTTCCATCCACTTGTAACTTAATAGCCGTTCTTAGCGACATACAATCAGGAGCGACCGGAGAAATGATAAGTTAAGGCTCTAGTCGCAAAGCAACTTTGTTTTTCCTTGGCGGGCACAAACCCTGGAAATTACCTAGACAAGGTTCGATCCAGCCCTCTGCTCTGACATCTAAGGTCGGTTTGTTGCCGACACTACAATTCACGTGACACTGTACGATTGAAGTGAAACGTTACTCTCACCCACACCCAACTACATTTGCATATTCTGACATGCCATTATTCTACGTTTACTATCATTAAACAACTTTCTTGACCTGTCATCAAAATATGAGGAGTAGCCGAGGTGACATCTTTCGAAGTTGTATGAAAGCCCTCTTCAGGAATAAAGACTTAAAAGAGGACCTCTGTAGTGGAAAGCTCGAAAGCACTAAAACGTCGCTATAAAAGAAAACTTGGACTTAAAATGAAGTAAAAAAAAACTTCTATGCGCCTTACATTTACACATTCGTAGGACAATAAATATAGCAGCCAGAAAAGTAAAAAGTTAACCACAAAGACATGAACCAAATCATCGCTAAACGTACAATTATTACTCAGTCATTACCACCAAACTATCTCGAGTGCCGCATATGTGAAATGGCGTTACTATTCTACAACACGCTACAAGATTATATTACCATCCATGTAAAGATATGACAGAGCAGCAAATACTTCTTTCTGAACCATGCATCTTGCAGTTGGTGACATGGACTACAGGACTTCAGCGGTAGAGGTTGATAATTCTTTTTGGAGAAAGTTTTCAGCTCAGCAAAATTTCATAGCCTAGTGGTGAAAGAAGACAACCATGCCACCTCCCTGAGCCAAACTATCCGGTATTGGTGTGATATTTTTTGAGGCTATAATGGTGACCATGCGCATGTACTGCAAGAGAGGAGTCGTTAGGAAAAGCTGTACCGCTCCATTCGCGATTGCAATAAAAATAAATCATTGTACCGATGGAGTTGCTGAACTATGCCTTGTGGACTGAGGAGGATAAACGAAGAATATACTGCACCAAAGGCTGGACGGGAGTGGGTTGGTTACATCAAAAGTGAGTACATAGTAGTAAACTAAGCAATTACAAATTAAGTACAGTCATGACCGAAGCAAACAAAATCGTGCACAGCATATATCTACAATCGCTAATTCAGCAATTTAGATAACAGAGATAGTTACTCATGGCTCTTAACGCATACATTTTTACTGGTAAGTTTATTGCAACTAGCTCCCTTCCAACATAGTGTCTCGCGCACGTGAAAGACGCATACAGAAAGTAGGTGTACAGTTTCTCGTGCACTATCCGCTATATCCGAACCTATAGCACCCAACTAGCCCAATTAAGAGCCTTGGTAGTACAGTCTTTTAAGGAGCCCGCGCAGGCTGACTTTGCAGGGCCTATGCCGGGCCGAGCCTCGGAGGTACATGTTAGCTAGAGCTAGAGCCAGGGCTTGGAGCCATGGGCTCAGGCTGGGTTCGGGCTTCAAACGATGGGCCGGGGCCGCGCCCGGCCGGAACTTCAGTCCCGTGCAGTGCTTATCGTTCCGTGCTGCGGCGGTTGGGGGTAATTTTCGCAGTAGCGTGGCGTACGATATGCTGAAACAATAATCAAGTGCTGAGCAGACTTAGTGGGTTGCTTTTTGCTCACTCATTAATGAGATGTTCTCGAAAGGGAAGTTACCCATCTGGCGTGAGCCATAAGGCCAAAAAAATAAGTGCGATACTCGTTTATAATGCAAATTTTCGCAGCTTCACGACCTAGGTGTTATAAGCAGTATACATTCTATACTGCGCTTTGACTGCAATATGGGAATACAAGTACATAAAAAGAAAAAATCCGGCAACATAAGAATTGTATGTAAGGAATTTTCTAAGAGAACGCGCGACACCTACCATATAGCCAAACATTCCATGCTCTGAAAAAAAAAAAAAAAAAAAAAAAAAAAAACTTCCAAAAGCCCTCCGTCTCGTAGACCGAGATCAATTATCGGAAAAAACGCCTTCTTCAGTTAGGTGACCCCAAACCACTTGAACCGTACGAGCAAGCAACAAAGCAGAGGAAAAATAAAAATGACCCCAGCGAGCACCGTTGCTACCGCACACCTGCACCTGCCTGTACCTGCCGGCACCTTGACTCACATGACTCAAATAGGCTTTTAACCCCCCCCCCTCCCTTCCTACCCCTTTAAACCCACTTCCCCTTTCCTGTATTCGTCCCTCCTTGCCTCTTCTCAACAAGTCCTTCGTCATCGGTACAGAAGTCGAGCCGTCTCTGAATCATCGCGTTTCTGGGAATTAAAAAAAAAATAAAAGTAAATAAACCACTACCACCACCAGAAGTTTCAAGTTTAGAGAGCATCGGATGCGAGCTAGGGGAGAGCGGTGGGGAGGGCTTTAACAATTAATCAGCTGCAGCATGGGTACTTACCTCTAACGAAAAAAATAAATAGGCAAAACGAAGGAAGCAGCGTGGTATGCAGGGGATGAAGGCGATGTTAGAGGGACAAGCTGGCGGTGCATGACAACACGAAAAAATTTGGGAGGGGGGAGGGGGGAGGGGGGAGGCTGATCTTTCTTTTTTCTGTTTTTAATGATCACGTGTCGTTGTGGAAGCCGAATATTTCTCTGGATCTAAGAAAGGAATTGGATTATTGAAATTTTGTTATGTATATTTTTGTGATGATGGCACATAAAGTGCAATGACCTACTTTATTACATCAAATGAACAGCTTCCTTCAAGCCATTGAATTGTCCCATGCACATAAGCAGAATCTAACTACTTTTGGCCTTTGTCAAGCATCCAAAAGCATCATCTATTCAAGGATGCATTTTAGTATTGTACGATTAAGCAATCACGCCTGTAACTATATACTTTATTATTAATTGCTTCACTTTTTCTTTATGTAATAGCGCCCTGGTGGGGAGTGATAAATTCTACCATCACTGTGTAGTATATATGTTTTGATAAGAGTTGAGTGATTTCGACATCTTGGCATAGTTAAAGGTACTGTGTTGTTTACATATGGATGCCCAGGTGATGTACACATTTTCAACATAATACGACAACTGAGCCATTGACAATCCAAGTTTGGTTGATATATGGGCACCTATATGAACACTGCACCCATATGCCCAGTGCCCATATGATCCATATGTCCTGCAATGCATATGGATATGGGCACAATATGGGGCACATATGGCCTCATACCACTTGCCCATATAAACTGCGCCTAGTCCTATATGCCCCATATGGTGTTAATTTGACCCCATATGAATCGATATGTGGCCTATATCAATTCATATGTGGCCTATATGAAAATCATATGGGTCTTTTTCAGTAGGGGCTTACTGCGCTAGCGTGGTTTACCGCAGGGAAAAAATAAGGTGTGGGATTCTAAATGATCGAATAATGTGGCAGATGCCGCAATTAAGAGGTTGGGAGGTTAACCGGAAGAAGACACCGATTTTCTATCGTGCAAGGATATAAAGGTGAAGGGGTAAAAGTGAGTTACTGGAATATGAAATCAGTATAACACGCTACAAAATCACAGTCTATCATGTGTACCGTTGCTCTCAAGAAACGGAGCAGTGCCTGGGAGGCATTCACTGCTGACATTCGCCATGGCCAGTGGCCTACAACCTTCATTTATGTCAGCGGGCATCCATCTAGAAGCTCCAGCGCAAGGTAGATAGACTGTCTTTTGGCTCTGAATATGGGGCACTCAAAGAGAATTTGGGCTATAGGCTCATCCCGCCAGCAGATGGCTCACGCAGGGCTATTAGCCATACCTACCACAAATAAATAATAGTTGGTGAAATTGAAGGTTGCAGTGGCTTACATGCATTCATGATGACTAGGCAGTCTACGTCTTTTGTGCATACGTAGAATCGGTAATAGGTAAAGTAAAAAAACCTGCATCGTAATGGTAACCGACCTAATGCCAAATATTGGTAAGAAGCAGACCAGGGTCCAGGCAGTGTGTGAATATGGCATAAGCTACAGAAATAGCTGGAGAGTGTCATTAGTGTATTTTCCAGAACAAAAGGCTTTACGAATTGAAAATACCATATGCAGCAAATGAAAAGAACCAGAAGTAGACTTGAGAACGCCCGAATTGGGAAGCGAATAATAAAATAGAAGTAGTATTTTGCTCTTACCCAGGCATTGTGAGTAATGTGGAAGTCATCGGGAAGGTGTGATGCACTGACCACAGGTTGTTCAGGTGCCTAGTTAGTGTATGTGTGAAGAGCGAAAGGAATAAACCACGCAGCCAGAATCCCGTCAACGAACTAGCGGTAAATATTGAATGAGAATAATTGAGGATCTCGGTTGAAAATAGATATTCAGCTATAACTTTATGAGGAAGACGGCATTAGTGCAGAAGCAATGCATATAATATCAGACATATCTTTATTTGTTCTGCAGTAGATGTAGGCAGTAGGCTTATTATCAAGGATACCATAAACTATAGGAGAAAAAATATCTGTTTAGAAATTTCCGAAGCAAGAAAGCCGAATAATAGGCTAGAACTACAGGGTTTTCACATCTACACAAGTATTAATGCCCGACATATGGAAATGTAACTTGGAGAGAGAAGTATGTTCTATACAATGGTAGTAGCGTAAAGCGTCAAGATGAAACAAAGAATAACCAAACTTTAGAAGTATGCTATGACGGACAAGGATATAGCAACGTGTGTTGCGTTTAGTGGCGTTTTATGGCACATAAGCAGCTAAGACCATCATGCGAGAAAGGCAAGTTTTTTTTTTTTTTCTGGCCAACATGTGGGACGAGGTCAGAAGGAAGACTTGGAATTATTAAAAGATATTTAAAAGGTTTGTACCTTTTAGAAATGAAAAAAAAAAGAAGTATCAACGAGGGACTCTGCAATGGCTGTGTAGACTTCAAAAATTCCCAATTTTCTTATCTTGAGAGTTGTTACCAACAAAGGCGCTTTTTGCGCTAGGCTCCTGGTATACGCAGAGAACAAAAACAAGCAAAGGCCAGTAAAATCAGAGCTGTAGCTGACGCGGGAGTTCTTACCCGGAAATCGCAATTGCATTTAAATGAGCTAGTGGCTACAGCGAAATGAGATTTACGCGCACAAAGCGAATAGAACGTAGAAACGAGAGCCGCAATGGTCATAAAATCAACAGTTACTTTTATGAGATTCAAATGTACGCACAAAATGTTCCTAGTTAGGATGTCGTGCCATAACCCGAAAGAGGTCGAGAAAAGTACCACCCATTCTTATGCACCGTTGCTTCAAATGACGCTATCTGGCATCGAGCCAGCGTACTCGGCACAATTGCACAATTGTTATGTACATGGGGTCTAAAATTCGTTTCTATGTGGCTTCACTTCCATGTTCGAGAACTTGTGTCATAGAAGAAAATATAGTTATCACATTGAATTTTTTGGAGTGCACGGCACTATGGCTATCATGCGCCAAACGCAATATAGAGGAAAATAACAATCTCGAAGGCGTTCAAAATTTATTTCGTTGTCGTTTAAGCTCGGCGATTTTTTTGC
The DNA here is from genome assembly GCF_055883805.1 of Amblyomma maculatum. Classification (NCBI taxonomy): domain Eukaryota; kingdom Metazoa; phylum Arthropoda; class Arachnida; order Ixodida; family Ixodidae; genus Amblyomma; species Amblyomma maculatum. The sequence goes on along the minus strand of NC_139353.1, from coordinate 94,934,003 downwards.
ATCTCATGCGCTTGTTGTAATCATTATATGTCGCAAGTATTTTTCTCATCACTCCTCGCGGCCGGGTTCAAATGTAAACAGCAGAAGCTTCTATATACACCTAACTGCCAGAATTGTTTCTTTTTAATCTTACCTTCTTGTCAATTGCGTTATTGCTTAATTGACTTCAAAAATAAAATGCCTGGGTAACTCTACCAAGAAGAGAACTCTAACAAACAAAAATTGCGAAAATGCCGTATTCGGAGCTGCGTTTTCAGTCGCCCCTCCTTTCTTCTGCAACCTTGGGGAAACTCAAACACCTAATAATGCAACGAAACAAATAAATATACCTAGTCATTAGACCTATGTGGACGACGTGCGAAAATCCTAAAGCATAAAGAGCGTCAGTAACAACAATAACCTTTGAACTAATTATTCCATCACTTTTCAATCGATCCTCCGCAATAATTATATTTCGCCAAACTCTTTCCTTATACTTTTAGCCTTAAGCTATGTTTACCCTTTGTCCGGGTGTTTTTACTTGGCTATTTGTACATAATACAAAGCGACCGTTGAAAACTTGGCCACCGGCGCCGCATGAAAGCGGTCGAGCAAATATTTGCTCTCTCGTAGGGCTTTGTAGTCTCATTTGCATTGCAGCAAATACACAAAATGATAAGTTTGAGAAGAGCGGAAACCACACTGATCATTATATCTAGATAGCTTAGCAAGAAGTTTTGGCAAAAATGTATTTTGAACAAACAAAAAACTTCGAGTGCTGCCCTACGCGTAGAAATTCACAGAACAAAGTCGGTTCTAGGCTCTATTTGAGTTCTTCATATAGTGAATTGCCCAGGCAAAGTTATGAGCAAGATGACCATCAAATACGGAGAGAATTATCAAGGGGACACTGAGAGCAAAATTAATTATAGCTGGATTCAGTATTCGCTTATTATATTGGAGTCTCGGCTCTGTGGCTCAGATTCGGGTTATAAAGTATTCGGCTATTAATTATGCAATCTTCTTAAGGCATTATAGCCAAGTAATCATGAATAGATTCGGTATTCTGTCTTTTTTGGTTTCTTATGTGGATTTTATTGGATTGGCTTTGCATCTGTTTTTGTTTACACGTTTAGCTGATAGTCACTTTCTGCGCCGCCACGCATACGCGAAGAAAGTCCATCACCTTTAAACTAGATCGCATATGGATGCACACCCCATTACATAGAAGAGACAGCAAACCATGTGATCTTTATATTCTTGCGTAGTTACTAAGTATCATGCAGCGTCGATTATAGCCCACAAAAATTTGAAATACGTTTATGCAGCTGAAGACCCCCTAGATTTATTTTACTCGGCATCTTATTTAAATAATTGTAGAGTTCAACTATCTTTGAACAAAGTTTCACGAGCGTCAGCCATCGGCGGCATTCGCAGTCTAGGCTTTCTCTTCGAACTTGGCTTCCGCGCTCGACCAGCTTTTCGACATAGCGCTAGTCTGGCATCTCTTTGTTCGATGAACTCGGTGACCGCTCTGGAACACTGTAGTTGGTATTTAGCAGGATGACATATTTACCTGGCTTAAATGACGTCACGAGTGCAGATGGAACTTGATAATGACGACGAATTTTCAATGCACTGCACGAGAGTATATTGCTGTTGTACACGAGGCATGATTGGATGCGGCGAGAGCATAGAGAGTTCTGATATCTGCGCAGGATGATCAAGACGACGATGTTTGCTGCACAGCGAGAGAGTTGAAGGTTAAAATTGCCCCACCCATTTACGAAGGTTTTGCATAGAAGGAGTAGAGCTAACGTTCTAAGACAACACCGAAAGAATACTGAGGTTATGTGAGAGGCTCCTCGTGTACTATTACCACAGTTCTCTCAGCACTGGCCAGAGAGCGTGTAAAGTTTGGATAAAGCATGCGACCAAGCTTAGGTCATGTATCTGTATCTTGCAGACTACTACGACGGGCTTCGCTTGTACAGACACTGATCACCCGCAAACACATATATTAAAGAAGCGAGATTTGAGCAAGAACATCCGCGCGCCGTACAAGTTTATTCAAATGAACTAAACAATGGACTGAATTTAAAAGACTTCCGTGACTTGTGAAAACTGGTGACCTTGTAGAGAATTCGCTGTGATACGACAAGGGAAAAAAGATAAGGTTTCAAAGCAGCTGAGAAACTTGGAGCGGCAAAGTATTACAAGCAGACGAATCTAAACAAGCATATTTAGCTTGCGTGCATGCCCTACTGAAAAAACTGTATGTGAGCTGTACCAGTAAGTGTGAGAGTGAATGAGAATGTATAAGAATATGTGAGTTCTTGGGAAATTAAACGTGGATTTATGACAGCACGTAGAGCCACTGTGCAGGAACGCATGAGATTGTACAAGTTCTTGTGAGTTTGAATGAGCCCATGAGCGAGCTCACAGAAGCACGCACAGCCACTGTGCAAGATTGAATGAGAATGAGCTGGTCACGTATTTGTGCGAGCTTGTAGAAGCACATGGATCCAGTGCGTGAACAGATGCTCTAAGAGAGCATGCAAACTACGTGGCCATGTACATGCTTGGATGCTAAAAAATTAGTCGTTGAGACTGTGTAGGTCCTTCCAATATGAAAGAGGTCAAAGTTAGAGCTTTCATATAATGATTACTTCATGATAATTTGCGACAGGTACACTTTTTCATATTTCACAATTTTGGTCTTGGCTTGCAGCACATTTTCAACATTAGTAGAAAAGTGCTTGCTTCCTTTCATTATGCAGAAATCTTTATATGACTACATGCACGCTGAGCAACAACTACTCGACATATCAAGCTCATTGTAAAACAATGTCAAAAGCGAGATACTTCTACTAGATCTAATAGCATCATTTGCTTCTCTTTCAACCATTCGTTTCTGAAAGTTGTACGCAGCCATAGATGCACGACAAAAGCTGTGTGCACAACATTGATGTTTTTGCCTGCCAGGTATATGATGGTCAAACTGGCGATCAAAATCTCCCTTACATTGTGTTTTGCATATGAATGGAGGCAACTCACTATAACTGCACACTATTACCACCATTAGGCATCACAAGTTTGTATGAAGAACTGGCTTGGAGTTTAATCTGTAGAAGGAAAAGTAAATGTGATAGCAGAAATGTGAAAGCCAACCCCAGTACTAAACTTCACGAGCTCATATTCACTTGTAAAGACCACAGAAACACAATTCTCAAACGACTGAACAGCACTAACAGATTGGATGGGAGAGAAGATGACAACAATTCTCCTTCTTTATCTCCCTTACTATCTTAGAGCACTGTTCACTCAATCGACTCATTATAACCAACCAGCCTGACTCTCTTTTTCAGCACAAGGATAGGCTGAGCAAAACAGCTCCTACAGCCTTTTGAGTTCTGACTTGCACATCTACACCTATATACACCATTTTTCAAGTTTCCTGAGACTATAGCAAAAATTTGCTGAACTGCACTACTCTGAATTGAAGCTTTCTGCTGCGTAATGACACTTGCAAATGTTGTCCGTCTCAATGTCAAATAAAAAGAAAAAACAGAAAGGATTGAATCGGTGATCTTAGACTATCTTCTTTCATCTTTATCTTTATTTTTCACTGTGAGGTACATGTACATGGATTATTAGTATTACAGAAGGAGGTCCCGAAGTATAAACTGTCCGAAGTATAAACTGACTAATGAAGAGATACACAAATCCTAGTACATTATGAGAGGTGATACCGACAGTATGACTTGCATCTTGAAGCTATGCACACTATACACATATATGCTGAATCATCATATTGCAAGTAAATGTATTTTAGATGGCATATTTTTCAGTGTAACTGTAGGCTGCGTCACACGAGATGCATTGAGGAAAGCTGCACGTGCAACTCCACGAATATATGTTGTGCAGTTTCCACCAGCAGTGCATAATCATTATGCTGCATGGAAAGATCAGCTTGATTGCTTTAGCTTCTTTACTATGCTGTAGGCCACAGAGATAAGTTGAAATATTTGTATGCTCAGTTTCTTAAGTGAAGTAAAGAATGTGCAAACACCCCACACTGCATTCACTTGAAGCTTGACCGGTAAGCTATTTTTCCGTATCGCATATCTTTCCTAATTGAGAGTTCAGGCTTTCACCCCACTGTCCTTGCTTTTGCTACAAGTTACAGGCATTAAAAAATTTCGTCACCATTTAAGAGATAAACACTGAAGTAGTGAGGCACATATCACACAAGAAATGATCGCTCTCAGGTGACCAGTTGGAGATGACAGCCATAGATGTGGCGCCCATAAAGGAACAGCGGGCGAGCCGAATTGGGCTCGCCCACTGTTTTTTATGAGCGAGCACAATTCAGCATCTTCTGTTTCCAAACAAATCACTTGATCTGTAAAACGCCGTATAGTCTTTCAATATTAACAAACAAACAATTGCCACTGTGACTGTTTATGAACAGGAGTTTTCGCAAGAAACTTGGCAATGAATTTGGGCCAAAGCTCCGATTCGCCGAACCACAGACCGCGGTCAACCTAACGTCCATGACAAGCAAAGCACGCAGTTTGTCCAGCATCGCGAGAAAAGAAGCGAAACTCACGGTGGTCTTTCGCTAGCACTGCTAATTTTTGAATGTACAAACTACAGGCGCGTATACACGACAAACATGCAGCGTTAGCGCGTAGACCCCCGACATCGTGCTTGCCACTGTTCGGCGAGCAGCAAAGTCGTTAGGTCAGCGACTTCCGAAACCGAAACAAGTCGAAACCAGACGACGCAGCCGAAGCGGATCGAAGTGCTAGCCGTAGCCATTATGAGTTGGTGGCGTCGCGCCTTTTTCTCTTGTGTGCTGTTGGGGGCCTTGCTGCTGGCTGCTTCATTATTTCGAGATATACGAGGCACAGAGCGCAACAAAATAGCTTGTGCGATGTGCAGAAGCGTGGTAAGGTTGTGTGCATACCTGTGCAAAAAGTGTGCTCGCGTGCCCGACAGGTAGTGCGTTTCCTTTGTGCGCTCTCACTGCAAACACTACGCTGACGACGGGACTATTGGAGGGCGGCCACCACCCGGCATACACTTGACATCTCGAAGGTAAGTTAATTTCCATCTTCCCTGTACATTCTCACATTCTCCTAAAAACTTTGCGCAGAACTGATGATGCATGCCAACACAGCGCTAGTTCGTAAACACCAAGACGCGCATGTCATTATAACATACGGTAGTTTGCTTTTGACGAGGGAAGGGTGAATGCGTTTGCAGTGTCTAGGAAAGGAGACGGTTAGTGCCAGGGGCTACACGCTCAGAGTAGAATATGCCGTACAAATCATCACTCGTAAGACCATTGCGGGGTGCACGATGCTGGCGCCTACTGCAATTCAGCCTTCGGCAAGAATTTAGAATGGGCCAGTTCCGAGTTCCTCGACCCGGGCCTTATGTTGCGCTGCAGTTGAAGATCCGGCGCTTGTGCAGTTGCAACTACACGGATTGAATAAGCGGTAAAATCTACCTGCGTTACAACAGGGCTAGATCATTATTCTTATGTTCCATAAATATTGCGGATTACGGGATATGGAGCCGGCGAACATGCGACGGCAGTATGATTCAGCAGCAACCGTACTTAAACTCCATTTTCGAGCCTTGGGTAGTAGAAGGGGGAAAAAAAAGTTTTGAGCTATTTTGAATTTTTTCGCCTGTATTGGGCTTGATATTTTCTTTTTCATACTTTGGTCGTGACTGAAGTAATCTCCAAAAACTACTAAGCGCATATAAATGACAGACACCAAACTCAGACCTTCAGTCCAGAAATGTCAGTAAGGTGTAAAGGTAATTATGCATTCAACAGTACCAATAGTATTGATTTTCTTGTTTAATTATTTACAAATGAAGCGAAAAAAAATCTGACTTAGTGCTGAGATGCCCCATTGGCATCTTCTCTAATATGAAATGTGAATCAAAATGTGCAGTTTTTCCATACTCAGTATACCACTGATTCATCACAGATGTGAGAATATGAAATGCATGCAAGTTTCAAAATGAAGACTGCATGCAGAATTCCAAGCAAAACAAGCCTTTGCTTAAAGTATCATTCAGTTGTGGTGTTTTTGTTTAAATATATGCATGTTTTGTAGAAGCAACGGTAGATGTTGATATGGAATTAGTGTTGTGTCTGGATCTAGATTATGAATGGCTACCACATTTATGAATTGCTTGGTTGCCACATGCACTTCCAGACATTATTTGAACAGTCACATCACATTCTGCATTTGGCTTCTTTTTACTTTTTTGCATGGCACTGTTTCCGCTTTAGAGTGTGTAGCCTTTCACAATTCATAATTGATCGGGTGAGCATCTTTTGGCATGATAAAAGGTTTGGAAGTTTTGAGAGCATTGGCCCTTCATGATGCACAAGGGGCAGACTGCTTACTGCACTGGTACCACTATCTTCCTAGATTCCTAGATATCACTCATATTTCTATACAGAATACATGTTTTCAGAAATCCATATTTCTTGTCCGACTCTGCACATTCTTCAGTATACATAATGGGAGCTAGGGACGAACTTTTGCCTTTCTTGGTGCACTGTTCCTATTTCGTTTAAAGAGCCGCCACATTTTCTCTAACCCGAGTTGGGGTGCAAACACTGCATGTTCATAGGGTGGTCAGGGAGCAAACTTGGTGGCACTGTGAAGGCCATGAACAATATGCTGATGATAGGCTGCCTTTAGACTGACTGGCTTGCATTTCTCGGTGTGTTTTGTATGTGCGAGGGTTCCATAAGCTGCCACATATATTGCTTTGATTTGATGTTAAGGTGACTGGCATGATTAAAAAGTCAATGTGATGATCGAAGTCTTCAGAACATTCAGAACATGCTGGGATTGTACTCCTGGCTTAAGTTGCAGACATTGTTTGCTGGTTATACCTTTGAGAGGAAATCTAGTAGATGAAGCTATGGGCAGAGTGCTTGCTTGGTATTCCAACCTAACCACCCAAACGTCACTGTTTACTGGAAACAGATTGTTCAAGCTTCCAGCCTTCCCCTTGTTTACTCGTACATTGCAGTGAAGTGCATTTACGCCGTGGCACATGGCAGGCTCAGGGACTCGTTCATCGCCACTGTACTAGGTTAGACCTCCAGTTGACTCGAAATGCCTTTTGCAATTGCCATGAAATAGCGTTTAAAAGAAGGTTCGATGACAGAAATACTGTTTGCTCTCTTAGTAGGTAAAGAAGAGTTAGCATAACATTTCTTTCGAATTACATTACCTGGCAGCTCTAGATGCGCGTTGTGCCTGCTATGGGCACTGAATTCTTGGTGTGAGATCAGAGGTTCCTGCAGAATCGCAGACTTTTATAATGTTACTTAAATTATGAGCAGATCGAGGTGATAGATGACAAGACTTTACTAATGGTCAATTCCAATCACAGGTTTTAGTGACTTACAGAACATTATTTTCTGCCCTTTTTGGAGTAACTGTATTCCAAATGCAGATCCGGAACACAGGTCCCATCTTCCCAATGCAGATGGGGAGCGATGCTGAACCAAGATCGGTCCCTGGAGCAGTGGATTGCTCTTCCGAAATCAACAGAACCGGCTAGAAGTTTGCTTGAGTATTTGTTCAGCTGCACCTTCTATTTCCAGTAGCATGCTCTGCTGTGCTGACTGTGCCCTCTGTGCTCCATAATAGATGATCATTACTTGCCACTGCCATGAATGCAAATTGCTGTCATGAACTAGTGCTTACTCTTGAGGACAGCAAGTCTAAGAGTAGCAGTATTATGCAATAATCTTTTTTAAAGACCTCAGCTCGGAGTGTGACTAGAAGATTTTGTGCGGAAATCATCTTTATGTGCTATTCATGATCTTAAAGCTATTCTTGAACTCTGAAACAGTGAAAATGGTGAACTGCGACTTCCTTTTATTTGAGAATAGTGCCAAAAAAATTTTACCCTGCTTGCCCTCAGTCGGCTATACGAAAGAATGTCATAAACTGTTGATGTCAATGCCATCCCAAGAAGCAGCGGGAGAAATGCAGACCTATTACAGGTTTAAAAACAGCTGGCACGTGTAGACGAAGCACGGGCTAGCACATAGAATAACAGGCAATTCTTCTGTCAGTTCATGGGCACCACCTACTTGCGCTGGCATGAGTTCCAAACGCAATCGGGACACAATCTGTACTGGATGCAGGTGCTCTTTTGCGGAGCAGGCAGACCACTTCACTTCTGGGATTGTAATTCACTGTATGTGCAGAGGAAAAGCAGGTGAACGTGTCTCTGCTGGCGTATGTCGCATTGCCTGCTGTCATCCTTTTTACTTTCAATATGTGCTAATGACAGGAATGCTCATAGCACAAGTAGAGTGAAGACACTGATCTGCGCCATCATGGAAATGCCGAGACGTTAGCATGGACGAACATATCTTTGCATCACCGCGAAGCTTGCTAAGGCTCAGTTCAATGTACGTAGCAAGCTAATACAATGCGGGCATATGTCAGACAGCTCTTTAACTATGGGCCTACGCAACTGCTGCCATACCTTTAATGAGAACTCTTGACTAAAAAGGCAACATTTTACAAAGAGCAAAGTAAATGATAAGAATGACTTTTTTTTTCATTTAACAAAGCTGGTGGTCACAGTGAAGAACTCATGCCACGATTGTTAATATGCCTCTACTGCCCCTTTGTAAAGCAAGCATATTGAAATTCTCGAATGAGCATGGCTACAGTCGTGAGCAGCTCTGTTAGATGTATGTCCATAAGGGTGGCATATTGTTTCATTGTTCAAAAGAATTCTAAACAATGGGTGGTTTGGAACTTAAAGGAGAAAGAACAGAGAAGCTGGCTGTAGAGGCAGAATTACTGCAAATGGTGGGTGGTGGACAGGTGCCAAGCTGTTGTGATCTGCACTTTGCAAGGAGCCTCGTGCTACTCATTAGCCGCAGCTTGGCCATACCCAGCTTATATAAGCTTGGCTTGTACAAAACATGCCTGCAAATGTAACCCTCTTCAAGGCTGCCTGCACCCTACTGTGGTGGTTTCAGTGTTTAGGGCATTTGACCAGTGAGCTGGGTGACGCGGGCTCGGTCCGAGCCAGGGTGGTTACATTTCGGTGGTAGCAAAACGCTAAGTCCCCATGTGCTGTACAGTGTCAGTGCACATTGAAGAAGTGCAGATAGTCAAAATTTTCCAGAGCTACCTACTATTGCTGACCCTCATTGTCTAAGTTTCTTTGGCATGTTGAACCCTGTCATCAAATCAAGGTTGCCTACTGTTAGCGTTAGTAGATGACCTTCGTAATGCCACAAAGTCTGCCCCTCAGCACTCTCCGAAATTTCGTTGTTTGCAACACAACTCAGGTTACTTACAGTTGGATGACCCCTTTTTCTGAAACACTAGCAGTTGGCGAACTCACTCCCATGCAGTGAACTCTGAGAAAAGTGCTGATTTGGTCAAACATTTTTTTTTTCATGAGAATTTGGTCAGTCATATGACCATTGAAAAGTCATCTGTTGATATGTTCATGTGACAAGCTAGGTAGCTTTATAGATGGCTTGGATATGATATCAGAAGGGCTATGATGGTGAACTATGCTTAGTGTCTGCAATAACTTCATGATGAATGTGGTGAATGCAGATGACATTTTGCTCCACTTTTATTTCACCAGTGCGTGCCTGGTGAGTTGTCAGTGCAAGCTGTTGATAGTTTCACTTTCTTCATGCAGTTTACATAGCTGTGGAATCCTCACAATAGCAGAAGTATTATATTTATGGTTCACTAACTACTGGTTTTTTATATAAAATAAGTAAATGCGCCATCAGCAACCCTGGAGTGCAGCGTGCTATTCACCTGGACACCATAGATATTTTAATCATGCCATACCCCTTTGTTACTTTCAGTTTTCAGTTCTACAAGTCTTGATCACGGTAGCACATCACTATACTCGGGGATAACTGTGGCTATGCAGCTGAAGTTAGGCAGAAAGGAAGAGGCAACATACCTCTTTCCCCTTGCCATGTAGAGTGGGTTACTTCAGCCCTAGTGACCTTGCATTAACTCTCCAACTTCCTTCACTTCAGCCCAGTACACTCCTAGCCCAAATAGTGAGCAAACCACTCTTCACGGCAAGAGGACAGAAACTTTTCTCCTTTTCTTTCGTACCTAGAATCGGCTGCATAGCCCCAAAACATTCGATTGGTGCATAGCGCTAAAAAGACAAGGACACAGCGAGACACACAGGACGGGCGCTAACTTACAACTGAATTTTTTAATGCAAGACCAGGCAATATAAGCACTTTCTTGACAAAGAAGAGGGGGAGACATAAAAGCGTTAAAATATAGGAAGCAATCAAACAGCGTTATCGTCAAACACGTTCACAGATTAGCAGACAGGTATTGCATTTCTTTGTCAGATAAAAACACTGAGGCAGCACTGATGCACATGTCTTTTTGCAATGAAATATTGAACGCCTCAGTGTTTTTATCTGACAAAGAAATGCAATACCTGTCTGCTAATCTGTGAACGTGTTTGACGATAACGCTGTTTGATTGCTTCCTATATTTTAACGCTTTTATGTCTCCCCCTCTTCTTTGTCAAGAAAGTGCTTATATTGCCTGGTCTTGCATTAAAAATTCAGTTGTAAGTTAGCGCCCGTCCTGTGTGTCTCGCTGTGTCCTTGTCTTTTTAGCGCTATGCACCAATCGAACCATCACCAACTCGCCCACGCTTCCACTCTCCCAAAACATTGTCCCCATGTACAGCAAGATTCAATGCCACATTTCTTCTCAGTGTCAGAGCACCCTCTGCTTGCTCTGTACCCCCCTTGCAGCAGCCCAGTGTTTTGTTTACCACAGAAAATCATGTCTGTGCAAGCTGTGTTAGCAAGGAGAGCTGCATATCTGAGCCAACTTTCATGCTTTGTGATGAGGCTCTCATTGATTGGCTTTAACTTCCATGAAACGTGGTCATGTGTGTTGATTAGTGTCACATGAAGTAAAATTTCACTGACTAAAATACAATCATAAGGATGTAATTTGGGTGAGTTGGTAAGGTGTCATCTTGAAAGTAGCAGCACGAAAAAACAAGGACGTGAAAAGAAGCAAGCAGATGCTAACTCGCAACTAATGTTTATTGATGCAAATAAGAAATATATAATGCCAAGCAACACTGCAAACCGCTCAATCACCAATAAGCAGATAGCAAAACATGAATCACTAAAACTTCCGAATGGTTCCATTTGAGTAGATATAGGTAGAGGTCAACTTGGCTGTGCATTGTAAGAATGCACTGGTTGCTTTAAGTTTCTTTCTGCTGTGCACATTCTGGCTGTCATCCATTTCAAATCAGCTGGGAAATCATTGAAGCTAGACATATTTTACAACTAGGTAATGAATGTGTTAGTGAGCCATCCATCATGTTACCATGCAGTGAGTTGGGTTATCTAGATAGGGAACTGTTCTTAAATTTTAGTGATTCATGTCTTGCTTTTGCTTATCAGTGATTGAGTGGTTTGCGTTATTGCTCGTCTTCTTTATATATTTCATGTGTGCTTCAATAAACATTAGTTGTAAGCTAGTGCCCGTATTGTCTCCTTTCATACCCCTGTTTTTTCTCGCTAGTTCTTTCAAGATAAAATAAAATCTTTGCTACTTCGGTCATAAAATGAATTTTAATGAAGTTCCACATCTCTTAGAAAAGTAGTATTGTAGTTGCAGGCATGTATTAGGCCCTTCAGTACCAATTAAGGTGCTCGCTCGATGTAAAGCATAAAGAAAGGGAGGGCTTGTCTGATCTCGAACCTAGTGGGAACTGGTGGATTATGGATAGGCTGTTAAAATGCACTTGCAGTTAAAGTCAAGTAAATGCTTTTTTATTTGTAACTAGGGGCACTGTGATGCCTGACTTGCTCTTTTGCCAGGCTGGCGACGAGATGGAGTGAAAGGAGTTATTTCACTGTTGGTATGTCTCGGGTGATGTCAACATTGTTTCTTCTCTGGCATTGTAGGCAATCGCCCTTCAACTAATCGAATCCCAAAGTGAAATTTTTAATTTAAAAAATATTAATTTAAGATTATTTAGCAGGCAGAGGCAAATTTCATGCAGTGACCTGCACCAGCATGTCGTGCATCATTTCAAGAAAAAAAACAGTATTGTGGTGTTCCTACTCTGTGCCGTTATTTCTTGCTCACAAAGCCTCTGCATGTACGTGTTGCACCATATTGCGTTTTCACTAATTTGTTGGGTCATGGTACTTTTTACCTTGCAGCAAGTTCCATGTGGCTTCGTAAGCAATGGCTCCTTCAAGCTCTATACCCTTTGCCGGAATTGTGCTGTGCTGTGGTGGGCAAGAAGCAGGACATTGATGTAAGTACTGAAGACATCTTTCAGTATGTGTAGTTTTTTATTTGCCTAACCCACTACTGCATTTGTGACCCCTCATGTTTATTTTGACATTTAGGTTTCTTCAGTGTTTTCTTTGCTTGCTGCCGTTGCTTATTGGCTATGACATTTGGCTGTTGAGTTTGATAATGCGGAGTGGAATGGTGCCTGTGGCCTGTTGATATAGGCAAAATGCAAATTTGCCTGCCCACATTTGGTGCCACTGCATAGCTTGAAGAACTTTTGTGGAAGAGGGCTCTGGAAATTAACCCAGAGCCCTCCTTCATGTCTCTCATAGCTCATGTTCAGCTTTAGAGTAATTAAAAGGACATTGAGGACAAGCTGGAGCTGTCTTTTATTATAAATTACTGCATTTTATCCACTAAAGTGCTACTTACTGAAAATGCGACCTTACTTTAAGATAGGAAAAGCCAGAAGTTTTGAAACAGATGTCATTACCAGCTGATTTCATAAGTTCTACATGATGCATCCCTACTTTATTGGGAACAGGCCCCAGAGGGTGGGCTGGTAAGCCATTCCCTTCAATATGATGATCATGGAGTGTGATTTACACAGGCCTTTGATATTACTCTTGGTTTTCAGGAACTATTTCAAGGAGCTTTGGAACTCCTGAAATTACTTGCTTCTTAAAATTCTCAAAAAAATTGCATGGTTTTTCTCTAAAAGCGAGCCTACATGCAAACTAAAAGTGCACTTCAGAGGGAACAATCGAAGAGAGCATGAGCCTATATAATATAAACCCAAAGTGACAGCCTGGCATGCGTACAGACCATGGTTACAGGTGGCTCTCTTTTTCGCAGTTGCCACCTCTCTTGTCCCTATTTAATTTTTCTTTTTTTCAGCATGTTTGTCTTTGTTTTCCTAAATTTCACACATTTATGCAAAACTGCTGTGAATAAATTTTTTTCAAATTGGAACTCGTTGAAGACCTTTCTGGAGGGTTATTTTTCTTGGCTTCCTGTCTTCAACTAGACCCGTTGATGGCTGCTTTCTTATAAATCAGCTCTGACAAATTTCCTCTCTAAAAGGCCCCCCTGCACTTTTTTGGTAGCTAAACTGAGTGTGAATATAATTTGTATGTAAAGTGAAAAGAGAAAACAGGTGAGTGTTATTGATAATACTATGCCATATGTAATCATAGACCATGAATGAAGTATGGGGTATTTCTGGCAGAATATTTCTGCAATGCTTCTCTGCTCAGCCCAAACCCCTTCACTGTGGCGGCCAAACCTGTTTTGGGGGCAGAAATAGGTGGCTGCCAGGAGACATTTCTTGTGACAATAACCACATCCATTACCTGCTCTACTCAGTAACAAAATTCATACCCCCCCACTTCCGCCCTTCTGGTTTTCAATAGTGAAGGCATGCTCCTCGTCAGATTCGTGCATAACATGAGGTTTGATACAGAAATATTCAGCATTGCACCCAACTTCTGCCCCAAAGGGAATTGGGAGGATATTTTGCATGTCTTCAGTGCACAATCACGTGATGCATCAGTGACATAGCCTATGTGTTACGTACAGATATCTTGTGGAGTTTGTATTCTTTTTTTCCTTGAGAGAGAAGCGCTGCTCAGTCACACACCATGATGCAAGGGAATTTAGAGTGAGCGCCGATTCTGTGCGTTTGCTATCTTTTGCTTAGCTTTCATTCTTTTTCTTCCGGTGGTTTAGTGGCGTTGGTGGTATTCGAGCAATGCAAGGACGCGGAGTCAAGAGTCTGCTTCTTCACAGTGCGCTGCAGGGATTGTGCATTTGTTTTCCTCATTGTAATGAAAACGTGCAAGGCTAGTGCATGAGTTACTTGCACTCACGCACGCCACACACATGCCGTTTTGCAGTGGCAGAAAAGAAATAACTGTCAAGACTGAGAGCATCTTCTAAGGGCACATAAACGTTGGTGTTTGAAGTTAAGCTGTAAATTCATAAAAGATGTGGCTTAGCTTATGAACCAACAATTTTCCGGCACTATCATTTCACACAACGGGTTTAACTTAAGGTACAAAGGTGGCAGATCGAGCCCTGTCCTCTAACGCGCCGCGCACAGAAGCAATCAAATCTTGAGCGCTCCCTATACTGCTGCTCAGGTCAAAGCAACCCAAACCTCGTTGAAACAAAAGTGACGTGGCTATGTCACTCCTATATGCCCTACATGGGCTTTTTTTTTTCATTCTACTGGGAGGGAGTGAGAAAAGGGTTGCCTGGTCTGTGCGGGAAGGACGCAAGGGTGCTGGGATGTTGGCCGTCCTTTAAAATGAGTGGCGGGTGGGAAGGGGGAGTGGAGTTAATGGGAGGGGAGTCTAGCTGTCCTGCGAGCTAAACGCACAGCAGTATGCATGCTTTCTTTTTTTTTATTCAGCATTGCGAAAAAAATGAATGAATCGAGGGGGGGGGGGGGAGGGCAGGCTGGCCAACGCAGGCAGCACGGTTTCAAGTGAGTGATGGCTTGAAGCTGCCTCGGCAAAGCACAGAGCAGCGTGCATTCTTGCTTTTTTTTGTAGCACCGAAGGTTTGACTGCTTCTGTGTCCGCACATGGGCCGGTTTTGTACCTTGAGTTAAGCCCCCCAATGTGATACAAGCCTGAGTCGCTTTGGGGCGTTAAACCCCATAAAGCAAACCTTATGTGAAACATCTTGTATAATTCCATTGCTTAATCCAAACGTCAAAGTTTACGTGCCCTTTAGAAGATGCTCTGTCTTGACAGAATTACTTTTTTTTTGCGCCACTACAAAACTGCATGTGTATGGGCACGTATGGGCATGCATGTGTGCAAATAACTCTCACTCTGGTACTCAATATATATGCAGCCCCGCACACGGCAAGTACTCTTGCACATTTTTTTTAGACTGCAGAAAGCAAACGCACCATCCCGGCGACATGCTGCGAAAAAACACTCATGACTCCAGAATCCCGCATCGCATTGCATACCAGCCGTTCCACCAAACTATCGGAAGAAACAGAACGAAAACAAAAAAATTGCAAACGCACAGAATCGGTGCGCACTACACTCCAGCGCATCGCGTCTTTTGACTGAGCAGCATGCCTCTGTAAAAAAAAAAAAATCTAGGAGATATGTGTATGTGACATAGGCTACGTCACCCATGTGTCACGTGACCGTGCACCCAAGATGTGCAAAAATATTCTCCCACAAGGATTTTGCTATATAATATAGGTGACGCATTGAGTTTTGCAAAGGGTCCAAGTAGGTCATTGTGCTCTTACTTTCACTCTGGCCAATTCAAGGGGTGAGAGGCACTTAGTAGCACAATTACCTACTATAATCTACATGATCTCGAATGGGCCAGGTGCAGCAGACAGCTTGTGATATTGAGTATAGTGACAGGAAATCTTCACTTCATAAGAATACATTGACTTCAACTCCACGTAGCCCTGAATGCCTGCTTTTCATTTATTGGTAGTTATGTGACCTTGAGGGCTCATAGACTGGCACTCAACTTGTAAACACTTGACATCTTATCATTTGCTCTCTCTGTGGGCTTTGTTCTGCGGGTTTACAAGCTTTTTACTAAAGTGGATACAGTGAGTATGCACAGATCTGTTCTCTGAAGCATTGGCTGAGTGACAGCCCAGGTCAACCCTGGTTAACTTAGAACTTCTAGCACATTATTTTTTCTGGGTATGGCTTTGGCATCCCTCCTGACATCCCAGCTTCTGACACCAAGTATGCATAATCATAGTTTGTCACTAACTCCAGTGCTGTAATTGATCATCACATACATCTGTGGTGCTGCACATTTTAAGTTGTCGCTGTATTTGAGCAGTGTTTCAAAAACCTACTTAGTGCTGAGCTACGGTACAAATTTGAGGACTAATAGTAAGTTTGCTCTGAATGGTGGCTTCCACAGACAAGGACACACTTGTGGGGAAGGCATGTTGCGTACATACCTGCAGCCAACCCTTCCGATTTTTTAGAAGACTTCAGATGTTTGACCAAACTTTCTGATTGCACGATCACTGCCCTAAATCTTCCGATAAGGGGCTTCTGGCTGCAAAGAATGGCTTTTGCGGAACCAGCACCGAGGAATCAGCAGCCGCATTATAATTTCGAGCATCTCCATCAGAGGCCACACTAGCATCATGGGCATCATTGGCCAAGCAGGAAATCAATCAAAGCAGACTTTAGCCGAGCAAAAGTGGGTGTCGCTGGCTGCGAAAACAGTTGGTGTACTGCGTTTCTTGTAGGCAGCAATGCACAGCTAATGCAGCCACAGTAGATATAGATGCTGTGCTTGCTTCGCTTTCGATCTCAGCTAAGGGCAGCCACTCAGTGTACTTGAGGTTAAAGGCTTCGCCCAAATGTCATGTTATCTGATCCTTCTTATTGAGCTCAGCCGCATGCCTTATGTTACTAAGCTGCTCTATGCTCAGCAATGGCGTGATTGCTCTTTTTTCGGAACCAGCGCAGCCAACGACGGTCACGGATGAAATTACGTGTAAAAGGGCTAGTTATGGTTTTGCATTAAAAAATTTAAACAGCGCTCCGATGGTACTGAGAGAAAACTGGTGGTGGGCATGCAGATCAGTTTTGTGTTGGCTATAGAGACGTAGTGAGAACATTTGGTGGCGGCCCGCAGATATCTCGACGGACGCACACCTTTAGACATGCATTGCATGCTTGCTGCTGCATGTGTTTATGCTTAGGATGTTTAGATTAGGACGCATCAGACACTGCCTGAAAGTAGCAGCCGCCTCCCCTTTCGAGTTGAATTTGTTGGTTTGGGTGTATATGTAGCGAAGAAGCACTCATATTTTCTTCCCTCTCCCCTGAGCCCTGCAAGCTCAAAGATCAAGTGTAGCAGCAACTTCAAACCAAGTCCTAGTAAACAAATATGGTCACTAAATTTTACAGCATTGCTCAATGCATATGTCATGTTCTACATGAACAGTATCACAGCAGCAGCGACATTTTGCCTAACATTAAGCGTTTTCAGCTGTTTTTCACAGCTGCCTTTTCATGCAACCTGGGAAACATGTTCTGTTAGCCTGTGAATATCGAGTTTGCTTCTGAATGTTCAGAGGACTTGACATTAGGACATGAGTGTTTTGCGTGTGGAATAGTTAATTCAAATTTTACCCTTGTGGCCGAATTCAAAAACATGTCTCCACTCGACGCTACCCCAGCTCCATAAAGTGCAGAAAACAGTCTTTTCTCTACTTAAGGTTCAGTTCAGATTCTTGAATGCTTTTCAGCATTTCCTCCGACTTACCCTTCAGAAATATTTCTCCACTCCAGACAGCACAAGTGGCATACGGGGCAAGACTAATGGCGAATTCGAGTGGAAGAGCAGGCGCCCTCGAGAGCACTTCGAAAGTGCTCTCAGACAAGCGGGTGCCCTCCAGTGGTAGAGCAGGAGTAGAATCACTGGCTTCCAATGGTAGAGGAGGAGGTCTTTTCCTTTACTGAGAGCACCTGAATGCACTCCCGGCTGCTCCCTCATCTAAAGCGAGTGTAGAGGAAGTCACATGACATAAAGCGGTGTATCCGCACCATCTTTTTTCTTTTCTCGAGTCGGTGACGCTCTGAATGGCGGCTGCAAAGCATTGTTCAGGTTTGAGAGTCACTGCTGGCATCAAAAGGGCCAAAGGAGGCAGATCGCGGCGCTGTGAGAACAAAGGCATGCAAAGCAGTTCTACATGGAGTGTTTGCTTCTCCTCGGGTTGCAACTGCTGCTACTGCGGGTAGGCGGAGAATGCTGGGGAGGGAAGTGCGGTCACAATGGTCGTGGCGTACTGCTCTCGACATGCAGAGAGCGTTCCCGTGGGAGGAAAATTACACCCTCGCTCGGCGTGCTCCTGTACTTCTCTGTACTGCTCGGCACCTCTGCTCTCGTCCCCCCAACCGAATGGGCCATAAGACCAAAGTTTGGCCCGGAAAGTGCATGCCAGTACGTGTAACATGCTCATTTTCTAATGTCAAGTCCTTGTGAACAGCATCCACAAGCTGCCTCAAGAGTCACAGGCTAGTAGGCTGTGGCGGCCGCTTTTCGATGGAGACTAAAAGCAAGGCGCCCATGTGCGGTGCGACATCAGTGCACGTTAAAGAACTCCAGGTGGTTGAAATTTCTGAAGTCCTCCACTACAGCATTTCTCATAGCCTGAGTCGCACTTGGACGTTAAAAAAAAGTCACAGCCTAGTAAAATATGTTTTGCAGACTGCATGAACAAGGCAGCTGAGAAAAATGGCTGAAAACAATTCACATCTACAAACATTCACTGCCAGTGACATATGGCTCATGTAGAACAGGATTTAGGCATTGAGAACTGCTCGAACTGCTGTGAACTCTAGTGACCTAGTTGCATATTTGCACTCTGAGTGCTCAGCGGCGAGCGTTGAGCACATGTGAGGTTCAAAGAAGCATGTTATAGCGCTGCACCCAAGCCAACAAATTTGTCTTTCCAGAAGCAAATGCCGCTTCGGTTTCCAAGCAAGCTAGGAGTTTTAATTTTAAGCGCACTTGAAAAGCCATGCCTTCCACCAACTACAAATATCTCTCCACAGCTAAAAAGACAGAATTGACCCCACAAGTATATTTGAGGCAATCAGAAAGCCTTTGATGTGTGCAGCACAAGTGTTCCATGGCACAACTGCACCTCCGGTACCTCGCTGTCTTCCTATTTACAATATGACATTCCCCACGATTGCACCACTGTCCACAGTGGTTCACAGAAACCACTGCACATGTTTCATTTGCTGTTAGCCATCAAATGCTTTCTGCAACTTGGCACTCAGTGTGCTCTGAAATGTTGCTAAGGTATCTGGTGATGACTTGAAATGTGTTTACACCACAGTAGCGTAATGCGATGATCAACTACAGCATTGAAATCTGCCACTGACGATAGTGATCCATGCTCAACGCCAGCCGCAGAAATTTAAGAGGCTTTTCTTGGTCGTACTTGAAACGATGTTTCCGTATTTTCGAGTCAGATTGAGGTTCTCGGAGCCAATGCTTCAGAGAGTGGGTCTGTGAATCCTTATTGTATCCACTTTCATGAAAGGCTTGGTATGCAGTAGAACGAAGTCTGCACAGTGTGTGAAAGCTGCGATGCCCCATGTTTGCAAGTGAAAGTCTAGGTGTTCCCTTAGTAGTGTCATTGCCACTTATAGATGCTCTGTTTTCTCATGCACTCGAGGAGCAATTCAAGTAGAGCTTCATTTAAAAAAAAATGCCTCGAGGACCACTTGGAGTAAAGGTGTTAGTCAAGGCATGTTTGTGAATATCAGTTAACCTGATCCCTATGCACTGTTTCCACTGCCTCGGGTGGTTAGGGTATTTCTCGACCTTATTGGAAGGAAGGCTGAGGGGCCGTCATGAATCCTAACCAAGCTTTTAGTAAACTTGGGGAGAGTTGTGCCACTTCTACATGGCATTCTCGATCACCATTGAAAGATTCCATCATCTCACTAAGCTCTTGTACCCCGCTATTGCCATTGATAATTCGGTGCCGGGCTCAAGTAATACTCGTGCACTTTTGAAGATGTGTTATCAACTGTTTTTCTACAAGTTGCAATGATGATATACTTTCCATACTGTTCTGTGTGCAATTTTGTTTTTCTTCTATGATCATATATGTAGAATTGCATAATCTTTCATTCCAGGTTTGGTTTTATTCCTAGCCCTTTATGCTAAGCCATATCCTAGAATGCACACTTCTATTTCTCAAAGTCCATTTAAATCTCCAGTTCTGCACTGCTCTGTTCACTCTAGTTATTGTAGCTTTCCATGAAGCAGTGCTCAGATGTCTTTGATTGATAGGATATGGTTCAAAGACCCTTGAAATATCTGTTCGACTAAGGTATTAGATTTTGTGATGGACTGATGCTGAACGCCTGTATTCTTGTGTCAGTTCGTCATATTTCAGTAGTTCAGAATCGAAACTTTTTGAATTGTTATCAATTAAAAATAGAGCACCTAATTACCCAGTTCTCAGAATTTTTTGTAAAGACAGCTGAATTTTCGAATTTTGGAATAAAGTCCTGCTTTTTTTTTTGCATTTTGCAAACGTCGCACAGTGAAAACCTGTATCCAAGCTCGAATCCAACAGGCCAAGAGCAGCTGAAGAAGGAAACCTGCATCCAAGCTCGAACCTGGTGGACCGAAAGCAGATGTTTTGTGACCACGGTGTATCAGCCAATAAAGCCAATCCAGGTGACCACATGTATCTTTTGGAAGCTTGCATTCTTTGCACTTGAGACTCATCTCATGGAGAGCATCATTTCTGCAAAACATTTTGTCATAACTGTAGCAGAAACTGATTGAGGCCTTGCACAAGGCCTAAAGCTGGCATATTGGTATTATGCACAACACAAACATGAGGTGTGATGTAGGAGCCTTGCAACCATGCAGAGTATCACCATAGCATGGTAGCATTCCCATGCTGAATGTCTCATCGTCTGAGATCAGACTAATGTCTTGTACCTTCAGAGTGCACTCATTCCTTGCACTAAAGGCCCCAATATAGTCCGACGTTTTTGACGCGACTGGCTAAGTCTGCGACGTTAGCCACGGCACGTCGGCTACGACGGGCGCGTCAAAAAACAGCCGCTTCTACAGTCTGGCGCGGCTGGCGTGCCCGATGCCGCGGCGCGCATGCACACAAGACGCCCTCGAGGGATGGTACGTTTTCGGGGTTCATTTTCGAGCAGACGACAGGGCACCTACAGGGACCTGCCTGCAGCCTATCAAGGCACTAATTACTGTTGTGATCAAGGCAATGACGCAATGTGTTTACTGCGAATGTTCAAATGGCACAAGGCATTTACAGCCAGCCGTGGAGACGTACAGCCCAGCAACGGCCTGAGCCGGCGCCGCCGACGGCTACAGACTGAACGATGATTGTATACGTGCGTGTTTTACTGAAAACTAATCAAAATTTAAGTATATGTACGATTACAGAGGAGTTAGAGATTACACAGTAATGAGGATCACTTTCTCGGCTGGCTGCAGTTCCTGTAGAATTCCATAAATTTCGCGAATTCCCTCGTTGTTGAGCCACTAACGTTCCGTGAGGCCAAATCGAGTACGGCCTTCGATTCCGGTGTGTACCGGTCACACCTCTATGCGAAGCCGCTTCCGCAGTTTTTGGTATTCTTCCTATGAATGTACTGTAGATAAGTGAAACAACACCATCGTTGCACCACCTAGAGCAATGCATTAAAACGAGCATGGCACACGCACCGCAGCGAAGAACTCACAGCTGTGCCCAGACGCACTACTGACAGTTGGCATCGCAGGCATTTTTCTTTCCTCTGAACGTCTCTGTATAGTCAATCCGCTTGGTATCATAGATGCAGGGCCGCCCTCGAATTCCTTCTAGCAGATTTTCCGCAACAGTGTCTGAAATGCGCGCGTGGTTATAGCACGGTCTCTGTCTACATGCAAGCCGCCATCTTCACTGCGCGTGAGAATTGCTGGAATGTGTGGCCGACGCGGCTGACGCGGTCGGCGAGAAATAGGCGAGATTCTATTTGCGCGTCGGCGACGTTGGGCCGCGTCGGCTCACGCTCGCTACGTCCATCACGCCGTGCCGTTGGACTATAGACCTCGGTTTTTCGCTGACGTAACGTCGTGGAGGCCGACGTGCGCGCGCGCGTTACGTCGGACTATATTGGGGCCTTGAGTGCCCACATCCATGCACTCTGAATGTTGATAGCTATGCACAAATTTTGCCGCACACACACGGGTACAAAAGTCCTCACAGTGTGCACGCCTTCGCGCCGTGGGCACGTTGCACGTTCTCCCACCGTGCACACATCGCGCGTCCTCTTATCGCTCATTCTCGTTCGCACATTCTCGCGCTGTGCGGGTCGATAACCACGCACAGATAACCACGCAGAGCCTCGTACAATATTTTCAGTAGGGTGGCACGGCATTCTGCGTGGTGTGCAACATAAAAATGGCCTAGGATATTTTTTTTTGTTTTCCTCGAAGCCATGAAATTATCATTTCCGCTCCAATTCGTCGACGGGATCGCACAAAGCGTTGATGAAATAAGGGTCTGTAGAGCGTAAAACATTGCGCGACTGAAGTATAGTTCTGCGCCACTCATCCCACTGCATTTTTAACATACTATCGGTTAGAAAATAGAATATTTCTAATACTTACGCAGTGTTAAGTACCGAGAAGAGACTTTCCGAACTTGTTGTAACGACTAAGAAAAATTACAGCGGTTATGGATACAGATGTTAAGGCAGAAAAATATTATGACCAGCGCAATTATACCACTACACATGCAGTGCACATATGTGCAATCTTTTTGCATAATATTTAGGAATAACTTTACATTGAACGAAATAAACAGAATGACCGGTTGCTCAGCGATGTGTTAAATATACAGCTCGGATCTGTTTGAGGTATGACGTGGAGTGATAACTGACGAAAAAGGTGAACGAAATGCAGAAGCAAGAACGTAATAAATGCCTCACCAGTGATGTACAAAATAGAGGCAATGATTGACCTGGATTTTCCTTTTAATATTCCGGCGCCAGCGTTCCCCTGGGTGTAATGAGAACGCAATCGTGTTACCGTGCTTTTGCAAAAGTGTATCTGTGGAACATGGCCCAGTTTTTTATTTGCATCTTCTCTCAAACGAATGGACTTGTTTTCTATGTTGCAGATTTGCAGCAAGACAGTGAATTATCGATTGAAACAGTGTGATTAAACAGCCATCACCGTAGCGTAGTAGTAGAGCAACTCAGAACAAGAGTCGTAGTTTCGAATCCCACAGGCTTAATGATTTTTCTTGTAGTTCCTCTCTATTTATCTTAGCGATTAATTAATATACTACATTGATTTCTTTCATTTCATTTATTCCAACATCAACATTTCAGATACCGTGCATTGTTTGTGAACAAAAGGCAAAAATTCCTATGCTTTCCTTTGTCTGTTGTCCATTGTCTATTGGCTCTTCCATATAAGCCTAATCCTGATAATATACCCAGCATGACTGGTGACAAACTCGGCTCAACGTGATTAATCTAGAAACTGAATGATTAGTCATTGCATTGATGGCATCAAAAGTTATGCAACGTTACGAAAATGGTCGACTGGAAGATAAAATAATCATAACAAAGGGTCATGTCAGCATGTTAAATTAAGTAAAAAAGGCAGATTATTATAGGACAAAGTTTAGGCAATAAATATACAAGTTTTAGGTGTAATTACTCCGTAGCCCTCCACTACGGCTCCTCTTTCTCTCTTTCCACTTTCACTCCCACCCTCCACCCTTCCCTTACGGCGCGGTTCGGGTGTCCACAGAGCAAGTGTGACAGTTACTGCGCCTTTCCCTTCCTGTGAACCAATTTTACTTATTTATCATGAACGTCGAATGAAACACAATTTCTGTCGAAAAATGAAAAAAAAAAACGGGCGCATTGATTCGGGAATGTAACAAGGGCGGGAACACTAGGTGAAATTTTCTCAAAGCTGTCCCTCAAGAAACCATTAAAAAATGATTCAGTAATATTGAGTTCGTAGTAATACGTGTAAACACTGACTTTTGTCAAGATAATTGTAATCTGGAACAAACGGCTGAAGTGTATAGTAGATAGGCAAGATGTAGAAACCTTTCTTGCTAGCCTGAAAGCATCGAGTGTGTGAACTTTGCAACATTATGTACGTACATACAATATGCATGTTTATAATGTAACATGGGCATAAGAGTATCACGCGTATGTCTATGAAGCTGTCTTTGTACAGTTGTGTATTTTTTGTGTCATTTTTGCCACCCGTGCTTGTATGCAAGCGACTCCTCAGCATAAATAAATAAATAAATAAATAAATAAATAAATAAATAAATAAATAAATAAATAAATAAATAAATAAATAAATAAATAAATAAATAAATAAATAAATAAATAAATAAATAAATAAATAAATAAATAAATAAATTTCGAGAGCAATGTGGAATCCACACTGTAGAAATGCGAAAGCCGAAGCGTTCTGCTGCACACAGTGCAACATGTTTACTGTCATTATCGTTATCAACTAAATGCCGTGTCATTATCATTGTTACTGTCATCATTGTCATATCACTAAATGCAGCGTCATTGTCATCGCTACTATCATCCTCACACTAGAAAAGGAAAATTATGATCTGAATTTTAGGATCCCCGGTGTGGCGCAATTGGATAAAGCACTTGACGGGATCCGAGGGATGGACGCTAGATTCCCGGTGGAGAAGGATTTTAGTTTTTCTGATGACGTCATCATGATGATTGACAAGTGACACATCGGTACACAGATCCCGCGCATATCCCGCGGACAACTTTCGCGTGCGGGATTTCATTACAGGAGCCTAGAAAGGCTCCTTCACACGCTTCACCAAGGCAAATGGGTGGTCGCTAGCGGTAACGGAAAATCTTCGGAAATAGTTTCACAAACAGTATTAAAACAGATTTGACGCGCCTTGAAGCAAATGATAAAAGGTAAATCGAACTGTTGAAAACTCGTCATGTACTAAGCTGCCAGGATTTTTATGTTAGCGCCTGCTATGAAAATACCAAACACAATGAACACCCTGACACGAGATCATATATAGAAAAGTACAACTAAGGTCAATTTAAAGAACCTGATATACGAGCTGAAAAGCTTGACTCCTATTCAAAACATTCTTTTTTACTATAGACATACACGGTGCTTCAAGGTTAATAAATACATTAGCATTTATCTAAATATTCGTTAGTGGTTAGTGGGCTAAAGCGTCTAAAGCTGCAACTGCTTCTAGTGATGCTTGCCATAAAAGGGTTGCGACACCCGAAATGCCTGATGAAAGAGCCTGTTGCCTTAAATTGCTGTCTGACCTTGAGTATGCTGGTAAAATAAATTGTTTTGCACGGGTCTATGTATACCTGCGGATAACCTAAAATAAATAAAAAAGCGTTCATCTAGAAATAGCTGTTGAATCTCAATAATCACTAGCAAGCAAACACCATCCTTTTATTCACGGGCTCCAAGGCATTCCTTTTTATACTCAAAAACTTGGCAGGCTGCAATGATACACTCGATATCAACGAATCTTGCAAGAGAGTGCAATTTAGGGCATCCAATGCCTTTACTCTTCTGTATCCTAGAATGTTAGCCAGCAATTACTGTTGAAATCTGCCTTAGCAATAAAATAATCGTTTTTGTCCGTGGCAGGCTGCGATTTGGCTCGAATGTTTTCGCAACTTTGCTGCAAGGAAAAGAAGCAAGTTTTTCTTCTGCATTCACAACTAGATGAGTGTTATGAAGATTCAATAGACCACAAATCGGCAATAACAAAAAAAGTATTGTTTTGTTAATTACACTCCCCACATTACAGTTTTTTGCAGTGATCGCTAGAGAAGCGACGTTGTCCCACAAGTACGACAGGTCTCCTTGGAGGCAGTCCACAGAAAAGGCCGCTTGAGTCTTCCTGACTGAAGCGCTCTCGTCACCTGAACAAGTGTCTATGACGACGTTTAGGTCAGAAAAGGGGCACTGTAGTATTCAAAAGTTTCCTGTCGTGTTGCTGACCCTGAAATTATAGCCTCTAGTCAGGAGAGGCGGTTCCAGCAACTGCCCTTTGAACGACCACAAGCGCTTTCAGAATGCACCCTTGAGGGAAGGAGTAAAGTACCGTTAACATAATTAGAATGCTTTTTAACTTTCCCACAAGTACGGCGAAGCTTGGCAGATTACTTTGATCACCTGCGGGTAGAACACCTTACACAGAACTGTGCTTTTTTCCCATATTATTTGCTGCATCCACGTAAAAGAAGAAAAAATTTGCTTTCATTCTGTGTCATTTGGGTAGACAAAGTTCAAAAATGGTTAGCAAATTAGGCTATAGTTTCCCCGTTTGCCCTTTCTAAAGGGTTTGGTTTAGACCATAAATAAACCTGTTTCGACGACAACAATCTGTCTCTTCACGTGTTTTTTTTTTTCATTTACAAAGACCCAAATGCAAGCAGGAGTCACCGCAATCACCTCGTATCCTTGCAAACATTTTTTCACGTATAGGCTAGAGGCAGTTCCTTGACAGTTTAGATTTGGATGGCTTTATTGCAATACTCCTGAAAGAACTGTATAAATACCAGGTTTGAATTCTTTTTCCATGCAATATTTCCACGCAAAGCATTACTTATATTCTTCTCGAAGGCTTCTGTCCAGAAATATTTCTTCTGGCGTTAGATATTTCCGTTATGTCCTGCAGCTTTTATTTTGACGCTGATGCGGATAATAGTTGTGTAAGCTGGAAATATGTAATAATGTGACGGATATCTCGTACATAGGATTTAATGAAGTGAATTATATGACGGGAAAAAACCTTTTATGCTGCGAAAATGCGAGCGAACATCTAGATTATATCAGAGTACGAGAACAAAATTTAAGGTGACGCTAAAGTTTCGCATTATGAGTACACGCTATGGCGCCTATAACACCGCTTTTTATTTTCGCACATTTTTTGTTTTTTTTTTTTTATTTGTGCTGGCTTTTGGGGAAGTAAGACCTGGTATCTGGTTTATTTTCCTGTGGACGCTTACAATTAACGTCATACAGTTGAAGCTATATACATACGTCATTTCTTGCAATTCCTATCGTTAGCTAGTTTAAACTCGCCCAGTGATGGATACCAAACGGCAAGTTGAGTAGCAAGACTCCAAGCTGGGCTTGTTGGTTCATAGTTACTAAAAATATTTGCAGCGCTAAAAGAGGACACAGAAAAAAACGATGCACAGGACGGCGCTACACTTTCAACAATGCTTTAATTCCTGCAAACACACAGATTATATATGCAGCGGGTGATGGGAAGATGTCATGAGATGAGCTATAATCTTCCGTATCTATCTAAAAAGGCATATTCATTTCTGTGCAGCACGATGGTGACAGACCTCACGCAGCCAGACCCAGTTCTTTCAATATGATGTGATTCTATGAGCTGTCGGGCGATAGCGTCCTTACATCGTTTTAATACAGTCGTGTCATACAAAAGGGCTCGACACGTGCCATCATTACATTTTCTGCAATGTAAGGGAAGATTGGAGCCGGTGCCAGTCCTTAGCGAGTTCTTGTGCTCCCGCAGCCTATCGGCCTGTTTCGCCGATGTATACCTTGCCGCAAGTGAGAGGGATGCTGTAAACTACTCCCACTGTGCATGCCACATAAGGCTTTCTGTGCTTCTTGTTGCACCCAAGAAATGCTTCCTTCTCCTTGGACGTTTTCCGGTACAACCTACCCAGCTTGCATGGAGCGGAGAATACCACCGGAAACTTGAATTTTATGGCTACCTTCTTCAAGTTAAGGGCTACACGCTGTGTGTATGGGACTACTACATGTTTAATCGGTTTTGCAGGCTTATCACATTGTAGACCTCTTCCTGCTTTCAATCTTTGCACAAGGGTCTCAAAGACAGCCGATAGTAAACTAATGGGAAAACCAGCAGATTTCAGTTTTGTGATCTGTCTGTCGAAGCTAGTTCCTTGCATATGGCAACATGACTTGTTGAGACTGGATTGCAAGTAGAGTGATGCTATCGCTCGTTTCACTGTTTGATGACGATTGATGACGACGCAGAAAACTTTGATGAGTATTGAGCTTCACTTTCAGAAGCGTTCCCCGATGTTCGAGTTTTCTGAACTGAGCAAAGCAAAGACCTAGCATTAACCTCTTAGTTCGACCTCTAACCTCTATGCTCTATGCTCACTCACCTCGCTGTGGCCTCGACATCATACTGCCATGTTTCATATTTGATGAACCTTCCCTTGCTACCACACACTGCAGAGCTGAAGAAGCTCGCCAGCTTGCCAGCGTCCGAATTTTATCTACGCAAGAGCGTTCTAAGAACCGCTACGACGCGCTACACCAATAAGTTTCTTATGTGACATTGTGTGGTTGTGGATACCTCTACGTGAGCGTGGTCGTAGTCAGAAACTGCTGTCGCAATGAGCTGGACCATTGTGTTAGAGTGCACAAGCGATCTTATCTGCGTTATAACACGCCTAACGTCAAGTGGTCGACAGTCACGCCAGTCCCATGTGGTGCATTTAGCCCGCGCTTCAAGCGGTTTCATCCAGGGGATCTATTTCTCTGACCAGACAAGCTTTGTCTGCGAGGAGGGAAATGTCCAGCACCTTCGCGCAACATTGACGGAAGAAGTTATACGGTCGGACGATTGGTAGAGGCGAAAGAAAAGCAAGAGAAGGTGTACTGCATCGACCGATTCCTTTGTAAATAAACACCCTGTGCGTACCATAAGCACGTAATAATATTGTCGACATCTGATTCGTGCTGATATTTAAAACTCCGGTGCCTGAAATCCAGTTCAAGAAAATAGGCGTTTGCCCTAAATCCGCTCTCTACTCATTATGCAAAAATATTCTCTGGTTAGTCAGAAAATGTACATTGGTCCAGGTAATAAGATCAGTTCACGTTACCAAGTCAATAAACTTTTAATTTCAGTATTTACCACGGCACTGGCACCTACGGTTACTGAAAAGAAAGGGGAGTACACTTTCTCAGCAAGGAAAATCATGCTATGAATTTCTCACTTAAATTTGTGTGGAAAACGCTTTGTCTCATTTATGTAGTGTTTTAGCGCAATACTGAGACTGGGACAGGTACCGTTGCATCAAGTGGGTTAACAGTTATGTCGATTTCTTTACACACAGTATAATTAAACGTTTCATAGTTTTATTTCTAGACGATTTTCACTAGACAAAATAAATACAAGAATGAATCTTGAACAAGTAGGCGTATTTGGCTAGACGGCCAAAAAAATGAGACGGGTTCAACGCTGATGAACAGAATCTGGAGTGAGAACATTAGCAGCTGGTGATTGAGCGTTTTTCGTCCTCTTCTTCGTCTTCTTCTTCGCTGTCGTCGTCTTCTTCTTCGTCTTCGTGTTCTTCGCGGCTGTTCAATGTCGTTCGTGGCCGCGGCCACGGCATACGCGTAGGGATGAAATATGGCGTAATGCTGATTTCGCAACAATACAAAACGAGGGGATTAGACTGGAAATCAGTGAATAAACAGAATGGCCTAAGAAAACCTGGCCTGATTAATGCAGCATTTTTTGTTTTTCGGTTTGTTATATAGTACTAAGGAAGTAAGGCATGTTTCTCAACTTGAAATACCAGGAGGGAAAGGTCTATATTCGTAGTAATGACATTTTGTCCTCAATTATGAATATGTTAGTATAGCTGGCTTAACTGCAAATCTCAGCACGTAACCAGCAGGTTGGTCTTGCCGGCGAAGTCCCACATTAACAAAGCCTAGTACCCGTGCCGGCCAGCATTTCAACTCCGCGGTCACTCATCCGCTCAAAGCCTAAATTGAAGATTTTTTTCAATACGCGCGACTTGTGGCTTGCAATGAATAACCAACTCGCCCAGTAACATACCCTGTTCAAGCTAAATCTTGTTGAGTTACTGCTACACCTTAATCGCGTTTTCGAAATTTTGCATACTAGTACGGCTATTATTGTTCTCTTCCTACAAATATTTTTACAGCGATATTTCCAACAGGTATATAAATGTTTTTCGTCCGAAATTATTTTTCAATTTATTATAAGTTATCCCTCTGCATTTTATCTTCATTCATTACCTCAACACTGATCCAACTGTGTAGCAACAGTAATGTTCATGTCTCTAAAAGGCTTTTTTCCTTTTAAGTGATAGCCTCTTTCCTTACAGAACCTTACATAAGCCCGCCAGCATGCAAGGACGTCTGCGGGAAGTGCGAAGCCGGTGCACTTCTTGCATTCAAGAACGTGAGCTCCTCAGAACAATCGTGAGAGTAAAGGATGCAGGATCTCTGTAAGGCACTTCGTTATTTCATTTTTTTTTATCTTCACTAGAGCTGCGTGAAGTACTTTAGGTGTCAGGCGTTGTGATGCACGCATGTGGAAAAAGGACGTGCGTGAGTGGTGACTCAGCGCCATGGAACCTACACCGCCCGAAGGTGCGCAAACCCAAACTACGCGCACACCCCCGTTAAGAGATTAGATTTGTATCAATTTCTGCTCTTGCAGTTCTCGGAGGACCTGTCTGAGCCATCAATAATTGCAGTGACGTCGTATACAAACCGGGCATTGAATATGCTCCCTACTCTGCGAGCACTTTCTGTTCAGCCACAGGAAAAGCGCTTACAACTCGTTTTCCGTTCACACAGAAGCCGCATTGTAGCCAATGGTGAACACCTGGTCGCCTCTAGTGCGAAGGCGGCACCAAATTACATGAATGATGTACTGGACAAGGCTCCTCTGACGATTTTTGTTGCATCAGTGTCATCTGCGTGTGCGTGGCGTGATATGGTCCGTAGGGTCACGAAGAGTCGCACACGGCTGAACGACTGAACTGAACTGTCATCTGCGCGTCGAGCTCACTCGTTGTTACAGTTCGTTATTCCGACATCTTTTGCCCCGCAGAGTTTTCGAAGGTTAGGTTCTCCTACGCTGCCATTACCTGGAAAATAAAATTGAGGTTTCCAGGGTGGATCTTTTCCAACACAAGAACCTTTTGAACTGCTTTGGGCAACGTAGGCTTCTTGAGGGGTCATGCAGAAAATGGCGCTCATGTCTGCAGTGGCTTACATTTCTGCGGAAAGTTGGGTGTGTTGGTACGTAGTTTTCAGAAAAGCAGCGCAAAAAGACGTGGACAAGGACGAGATGACAAGGACGTGCGCTGAACTTAGAACAGAAGTTTTGTGAAAGAAATCACTATTATACACATTATGTACAACCGTGGCTATCGCATGCATCCGCAAATAGGTCAGCTCTTTTTGGGAAAGGGTGATAGGGGAAAGAAATCGCAGAATCTGAACTGATATGCAGTCTAGGAGAGGGCTGTATCAGCGACGCCATATCCCCTTTTCCCAAAAAGAGCTGATCTCTTTGCTCATGCGGGAACGATAGTCACGGCTGTAAAGATGGTGTAGAACAGTGAATTCTTTCACTATAAAAGCTGTTGTAAGTTCAGCACACGCCCTTGTCTTCTCGTCCTTGTCCACATGTTTTTTGCCCTGCTTTTCCGAAATGCATACGTTGCTCACCATATTTCGGGATTTCTACTCGTAATTACGCTCCTTAAATGAACAAAAAATGTGCGAATTGAAATTCGGCACCAAGAGTATTGCTGAATACTTTGCATTAATAATGGACAGTCGCATCGTTCATTTATTACATTTAATGTGCAATATAATGAAGACACGTACACTCTCCTATTACTACAATCAGAATACTTGAAGGACTCAGAAACAACCATGCAGGCGTGCGTATTATTTATTTTGCTCTCCCGTATAAATATATGCTTTTCCTCATTAGTTTTCAAAATAAACTGTCCTCGGTATTTCCCACGTGAGGCAAAGAATGGTAAGAAACTCAGTGTTGCATTAAATGTTTAAATTGGTCGGAACTCCTGCCTTAAAATTCTGACGTACAAGCGCAAAAGATTTTCTTCCGTCTACAGTAACGCCTAACATTAAAATGAATGTTGTCTGCTGGATTTCGCGAGCGGATGATGCCCATTAGTGTGTGCACTACAAGTGCCGCTCATTTTGGCGTTTTATTGCGAAAGCAACCCTGCTCTTGGTTTCGAGCCTTCAGCGTAGCCGCGGCCGGTAGCCGCGTGTTACCCACGTGACGCTGTGACGTCACACCCCACGTGACACTAGGGTGGCAGCTGGGCTACCAAGCAGTCGGCAGGAGCTGCCAACTTGGGACTCTCGTTTCACATGGGATGTTGTCAGAATCAGGCTGCTAGGTCCCTGGCGCTCACGTTACCCCTATAGGCCACTAAGGCACGTTCATATTGGTTGGTTAAAGCGGGGCTTTGTATTTGAGGCTAGGAAGAAGAAAAAGACAAGAAGAACGCTCGGTCACCTGCAGCTAATACTTTCCCTCAATATTTCGTTCAGCAGCCCTGATTCATTATAGTTTTGTATTTTTGTGAGCATTTTTCAGTCACCTTGTAACATATATACTTGGGCAAGAAAACAGCGAGCAAATTTCAAACGCTGCCAGAAAGAAAATGTATAACTATTTAAGAAAAACAAGGAAGACAAGGCTGAAACAGTGACAACCAGTCGGAAGTAAGATAGAGGAAGAAAGCAAAGATATTAATAATTGTTTTGCACTGATTACATATGCGCTGCGCTTTTGTAAATAATTGGTTCAAAGCACATGATCACCTTGTGTCATCATCCGAGAATCTTTTATTTGCATCTTTTGTCTGAGGATGGGATATCCCTTTAGCTCCGACGAAGCCCGCGGCCTCCTATCATTACTTCTGCCGTGCGATTGAAAGCACCGAAGCGGGAAATTGAAAAACATTCCCTACTAGCGTTGCATATATTTAGAGAAGGAATATTTTTTTGGTAAGTTGGGTGAGTAACGAGAATCTCAGAATAAACAACATCGGAATGACAAAGGGAAAGGAACTGCAGCACACCTTTTCTCTGCGCTCCGGTAATATGACGACACACATTTGTTTGTTTGTTTTATTTTTGACAGAGTGCGACGCAAAAACAGATCACAAACTATTTTACAAAGTACTGGCACGATTGACGAGACAAAGGGCGTTTAGTAAACGCCTGACGAGGCCTTTCCTCCGAATACATTGCACTACTGAATACACAATCTGCCGGTCGCGCGATTAACTAAAAAAAAAAAAAAGTCTTGACACAGAAACAGCCACTAACTCTTTACACACAAGCTACAATAGGAATCCATATCGAGGCCTGTGTTGCACAGCCTATGTACAGGAACAAAACAAAGATGAAGCGTATATACGAACACAGACCATATACACAGCAACAAATAATACACTACAGAGGTCACGTATAAGTTAGGCAGCCATTTTCCAAGAAGGGTCCGAAAAGACCAGCAATTGCAAAGGATTGAGCACCTAAGAAAGTCTTCAATGTAGGCCACTGATTGTACTTATGCATGATCGCCTCTTTTCAATATGACGCTCTTAAAAAGAAAAGCACCCGCCGGGGTGGCGCAGTGGTTACGACGCTCGACTACTGTTCCCAAGGACGCGGGATCGAATCCCGGCCTCGGCGGTAGCTTTTCGGTGGAGGCGAAAAGAAAGGCGTCCGTGTGCTGTGCGATGTCAGCGCACGTTAAAGAACCCCAGGTGGTCGAAATTTCCGGAGTCCTCCACTACGGCGTCTCTCATAGCCTGAGTTGCTTTGGGACGTTAAACCCCACAAACCAAACCAAACCAAAAAGAAAAGCATGACATAACCGCCTGGTGCATGCGTCGCCTCATTTGTGCAAGAAATGTCGTTGAGGGAGCAAAACAAAAAGGATAATAGGGTCCTGCTTTATCTCCTTATAGTCGTCAGTACGAGATTGGATTGCATTGGTAAAACGTTTATTCGGGGCCTGCAGTAGAACGCGCGCTCGCGCGCGCGCGCTCCGGACGGGGTCTACGTCGTCCTCTGGGCACCGGCCGCGCGGCCTGGGTCCCCGCTCACCGTGGCCGGCTCGCTGGTTCCCTGCCGGGCCAGCGCCTTGATGACCTGCTGGACGGCCGAGAGTTGCTCCTCTTGATTGTCGCTCCCTGCGGCTGCTTCCAGTCTCGGCGGGTTCCTCCCAGACTTGGCTTCTTTCTGGTACTTGGTACAATTCCACAGCATGTGTGCGAAGCCGGCCGTCTCCGTTCGGCAGACTCTGCATTTGTCTGTCGGGTGCGTCTCTGGATACATTCTATGCATCACCGACGGACTGGGGAGTAAGCCCGTCTGTAGCTGTCTGAATAAAACGGCTTGCTCTCGACTGAGAACCAAGCAAGGGGGTGGAAGAGTTCTGCGAGCTAGGCGGAACACCTTGGTTATTTCGTTTTAGTCGGTCATTCGGTATTTGGTGCTGAACCACAGTGGCCAGTCGACCGAGGCGCGGTCCGTTAGCGCGCGCGCCTCGGCGTGTGCCGTCTCGTTGTGGTTGGCGTTGCGGTCTGACGCCTCGCCCGCGTGCGCCGGGAACCACTTGATTCTCACTTATCTGCTGCCATCGTCGTTTTTGGTTGCCTGCAGTATGCGCACAGCTTCTTTCGCTATCCTGCCTTTGGCGTAATTTCTCACCGCCTGCCTCGAGTCGCATAGCACTGTGTGGCAGTCGCGGTCGGCGAAGGCCAGGGCGATGGCTACCTCCTCCTCTTGCTCTGCCTTGGTGCATCTCGTGCTGGCGGTCGTGCGAACGGTGCCGGTCGCGTCGACGACGACCGTCGTGAACCCGTGTATCTTGGCATATTCAGCCGCGTCAACGTAGCGTGCGTGCGTGTCGGCCGCGTGCTGGTCTATCAGCGCCTTGGCTCTCGCTGCTCTCCTCCCTTTGTTATACTCCGGGTGCATGTTCTTCGGTACCGAGCCCACTCTGATGTTGCGCCTGATCTCATCGGGGACGGGGAGCTGCGTCTGCTCCCTGCCTTGATATCCAATTCCCAGGTTGTCCAGGATTTTCCGGCCGGCCTTCGTCGTAGACAATGTTTCGAGCTGTGCGGCACGTTGGGCCTCCGCTATCTCCTCCAACGTGTTGTGCACCCCTAGCTGCAGGAGGTGTTTGGTGCTCGTTGTTTCGAACAGTCCCAGTGCCGTCTTGTAGGCACTGCGGATGAGTATATCTATCTTGTTTCTCTCGGTCTTGTTCCACTTGTGGTAGGCAAACTTGTGGTATGGCAAACGAGTGGATCAGTCTGATCAGGCTCTCTTCCCTCATTCCACTTTTCTTGTTCGTGACTCGTTTGAGTAGTCTCGTGGCGTTCGCCGCTTTCGCAATGAGCCGGGTGACGGTCTCGCCGTTTCTGCCGTGCGTCTCGATCGTCATCCCCAACACTCTGATCTTGTTGACTCTTCGGATCGCGTTTCCCTCTCTGGTCTTGACTTTGATTGCCTCGTAGTCTCTCAGGCTGCTCTTGGATATGCGGTGCTTGACGGGCGGGTATGTATGTATGTATGTATGTATGTATGTATGCATGTATGTATGTATGTATGTATGTATGTATGTATGTATGTATGTATGTATGTATGTATGTATGTATGTATGTATGTATGTATGTATGTATGTATG
Source organism: Amblyomma maculatum (assembly GCF_055883805.1). NCBI lineage: Eukaryota > Metazoa > Arthropoda > Arachnida > Ixodida > Ixodidae > Amblyomma > Amblyomma maculatum. Next base: position 94,898,564 of record NC_139353.1, on the reverse strand, counting down.
TATGTATGTATGTATGTATGTAAGTGTGTATGTGTGTATGTGTGTATGTATGTATGTATGTATGTATGTATGTATGTATGTATGTATGTATGTATGTATGTATGTATGTATGTATGTATGTATGTATGTATGTATGTATGTATGTATGTATGTATGTATGTATGTATGTATGTATGTATGTATGTATGTACACAATAAATTCTCTCTGAGTTCCGCACTTGGGCTCACGCACGAGTACCAAGCGAGGTACGCGACTCTAAAAATGACGATGGGGCATCCTCCCAACGTTGCAACGCCTCGCTATGTGGAGGATTGCGCCAAAAGACCAGTGCGTCAACTGAGGCGCAACAGAAGCGTGTGTTACTTTAGTGCCTGGTAGCGCGAACAATGCGGCATCTGGTAGGTCAGATATTTAACGTATGCACGGGCCCAAATGCTAGGTGCAAGCACGACACGTTCGGCAACCTCGTTTTCATGGCCACGTTGTTTGTTTTATGGCGGCGATGCATGCTGCCTGGCGGAGGCACACCGCACTCTGGTAAGGGGAATGTACCCAGCGCAGAAGACACTGCGTCTGCTCATATGGAATACCTTGCGGAACAGTGAGGCGCTGTTTCTGCGGCGCTAGCACACGCGGTACTTTGTCATCCGGCCCGCCGGGCTGGTCATAACGGCATCTTTATATTGAATTGTGATTGTTTGAACTGTATAGTGTTGTATTATATTTGCATTATATTGTGAAATAATAGTTCATTGTATTCTTTAACGTACTAAGATTGTACGGCATTGCAGAAATGAAGTGAATCGTAATGTGTTAGACCCTACGATATCTAACACATTTGGGTGCTTGTATCCTTTCAAAAACCTTTCTGTACGTTTGTTTGGTATAAATAAGACTTCTCTTTTTGTGCATAGAAAAGTGGGAGACTTGCTTATAAAGTGTTTTGTGCGCAGACACGAAAGGAAAGCCCATTTCAAATACTCAACGAGCAGTCCGGGGAATGCTACTTTTTGACAAAGATGAAATGCTTCACAGACTTTTCTTCTTTTTGCACACAAAATTTGATGGTTTCACCAAAGCAGCTTTACAGTTTTCAGTCTCGGCAAGGACGTTGCGGTGACCGTCTTACAATTTGGGAAATATTTAAAATAGATGCAGAATGTGCAATGCACTGCGCCGCCATAGCACCCAACTATTATGCCACCAGCCATTTTTGCGGTGTACGTAGCAGACAAACTTCTGTCTGTATTGCTCCGAAAGCGTGCTTACGTCGTGTTACTGTGGCTTGCGTGCCACATTCATGTGGTCAATTTGACTGCATTGATCGGAAATCGACCCTGTAATTGGCGCACTCGATAGCTGCGTAAAAATGCGTCTTAAACAACCGCAACATGAGTGGACACATACCCTGGTTAGCGCTGCTCGAGCCGAGGTGCGCAAAAAGAGCGCCGCGACAAACGTTGTTCGTGGGATTACGTTCCATTAATTCTTGAAAGAAAGCTCGAATAACGGTGACAACAGCCGTTTCGCCAAATCCGGAAAGCAGCATGCAATTCTCAAACGGTTCTACAGGGCTCTGGCATTACTCTAGACGACGCAACTACGATCCTTGATTTCGATCTCTTCTGCATGTGGGACCTAGGCATAGCGCTCCAGAGTGTACTTAAGAATTGCCCGGAAACGTTTTGGACGAGGTGCATCCCAGATAGGCCCTGGATTGGCACAAATTAATTTTTCCCAAAGGCTGTAGGTATAAAATATATTATCTCGTCCTATTTCGCACTTTGAAGTGATCGAGCCCTAGGAACATGCGCTGTTTCCCTGGGAATGACGCGGGCAACCTGGTGATTAATTTTGTTTCTTTGTACACATGCTGGAAACCTATTCTTGCGCCAAGGCGATAATGCAAGCTCGCCGCCTAGAGCGGTAACCCGCCAGTTCAACTCGAGCACTACAGTGTACGTGCTCGGTGTTTACAGATGCCAACACTAAAGACAGACACGACATGGATGAGGCGCGAACTACCGAATATTGGTTACACACTCGTGTCGACTTTCGTTAACACGAACGGCACACAGTCCAGAAATGAACCACTGCCCTGCACGTAGCCCAGTTTGGTGCCTTAATAAGCTACCAATAATTGAGACAGTGCACAGCACCATTTGTGTAAATACCGAATGGCGCAGTGGTTACGGCGCTCGACTACTGTTCTCAAGGATGCGGGATCTAATCCCGGCCTCAGCGGTCGCTTTTCGATGGAGGCGAAAAGCGAGGCGCCCGTGTGCTGTGCGATGTCAGGGCACGTTAAAGAACCCCAGGTGGTCGAAAATTTCGGAGTCCTCCACTATGGCGTCTCTCATAGCCTGAGTTGCTTTCGGGACGTTAAAACCCACAAACCAAACCAAACGAATCATTTATCTAACGTGGCAACAACAACGCTTCCGAATTCTGACTCTCCGAATTCAGGGAAGCACTGCTGCCCATGATCATTACCGGCGTTTCGAGTCAGTCCACGGCGTAGTTGCAACTGTTTCTCCACGGCGGCTCGAGCAGCGCTAAGCAGTGTAGATGCCCATCCGAAATCACCTTTATTTGTGACTTAGTTTCTTGCTGCTGTCTCGAGTGGCGAAGGCCGGCCGATGCTCTCGTCTCGCGTGTTCGAAAAGGCAATCTGAATGCTCCGCACGAGCAAATTATGCTAGTGGAGGCGTTTGTGTGCTACGTGCACCACAAGCATTGCGGCCAGTGGCGTATTTGAATGCCACGTGAACTCCAATGCATACCACCTACAGGTTCTCCTGCGTAGTTTGCTCTATTCCCGTAGTTCCCGATTAATTCCGGCCTCATTGTCTATGTTCTCTGTGACTTCCATGGCGTGTCGTAACAGCGCGATTCTAAGCTTGCAGTTGGTACTATCGAATAGGTGCACTGAAAATGACGTGTTAGGCTGTTTTATATAGCCTCATGTGGCTGCTTCTGAAACGCAGATACCGATAACAACCCGCGGCCTTTCGGTAGGGTTTAGTAAAAAAAACCTGTTATAGGAAACCATCCTCTGTGATGTCCAGAAGATTTATTCAGGTGCTGAACTATAGCGGTCCGAAAATGAGCTAGACTGATGTGGGCAGCAAAATGCTTACACGGTACGTGCGCTGTTTGACTGACCTAATATGCTCTGAGAAACTGGTAGAGTGGGCTGGTGTAACATTTTCCAAGTAGTTCACTTTGGAATGCAGCCATAAATATATTCGCATAAATGAGACATCAGCTTGTTCCTATAGATGTGCTGGATTTGAATATATGTGATGTCGCCGAATTCAAAAGTGTATATTTTGCGCTAGTCAGTGAGAACACCCTTTAGAGCTCTGCAGTCATTTTATTTGTTATGTAATGCTCACCTCCAAGCATGAAGCGCACACTGAATTTAATCAGTCGGACATGTTTCATTGCGGTGTACAAGGGAGAAACTGTTAGGTATACGGACATTTGTGGCGGTGTTTGTAGAGAAAGTGGTAGCAATGAAAAAAATGACGTCCATTGATTTAATGTCCATAGTCCAGCTACGCTTCGCGCCGTGAGCCGGATTTTTTTTGTCAGCACAATGCAAACTTTGTATCCAGACGGCAAACTTATAAGACGTGGTATGGGAATGTTAGAAAATTATCATTATTCACGTAATAAAACTGACAACGTTGGAGGGCTGTGAGGTGGCCCTGTCGAGCTCGGACTTAGAGGTAAAAAACGAGGCATTGTGGAAAATGCGCGGACTGATCGCTTTCACCAACGCTGTCCCAGAGTAGGAACCCAATCAGCATTCTTGTCTAAACTGCTGTGGCTCTAAATAAACGTTATCATCATCATCGCATGGGTGAGAGAGGGGGGAGTAATGCCTGAACAGTTTCAGAGCAGGGCTCTTGCGGGCCGGGAACTAAAGTTCTAGGCGGCACTTTAGACCACTGAAGTGCGGTGAGGTGAAAGCCTTTATTGGGCGGAGGTCCGAAGCTTGCTGCCTCGTGTGGACAGAGGAGAACATAGAGAAGAAAGAAAGGAAAAAAAAAGGAGAGAGAGACGCACGTTGGGGAAAACAGCCGTCGTCCCCAGCGAAGCGGTGGCAGGTGCCATGACGGCCTACAATAGGTAAAACAGCCAGTGACATGCGAGCCTCCGCCGAAAATGGCGGATGCCTGCCCTGCCAGCCCCGTAGAGCCAGGAGCAGCCGCCAACCTCGGTGCGCGAGATTCTGCAAGATGTATTCTTCTTGTCTAGCGTTCCTGCCACATGCAATCACACACTTTAATGCGTGCAAAGGAATGCCACGCGACAGCAGGGATGGTGTTCCCTCCAAACTTGCACTTGCTTGAGAAAGTGTGACATATCTAGTGTCTTTTCGTTCCTATAAAGCAATTATAATTATCTGTAGCACTACAACAAACGCCGATAAGAGGCAAACGATGAGATGAAGATGATAGAAGAGGAATGGTGGGCTTTCGCCATTCTCTTCTTAAAAGACATTGTTATTGTGGCTGCAGGAAGAAGGAAAAGAAAATGCACGGGCCTGCTACTGGCTCTGTAGCTGAGCCACATCCGCTGCCTCATGCGGACAGAATACAGGAAGTAGAGAAGAAAGAAAAAGAGGACGGAGAGAAAGACGCGCACCGCAACAGCCATCGTCCACCATCTAAGCGATGGCGGGTGCAATGAAAGCCTACAACAGATAAAAATTCAGCGGCAGGCTAGTTCCCGCCGCAAGCGGCGTTGACCTAGCAGTTATCAAGACGAGACCAAAAATTGGAGGGCCTCTAAGAGGCTCTCTAATTCTTATTGTGAAAGCAATAGCACTCTAGGTTTCGAGCCTTCAGCGTGGCGCGGCCGCACCCACGTGATGCTGTGACGTCACAGCCATGTAACACTAGGGTGAGAGCTGGGCTGCCAACTCAAGCGGTCGGCGTAGCGCGGCCGCACCCACGTGTTGCTGTGACGTCACACCCCGCGTGACATTAGGGGGAGAGCTGGGCTACTAACTCAAGCGGTCGGCGTAGCGCGGTCGCAGCCATGGCGCAGAACGTGACGTCACACTCCACGTGACGCAAAAGTGGTCGGCTGGCGCACAGAGGCGCAGCTGGTGCTCACGTGATACGTGACGTCAGGCACGTTCATAGGGCTTGGTTAAAGGTGGCTTTATATGTGGGCTGGCAGGAGCCGCCAACTTGGGTCTCTCGTTTCACATGGAACGGTTATGTCAGGATCAGCCTGCTAGGACCCTGGAATTCACGCTACCCCTATAGGAGGTATGCACGCGACGTCATCCGCTAGGGGCGCTAGCGGACGGTGCAGCATTCGCCATATGCGCAGTCGTGCGTGCGGGCGCAGCACCGAGACGCAGTATTCAACTCTGTGATTCGTGAGGTATGCCTTTCGTGTCTTTACTGAATTTCTGCTTGCGCCAGCGAAAACCATGTGAGCGAGTGGATACACTGGTGGACGTTGTGGAACAATGAAAACGACGGTCTCGACGAAGTGTTTGAACTTTGTGAAAACATCGGCTCGTACGATCGCGGTTACGTCGCCAAGGTGAGCCTCGTACTACAGGACCACTGCTTCGCATTGAATTCCCGAGATCGCTGCCTAACTTGAGAAGTGTGGTCTTAAGCTTTACGACAGCTGAAGAAATTAAAACGTACTAAGTCATGAAAGTGTTTCAATTTTTGGCAAGCGAACGAGGTTAAGAGCCACACGTGCGTGAGGGTGTAACCGGCGTGCCGTTTTTAGAGGTGAACAAATTGCGACGTATCTGTTCACTTAGCTAACGCTGTCACCTTCTTCGACTTGCAAGTGATATGTTACAACTGTATCAAGCGTTATCGCTGCACATCGCGTTGTTGCGAACGTAGGTTCCATGGGTAACGTCCATTTCATGCAGAGCTACGCTGCTGATACCAAATTTGTAAAATATGCTCTCTGTGTGTGCCGTTTATGCTGCGAGCACGTCCCAGTATGTTTTTTTTTTGCTCGACCTTTTGTCACCAAACTTCAGCAACTGCATTGATTGTCTTTACTGCTGTAAAAGCGCCTGCGCAAGCTTCCATCATCAGTTTGCCGGCAGCCGCCACTATAAATGTGTGTTTCATGGCCATGCCAGCTTTGGAACTGGGGCATTTAATGAGATCGCTGTCTCTTCAAGATGTGTTCTGCCTCAGTGGCAGCTAAGAACAAGTTTAACGAGCTGCAAGTTGGTTTGCGTGCAATGGGCAGCCGACTACTTTTGCTGTCGAGAAGTTGCACGAGTGAATGCCTAGTTGCACCACCGAGCAGGTGTTATGTCCCGGGGAATTAAAATATCGCTGCAGGCTCTATATGCATAAAGACCTCAACAAGGAAAACTGAATGTGGACGTATTTAACAGCTTGATCGAATGCTATGGATCATTTCGAATATACGGCGGGCACCTGACAGCGAGCCTGATACTACGCGAGCCTATGCCACCGGCGACCTTCGACATGCGGACGAGGTGGGACGATGCTCGCACCATCCAGAAGCCGGGCCTCAGTGCATACCTCCTATAGGCCACTAAAGCAAGTTCATACGGGTTGGTTAAAGCGGGGATTTATATGTGGGCTGAGGAAGAAGAAAAAGAAAAGAAGAAGAACGCTTGGTCGCCCACAGCTATTGCTTTCTCACAATATTTGGTTCAGCAGCGTTGAACCCTCGTAATTTTTTTCTCGTCTTAGTAACTTTTTTCTGCATATTAGAAAACACTGTTACCAGCGTTTCCTGCATTGAAGCGGAATTCCAAAAACACACACTTAGCGCTTGATTATCAAAACCAGGCTGCTTTTCGTTCTAAGCATAAACTCCCCTTTAGCCCTTCCAAGAAGCGTCTTCACAGACACTTTGTCTACGTACCCATACATTACTTGCAACCATTAAGATAGTTACACAGATTTGTGAAGGCGCATCATCTGACAAGCATTATGAGTTTATCACGAAGGTTTCGTATGACATAAGAAACGCAAAAGCATTGAAAAGCAAAATAAAGATGGATAATGACCTCTCCCTGCAGAACGTCGAGAGCAAACATCTCATTTTCCACCCATGCATTCATGGCGGACAATTTATTTCCTACCGAAAAATGGTGATCGACTTTTATTTCTTTTGTCATACCGAGATGCGAAATAACTGCAGGAAAGGAAGGAAAAAAGGTATGCCATTCCACAATAGCAATGAAGATTCCTTAAACTTTGGGAAGGAATGCTTTTGGTGGAACGCTGTACATTATTAATGTCTGAAAAAAATATGACACGTTCCACTTCAATGAAAACAGCGCGGCTCCCTCTTGCATTGTTTCCGCATTTTTTACATTTCTTCTCAAAATTACCTGGCATTTTTCCTACTGCACTGCGTGCTTGAGCGCATCTTGAATTTCATATATTTGTGCGGCCCCGTCTCCGCCCACATAAATACATTGTTCTTAAGCAAGCGCGTAGGACATCTGCCTGCCACTCGCTCGAGGAGGGAAGTTCTGGCGGGATAAAGACACTGATAAAAAATGAACTTTCACAAACATGCGCGTCCCAAATTCTTCATCATGAGCAGCCTTGCTCTTTCTAGGGAGAACGTTTGTGTGCACGTGTTCTTATCATCTAATGAGAGAGCAGGATGTGGTGCAAATATATGTGCGGTGATGAGGATTACATGGATGTAGTTGCTCTTGACTTGTTTTGTCGGCAGTAGAGAAACGCTTAGACCTTTTTTTTTTCTTCTGGAAGACTGAAAAAATCTTTAGATAAGAATGCTTTGGCCTCTAATCTTTTCACCCGTCAGGGGAAGATTCGAAAGAGTTCTGCAGTGCGCTTAGCTAAACTTTTGATTTGTTCAAGACCTTTCTCCTTAATTTGTTCTTTTTCTGTATTGAGCTAAAATTTGAACTTGTCTGCAGACATGTGCGCTAGGAGGAACAAAGGGCGAAAAAAATATTTTTGAAACTAAGTGCCCTGCATTATGGGGACCACAGCTAATAAGGCTGATTTCGGAGCAGCCATAATATAATGTACTCTTTAACTGACTTGAAGTGCTATTTTACACACTAAAATATTATCGAACCGCGTACAACGTGGTAGCAAATAATAACTGCAGGTACTTTTTTTTTACTAAAGAAAAGCAAAACAAACAAAAGCCTGAAAGTCAAATTCCTGCCTCGCAAGAAAAATTGGGAAACTAGCAATATGTCATAGAAGCACATCATAGTATGTCAGTTTTATGCTAGGTTCGCGAAACATGTAATCATGCACAAAATCTAATAATTAGCTATGTTTGATATTTGATAGGTAGAGTGCAGTTCATGAGAATTGAAAATTCATATATAGTAGATCCAGCGTAGGGACTTTGTTAGGACTGAGCAGTCGCATTGCGGTGCTTTCTGCTCCTATGGTAAGAAATACGTCTTACCTAAAAATTGCCAAATTAGGATAATCTCTTCTGTTTCCAAAAGCTGTAATGGTATACGTTCCAGCATCACAATATACCTCTGGCTCCCTGACTTCCTGCCAGACAATAGTGCTGAATTTTTTATACGTTCGTTTAAATACTTTGTGTCTTATCTAACTTGTGCCGAAGGCTAAAAATTAAATATTTCAGATATGCCAGAGAAAGCAGTTACATACAGCTGCCAGCCGTCTTGAGCACGAAATGTAGTGCTTTGTTCCGAAATAATGAATTACTTAATAAATTAAATTTTTCTAATATACATATATTGACTTTAGATAATAATTGTGATTTGCAAGGTTGGAGGGCACCTTTAGACATAGAGTTTCCTACTCTTACCTAGAGGGAAAGTTGTTCTGCCATCTATGGGAGTTTAAATGGAGTTTCCAGGCGACCAGTTCAGTCACCATGGGCGCTCAAAGCATTATGGGCCGGAGAGCTACCGAGTGCAGAACTACAACTTTTGGCCAAAAATGATACAAAGATAAACGTTGTTCTACCGTAAATAATGTCCTATTATTCAATATTATCACTATAATTTTCAAAAAGTGAGAGAACAGCATGTGAGTGTGAGGTTTATCCAATATAAGCAATGACTCTTTCTCCTATTGGCTTAGTTTTGAGCAGCACAAATACCAATATTTCGCACTTAATAGGCACACTTTAAAAGGAAAAAAACGTTTTGGAAATATTTATGGTTTGCAATTGCTTAAGGAAGATTTTAGTGGCATTTCGGGACACAGAAACCTTTTATTGGCGACGTCTGCTTTTGCGCCTTCGTTACTATGGATTTTACGGTCTATGTACACACCTAGAGACAATGACGATGATGAAAAAAACATCATAGTAACGCCACTCCACCCATCCGAGAAAAACCGACTGTCCCGAGTAGCACACCGGTCCATGATTCTTAGCGCGCCCATGGTGCTCAGCTTTCCCTCTAGTTTGCATAAGAAACTCTACCCCTTAAGAAACCCACCTTCTATTTATCTGCGATAACGGCAGTTATCGCAGATAAATAGAAGGTGGGTTTCCCGAGCACCCCCCTCCCCCCCCCCCAAAGAACGCTCGCAAAACACAAAAACAATCGTGGCAAGCGCATTCATGCGCCACGATCGTACTGCTCTCAATCGTGGATTGAGTGAACCAAAATCACTTACACACACGTACACTCAAATATATATATGGTTTGGTTTGGTTTGTGGGGTTTAACGTCCCAAAGCAACTCAGGCTATGAGAGACGCCGTAGTGGAGGACTCCGGAAATTTCGACCGCCTGGGGTTCTTTAACGTGCGCTGACATCGCACAGCACACGGGCGCCTTGCTTTTCGCCTCCATCGAAAAGCGGCCGCCGATTCGATCCCGCGTCCTTGGGAACAGTAGTCGAGTGCCGTAACCACTGCGCCACCCCGGCGGGGTCAAATATATATATATTGTAATAGGGCGTTTATTGAAGCTCAGATGGAGAGCTGTGAGGACAGGACCTTGCAACGGCGAGCCCAGCGTACTTCGTCTTCGTCGCACAACGCACAGGTGCATGTCGATGGCGATGACTATCACAGTACATTTTCCCCCCGGGTAAAAAAAGGAGCCATCCTGGCGACTTATGGCGCGGAAAGCACAGCGGGGTCATAGAATGGCTTCAATCGGTTCACGTGAACTGTTTCAGGACCACGGCGACGCAAGTCCGCAGAGGGCGTGACGGGCTCAGCTACGTAGTTGACTGCAGATGTTTGCTGGAGGACCCTATATGGCCCGTGGTAGCGAGCAAGAAACTTCTTTGAAAGGCCAGGGGTTGAGGAGGGCACCCAGAGCCACACCAGTGTGTCCGGGAGATATGGCGAAGATTCGCCGGTATCACGGAGGTATTTTTGTTGCCACTGATTTTCTGTTGTGAGAGAGCGGGCGAGCTGACGGCATTCTTCTGCGTACGTGACGGCATCGGATAGCGGGGAAGATTCGGAAACGTCAGGGCGGTAGGGAAAAAGTGTGTCCATAGTACAGGGTGGCTCGCGCCCGTAAAGGAGAAAGAATGGAGAGAATCCAGTAGTGGCCTGTGTCGCGGTGTTATATGCGTAAGTAACAAACGGTAGAACTTGGTCCCAATTGGAATGGTCGGTGTTCACGTACATAGCCAGCATGTCACCGAGAGTGCGGTTAAAACGTTCTGTCAGTCCATTCGTCTGAGGGTGGTACGAGGTAGCGGTGCGGTGTATGATGCGGCATTCTTTCAGGAGAGCCTCAAGAGCGTCTGATAAGAAAACGCGTCCGCGGTCACTGAGCAGTTCGCGAGGGGCACCATGGCGAAGAACCAGGTTTTTCAGAATAAAGGCAGCCACGTCGCGTGCGGAAGCAGAGGGCAATGATGATGTCTCAGTGTAGCGGGTTAGATGATCCACTGCCACGATAATCCAGCGGTTGCCAGCTGAAGTTGTAGGAAGGGGACCGTATAGATCTATGCCGACACGATCAAACGGACGGGCAGGACAGGGCAACGGCTGCAACGAAGCAGAGGACTTGAGAGGAGTTTTTCGGCGTTGGCAAGACTGGCAGGAGCGGACAAAATGGCGGACAAAGCGGTACATTCCACGCCAGAAGAAGCGTAGACGCAAGCGCGTGTAGGTTTTCAACACTCCGCCGTGGGCGCACTGGGGATCAGTATGGAAAGCAGCACAAATTTCGGCGCGGAGATGACGGGGGATGACTAAAAGCCACTTCCTTCCGTCGTGAAGATAATTGCGGCGATAGAGCAGCCCGTCACGAATTGAAAAATGGTGAGCTTGGCGGGCAAGCGCCCGAGACAGACGACCTGGAGAGTGGCTTGAAAGAAAGTCCAGAAGTGTAGATATCCACGGGTCGCGCCGCTGTTCCGTGGCCATGTCAATAGTGGCAAGCGAAGACAAATTGTAGGCGCAGATCTCATCAGGCAACGAAGAGGGAGGCAGCGGTGAGCGCGAAAGAGCGTCCGCGTCAGTATGCTTGAGGCCTGAGCGATATATGACACGAATGTCATACTCTTGGAGGCGAAGAGCCCAGCGAGCAAGGCGGCCGGACGGGTCCTTGAGGGACGCCAGCCAGCACAGAGCGTGATGATCAGTGACCACATAAAATGGTCGGCCATAGACATACGGACGGAATTTGCCGATGGCCCAAATAATGGCCAAGCATTCTCTTTCCGTAACAGAATAATTGGACTCTGCCTTGGTCAAGGTGCGGCTTGCGTACGCCACCACATAGTCTCGGATACCAGGTTTGCGTTGGGTGAGAACGGCGCCTATCCCAATACCGCTAGCGTCAGTGTGAATCTCAGTTGGCGCATTCGGGTCGAAGTGGCGGAGGATGGGAGGCGAAACCAAAAGACGGCGTAAAGTGTTGAAGGCGTCATCACAAGCAGGTGTCCATGCGGAGAGGTCGGAGCTACCGGAGAGGAGCTGGATGAGAGGAGCAATAATAGAGGCGAAATTTAAGATGAAGCGGCGAAAGTAGGAGCATAGGCCAATGAAACTTCGTAGCTGCTTCAGTGATTTTGGGCGTGGGAATTCGGCAACTGCACGAAGTTTGCTGGGATCGGGAAGAATGCCATCCTTAGAAACGACATGACCTAGAATTGTTAGTCGGCGAGCAGCAAAGCGGCACTTCTTCAGATTCAGTTGGAGGCCGGCGGTAGCGAGACAAGTGAGAACGTCCTTCAGTCGGAGCAGGTGGGATTGAAAATCGGTAGAAAAGACTACGATATCATCGAGATAGCAAAGACAGGTTCGCCACTTGAATCCACGAAGCACAGTGTCCATGAGGCGTTCAAATGTGGCCGGGGCGTTGCAAAGCCCAAAGGGCATGACGTTGAATTCATATAATCCATCTGGTGTGATGAAGGCAGTTTTAGAGCGGTCAGCGTCAGCCATTGGCACCTGCCAGTAGCCAGATCGTAAATCCAACGAGGAGAAAAACTCGGCGCCCTGCAAGCAGTCTAGTGCGTCATCGATGCGTGGCAGAGGATAGACGTCCTTGCGCGTGATCTTGTTGAGCCGGCGGTAGTCGACACAAAACCGGAAGGAGCCATCTTTCTTAGGTACCAACACAACTGGAGACGCCCAGGGACTGTGGGATGGCCGAATGACACCCCGACGGAGCATGTCGTCCACATGATCAGCAATTACTTGGCGCTCCGAAGCCGACACGCGATAGGGGCGCTGGCGCAAAGGTGCAGTTTTACCGGTGTCGATGGTGTGCTCTACGACAGACGTGCGGCCCAAGTCAGTTTGAGGAAAGTCGAATGAAGAAGCGAAGTTCTGCAAGAGGGCGACAAGTTGATCACGTTGCGCAAGTGGAAGATCAGCATCAATAGCATGTTGGAAAACGTCGGAGGGCGTCGAAGCGGTCGCAACATCGCAAGAGCACAGACTAGCGTCGAAGGAGGGGGTTGAGTCAGCAAGAGTGGTGATATGACTGGGATCAAGCTCTTCAAGACGTCCAATGCATTCGCCACGGAGCAGGACTGCTGGGCAAGAAAATGGGTTCGAGGCGTAAAGTGCACTCTTGCCGTCTTGAATTTCGAGAACAGCGAACGGAAAAAGGAGGCAGGGATGACGGGAGGTGGCTTCGGAAGGTGTAAAAATCGCAGTCAAAGGAGTTACCCACTCACAAGACAGTGGTACGAGGGCAGCAGAGAACGGAGGAATGTCGGTGTCATGGGCGACGAGAAGTTTTGCAGTGCGGGGAGGGGTATCACAAAAGGGGGCATCACAGAGGGGGGCGAAGGCAATTTGTGCACGAGCACAGTCAATAACGGCTTGATGAGTCGATAGAAAATCGTATCCGAGGATGATATCATGCGAGCAGTTCGGCAGAACAATAAACTCGATGGGGTACAAGACGTCTTGAATGAGCACACGGGCTGTGCAAGATGCGGAGGGGTGAATGTGCTGTGATGAGGCGGTGCGGAGCGAAAAGTCAGAAATCGGAGTGGTCACTTTGCGAATTCGACGGCAGAGCGCTTCACTGATGACGGAGACGGCTGCACCGGTATCGACGAGAGCGAGAACTGTGGCGCCTTCTACAGAAACTTTGATAACATTAGCGGGACGGCATGGAGGACTTGAGGAATTCGAAACAAGCGCAGTTCTTGCCCCCGGAACTGCGACTGTTAGTTTCCCTCAACGGTGCTGGTAGAACGTCGCAGCATTGGAGAAAGCGATCGGCGCCGAGGAGAATGTGATCGACGAGTGGTATAGGTTTGGCGATCTTGTGGGACAAATTTAGAACCGGGCGGAATCATTTGCGAGCGTGAGTCGGTATCGAACGGGTAAAATCGAATGTCAGGCTGTGAAGGTTGGAGGCGCTGGCGACAAAGGCGCGCAACATGGCCCGGCCGACCGCAGAGCAAATCGGAAGGTTGTCCGTAGTACGCCAAGGTTTCATAGGATGTGGGCGGAATCTTGAGGGTGGGGCTTGAAACGAAGGCTCAGCATGCGGCGGTGAACGGTAGGCAGGGACCTGCACATAGGAGCCAGACGTGGGCGAAGGTGGTGGCCTAGCCGTTACTTGGGCATACGTGAGAGGTGCCGTCACAGGCGGCACCACGGGGTTGGACGGCAAGGCATCAGCGACGTGTTCTTGCACGACACGGCGTATAGCAGGGGCCAAAGATGGAGCCAGTTCAGGAACGAGGCGGCCCGAGTCTTGAAAATGGGGAAGGAGTGAGATTTGACGTGCGACCTCTTCACGAATAAAATCTTTGATCTTTTGATTCAGCGGGCTCCCTTCAGAAATTGGCGAACCACCCAGGGCTAATGCGGATACGCCTTCGTCGCACACACTGGAGCGGCGCCTAGAAGCGCGCCGCTTGCGGAGCTCGTCGTAGCTCTGGCAAAGCTTCACGAGTTCACTAACGCTGGTGGGATCTTTCGCTACCAGCATCTGGAAGGCGTCCTCAGAAATGCCCTCGAGGATGTAGCGGATTTTGTTTGCTTCCGGCATGGCCGGGTCGACTCGTTTGCAGAGATCAACGACGTCTTCTATGTAGCTGGTAAAGGTCTCATCAGCGCGCTGAACACGATCGTGTAAACGTTGTTCGGCACGAAGCTTACGCACTGCCGGGCGGCCGAACACTTCCGCGAAATTCTTTTTAAATGTCGACCAAGATGACAGGTCAGCCTCATGGTTGCGAAACCAGAGGTTCGCCACGTCCGTCAGATAGAATATGACGTTACTGAGCTTGTATGAGTCATCCCACTTGTTGTAGGTGCTTACTCTTTCATAGGATGACAGCCAGTCGTCGACATCTTGATCGGCCGTGCCGCTGAACAGGCAAGGGTCACGCTGGCGCACGACGCCAGCACACATGATCGTGGGTGGAACGGCCGGCAGCGTCGAAGTGTCTTGCATGGCGGTCGTAGAGGGTAGTGTACGGCTTCGCAGTTCCAGTTTGGGTGGGATCGTTTCCGGCACCTCCGCCAATTGTAATAGGGCGTTTATTGAAGCTCAGATGGAGAGCTGTGAGGACAGGACCTTGCAACGGCGAGCCCAGCGTACTTCGTCTTCGTCGCACAACGCACAGGTGCATGTCGATGGCGATGACTATCACAGTACAATATATATATATATATATATATATATATATATATATATATATATATATATATATATATATATGTGTATATCCGCTATGCCTGAAGCAACAAGCCATACCGCCACTCCATGCTCGACTGCTCCCACCGCTCCCCCCATCATCCTGTGTTATGGTGGGCTTCGCCAGCGTGACCCCAGCTTTTTCAGTGGCGCAGATGACCAGGATGTGGATGATTGGCTATCCTCCTACGAACGAGTAAGCGCCTACAACAAGTGGGACGATTCCACCGAGTTAGCCAACGTCCTCTTTTACCTCACGGATGTAGCCAATCTATGGTTCCGCCACCACGAACCCGACCTGCCCACCTGGTCGGCCTTCAAAACGAGCTTTTCCGAGGTGTTCGGCCGCCCCGCTGTGCGCAAACTGCGCGCCGAACAACGCCTAGAAGCCCGCGCTCAGCATCCCGACGAAACATTCACCAGATACATAGAGGACATTGTGGATCTTCGTAAACGTGTTTTTCTTTCCGAGACCATTGAAGCCCTTCTTCAGCAGTGCCGTATTGTCCAACGTTCTACCTCGGCCTACCATCCGCAGACAAATGGCATAAAGGAACGTTTTAACCACACCTTGTGTGAGATGCTGGTCATGTATATCGCGTCCGACCACTCAAACTAGGACCGGATTCTTCCTTTCGTCACGTACGCTTATAATACTGCCATACAAAGCACAACCGGCTTCTCCCTCTTTTTCCTTCTATACGGCCGTAAACCAACCTCACCTGACACCTCCGAATCGACCACCTTCTCTCAAGCGGCAGCATATGCAGAAGAATGTCGCCAGTTGGCCCGATCATTTACCACCCAGAACCAAGGTCACCAGCAGTTCCTTCGCGCACCGTCTTGTCCAGCTCCTTCATACAGCACAAACTCCCTCGTGTGACTTTGGGTTCCTGCCACCCCCTCCGGCCTCTCTACCAAACTTGCTTCCAAATATCATGGCGCATATCAGGTGATTTGCCAGACCTCTCCGGTGAACTACGTTATAGAACCACAGGCACCGACACCGGATATGTGTCGCCGTGGGCGTGAAACAGTGCACGTTAACCGCCCCAAGCCCTGTTATGACCCGCCTGTTGTGTCGATTCCATGAGTCGGCAGGATATCTCTTTTTTCTCCCGGGGATAATTGTAGTGTCACACCAACGCTCGGTGACTGTTGACGGTGACAAAGACGACGAGGGTATGTCGAAAAGGCGCGTGCTACGAAGAAGACGGCAGACAAAGAAGACGCAAGAGACTGACGCGATAGTTAAACATTCGACCAGAACACCCGACCCCAGACCGAACGTACTCTTACAATATATATATATATATATTATAAGGGATGAAGTGCTTCGTACTGGTTGCTTAGTTGCATCTCGACGTTTCGACCAGAAGCTTGCCTTCATCAGGAGTAAGAATGTAAGCGATTCGGGTAGGTTCTAAATGCGATGAGCAGAAAAAATACTGAGGGCGAAGAGAGAAAGGAGGAAAGAGGGCACAGCAGGTGGAAAGTACAATGTTATTGTAGTGGTGGTTGGGGTAAGCAAAGAAATATGAAAATAGCTGGGGCTTAGCTTTAATTAAGCCCGGTAGGTTGCGAAACAATAATAGCATAGCTACGCTATAGTTCAGCTGGTAATGTAGCGAATTGTGGTGTACCATGTTGACCGTATGATTAACACAGGGCACACACCAACACCCTCCCTTTCAAGCCGTCGTTGCCGTTCTTCTTCTGTTTCCTGAACGCGTCGTTGCTGCCTAGTTGCATTCCTCCGTTCTTGACTGCAGTGTGAACACGTCGACAAAACGTCTTCACTGTTCAAAGTGTTCATTACATTCCATTCAGTCTTCACCAGTTGAGGACGATTCAAGAGAGGCGCGATGCGCTCATCCAGCTGCATCAAGAGCGCGCCATTGAGCGAGACGCTGTTTCCGTACTTCATCTGTTTCTGTAGCACGCTGTATTTTTAGGCTTCACCGAGACGGCGTGACTATTCTTTCTGTTTATCAGGACGCGTAGCGAGAGCCTGAGCTGAGCAAGCGCGACCATGTATATACCCAAAGTTTTCCTCCTCCTCTTAACTGCGAGAGAAGAGATTACAGCAGCGCCTCCACTCGGTAGCAGCGTGGCTCCAGCTGCAGCGCGCCGTGCCTACCGACCGCCGACACCCGATGACTCGACTTGGTAGCCCATCTCTGGAAGCTCTTATGACGTCACAATAATGTCATCATATCATCCGCGGCGCTTCGTGTCTACCGACCGCCGCCACCCTACGACTCGATTTCGTAGCCCATCTCTCGGAGCTGGTATGACGTCACAGCGATCTGGACTCATTAAAGGTCAAACGTGCCTACCGACTGTGACTACGACAAGGGCTGAAAATGGGAGTAGTATTGCTTTCGCAATAAACGCAGGTGCAGGTGGGTGTGGGAAGTCGGAAGGACGGCCCATAGAAACAAATGCAAGGAAAACATACCAAAATATGTTTCCAGTCTTGAAGGGCATCAATATACACTGCAGATAGCCTAAAATTGGCAAATGTCTTAAAAGAAACGTGTGAAAAAGTATACAACGTCATTTTGAAGTCGTGATTTTTAAAGTGCCTCGATAAATGTGCACTGTTAATACCAACATTTCTCTAAAAAAGTAGTTATCAGCCGGGTGCTTCTCGACATTCCAACAGGTTCTCTAATCGTCCGACATGATGCCGCGTAGATTACATTATCTCTTAAATACTTCTGCCCAAATGATACAAACCTTTAAGCTGAAGGCAGCCGTCACACAGCACGATAAACCGCGTGAAGCAGCAGACGACCAAAATGCCCCGTCTGCTGACACATGTCGCTTTCGCGCACGTCGGCATCGTCCGCGCTCGCATATGTCCATGCCGCCGCTTGTTGCGGTGGGCCGTTGTCTTTCGTTCCCTGCTTATGACATTTGAGAAGTGCTTTTTGAATATATAGCAGCAAACCAGGCGACAATAAAAACTAGAGGGACTAGGATAAACATCTAGCGATATAACGAGGCTGTCTGCGATATGTACTTACAAGCTTCACAACTCATACTTTTTAGCTAAGTTTTAAACATAGATAGTCTGCGGAATGGTGTAGCATCCTTTGTGAAATATTTCTCCAAATATTTCGCCAAAGTTTAAGCGTCGGCTAGCTCGTCTGCAGCAGTACGATGTGAAAAAAAAATATATTGCGATAAGTTTTGTTCATATGTTTCTATACGTCGCCGCGGCAAAAATTCCAAATTGCACCGCCGTACGTTTTGCAGCGTTTAAAAAATGATGTGCTTCTGAAATGGCTTTTCTTGCTTTCACAATCTATTCTGGATGTTCATGTTGCTCTTTAGCAAACCACGTCCTCACAAATTGTCCGTAAAATTAGAATACTGTTTTGAAAATTTTCATCTAATTATTTACGGCCTGCATGGTGTCGTTCCTTTCGGCTTAGGAATTAGAAAACCGACTTATATCGTTTTCCCAAGAAAGTTTGGAGACCTTTCTCCATTAATGTCGCATGAAAACACTTAGGGGGCGCGCAACGCACCTCGTTAGCCAATGTAAGTGATAAACTCGTATTACGAGTCATCGCTAATTTGCAAGCAGTTATGAAATGCTGGGCATCTTTTCACTGATATTGTGACAACGCTCTTTACTTGTAGAAACCTTTAGGATACCAAACTGAGAAAGCAAAAAGAAACTCCTGCAAAAAATAAGTTTTGTATACGAAGCGATTGCAAGCACCTCCATGAAACTTGGTTCAGCAACACATCTGAGCGAGCACTGCCAAGGGTGCACGCATGTGATGAAATTACTCAATCTGAAAAAAGATACCTGGCATGCTGGAATACATCAAAGGCGACGCTCAAAAGAGCCATAAGTCGCATATGCTTTTCATTTTATGAATAAAAGGAATGCATTTTGTCACACCAATGCGATTCTAAAGCTTCGAGCATTGGATGCTGCCAACTATGCCGGAATGGAATTTTCGCTTTGGGGATCACGGGCATCGCAATTTCCGCTTTCTGAAACGGGAAGCAGTTTCCCTCCTTGGAACAGGCGTCGCTGACAGCGAAGTTTAGGGACTTAACCGCTCTCAATAAGGGGCCTCTAACCACTGTACACCTTCCCAATGTTTTAACCTGAACGCATGAGCGTCGACCATCGAGTCGATAAGCGCCGTATGACGGAGCACAGGGGCGAAATGAGCGAGAACACGCGCGTGTGCGCAAGTAGCACTCCGGTGCAGCTGTCCTCTGCCAGGCTGTTCTGGGAACGGTACCTCACCCCTGTTTCTTTTGAGCACCGTTATCGTCATCCTTTCTTTTTTTTTTCTTAACGCTTCCATGAAGGTATAAATAAGTTGTCAGGTGGTAGCACTAGCGCTGGATGGAACACAATATTCGCCGCGAGATCGACCTAGAGGTGTCGCCACCGTCACTCCGGTAGTGTAGATCGGCAGCCGGCGGCGCTCACAGAAACGCACGCTGTGTAGGTCTGCTTCCGAGTTTACGGCGGGTTTGATGCCGATGAAAACGTGCCTTCTGCAGTATTTCCGCAATATTGCAGAAACAAATACAAGGATTTCACCAATGCTGCAGAAGAAGAGCGAATTGTACGAAAACAAAGCACGCAACCACCAGTATTCTAGATATACTTTGCACGTTTCTTGCACTGTACCACGCTCACGCGCCATGCTTGGGCCTGCCTAATGACAGCTTTGTTTTTCTTATCGACTTTTAATCAGTTTGCATCTGTCTCATATGCGAGTGAGACCGGCGGATTTAGTGTCAAGCCCACGCAGATACAAGGTTCGTGCTCTGACCTGCAGTAATTTAGATTGAATCGATAAAGCCTGGTTCATTATATCGTACTTGACTCGAGAATTAAGCAGGTTAAACATAGCATTGGCAGCGCACTGCATGGCGAGTTGCTTTAGACTGAGTGCACATCATCAACTCTGGCCCAGACAACCACGCACAAGTATTCCCCAAATATGAGATCACGCCGACACTGCATAGGAAACCTCACCGCACAAGAAAGCTGATTGTTCATGTGTACAGCGCTGAGTGGATTGAATTTGCCGAGATGCTTTTTGCGGCCACTGCCATAGAATGTGATAGTGTATTAATGCATGCGCCACTAACAATAAATGATTTCCTGAAACCGAGGAAAGTATAAGGGATTTTTGATGTGTGTGATGTTAATATATACGGAAAATTAGTAGTGTAACTATTTTGCTTTGCAATGGGAATAAATTTCGCCCTGTGAGAGAACTTTTACACACTTGACAGAATTTACAATAATCAGTGATTAAGTTTTAGTAACGTTAAAGTGCAAGCTACGAATTACTCACTGCAAAGACATCGTTATAAACTGCGCTTGGGCACTGTCATGTTCTGGGAAGCAATTTTACAGAATGAAAATTTCTTTATCACTAATTATTTAGCAGTGACTAAATCTTATGCGATGTAAAATATTAGGGTTGCTTCCAAAACAGATGCCGGATATAAAACTATTCCGAAAGAAATGGAGGTCATCTTATCACGCGACTATAAAAATGTACTTATTCCCGAACTGAGCACAACACTGATATTTGAGCCCGCATGAAGCTGTTTTACTCCCCTGTCAGAAATGACGAGTTTTGCCGGAAGACAGCACTTGGACGAAAAGGGATTATAATGATTATAATAGGCTACCAGTAAAGTACCTTGATCTAGGTGTATTATGTAATATTTAGGGTAACAATTAGGTGCAGGGAACATGTTTCCCAAACATTCGAGCATTTCTCTGAAGCAAAATGTGCTCACTAAAACGTTTACGGATGCATAGAAGCCTTCAACAACAAAAGAAAAGAAAAGAAATGCATATTGGCCCTGGTTTAACGCATGAAAGCGGCATCGGCTATGACGGATGATTGCAGAGGCTGGTTTTGGTGTCGATTTTTTTTTTTCATTATTAACACCACATTTACCACGTGGGATTGTTTATTGTGCCGTCATATCCTACAGCAGAGGAGTGCCTTTCGAAACGGTTTTGATTGAATCCCCTTTCTCGAAATTAGCAGTTGAGCGCCCTTACCATTGAGACACCGCGACAGAGGTTTAAAAGAAAAAAAAAGCAAAAAAAACAAAAAAAAAACACTAAGTACTCACACAACTCTATCGTGCATACAGACGGCATAGCAGGCATAGAGTGGTCTGTTCAAACTGCATTCTGCTATATGAAGCAGTCTGCGGTTGCATATGTTTTAGTAGCTGCGGTAGTCCAAACAGAAACGGGAATATGCGATTTCTAAGCGTTTGCATTAACTTCTATTGACGGCAATGACCTGTTTTGCTTTGACACAGCGGTAACGACAGTACCACTTCGTTTGAGACATTGCATGTCAAAGGATCTCACGCGCCGAGGACCGCGATGGATGATGTCCTTATCCAAGCATGACATTCTCGATACCGACAAGTATATATATATTTTTTAATGAAGCGTGGGTTTTAGACTGTTCATATTTATTTTGCAAGAGACATATAGGCAAGTAGAAGATCACAGGAACC
Source organism: Amblyomma maculatum (assembly GCF_055883805.1). Lineage (NCBI taxonomy): Eukaryota > Metazoa > Arthropoda > Arachnida > Ixodida > Ixodidae > Amblyomma > Amblyomma maculatum. The sequence goes on along the minus strand of NC_139353.1, from coordinate 94,876,909 downwards.
GCGAAACAAAAAAAACACTCCTGTACACGCCGCATGCGCGGGCGTAAATCACTGCGGGCTGGCACGCGACGCGAAAACGCATCCACACTGAGTAGATTTCGCCGCTGAGCCGCAAGGTGGCGACTCTGCTTGATCTCGAGGCCAATATGCCCGCTGATTATACTACATGCGTATCAGCATTTTGTTTTTTTCCTATGGGTCACGTAGCACTTCCCTGTGGCAAATTAAAGGGCAGGCGGTACACCACGCGGCTTTTTCTAACCTTTTCCTAGCGGCATGCAGAAAACAGAAGGAAATGCGATAACGCACAAAAATCAGGTGGGGTTAGGTCCGGTTCCCGCAACAGCCTGGCAGAGGACAGCTGCACCGGAGTGCTCATTGCTCGCAAGCGCGTATTCTCGCTCATTTCGCTTCTGTTCTCCGTCGTACGGCGCTTATCGACTTGACGGTCGACGCTCGTGCGTTCAGGTTAAAAAAGTGGGAGGGTGCACACACATTTCACATGCCTGTACAAGCCTGAAAAGATAGCACATATGGTCAATTTCAGTAGAACTGAATGAAGCCGTTATGTTTTAAACATCACTCCTATTAGACGTACCGACTTCGCAAATGTAACAAGTGTCACAGACTAGCTCATAAAGGTTTCTTTACGGAGCGAAAGGTCTCGTAAATAACATTACTTTATTCTTGTGCATATTGATTTTAGGCATACCTTTCTGCTCTTTCTGTCTTCGTCATTAAAGAATATTTTTGGTTCATTCCCTGGGAGTTACTTCCCAAGCCAAATTAATCAGCCAATCGCAGATTACTGAGTTATTCTCTATAGCCATTATTTCTAACTGCTCCCATTCCATATCTCAGAATACTTCCTATATAATAAGTTATCGATAGTACTGGAGAGATTGTGTCTCTTTGCCTAACACCTTTCTTCGCAGCCATTGTATTATTGTTTTCATGCAGAATTACGCTTGCTGTGCAGCCATTTTAGATATCTTCCACTAGATTCACATACGGATCAACAGCCTGATTTCGCAATGCCTGCATGACTGCGGAGCTTCCGACTGTGTCAAATGTTTTTTTCGTAATTGAATAATATATATATATATATATATATATATATATATATATATATATATATATATATATATATATATATATATATATATAAGGACTCATTATATTCAAAACATTTTTCTATCACCTGGTTGATAGTATGGTTATGATCGATAGTAGATCAGGACCCTTTCCGAAAACCTGCCTGATCCTTAAGTTGATTGAAGTGAAAAGTTTTACTGCTTCTATTAGCCATTACCTTAGTAAATATACTTGTACGTAACGAATCGTTAGCTAATTGGTCTGTAATTTTCAACTTCTTAGCGTCCATCCACTTTCCTATGAATTAAAATATAGCAAATGTTCTTCCACGATTCCGGTACCGTAGTTCTCAACGGGCATGTCGTATACTGGGTGACCAGTTTTTTCTAGCACAATATCAAATCTGTAGTTACATGATCCTCCCCAACTACTTTCCCCCTTTCATATTTTCTAAAATTTTCTTACCACTTCCTTCGTCACTGGTGGAGCGTATGACTATTTCGCCCCACTGCTAACCTCATTATTGTTCTGACTAATTTGGTCTGTATAGGTGGGTATATTACTATTCGGCTATTTCGACTATCTTATCCATATTAGCGATGACATTGTCATTTTATTTTTAGCGAATACATCTGATTTTTGCGTATGCCTAATTTCCTCTTCACCGCTTTAAGGCTGCCACCATTCCTTAGAGCATGCTCGATTTCCTTCAATTTATACTCCCTTATGTCAGACACTTTGTTCCATTGATAACATTTGATAGCTCTGCCATGTGCACACTTTCTGTTGGAGTAGACGCTTTCATGCTATGCCGTTTCTTATTCAAATCATTTGTCTCCGAGGATAATTTACCAGTGCCCTCTCTAACTATCAAACCGCCTACATCTGCCACGCACTCAGAAATAATATCCGTAATGGCATCATTCATTGCTTCCGCACTATGGCCGTCGTCTTTAATGCTGAATATCAATCCTGTAGCGAGATGCTGAACTCGTGTACCTTCCCTCTCACCGCTAAATCATCGATGGACTTCATCCTTACTAATCCGTTTCTATTTAGTCGTGTTTAGATTTGAAGAGGGAACAAAACAGAAACAAATGGATTAGAAAAATTGTTTCAAAGGGGTGTATTCAAGAGGAGTCAATTAGTTTTAATGCGCTCAACTATGCGAAACCCAGATTGCGTTTCCAAATAAAATTTAAATGAGTCGTGGGGCAAAACGGTGCGGCAGATATAAAACTAAACACTAAAAATAACTTACTGACCAAAGTAATGCTTTGTCATATCATTTGGTAGAACGATCATTTTACACAAAATATGTACGGACGCCGGAATATTTTTCACTGTGAAACTACATAAAAAATGCCATTCACACATAGTTGGTCGTTAGCGGCATTTCCTTACTGTTCGTTTGTGACATATACAGAATATTCTAGACTTCATATTTCTCCCTTTGATAAAAATACCAACTAACGTATGTACTGACGGACAGCCAGGTTCTTCATGTCTACGTGACGACCAAATGTCGTGTATCACAAGGTTTCCTGCTGTGCATCATCTGGCTTCCGATGATCGTCCTCGTTTCTTAGACAGGCAGCTTCTTTTGCCATTGATTTTTTCTTGGTACAAACTAAAAACCTTGTAGCAGGGATAAAGCATGCTACCTTTCTGTATGTACGTTCAAAACCAATTACATACTTACACCGCTCCTCAAGATTCTTCATGCGTGTCCGTTTTCACATACGCGTATGATACTAAGGCACCGAGGTTCCGGCCCCTAGCTATCGTCTCTTTCGCCATCTCAAGATTTCCTTTCGGTTTAGTCGAGGAAAGCACCGACCGACATATGCCTGGCGGCGCATCTTGGTGGACTAGGAAAAGGTATATACCGGAGATCAGTATATTCGTCGAAATCAAGAGATCACCTGATTTAGGACTCCTAAGCTGAGCTGGTTGTGAGGAGATTGGATTGCGACCCCAATCTCTTCTCTTTCATATATTTTATAGGGTAGCACAACAGACACTAGCAGCGAATGAGATCTAAAGCGTGCGCTGTTGAACGTACGCACGCATTTTACACGGTTTCTTTAGCATCTGCATGAAGCCACCGTTATTATTTTTGCCATTTTCTGTAATTTGGCTTCGCACTGGCAAATTAAGAGAGAATCAAACCAATGTGCTCTTTGTGGAAGTACGATAAATAATTTACTGCTAGTAAGAGACATGAAATGAATAATCAACAAGAAAAAAAAACAACAACATATTGTTACGTGCTTTGTACGCACGGGGGGTTTATTTACAGGGATCGGTCCAAACAGGACTGCGGCGAAGCGTACAAACGTCCCTCTGCCCTTGCTCTTCTTTCTTCTTCACCTATCTACCCAACCGTTCTTCATCTTCCGTCGACGTTCTGCAAAGGCTCGTCACATTTCCGTCCTCGCAGACGAAGCCCGTCAGGCGAGTTACAGAGAACCTCTGGAATGAAATCGCTTGAGGCGGGCTACATGCACCACCTGAGACTGCCGTGACCGTCGGCCCTTCGCCGTTATGCATGCTATGACATAATTCAGGCCACTGATGCGTTCTAACACAACAAACGGTCCGGTGTAGTGTGACAGCAGTTTTTGACAAAGACCACGGTTACGGAGAGGTGTCCACAACCACACATAGTCAGCAGGAGCATAAGAAACTTGTTGGTGTCGGGCGTCGTAGCGGTTCTTAGAACGTTCTTGTGAAGATAAAATTCGAACTCTGGCCAGCTGGCGGACTTCTTCAGCTCTGCAGAGTGTGGTAGCAAGAGAATGTTCGTCATGAATGAAAAATGGCAGTATGGTGTCGAGGGCACTGCGAGGCGTGCGAGCATAGAGAAGTTAGAAGGGCCTGCAGCCTGTTGTCTCATGTGGCGCTGTGTTATATGCATGAGTAATGAACGGTAGAGCACCATCCCAGTCCTTATGGTCTGCAGCGACGTACATAGCCCACATGGTGGTAAGCTTCCTATTAGTTCGTTCTACCACACCGTTCGTTTGGGGATGATATGGCGTGGAGTGGCGAAACCTGCAGGCGCTGAGGCGAAGAAGTTCTTCGACAATGTCCGCTGTGAACTGGCATTCACGGTCACTAATGATGACTGCAGGAGGGCCGTGCCGAAGAATGACGAGTCGAAGTAGGAAATTTGATACTTTAGAAGCAGTAGCGGATGGTATCGCGGCTGTCTCAGAGTAGCGGGTTAAATAATCAGCGCACACAAGAATTCATCAGTTTCCTTTAGAGGACCGTGGGAAAGGTCCATGAAAGTCAATTCCAACTTGCTCAAACGGGGCTGTTGGAGGTGTGACTGGCTGGAGTTTTCCATGTGGGCTTGAAGTCGACAGCTTAAAGCGCTGGCATTGCATACAGCTGGCTACATATCGCTTGATCGTTGAACGCATCTTCGACCAGTAAAATCGCTGCTGTGTGCGGTGGAGTGTTCGGGTCACTCCCAGGTGACCAGACGTGGCGTCATCATGCATCATTTCTAGAACTGTGATACGCAGGCTTTCCGGAACGACAAGAAGCATACATGCTCCCCCAGAGGCGAAATGTTCCTTGTAAAGCACTCCTTCGCGAATGCTAAAGTGTTCTTCATAGGATCGTTTGCGGAATCAAACAGTGAAGTTAATGTTTTGTCTTTGCGTAGCTCGGTTCGGAAAACTAGGAGATCGGGGAAGGTTTGTGAAATTGGAGCCAAATATTCATCGAAATTGTCTGAGTCGTTATCAGTCGTTTGAAGCGGCAAACGCGAAAGACAGCCAGCATTTGAGTGTTTATGGCCGCTTATATGCACCACAGTAAAATTAAACTCTTGTAGGCGTAAAGCCCATCGAGCAGGCCGCCCACAGGGGTCACGAATACTCACAAGCCAGCAAAGGGAATGGTGGTCGGTCACAATCGTGAAAGCATTCCCGCACAGACAGGAACTAAAGCGCTGTACAGCGTAAACAACGGCTAGACATTCTTGCTCCGTAACCGTGTAATTTCTTTCACATTTACTCAACGAGCGGCTGGCATACGCTATCACGTGCTGATCGCGTCCATGGCGTTGTATAAGTACAGCGCCGATACCGATAACACTTGCGTCAGTGTGTACTTCAATTGGAGCTGATGGGCAGAAGCGGCGGAGGATTGGTCCCGAAGTCAAAAGGAACTTCAGATGACGGAAAACTGAGTCACATTTGCTGGTCCAATTGAATGATGCATTTCTATGCAGTAGACTCGTAAGTGGGTAAGCGATGTCTGCAAACCTTGGTATAAAGCGTCGAAAGTACGAGCATAGCCCCAAAAAGCTCTGCAGCTCTTTCACTGATTTGGGCACGGTAAAACTTTTGACGGCTTCAATTTTCTTGGGATCTGGTCGAACACCTCCTTTGCCAACTAAGTGACCGAGGACAATTGTTTCACGATCGCCAAAGTGACATTCCTTTGCCTTCAGTACAAGACCTGCTCGTTCCATGCAATTAAGTACGATATCCAGACGGCTGTTGTGCTCAATAAATGTTTTGCCAAAAATTACAGCGTCGTCCAAATAACATAAACAAATTTGCCACTTTAGTCCACGTAGAATTGTATCCATGAACTGCTCGAATGTGGCAGGTGCATTACATAATCCAAAAGGCATAACGTTCAATTCATAAAGTCCGTCTGGTGTTACGAATGCCATTTTTTCTTTATCTGCAATGTGCATGGGGATTTGCCAGTAACCGGATCTCAAGTCAATAGAAGAAAAGTATGAAGTTGAGTGCAGACAGTCAATTGCGTCATCTATACGTGGAAGCGGGTAGACATCTTTCTTCGTGACTGAATTTAAACGGCGGTAGTCAACACAAAACCTCCATGTGCCATCTTTCTTTTTAACAAGGATAACTGGAGCTGCCCAAGGACTACAGGACTCTCGAATAATGCCGCGCTCTAGCATGTCTTGAACGTGCTCATCTATTACCTTACGTTCAGTTGCTGAGACTCGATAGGGCTTCTGACGTACTGGAGGTGCGGACCCAGTGTTGATCGCGTGATGAATACGACTGGTAGGCAGTGGCATTGAGTCATCCTTGGCAAAGTCGAACACTGTCACGTGTTTCAGTAGTAGTACCACTAGAATACGACGCTCAGTTGTAGAAAAAGACTTACTAACCAAAGCCGTAACTTAGGTCTCCATGCCTGGTCGTACCTGCTTCTCAGTGACAGATCTGTTTAACGCCGCGACGGAACCGGATATGCCTTGCTCGAAACGGGCGAGTTTTAGGCCACGAGGCAACACAGTTGGCTCTTCGGAGTGGTTCACTGTCCACAGCTCAGTGCGGCCCCTAGTCACGGGATTGACGCAAAGAGGCACAAGGATATTCTTCTTAGAGCAGGTGAACCTCGTAGGTTCTACTATAGCCTCAAAAGATTCGCACTGGTTCCGAATAGAGAAATCCCGCACGAATGCTGCAGATAACGCTGGCACAATTGTGTCTTCTTCCACAACAAATGCTCCACATTCAGGTGTCGAGTCATCCACAAGAACCGAAAGTTGTGAAGGATTCAAAGCAATCTCTCCCGTACCACAGTCTAAAGTTGCACCACACTCTTGCAGAAAATCAATCCTAAGAATCACATCATGCGTTGACCGAGGCAGTACTGTAAATTCTACTCTAAACTTGAGGCCGCCAATAACAACATTCGAAGCACACACACCAAGAGGAACTAAAGGTTCACCACCGAAACCACGGAATAATACTGCACGGTTACCACTGAACATTGCTTTCTACCTAAACGGTTCTTAAAACTCAAACTCATAACAGATACTGCAGCACCAGTGTCCACAAGAGCCATTGTTTTCACACCATCAACAAACATTTCCAATTTGTTCTTTAACATAAACACGGGCAGCGTATGGACGTCATCGACTCGCCGGCGGCCTCACCTCCATCGGCCGCGCCTCCTAGTTTCCCTGAGGCGGAGGGGAAGAACGACGTCGAGGGGAAGGTGACCTGCGCGGGCGCTGGGGTGGCGGCGTCACACTACGATCAGTTGCAGGAGATGAATTCCGCAAATATGTCGAATGGTATGAGTCCCCAGTAGGCATAGTCGGGGATAGCTGTTGTTCGGTGTGCAGCCGTCTGTGAATGTTCGCGTGGGGTCGGTAATCCTGGACAGTTGGAAAACGGCGGCGGCGGTATCTAGCAATATGCCCCGCAATGCCACACCTGTAGCACACAGGTTGAGGACGCCAGCGATCAGCATAAGAGTCCTCACTAAAAAAGTCGCGACGTTGGTTGTAGCGAGGCTCTCGCTGCTGACGAACCACATTTTCAGAGTAGGCGGGCCTCTTTTCCATCGGTTGGTGGTCATAACGTTGAGTACAGCTGCGCTGATCGTCCATATGCGAAGCGCCGCTAGGTTGAACCCACTGAGTGGACAGGGCGGCAACATTTGCCTGCGGTGCACAACTCTGCCGCACATATTCTTCACTACAGATGGCGTCCCTAGATCTTGACAATTCCTCGCGTGCAATCTCTCGTAAGATATCAGCCATGGAAACTGAAGGACAGGCTTCAACACTGGCTACAGAGGTGACATTGGCCAGTATTCCGAATTTAGGTGTAATTCGTCGCCGCTTGAGAGCCTCAAATGTTTTTCAATGCTTTATAACATCAGCGGTGGTGCTCAGGTTCTCTTTGCTAATAAGAAAATTATAAAAGTCTTCCGCTATTCCTTTCAGGAGGTGACCGACTTTGTCTTCTTCAAGCATAGTGGGGTTGACGAGTTTGCATAGCTTTAAGATGGCTTCGATATATGCAGTACAAGTTTCTCCGGGCACTTGCGCCAGGTGAAACAAAGTTTGTTCAGCGCGCTTCTTCTTTGCAGGTTCATCCCCAAAATTTTTCTTGATTTCGCTTGTAAAGATAGCCCATGTACTTAATGAATCCTCGTGATTATCGAACCAGTCAAAGGCAGTGGCGGCAAGGAAGAACACCACATTAGAAGCTTAGTAGCGGCGGTCCAGTGATTGTATTAACTCACTCTTTCGTAGTGCCTCAGCCCCTCATCAACGTCCTCCTCAGGTTTTCCGGAAAAAGTACGCGGCTCTCGATAATGGGGCCAGTTGTTCGCCGTGGATGGTCCTGGCTGCTCGGTACTGCCGTCTTCAGCCATGTCTGATGGAATTGGTGGTAGGCCAGCAAGGCTACGGCTTCTTCGGTGGATGAAACGCTCCGTGGTGGCTACTCAAGCACCTCTCACCAAGATGTTACATGCTTTGTACGCACGGGGGGTTTGTTTACAGGGATCGGTCCAAACAGGACTGCGGCGAAGCGTACAAACGTCCCTCTGCCCTTGCTCTTCTTTATTCTTCACCGATCTACCCGACCGTTCTTCTTCATCTTCCTTCGACGTTCTACGAAGGCGCGTCCCAATATATTTATTTCTCGGTTTTTCCGTCCAGTAGAGCCTGGCTCCGATAACTGCTGTCTTTTAATGTTACCGCCGGAGCTTTATGCGTCTCACTGAATAGGCAATCAAGAATTTGCTAAGCGAATATTGTTTCTGCCTATGTGAACGGGAGATATTTTTATTGCGCTAAAGCTAATTTTATCATAACGCATGTGGTGAGTGGACAGGGGACAGAGTCGCTTGTCGAAGATACAAATTTTAAAGCTCTAACATAATGAAAGTTGAACGATCCATCATCTGTGAACGGGTAGAAAAAGTAAGTGCTTTCTTTTCACCTATTTTCAGAGCCGTTGAGACTGGTCCCTTCAGATTGATCCAAGGGCTTATAGATACTTCAAGATATTTATATATATATATATATATATATATATATATATATATTATGCAGATTAAGGAACGTATCGCGTACGAGGTTGAAAAAAAATATATTTACAAACTTGTTAAATCATGTTTTCACTATTTCTCATTTGGAGCGCAACCTTTAAAGCAAGCAGATAAAACATATACTTACGGCAAAAAAATTTTATGGTTAACCGTAATTAACCCACATCAGCCATATTGATCCATTCTGCAGAAAACACCAATGGCTGACTCTATGAAATGTCATGGACAAAAAAATAGCGTAAGCGACTTACAAATGCATTCCAATCCTACCTCATTTTACTACCAGTACATCACGAAAGTACACATCTGCAATATATATTATCAAGATAAACATAATATTAATAAAAAACTGCTTACTACTTAAGACATAAAGAAACTAAGTGATAGAATTTCCAGTTTTATTTAATTATCAACTGCTTCAAATATTTTACAATCATAAACAATATTAAACCATTTTGTTCGTTTTTCTCTTGCTTAATGCCTTCTTCTTTCGTCATTAAAAAGCCGTACAATGTAACATAATAGAGTTTTGACTACTGATTCTGAATATGCAATAAGTGTTGAAGCATTTATCTGCATTTTGGTCTGTCGGCTAGAAAATTGGTAATTGTGTCTAGATAAAGCATTTTTTTGTTTGAATAAAAAAGTAAACAGTAAATATATTGTGCGTAACATAGGGCCATGCAAGCTAAGGGGAAAAAGGGACACTTACAGAATGGCCGTATAACATGGTTTCGGCAGCCACGTGAAACTGTGCTGTTTATTTTACTTACACGCGGTGTTTACGAGAACTTATAAAACGTTGCGGCATGAACGTAAAGGTTGTGCTGGTTTGCTTGTTTACGCACTTATGGTGTTTACGAGTCAGCATCTTCATCTGGCGGTTTCAATGAATAGAAAGAGAGAACGAGAGAAGAGAACAGCCCTCAATAAGTTAGCAATACAATATATTTGCTAATATTGTTCTACTTGCTGGGATCTATGTGAATAAATCATAGGGAAATGAACTTGTTCTTTAATATAGTCGTTTTAATTTGGGATGGAAGGCAAGCCGAGGAAAGATTCGACTGGAAAGTTTGATCTATTGGGCAGGTGTAGTCTGAGGGGCTATTGTGCCACTTATGAAAAAATAGTTAATGACGTAAATGTCTTCTATTTTGTAATGGTTTATGACCTACTTCAAATTTCCTCATTCAGAGTCTGCAGTACGACAAATAGTAAAGTGGTTACACCGTAAAGTTTCGCACGTTGATCGTGATGCTATATAAGAATGCGAACGCAGTAATACCGCAGCCTGCAGCCTGCTGTAGTCGAATCGCAGATTCCGATGTAAAGATTTAATTTAACGCGGGAGTCATAACTGTTCCATGTAAAAAAAAAACTTGTCCCAAGGTGTCGCTGGCAAATGCTTGGAGCCTAGAGGTTTCGAAAATTCACAACCATGCCGCGGACTGGTTACAGCCAACCTGCGGCCAAGACCGGGATCCTTGCACGCCACGTTAGAAGTCTGAAAACTTAGCGACTGTGCTTCTTGCGCGTGGTAGTTAGCTGCTGGCATTACCGGTTATTGCGCTGATGATGCGCTTTTCTTAAATGAAATTACCACAGCACCGTAAACGGCTCAAAAGTGATCATTAATACCTCTGCCATTTCTGAAATAGGTGATGACATAGTCATGCAGATCGATGTGCAAAAGTAGCTTTTTCGTTTCATTGCCATCTATTATTACTTACATGTGCGTGTGACATTATTGCCGATCATAATTTTTTAATGATTTTATATATGCCATCTTCTCGCTCTGGCGCCTAAAACCTATTCTGCGTGTCGACAGCGGGATTTAGACGTGTGAACCTCCGACATTAAGCATAGTCATGCAGATCGATGTGCAAAAGTAGCGTTTTCATTTCATTGCCATATGTTAATACTTACATGTACGTGTGATACTATTGTCAATCATAATTTTTTTTATGTTTTGAATATATGCCATCTTTTCGCTCTAGCGCCTAAAATCTATGCCGCGTGTCGACAGCGGGATTTAGACGTGTGAACCTCCGAGATTAAGCACACCACCTATCCGAGAGCACGAAACTCGACTATAAACCCCTGCTATGCAAGTAGAGTTTAAATCACGAAGTGAAAATGTTTTGGCGGTGGCGGATGTAATATAGTTTGGTGTTTGTCTCTTTCCGTCTACTGAATGAGCAAACTACGACTAAATAAGATGGTAAAAACAGCAGGCTGGATATGCTTGTTTATTTCGGCGCTCAAGTGTGTCCTTCCAGGACCTCGACTGGGTTTGCTCTTGCACAGCCTGCAGGCGTGAGAGAGAATCCACCACGTGGAGAAATAATAATTGCCAGGCTGGTGTTTTGTTTGTTATTTTAGGAAATGGCTATATTGGACCTCTAGAAGCCACCATGCTGGCCGAGAGAAGATTGCTCAGATACGCCTACGGGCATTCCATATAAACGACCGCTGTGGATGAGTGCGAGATAGATCAAAACACCTTTGTTCCTGCTGAAAGCCGCGTGTGCTGTGCTTCGCTTCGTCTTTCATGTGTTGCGTACGTACGGATCAGCCTTCTCGATCTGAGACAGAACCCGAGGGAAATCACACGAAGGAGCGCCCAAATCCGGCATAAGCATAAGACGACCAGTGATCAGAGTCGCGAAACTTCGTCTTCAGAGGCAGCAACTGTGACCGTGACTTATACTGGCGGCACTAAAGATAAATAATTTTCAGTCTTCAATCTTACATTCAAGATCAACCCGTCCGGGCAAAATACCCCGTGCACATGCGCATTATTTCGGGCACAAACGTCAATATTATAATTAGCATAATGATGATGCCTATAGCTTGTAGCTGCTGCTCTATGTCAGATATAAGTCCCAGTTTTTTTTTTAGGACTAGCATTCAATGCTAGTTGCTACAAAAATGTAGCTTTGAGAGGTCAGCATCTCAGCACAATTACACGTTTGTCGCATAAAATGTTATAGCCATGACGTTCGCCACTAAGGTGGAAGGGAACGCTACGAATGTACCGAAATGTGCCACCCTTCTCTTTGAGATCACTCAGAAACTCTCCGGAAAGCTTATGTATCGTTGCGAGTGCTTAAATGCAAGGCAATAAAATATCGGATGCATTATTAAAGCCTCACCAAACGTGCTAGCATGCGCGCATATATGTGCGCGAAATACCGTCAGTAAATAGCTGAAAAACAAAGTGGACAAATGAATGTAAGAGGAAACGCAGCAGTGACGAAGTAATTAGGATCAGTGTGAGAGGTTCTTTGCACGGAAAAAAGGAACAACGAGCTGATCTTTAGGCACATCCATCATCTTATTCTGCTTAGACCATTTGCTCGTCAGGGTGGAAGACAAACTTTCAAGGATTGTACAATGTCGTTAGATTTCAACGGAATTTACTTCTGAATGATACGTACGACTGTCGCGGATTGAGTGCCTATTGAACTCGGTGAAAGTATTGGAGAAAGCTAACAATTATATCTGAATGAACGAATATCTTATAATTTGACATCCTCTTTCAAATAACGGCAAAGAAAATGATTCCTACCGCCAGATCATCCCTCTGGTCAAGATCAGAGAAGTTACTCGCAGAGCGTCGCGTGAATATGCCGTATTTGGCCATATTATGATCAGGGTTCCTGCCTTTAATAGCGCGAGCGACTGGTGAGCCGTGTTGTGCCACTCATCCCGCGCTTGTGATAAGCTGTTAACGGCACACTAGCGGTGACCTATAAGAATAAGATCTTCGCGGAAATAAGCGCACTATTTCTGTTGGTCCTTCGTCGTTGCTCGTAGTAGTTATCAGACGAACATTTGATCCGTCTTTACTGTTCTGCCAAGCATTTCTGGGCGAGATAGGATGGCGCACGTCGCAAGCCGCTAATGCGGACTGCAAGCGGCTGGAGGCCATAGGCAAGCAGCGGACATCGGATCGTATGTTTTCCTTCAGGACATCGACACGACAAGTAACTGCTTTACGCTTGTTACCTGAGGGATGTCGCGTCTTGGAAGAATCGATGAGTACGACCCCAAGGTCCAGAACTTTGATTCTTACTTGGAACGGTTTGAAAACTTCGTCAACGCTAATGATATAAGTGAAGAAGAGAAGCTGTCAGTTTTCTTAGCAGTGCTAGGCGCAGAGGTTTATGAAAGAGTGGACTACACTGCGTATACGTATGCCGCTTTGTTGAGCGCCGTAATATATGCATGTGCAAGCTACTCGCTTTCGTCACATAAGCCCGGTGAAGTACTTAGCATTTCAAACAAGTGAAAGAAAATTGTAGCCAAAATTTTATTAGTGAGTTGCGAAAACATTGCATAAAACCTTTGTCATTCAACTTAGTGAACTTGATGTAAACTGGCAACGAGATATGATCAACAAGCGCTACCCTACTGAAAAACGAGAAGTTCTACGGGGCAATAGCCTCATAAAGTCTCAATTTTATCGCACAGACTCTCATACGGTCCATATCATTATCATAAAATATCGTACATAATTTATGATAATTTGCAAGAAAATATGAGACCTTATGCAGTTATTTGCGACTTGTATGCGAATTGTTATGTGAAATGAGTGAGATTGTGTTAGAAAATGTGAGGTTATTGCCTCACACAATTTTTTCAGTACGTATTAGGTACCTTCGCTATGTGCCCTACCCCGACTAAAAAAAAATATACAAAGCAGCATCCGAATTAGGGTCGCTTAGGTTCAACGGTTGCCATTGTCACGGCAACATCAAGGAAGGAGGGAAGGCATTGTCTACTCTAATTACTTTCTCATCCTTTTCATTGTCTTACCTCCGGTTCTTGGTGGCTTTTAAGCCTTCTTGACACACAAGCTGGCGAATGCCTCGCTGCATTGCGGCGTGAGACGGGGCGAGTAATTAGCTGTTGGGAGCCTTAATTGCATCTGACAGCGGGCAAGTACTTTTGTTAACTCCCTGTATCAAGTCTAGAGTTGTGTCAGCTCATAAAAATTAAGCAAATATTTTTGAGAACTTATTGATCTTTCTTTTGGCTCTATAGTCTAAAAAATTGTCTTTCTGCTTTCGAACTGATATATTTAGACACTGGCTGCCAATTAAGTTTGTGCTTACCCTTTGTGACCGTAACCACGCCAATCCAATGAAGCCTAATGCATCAAACGACTTAGACGTCTCACATCGTAACTCACCAGAGCGTGTATTATTTCCACTAGTGAGCCTGTCTGGTGCTGGTGTTTGTTATTCCTCCCATATTTGGCCCAGTGTCGAGTCGATATTGCGCCCCGTTAGCGCGTACACAACATCGCTGGTTTTCAAATTTTCTTCTTTTTGTAGAATGTGCACATGAGCACGACGTTTCACCATGCCTATTAGTGGTTTGTTTAATTCCATGCACGGCTAAACGAGAAAACTCGCATCATCTGATAGTGTGAACTTGCTAAATGAAAAGGGCATGCACGTTGATGTGAAATAATGGCAAACAAAAGCGGTGTCCAGACACATTTGCTTGTTTTATTCGCCAGGTAGGACCTTAAACAAATGCAGCGCTTCAAAGCAGGAATACATAACGACGGCCACAAGAAATACAATAAATAAGTACAAAAACAGTCTCATTTCAGAGGCGTCTGTGATAAGTGAAACTGCGTGTAGCGAAGCAGTCTGTCCCCTGCAGAAGCTGTGGTAAAATGCAAAAAAAACGACACAGAAGAGAAAAACACACACAACGGACTGGCTTGTGAAGACGGTCACTAACTAGCTCGACAACTCTTGTTATAGCCTGTCCCCACTCGCTGCCAGAATAATCACCATACCAGCACTCAGAGCTTTATTTGCTAGTTTATTTTTTACTCACTTGCATTACGTGACAGTGTTGTATAGTGTGCAAATATAATTGAAAAATATTGTCTAACTTCACTGATACCATCATCAACACCTCCAAACAGTAAAACTTTCCAAAAGTCTTTGAAACGGACACCTTATACATGTGCTAAAATGTGGGAACTATCAAAAAAAGAAATACATTCTTCCAAAAGCATGTCAATTGAAATTTCCACATCATGAGTAAGTGTTGGACATCTAGAGTTATCAAATAAAGTTGAGAGAAAGATTATTTTATAGAGTAGTTTTTCGGCACTTGCAGAAATTTCGCACCAAAAACAAAATTTCGCTGCTGGTTCTTTATGTGCTGGTTATGCTTTGTCCTATCAAATCAGGGCGGCGTGTTGCGGGGAAACAACTGAAAGCCGTTGAGTTGTCGTTGATGGATCCTTCAAATAGAACGACTTCATGCACACGGCTGCTTAACGCATAAGTCGCATGCTTAGCGTCTTCGTCCTATGCGGATGATATCAGCATGCACATTGGAATCTGCCACAATACTAGTAAACAGGGTATAAGATGACTACCAGCTTTTGTCAGTCAAAAGCTCTATTGATTTCAGACATTATCCTGCTGCAGTAGCAAAATGTGACTGCACTACAGTTAAAATATTTGGTGGGTCTCACTGCCTCTCAATTACCTGCAGCAGAATTCAATTTTGCCATACTTTCAGGGAGAATAGAATGACAGAGAAAGTTACACACTACAGCTTCCAACCAGTTAGACTTGAATTAATTGTACGTAAGCTGGCAACATGAATACCTTTCAGATTTCTAAAAGACCCAACCACATTTTCGTTTTGCTATGCGGAAAAGTGAATATTGATCTTTCTCTTGTCCACAGGAGGCACCGCTACATCAGCTACAGCCAGCTTGCGCACTGGCTTCGGGGACGCCTTGGCAGGCATCACGGTAAAGGCCGCCCTCTTTTTGCAGCAAGCTAAATAAGTGAGAGGTTCCCATCTGACAGTTACACTGGTTTCCAGTTTGCACAAGGATTTTAGAGTCGTCATCTTATTCATTGCGAAACTAGCCAGAAGACATAAGAGAGAACTGCAAGACAGCTGCACTAACAACTGAAATTTCACTGAAGGAAAGAGGCAAAAGAAGACTTGCACAGATATGCGCATGCAAAAAGCCCCAAAAGACTGTTCATTGACCGACTGCTCAGCCACACACACGTCTTTAGCCTTTGCGATATAGTGTACCGTTGGATTTTGATATTAGGCTTCCCTTTTGTAAGGGATGGTCCTGAACCATAAGGAATTTGCTTTTTTAAATGATTCAGTAGTACAATGGTGAGTGTTACTTGCTTTCCACCCTTTCTGCTTTCCACGCTTTCACTGCTTTGGGGTTTTTCGTGCGCGCGCATTTCTGTTCGAATCTTCTTCTCCTTCTTTCGAAACTTAAATAACATTTCAGTTGTTAGCCAAGCTTTGTCTTGTGCTCCTGTCTTCTCATGTGTTTTGTGTTCTGGCTGGTTTTAAGATGAATCAGTACCAACTAATCCAGTTGTTAGTCTTGTTGATATACTAGCCTGACTACACCCACAGCTCAGCAAATTACTCTCCCATATCCACCGAAAAACCCAATCTTGTGCCAGGTGCTGATTCCAGCAAACGTCCTAATCTTATGTGCCTCCCGGTTTTCTGCAGCCCCCTGCTACACTTGCCTTCCCTTGGAATCTACAAGACATAAATAGGCTCACTTATAATGAATTATACATGTATACGCAGTCTCTACTTATTACTTTGACTGATGCAATCTTTTTTTTTCGCACTGAACGCAAATAAATCATACTTGCGCAGCTGTATATACCTGTTCGTATAAATGCCTCTCCCACATCCGTCCAAATAATCCGATCATCTATCAGCTGCATCTATCGGATCCACGAAAACTTCCTAATCTCATCTACCTGCCTCAGTTTCTGACCCCCTCTGCTACACTTGCGTTCCCATTGAATCTACAAGACATAGATAGGCTCACTTAAAATGATTTTTTGTCCTGTATTCCTACCTATACCTTTGACGGGTGCAAGTTTTTTTTAGCACTGCCTCAATACATCATGATTGTGAAGGTGTATATACCCATTTGCATATTTAGGAGTAGGAATAGACAGTGAAGAAGCATGAATAAAGAATTTCTTGCACCAGGTTAGCTGTCTTATAGACTAATTTTTTTTTAATGCATTGATGTACCCACAGCCGAACAATAAATTATTTTGAAAGCAACATGTCTCCCTTTCCACATTCATTTGGCAACATTAGAGAATACCCAAATGTACTACAGAGTGGTGGTACTTGTGGCACTGACAAATATAAATCTTCTAGTTGCCACGTTCACCTCTACACAGCCTCGGAAAAGAGTGGCGCATGGGAAGTAGAAAAATTGAAAGGTTTGCTGCAAAATCAGCTTTGAAAGGGGGCCACTATTTGCAGAATTTTGCAGTCTCATTCAGAAGCAAACCCACATAATCTGTAATTAAGTAGACATGCATACAATAATATGAGCCTTATCCTTTGAAATGTACCAGACATTAACCAGTCATAAACAGCGTGCTGAAAAGGTATGTATATTAAAACCTCCTTTGTTGATCTTACACATCCATAGTTCGAATGAAAACATCTGCACTAGACCCTGCGAATGACATTGAGTTAATTGGCCTGCTGGTTGCATACGCCACCAAATCACTGGTAATACAATGAACTTTTTCTCCTACTGAGGAAGGACTTCCTCAGTGCTGGAATAAAATCTGAAAATATAAAGTTGTGATGGTTAAATTGTCAAACCTTTTGCTGCTGAATTCACTGCGAACTAGAATGTAACAGAGTTAAAGCGCAGCTGTAGACGTAAGGGCAGCCCACATTGGCACTGCATCTTATGGGTCCTAGTGCCCATATCTGCATACCATGCATGTTTTGGTAGTTAAAGATGTAACCACAGATTTGCAAAGCTGCAAGAATGCTACACTGATGCTGTCTAAGTAGCTGATTGTGTCACTGAATATTGTGAAAGCCTTTTGATGGATCGAAAACTGCTTTGTGAATGTTTATGCAAAGTGAGGTTGGTCAGCAGAGTAGGTGATATGCACACCTTCGCAATTTGATCACACAAGCGCAGACAATATGATACTCATACAAATTGAAAAATATAATAGAAGGAATTAAACTCCAGACTTGTCGTTTGGACCGTCCAAACATTTGCTACATATGCTTAGGGCTCTGTGTGCTATCCCGCTTGGAATCTGATCCCCTGAGCCAGGCAAATGTTGCAGAATCATATGAGCACCGCTCCCAGTACGCTTTAACATGCACAATTTGGGCTTGCGGCTTTACAGAGTAGAAGTGCTGGGGCTTAGGAAAAACCGTGGCTGTCGATATGTCGTGTTAGCCAGAATGGCAGCTTGGGCTTGCTGGATTTTCATCCTTAGGTAACAGCGCAAAACGTGAACGGGAGCACAAGACGAGAAGAGGAGATGTTGTGTCGTCTTATAGTCTTTTGCTCCCGTCCAGTTTTGCGCCGTTACCTCAGAATGGCACGTGCCTGCCCAATATCAACATACTTGTTACGCGAACCACTTTGTCTGTATTTACGCCTCCTTGCACAACACAGTTGCCACCCACTGATGAAGAGCAGCTGAATAGCAGCTTTCCACGTCCACTCCGCCGCCATTAATCACAAATGCTATCACGCTATGACTTCGCATACCACCCCACCCAACTTATGTGTGTGATGAGTCAACCTTTAGTGCGTTTGCGTATTCTCGGGATACTGAAGAAATCCATGGTACCAATAAGTAGACTCAAGCAACTTAATCTGATATAAATCTGATGAGAATATTAGAAGTATATCCTTGTGTACACTGATAGATCTTTATCACCACAAGCGTCACCTACAACTGTGGTAATGAGCGCTCAGAACACGAGTTATATTGTTTTAGGACATAATTATCCACCGACCGCTGCTGATCCTGTGGCCCCTCGGTAAGACGTTTTCCACATCTGTGGGGAACCACTTCAGAAGTGGTGTGTATTCTCAGCTGCAAAGCCTGCATTACAAATGTTTGGAAGTCTTCTATGCCACACCCTTACCAGCCTTTGGGCTTTTGGCACTACACGTCAGTTAGTTTCTTATATCTGCCTGTGCTCAAGGTCACAAGATAGTGGTTTAGAGGATCCATGCACACTGTAAGCTTGATGGAAATGAGCAGGCCGATACTGAACCAAACGGCTCCCTCTGCAGCGACCTCCAAACGGTTGTACGGTTTATTGGAACGGATGCCACTTGTCTCCTTTCGAGCTTTATCAGAACTGCGGCAGTGACTTATTGCGCCCAGCCAGACCCTCGAAACATCCATCTTATAAGGCTCGCACCGACGTCATTTTCTGTTCTGCGTGGAATTATGTGCCATTGTGCATGCTTTCTCCATAGACTGGACTTAAACGTGGCTTTCATACACAAATATTTATGCTTAATTGGACAGGCGTACTGCCAGGAATGTTCCCCATACGACATTACGGAGACTGTGGAGTGTGTACTAGTGATGTTTCAAAGTATATGCGTGCAGAACAATAACTCGACTTACTTTCTTGAAGTCTTTTGGCAACAGGCCTCTCTCAGAGGAGTTATTGCCCGCTTGGCAAGACATGGAAAGCTCTACAGGCAGTGCAGGCTTACTGCCGCTTCTTGAGTGACACATGACTCGACTCGTGACTGTAGTGCAAGTTACGATTCCTGTGTATATTTTAATCAAGCCGCTACCCTTTTTGTTTTTTTCTTTCTCTTTCCCTGTACAAAGTAGCATATCAGATACTCAACTTTTCAGCCAATCTATCCAACTTTCCAATCAATAAACCATAGTGAATGTATTTCTCATGGATGGTTGATCTGATAATCTAAGCATCGTGATGCAATGACATAAGGCGTGTAAGCTTTTTGGGTGAACAATATTTGCTCTAGGAATATCTTGTTAGCTGATTTGAAGAATTCTGAGCTCTGTCCAACACGATCTTTCTCTTTGTAGTCTAAGGCATCAGATTCTATGGACTAGATGATTGCTGTGTAATGAACGTGATCAAGGTGTAACCAAAGGGCCTATTCTGGGTGGTACGGTATGCTGGTAAGGGCACCTATTGTGCTGGCCTCACAGTATGCGTGCACTTGTATATATCTCAAAGGTTATGAAATAAAACATGTAATGCCAAGTGGGATTTTTATGCACATATAACTATACTGATAAAACAAACGATATAAAAATGATAAAATAAGACAATATATTGCATGACTGCCTTCACTAGCCCAAACACTGACTTAACACGCCTCCAAGACATTTCCCCAGGTTGGAACCGCACAACCCTACTGCCACACCCACAATTTTTAAGCATTCAATTATACCACATGAAAATATAGAACTAATAAATTCCTGCTCCCTCTTCAACCTCCTGAACATTGGAAACATCACCGAATAGACCGTGGTTAAAACTAAGGACTAATTATCTGGACACAATGCATGCTTGTGGCATGGAAAGAAAACGAGCATATCATTCTCTCATTCTTCTTCTTCTCATACCCTACTGATGCCTTGAGGCAATAAATATTGTTCAAAATAATAAAAAAAAACATTAGAACGAGCATATTACTGCTATGAGGACAGCCTACCAGTAAACAATCAAATAGAACTGGTGGCTTCTGCGAGTCGAGTAGTCCTCAAGTATGCATAACTGTTAGTAACTGAAAGTTAGGGGTACAAATAACTACTACATTCACTACTGTTTTCATGCGCATTTACCTCAGACCACCTGCACCTTTTTGCCAATGAACTGGGCCAGCGGTTTTGCATCGGTACTACGTCTCGTTTAAGGTGAGCTTTCTTCGTTTTCATATCGAGGCTTCGAATGACGTCGAGGTTCATTTCGGACTTTCAGTAGAAAGTATGGGCACAGGAACCCAATCTGTGTGGCAAAACTTGTGAAAGCGAACATCGCTTTCACTCGGAGAAGCCGTGCTGCAATCTCGCGACGCACACGGTTGGCATAGCGAGCACTCAAACCCGCACAACACGCCGGAACCCAGAAGCTAACGTGGTCAGGAAAAGGAGGCGAAGTTTGAGCACGGTAGAAGGGGCAGGAAGTTCAAAGGAACGAACATGAAGGAGCGCGGGCGTGTCGCGCGGGTTCCGGACGCAGTCATTACCGCCTAAACTGCTGATGTAGCAGACTTGTTTTGCATAAAGTGTTTCACAAGGAAGGCCTCTGTACCCCTGTGCGTCTGCTGGAAAAAGCGAAAACGAGGAAATTAGATGAACGCGAGGCTTAAAGCATTAATCATGCCAAGAGCGGACGTATACTCGATACACATGGCAGATAAGGCGTTGAGACCAAAAGCGGGCACAAGGGGCGATTCGTGCTCAGTAGAGACGCATTAATCCAGGAAACGACTAGTGACGCCTTTCGGCGACATCTCATGCTTATAAAGAGCGGCGCTAATGGCCAGGTGTTTGCGAGTCTAACAGAAGTACGTGGGATGCCGGCGCGATCGATGGCGCCCACAGCGGACCTGCGGTAGGTGCATTTGGTCGTAGCCTGCCGGCGTTTCGAATAGCCCCTTTATCAGACTCTCGGCGAGGGGTATTTGTACTGGTGGTTTCCAATGGCCACCGTTTCCAACTTCAAGGAGATGGGCATGAAGAATGCGTGCCATGTCGCATTGCACCTAATCTTGGGCCAGCAAGAGAACTGCTCTGCTCTGGCAATTTTCCCGTACAGTCAATTCGATACCGAGAAATATAATAAGCCTTTATCTTCTATTACTGGTGCTTAGCGAGGCACCATGGCCCCGATCGCGAAAAGCTATCTTCTGGAGTTATTTCAGTATGAATTAAAAACAGGAAAACAAGAGACTTTCTTCACCACAGATTCAATGCGACCATAACCGCTTCCACCACTCAGAATGTAATATATGTCGGCTTAATTCATCACGGTCTAACCAAAGCACAAAAGGGGGGAAGGGGGCAAACATTCAGTGTAATGAACTAGTGATTCGATGTAAGAAAGAGGCAGGCTGACTTAGCAAACATAATAATTTTGGCACTTCTGAATAAAACAGTGGTAAAGCTTCGCATCTGAGGAGGTAAGGAGGTAAAAAGGGCATTTCAACCGTTTTGCACCCTCATAATAAAAGCCTTAAATGTGAATCTTAGTGCGTGATATGGAAAAAGAACAGTTACTATGAAGACGAAAGGCAAGCGAAAAATATAAGATACTGAACGAAAATTTCCGAGAGCACTGTGGAATCTACACTGCAGAAATGCGAAAGCCCAAAGTTGCTGGGGCATCAGGTTTGCTCTCATTATTATTATTAACTACATTCACCGTCATTATAATTACCAATGTCATCATTGCCATTATTACTAATTCACGAATTGCAACGTCATTGTCATCGGTACTATCGTCCTCACGGTCGACAGAGAAAATAATGATGGGCGTTTGACGATCCTGGGTGTGTGCAGTTGGTTAGAGCTCTCGGCTGAGGACAGAAAGGATCGAGATTCGTTTCCCGGGTAACACAACATTTATTTAATTATTTTTAACTAACTTGCTCACGGTAGAATGGCCGATGACATAACCAGGAGGTGATGTCACAACCTCACAGTATTTCGCGGAATATCGCGAAGTGTGACACTTTTTGTGGCCGCACGGACAGGGTCACGGACGCTAGTATGAGCCATTAAAGACCTTTATTTTAATATAACTTAAAACTATAAAATTGGCTCTACGTATGCATTGCATACCCCTTGCACTTGGGTTCTGATCTTTACGAAATTTCATGCCAAATATGACACAATATTCTTTAGCAGAAATATGGATGAAAACATGCAGATAAATAAAATGCGGAAAATGATGCCGAAAATGCTAATATCGTGGGAAAATGGTGTTTCACAGGCTTTTCTCTCTTGTCGGTTATATTAGCAGAGTGGGGGAACTGAGACCCCTTTTTCATCAGCTGAGCCTTTACTTTTATTGAATGGCTGCGCGACTACAGCTCTATACTGCAGGTCTTGACGTTGCTTTTGTGTCAACTGCAACGTCGGAGGTGATTTCTACAGAAATTTCACGTCAATATCAGAACATGGTCCAAGTCAAAGGCCGACTCGTGATTGAATAACGACCGACCCAGCAAGGCATAGGCTAAAGAAGGAAACAAGAGAAGCTTTGCTGATGATAGTAACCCCCGAATGACTTCTTTCGCAATAAAAATTTCTTAAGCTATTCTTTCTTTTCATTTAATAGTCAAGACGAATCATTTGCTTTTTTGGTTGGACATGAATGGCTCAGATTTGAGACCAATTTAATATAACTTAAGGCGACATTTTCCGTAAATTTGCATATTGAAGGCCCCCATTGTTGATTTATAAGAGAAACGAAGAGCGAACAAGAACTTTTCTATACACAAAAGAATAACGCAGTGTAATGTTTTAGAATACCGCCCAATGGGAGGCGGTGCATTTCCAACACAATGTTACATTCACACTACATTGCTATTAAGCAATCAAATATGGCAGAAAAGCTCCATAAGGAAAAAAGAGTACCGATAAAATGGGGTGTGTAGTTGTGAAAGCGCTGGCCTGGAGATTGATTTTTTATATCGTTTATTTGCAGTAATTATCAAATTTTAAAAGTAAAAATTTTATAGTGCGATGCTTTTTAAAGTAGACTCCGATCGCGTACCTTGATAGTCTATTGCAATGCGACAAACGTCTTTAACTATGTTGTTTGTCCAGATAAATATTAAATTCTACAGGAATTAAATGAGCGATAGAATTCATAATGACACGTGAAAAAATGCTGTCACGAAGGTAATAAATGCCGTAATATAATTTTGGTAAGTGACAGAGAGTGATATTCCGTAGATATCTGGTCAGTGCACGATGTTGAGAAACGTTTCTTGTTGTTACGCAGAGTAAAGCACGGTTTGAGACGAACTAGTGAGCAGCTTGAATCTGAACAGCTTGTACGAGGATAATAAAATAAAAAAAAAGACTTTGAGGTTTTGATACAGCTGAAAAATATGCATATTTAGTGCCGGTAATTATTTAGTGGCGTTATAGGCCACTAAAAAATAGGCGTTATGAGCCACGTTCACATTAGTGCATATGCTGTTACTTTCAAAACGCCTTCAGGCAGGTAATTTTGCTCTAGATATTGACTTCCAGCTACCGATACTTTGCTCCTTGCTGTAGCTTAGGCGTGCGTGCATTTCGAATGTTTTCGAAATGATTCCACGTACTGGCACTTTGAGATGCATACTTGAATAAGCTCTCAAAGAATCACCACTTACCTATGTTAAATATGTACGGTGCAATAACTTATCCCTTGTTAGTAGGAATGCGGAAATGGGGAACGTATTGATTTCTAACAGGCGAACAGTGAAAAAATACGAGATATAACTTATGAGCAAGACAAAGAGAAAGAAGACCTGAACAATGATCTATTTTTGAGCTATACCAAAGCATTGGAGTACTTGGTATACCGAATCATTCGATTAGCAGCATGTAAATAACGATTGTCAGTTATCGTGTATATATACTAACTACAGGTGGGGCATGTTAGACGTGGAACGTTAAGCGAATATGCGTGTAATGGTCAAGCCGATACAATCTAACAATACCAATACCATGGTACAATATCATAAGCTATATTGAAAATCAGCTGCATCAGGTCAAAAGTTTCAAGCTGGGATTTCAATGAAATAAAGGGCGGCAATGTAATTGAAATAATGTCTGCAGGGAACATAAGCGGCACATGTCTGACCAGAAGCTCGAACAGAAAGAATGATGATCGGAAAAAAGAAACAAATTTAGGTTTGATTTGGTTTATAGGGTTTAACGTGCCAAAGCGACTATCAGAGACGCCGTAGTGGAATACTCCGAAAGTTTCGACCACCTGGGGTTCTTTAACATGCACCGACATCGCACAGCACATAGACACCACCCGGTTTCGCCTACATCGAAACGCAACCGCCGGGGCAAGGATTCGATCTCGCGTCCTTGATGAGAGACAAATTTTATTATTAAGGTCCGCTGCCTTATCTTAAGGTGTTACCAGCTTCATGAGTTTACAGCAAGTACGTGTCAATAAATGAGGCAATAATTAGATAAGTTTGGTTGGTTGCCACCTTAGCAGCCGGCAGAACGTTGCTGACAGACTTACGGGGTTGATTAGCAGCCATATAGTCCGTTCACCATATCCTGCAGGAAGTTACATTTAATGTTTTATGTGGCCTTAAGCATTTCGAATCCGTTTCTTCCGGGCCAGACGCGCACGATGTTTCCAAAATATCCATCATTTTACAATACTATAACCTATATTGCAAATCAACTGCACCAATGCGAAAATTTTAAATGGGAGAAAATGACGTGCTTTGAAAACTTCGAATTTAGCTAGCAAATAAAATATTGTATTCTAGATTTGTGGATCGCTTACCGCCTGCCGAAAAAGTAGTTTAATCTTAATTCCCTAATTTCCCGATCAGTGCCCTAGAGCCGTGATTTCCGTTCTAATAAAGGCTTTATATTCATTTTTATAGAGCAGCCGGTTTTCCTTCGCTGGTCATTTACAGGATGACAACCTTGGGAAAACATTTAGCTATAAACTGATCGTAGCTGTACGTTATCTGTGACAAAAACGGATTTCTTCTATTTCTCGTTTGTTGATGCAGACTGAAAAATAACAATTAGATCAAATGTATTATATCCCTTCACAGCATAGGCACAATTTGATGGCAGGATAACAGCCTATATGAGGAGACGATAAGTTTAAGAATGCAAAAACGCATGGTAACTCTTTTCACTCTCAGTGGGAACTAAAATGTAACGTAAATAATTTCGTTTAACGAAGATAAAGCTGGGCGAAGGTTACTGCAATCAATTGCTCGAAATTTTGAATCCCCTTAGACCAGAGGGTCAGCGTTCGGAAAGCAAACATACAGGTTCGAAAACGCCCTACAAAGCTGTCAGTAATAGTTACATCTTCATCATTAGATATGGAATAGCAAGCCCTAAGCGATTTGTTAGAACAGAGGAGCATTTAGACTCGGAAGGTGTTTCGTGCTCGGAGATATTTACCACAGCTAACCAAACCAGATTAAAATCGTATAGAAAACAAAAGCTCTCCTCTACCATTGCGCCACTCGACATCCAGTTTATGAATAGATAACATTGCTGACATTTATATAATTATTTTCGAAGTAAGAGATTAGTCATAACTTTGCGCCAGTGACGACGACACCGGCATTACCACGTGATATGATGGTGATGATTGTGACAGATAATAGCAGTCGTAGGAACACGTTAATAGCTTGCGGCACAAAATACGAATAGAAGAGAAAAAAGCAAAGCCTCGCTCAAAAGACAACGGAAGACATTCAGGAAGATGCCGCATCTAAAAATTAGCAGCGTGGCCAAATTCTAATTAATATCTAAATTTCAAGTAGGTTGAATCACAAATTGCAATAACTTTAAAGCAAACGCCCATCGAATTTGAGGGCATGACAAAATTTAAAGGTACAGAGCTTTCAGGTACTGAAGAGTAGAGAGGCCAGGAAGAAATATCGGAGTGCCCATCTCATAAAAAGAGCAGCCATGCGATAGTCAAGCCTTAAGCTCGCACGGTGAGTGCGTTTGGTTATATGGTTAAGCGCAATCAAGCTGGAAAGCGAATGCTATGTAGTCTACAAGAACAAAAAATGACATAAGACAGGGATGGCAGAGGAAATTAGAACTTCTGCACAGTACATAAAGCAACATTTAAGTAAAGATGGTCAACTCGAGGGCATACTGTTCAGCATAAAGACATTATTCTGCTTAGGAGAATGTTCCATCAATGCAAAAACGGAAAGACGTTTAAAGGGCTGCAATGCTTTCCGCGGCAAAAGCAACAGCAGAGTCGAAGGAGTCGCCATTGTATACAGATCTGTGGTAATGCGTTTAACTACCTTATGCGTAAAGCGTTGAAATTTTTGGCTTCTTCCGTGGACAGACGACCACTTCTGATTATGTTTTCGAAAAGTGCAGAGATCATGTATTTCTCTTTGCAGCAAGAAAGGGTTTGCACTTGCTGAGCGGAGTGAGTGATCTTGCAAGAGCTCATGTGGCTACAGGTTAAATTCATTATCTATGTTTCATAACTGGTTCTACTGAGAATATATTTTTCTAGAATATTACTGTGTTTGTTAAATTTGTGCTCGAACCACCTAAATAGGGTTGAATGTTTGACTATTTTTTTCTTCCCCCTCATGACTAATCTATTATCGATGTGTTTAACTTTGGTTTTAATAATTCCAAACATACCAAATGCAGCGTTAATGAGTCATGTGTTTATTTACTGAAGTGTTCTGTTATTCAACACCAACTGGTGGGCCACTTGGTCAGACTTAGATTCAGGTGATGCGGTGCCATGGCCCGAGGACGAGTATCCCACAGATCATATTCTGCAGATTTATTTGTAGTACAAGGGACTCTCTTTATTGTTTTTTGTCGTTCACCCATCTCGCTTCATTTCTGCCGTTGCAGGTTCTTCGTGCAAATCACGAATTCTTGGATTATGCATTAGCGCGCGCATTCTTCCAACTGAAGTGTTGGCGTTGTTCGAAGGCTTTCTGCCTTTAGTCAACTATGACATCAGGATGTACTGATTCTGAAGAGCTGATTTCAGTGCTATGTTTGTCCTCTTCTCTCGTCTAGGTCTCGTGCCTTTTTGTTGCATCACCTGAAGTGTTGTTATTGTATTCAGTGGTTTGTTAGATAGATTATAGAATATCTGTACGTTGCATGCCTTGCTTATGTTATCTTTGGAGAGGCTGCATTCACAACGAACGCGTTAAAATGTAAAAAAAGGAAGTGTACAGCAAACGCACTTCTAGAACCTGCTATGATTCAATAAAAAAGCAATTGAGAAACATTATTCAGGCATAAAATAGCGGGCGACACCTTCCGCTACTCTTAAAAACATCTATCGAGAAATTATTACGCCACATTGTATCGTATCTTACAATCAGCTAGTTTGTGACACAAGCTAGGAGGGATATATGTCGTTTATGTTTTTTGTTTTTAGCCTTTTCTTTTAGGCCGCATTCACAACTGACAGTACGTACCTCCCACTCAGTTTTCCATATCACTGGCTGCCCCATATTCTTGCATTTCTTAGAGTAAGGTATTTAATTGGATTCCAAGCCTTCGTTCAAGACAAAACACTGTGCTTCGATAAAATTGCGAATGCTTTGTTGAAACGCTATGAGGGCGCAGTTGTTATTTAGCGATTTAAAACGAGCTGGTAGTTTTGTTCTCTAAGCCTAGCTGGGAATGCCGATTTGGGCTTTGAAGCAGCTTTATATAGTCCGCCACGCGAAAAAAGAGAACTGCTCACTAGGACCTCGATGTGCATATCAACTTTACGGATGTACATACGGTCATGCACTGCGGAGCTTATTTCGGTATCGCTTCAGCAGTTGACTCGAGTATACGAGTTTGATCCTACATATTGCATTCGGTTCGTAGATAATGGATATAATGAGTCACATGTAGAAAAAACGCCGCTCAGTGAACTGAAATGCGCACAGCATAACAGCTTAGTTCAAAATTGACACACGTCATAAGGGCAGGACATCGCGAAAAAACAAAGGAAAACTATTACGAAAGAATACAACAAGCAGAAAATACGTATCGTGCGTCACAAATGGGATGTGTTGTGAACATGTGCGTTGTGGTTCCCTGTCCTCCCGTAGAGCACATGTATGAACTTTTCATAGCCCAAGATATTTTATTTTCGGGTTCATATAGCAGGTTTATACCTTAGATGACCATATATACGCCGCATAGCTTTTGTCTCAGTGCAAGACCTTTCTCTCTTTGTAAAGACAGCGTGAAAACATTCCTTCATGTGTCGCCTGTTTGTTAAAGAAAACAATATTTCTAGATTTAGACATGGTTGGCTGTGGTAACGCTTGCTATAATGAGCGTCAGGGCAGCGCGCATAGTTTTGGTACTCGCTCATATGAAAATGTTTCGAGCAAAGCCTTTTGCTCTGTAAACATTTCGCGGCTAATTATCTAATATGAGTCAAGATTCAAACAAGAGTAATAATAATTTTTCACTGCATTTAGATTCCGAAGTATGAAACCGATGATCTCTAGAAAAGGAGCTTTTGGGCAAAAGTCGCGATTAAGCCACACATACGAATTGTGCTTGCGATAGAAGATGTAAGACGAGAGCGCATTTTGCGACGGAAAAATGGTACCCTCATACCAGAATGCAGCGGTGAAAATAGTGACCGTTACGCTAGATATAACGTTGAACTGAAACTGAAGCGGTAACGTTGGACGGAAACGTTGAACTGAAAGAGCGGTACTGATAGAGTGCCTTTCTGGCAAAACTTTTGGAACTTAATACATGCATCCAGATTTCTAGCCAGAGAAACAAGACGTGTTAAAAAAAGTTTTGAAAATTGTGTACACAATTTTGATGACATTGGGATCACCATGAAGCAAAATATTTCTCAATAAAAATAATATTTCACAATTTGGCGGCCACTCTGTCAAACACTGAAACTTTACTTACCAATCAGCCAACACCCAAAGTAAAAGATTTGCTCATTAGGCGTATTCGTAACTGTAGTTAAGCAGGTTTACATTACCCCTGAACCAGTTTTGAAAATGAGACAGGTGCGTAGAAAATATTCAAAAAGTCAGTCAGGTAAAACAGCTTATGTCTCTGCCAAATTGAATCCATGATATATTTCTCTGTCATGTAGCGGTCACTTTCAGCTCGCCTAACAACCAAAGTGTCTTCAAAGGTGAGTGCAACGGGTTTTGTTATCATGCAAAAACCAAGTTTGTCTTCAGTTCAGTTCAGTCGTTAAGTCGTGTCCGACCCTTCGTGACCCTATGGACCATTTCACGCCATGCTTTCCGGTCTCTCACTATCTTCCTAACATCACATAACTTCATCTGCAGTGCCTCGAGCATGCCATCTAACCATCGAGTTCGCTGCCTACCACTTCTCCGGCGACCGTTAACCTTTCCCAACATCAAATCTTTCTCCAGCGACTCCTCTCTTCTCATCAGATGACCAAAGTAGCTGAGTTTTAACTTTAGAATTTGACCCTCGAATGAGCAGTCAAGGTTTGTGTTCGACAATATTGACTGATTTGATCTTCTGGCAGTCCAAGGAACTCTCAAGAGTCTTCGCCAGCACCACAATTCAAACGCGTCAATTCTTCGGCGGTCAGCCTTTTTCACAGTCCAACTCTCGCATCCATACATCACCACTGGAAAGACCATAGCACGAGTTATACGGATATTGGTTGGCAGACTAATGTCTCTGCTCTTTACTAGGCGGTCAAGGCTAACCATTGCTCTCTTTCCCAGAAGCAGGCGTCTCCTAATTTCATGGCTGCAGTCTGCTTCCGAGGTAATCTTGGAGCCCAAGAAGAGAAAATCTGTCACAGCTTCCACTTCTTGCCCATTGATGCTCCAGGACTTGATAGGGCAAGACGCCATGATCTTTGTCTTTTTGATGTTCAGTTTAAGCCCAAACTTCTCACTCTCTTCTTGTACGCGCATCAAAAGTCTCTTGAGTTCCACTTCACTTTCTGCCATTAAAGTGGTATCATCCGCATATCTAAGGTTGTTGATACGTTTTCCAGCAATCTTCACTCCATATGAAGACTCGTCCAGACCGGCCTTCCTCATGATGCACTCTGCATATAGGTTAAATAGGCAGGGCGACAGTATGCAGCCTTGCCTCACTCCTTTCTCAATCGGAAACCAATCGGTAAGACCATGCCCAGTTCCGACTGTGGCCTCTTGTCCTTCATACAGGTTCCTGAGGAGACAGATGAGGTGAATTGGAACTCCCATCTCTTGGAGAGCTTGTCACAATCTGCTGTGATCTACGCAGTCAAACGCTTTCGCATAATCAATAAAGCAGAAGTAGATGGGTTTCTGGAACTCTCTTGCTTTTTCCATGATCCAGCGGAGGTTGGCAATTTGGTCTCTAGTTCCTCTGCCCTTGCTAATCCCAGCTTGCACGTCCGGAAGCTCCCGATCCACATACTGCTGCAGCCTACCTTGGAGGATTTTCAACATCACCTTGCTAGCATGCGAAATAAGTGCGATCGTGCGGTAGTTGGAACAATCTTTGGCACTGCCTTTCTTTGGAATGGGGATGTAAACTGACCTCCTCCAATCCTGTGGCCACTGCAGGGTTGTCCAAATCTTCTGACATAATGCATGCAGAATGCTAACAGCGTCATGGTTGAGGTTTTGAAGCAAATCAGCTGGAATGCCATCACATCCGCTGGCTTTCTTCTTAGCAATACTGGCTAAGGCCCATTCAACTTCACTCTTCAGGATGCCCGGCTCGAGGTCAGTAATCACAACCGTCTTATGTTGGGTTTGCACATTCGGGTTCTTCTTGTACAGTTCTGTGTATTCCTGCCACCTCTTCTTTATCTCTGAGGCTTCAGTGAGGTCGTTGCCTCGTTTGTCCTTTATCACGCCCAGATTAGCACAGAAGCTTCCTTTGATATCTTTGATTGTCTTATACAGAGCTCTTGTGTTCCTTAATTGGCTGTTGTCTTCAACTGCTTGGCACTGTATGTTCAGGAAGGCATTCTTATCTCTCCTTGCTATTTTCTGAAAATCCGCATTGAGAACCTTGTATCTTTCTCTTTCCCCCATAACTTTTGGCATCCTCCTTTCCTCAGCTATTTGCAAAGCCTCTTCAGATAACCAGTTTGCTTTCTTGCATTTCTTTTGCTTTGGAACTACCTTAGTAGCAACTTCTTGTATTATATCACGAACATCAGTCCACATCTCTTCGGGCTCTCTGTCGTCTAGATCTAATTCTTGAAATCGATTGCTCACTTCCACAGCATATTCTAATGGAATTTGATCCAGATCATACCTGAAAGGCCTTCTAGTTTTCTGAGTTTTCCTCAATCGAAGCTTAATTTTGGCAACAAGAAGCTGATGATCGGTGCCACAATCGGCCCCAGGCCTTCTTTTTACTGCTTGTATAGCGCTTCTCCATCTCTGCCGGCAAATAATATAATCGATCTGATTCCTGTACAGACCGTCCGGGGAAGTCCATGTGTACAGGCGCCTCTTGTGCTGTTGAAAATGAGTATTCGCTATGGTCAGGTTGTTTTCTTGACAAAACTCTACTAGCCTCTGTCCAGCTTCATTTGACTCGCCAAGACCGAACTTGCCTACAATTCCGGATATTTCTTCACTCCCGACCTTAGCATTCCAGTCTCTTATGAGAAAAATGACGTCTGATGATGGGGTGCGGTCTAAAAGGCATTGTAGGTCCGCATAAAATCTCTCAACGTCAGCTTCTTCAGCAGTAGTGGTCGGTGCATAGACTTGGATAACTGTTATGTTGAGAGGTTGACCTTGGATACGAAGTGAAATCATTCGGTCGTTTTTGGGGTTGTACCCTAGCACTGCTTTACCCATTCTTCTGTTTACTATGAGAGCGACCCCATTCCTTCTCTTGGATTCGTGCCCACAATAAAGACATAATGGTCGCCGGAGTTAAATTCTCCCATTCCGGTACACTTGAGCTCGCTGATACCCAAGATATCAATGTTCAATCTGTTCATTTCTCGCTTAACGACATCCAGTGTACCTTGCGTCATAGATCTTACATTCCATGTTGCTATGTGATATATCTCCTTGCAACATCGGACTTTCCGGTCGCTTCCCGACACATCCACAACTAAGCGTCCTTTTGGCTTTAGCCCAGCCGCTTCATTCGTCCTGGACCTACTAGGAATCGCCCTTTGTTCATCCACAGTAACATGTGGGACGCCTTCCAACCTGGGGGGCTCATCTTCTGGCGCCATATCATTAATGGTATTGTGACTGGCCATAGGGTTTTCTTGGCAGGAAATACTGGAGTGGGTTGCCATTACCTTCTCCAGTGAATCACATTTTGTCAGAACTCTCTGCCGTGACCTGTCTATCTTGGGTGGCCCTACACAGCAGAGCTCACGACTTCGAGTTTCGCAAGCCCCTCCGCCACGACAAGGCAGTGATCCATGAAGGGGAAGTTTGTCTTAGTCACAAGCTAAGTCACATACGCGCTTAGATAGATCATGTAGGTCCCACAGTGGCTTACTAAATCACCTGCAAGCAAACCATTTCTACGAAATACTTTTGGTAGAAACTAGCACCATTACCAAAAGTAACAACGGTTCATGGCTTCCTTCTGAGACGCGCAAAAGGGCTTTAACATAATGCTAAATGTGAAGAAAAGGCGATAATGGTTAGGTATGAAGCGGCTCTTTTGCATACAAGTGATTCGAAACGGGAAAGTTGCGATAAATGCTCAAGTGTCGGATAAAAAAAGCAAGATTTCAGCGTCGCGTTTCGGTAATATAGTAACGAAGCATTTTATCCTTTCTATATGCCATCATTGAGGATTCCGCGGAGGCGCAGGTAAGGAAGGTTTAGTGGAATTTTTTAAGAGACGTTCATGCAAAATGAATTTCACTTAAACGATGATGTTATGGCATGATGCACAGGAGTATTTAGCTATTTCAAGAAGCTTTTAACCTAAAGCCGTAGCAAGCCAATGCGTCAATGTTTGAAGTATATGAAGAAAGAGCATGTAAAATATTTTAGGTTTTGTATATAATGTTGACACTGCTTATGTGTCTGCTCCAAGAAAAATAAAGCAGCAGAAGAAAAGAGAGAGTGTGATTTATGCAAAAGCTAAGCGAGTTCTGATGGGACGTGCTCTGCTTCGGGATAACGTCAAGAGGAACGTAGATAATAGAATGGAGCTCAACGACCAGCAACCGTAGAGGGGAAGCATATCTGTTTTGCCGCTGCAGGTTTTATGAGCGGCCATGTTTATAGGTGCCTTATCGTAATGGTCTTGAGGGGCCTTGGAGTCATAGCTTCAACGCAGCGTCATTTTCACGTCACTTAATGGCAACAGAGAACAGAGCCGGCTCTTAAAACGCCGTTAAGCGCCTCTAGACAGCGTCACCTTTAAGGTAGCGCTCTCATGTGGGCGGGATTTTGGACTACCTTTTGCATTTTTATATATTCGTGAATGCTCGCATGCTCATTGAGGCAGGTTCTTTGACCCGTCAAGCAACCACACAAGGAACCTCCTTCCACTGCTGCATCAAGACAACGTTCCTTTTACTTCGAAGCAGAAATGTGAACTTGCAACGGGGCCTGATGATGCACCAATAACATGCAATAAGGGAGTAATTACTCCCTGCATCCCCCCAAGCGCAGCCATACGGCTACAAAGGAAAGCTATACAGCTTCCTCAGAAACGTCGTAGTTAAAGAAAAATTCTTCCTGATCCGGGAATCGAACCCGGCACCACCGCCTTTCCGGGGCAGTCGCTCTATCGACTGAGCTAATCAGGAGGGTCAGCAGATCAGATGGTAAAGCGAGAGCGAGTTGATCTATAACTCGAAGTGGAAAGGGTGTTAGTCAAATGTTTATGTGCATCCCCTAAGGTGGAGTAGATTTGTAATAATGGAGTAATTACTCATTGCATCCACCCAAGCGCAGCGATACGGGTACAAAGGAAAGCTATACAGCTCCCTCAGAAACTTCGCAGTTAAAGAAAAATTCGTCTTGATTCCGGAATCGAACCCGGCACCACCGCCTTTCCGTGCCAGTTGCTCAGTCGGTAGAGCGACTGCCCCGGTATATATATGTATATATATATATATATATATATATATATATATATATATATATATATATATATATATATATATATATATATATATATATATATATATATATATATATATATATATATATATATATATCATTTAAAGGAACGAACAGTCTGGGATCGCAAGGCAAACTTTTTCTTTTATATAACTGAAAAATGCGTTTTTTCATGTAATTTTTAGCATGCATCAAGAACTTTATCTTTATTTTTGATAATAATTTTTTTTTATGCGGCCTCCAATTTCAGATTCAATGAAGGTTTTTTTTTTTTTCCGGTTCCCCGGCACATGTCAGATGGAAAAGATAAGGTACTGGAAAGGGCATAGCTCAAGCGAGTTGAATAGCTCCCGATGCTCTACTGTCGAATTGATCGAAAAAAGAAACGATGATAAGAAGATCTAAATTGACCCCTCCTACTCTGAGACGCCATGCCCAGAGATGGACTGCCGAATTCTCAATCAATACCTGCTCATCTATGAAAACATTTGGGCATCCAGGAAGGGTTTGGAGAATAAGCACTTACGGTAACTAGATGATGAAAAAAACATCGCGTTTATTTAACAAATGAGATTTTTGCTGCAGATCTGTTCAATTTTGCGGTAAATATTTGCCGCAAACGTCTCTGTATGGGTCTCGATTTTCCCTTGCGCCATACCGTTCAGGATAGAACGCTTCGGTTAAGGAATCATTGTTATAATGTCTAATTGATTTCCTTCCTCAATATGAGAGCGAAATTAGCAAGAAGGGTAAAGTGCAAATTTTCGGAAAGGTTACAGTGCCATAGGCATGCAAGCCTGGGCTTTGATTACGATCTAAAAGGCAACTATTTTTGTTCCTGTTGCCAAATAGCAGAAATAAAGTGTTTGCTTTACTAAGCGGCAGAACAAATCTTCGAGGTATAATTGATTTCAAAAAACGTGAATGGTCTTTGCGCGTAAGCATCAAGGAGAAGTTCTACCAGCTAGCGTTGGAATTGCAATTACGGTTTTCTATACTCGATACTTTGCCTGAGTAGAGCTGTGATCGACTAAAAGACTTGTGCACAAAACGGTTTGGTTTTCACCGTACGAGACGGCATCAAATTGCAGACTAGGTTTGCAGCACCTTAGTGAAGAACTAATGATGAGTCTATAAATTTTGTATGTTGCGCTTTATTGTGTCAAAGTTCCTAAATACCTCATTACGTGACTAGGTGAATATTAGACAGAATTAGCTTTCCGGAGACGTACTGGCGTAGGTGTATAGCGGTTTTCCGTATCCCTCCCACGCAGGTGCAGTGGCCGTGATTGCACTCACTCCTGTCAATGCGTGTGCGCCGCAGGGCTCCGCCAAACCGGCATACTACTAAGTCAGTATGTTTGCGCCAAGTTAATTCACTCTATTATGTATTTGACTGCCATCCGGAAAAGGTTTATAATCAGCAATCTATGATACAGTGATTTCAAGTGTTTGAGTGTACTGTGCCACTCTGTATTATAGCCCAAAGTCTTTTATGTATTTTTGCTGCCAATTATGTGATACGTTTCGGTAAACCATGTTCTGTAAACGCCCTTCTAGTCATTTTTTACTACTGCTTGTTTCTGGTATTTGTCTACTGCGACTTGTAGAAGTGGTGGGGCCCGTCATGCGGTGTAATATTCTCTGCTTTTTTCTCACCATCCCCAGTTTGCATGTAAGAATTATAAAATAAAAGATTGATAAATTGATTGATTCATTGATCAAGTGACTTATTGAAGCAATTCAGAATATGAGAAGCATCGCAAAAAACGCTTACAGCTTTTGGCAACTGAAGAAAGTTATCTTTTATATTCGTGTTTCTTAATATATGAAAAATGAACTCCTTTTGTGACTCTTTCACAGGGTGCAAGCAGTTATTGAGCAGTGTTGCTGCCGAAATAATCTTCGCCTTAATATAGGGATAAATATTGGTTGCTGCTGTGTAAAACATGAAACACTGATTCTGAAGCGACCTCTTAAGCAATACATGGCATGGCAAGAACATTTAAATTTAGAAAAGACCTCAAATAATAAGTATCTATGTTATATTCTTCATTGCAGACGTGCATAACTCATCCGGAATAATGGAGTTGCGCAGTAACTATCTGGAGAGCAGTATTGCATAAGAAGTTTGTCTAACGAGGTTTTTTCCTAATTGTGTTTTGTTTCCCTTAAATTTTGTTTTCCGTATACAGTCCGGAAGAAACGTTCCCCTTTACGATTTGTTATACAGACTACTTATAGTAGTGGGATTATAAATAAGGCGTTATTTTCATTCCCCACAATATTCCATAAACTATCTGTTTTGCTGTGGCTTGCAGTTGATTGTTTGTACAAACAAAAATACGCTCCAAGAAGTTCACGCTCTTCTCTGCGGCTAGTCTGCGCTTGGTGTAAGTACGACAGCTGGGCACTCTTGCGGCGTCGCGAGACTATTTATTCTTTAACTGGGACCTCGTCAGAACGAAGAGGGTCAAGAGTGGTGCTCGGCACAAATTTCAGCGTCATTAAGCAGCACAAATGCTAGGGGAGAAGAAGGCAAAACTGTGATCTAGGTCAAACTACAGAAAGCAGATTTGTGCGGCTGCTAAAGTGCGGTGCCAAAGCTTTACTGAACTTTAAACACAAAGTATCGGTCTTGAAAACAAAGTATCTTCCAGAAGGGAAAGACTGCACTGGTACAACGTACCTAGACAGAAGAGTTCAGGAAACAAGTCTCCCTCCTCCGCTCTTAAAAAGGCGGTTGTGAGCACCTCATGATTGAGTTTTTTTTTTTACTTTTTATTTTACAGCCAAGGAACACATGAATGTCTCAGCGAGAAAGCGGGATAACGAGGCGGTAAGTTCAGGGTCACTTCCGGTCTGATGATCGAACGAAATTCTAATAAGTTCGCTTCCGTTGCCTTCTCCAAGTTGATTTTGTTGTTTCGTTTTGTTTTTTTTTGTGCCGATAGTTTTCGCTTGTTATTTCACCTCGCCGGACGTTGCAAACAAGATAACAAGAATACAAAGTGAAAATCAATATCCTGCGGTTCGGGTGAGAGCCAAACCGGAAATGACTTCGTTGTGAAAAGTGCCAGTTCACGAAACAGATGACTTAGAGGAAAGTTGGAACTTTCAGGACAGTGTGAATCGAGTTCTGAGTCAAATTTTCTTCGTATTAAAAAAGTAAAAAGAAACAAGGCAGTTGTTACAGCGGGAAAACAGATAAAAATTTTCTTGTCGCTAATTTTCGACTCAAAGAAGATACGCAAAAAGTTGCAGTAAAATCATTGACACTGATTGAAATTGCGCTTTTGCCGACAGTACATTTAAATACCTGCTCATAGCTGAGGCGTTGAAGATGGCAAAGGTATTATTAAGAAGTTGCAATTGCCTTTATTTCATGTTCTCGTTTCAATCACAGTCTTACGATTTGATAAAATCAACGTGCACAACTCAAACGTTTTTGATCAGAAATTGTAACATTAGAACCAGGCTGACAAGCCTAGCTGTGCGTTTTAAAGCACAAGGATTAGAACTGCATTAAATAAAAAAAGGTGTTGTGCGCATTAGTATATTGTTGGTTTTTGTTTGTGGGGTTTAACGTCCCAAAGAGACTCAGGCTATGAGAGATGGCGTCGTGGATGCCTCCAAAAATTTCGACCACCTGGGGTTCTTTAGCGTGCACTGACATCGGATAGTACACGGGTGCCTTGCTTTTCGTCTCCACCGAAAAGCAGTCGCCGAGGCCGGGACTCAATCCCACAGTCTTGGGAATAGTATCCGCGTACCGTCACCACTGCGCCACCCTGGCGGGGCGCGGCTTAGTATCCTGTAGATGTAAGAGCCATCTGACACCGTTTCCAGGTGTCGAAGTAAAGGAAGGGCAATAAACTTCTATCGTGAGTAAGAGGAGGGAGACATAAAGACTGCCGAGGAAACCCCCTAAAAATGTGGATAAATAGCATATAGGGTAAGCTCCTCTAAGGATATGACTCAATAACTCTGGCTACCCGCCCACACATAAAGCTACGTTTTAACGAAGCCGTATGATTGAGCTTGCGTCGCCTAGGGGTAATGCGAATACAGGTTTCCTGGCACGCTGACACGGGTATCACCCTCCCAAATGAAAGAGGAGGTTCGAGTTGGCAACTTCTGCCAGATGTACCGTCAGACAATCGTAGGTCCAGTCCATGCTCAGCCATGTCAGCTACCAGCTTCCGCCACCCAGAGCCATGCTCGTGATTTTTCGCTAGCAACGCCGACCCCAGATGTCGTTGAAAACTTCCTTGAGCAACTAAGAAGTTAACCAGTAAGTATGCTGGTGAAAAGGACGAAGAAATAAAGAGCGTAAAGCAACAGGTGAAAAACACAGAAGGTAAAAATTGAATAAATTCCGAGTGTGGAACTATACCGAATGTGGAAAAGGCAGATCAGGAAGGAAGCTTTCTTTGATAACTCAAGAGGCAGTGCCCTATTTTTTGAAGCTAGGTCAGGCTGTCTTAGAACACGCAGTTACAAAAAAAAATTTAAGCATGAAGATAACACATGTGCAGCATTTGGTAAATCACAGTAACAATTACCAATAATATACTCGAATGTAATGGTATCCATCCGGAAGTCACTCTTCCTGGAGCTCTGTGGTTTAGAGATACCAGTGGCTGGGAGAATGAACCTGCGGTCGAAGGTAGCAAAAAACGATTTGAAGATTGGTGGCTTAAAAGCACAAAAGTGACATAATGTTAGTAATGTTGAAAGAAAAATTCAATAAATAGAATGTTGGTATAGTTAACCGATATAAAATAATAATTAAGATATAGGGCGAAAAATGAGCTTGGTAGCGACTGCTACCACACTGTTTCAAAGGGGACGCTCCTATATTCCATCCATCCATCCAGCAAATAACTAGCAATTGTTTAGAAAACATTCCAGGTTTTAGCCACAAAAACTTTTATGAGTATCACGAGATAGAGTTAATACTCTCAGTGGCTCCCCTGACGAATCATTCACCTACACGCCGGTTCGTACTCGGCTTTTCAATAGTCCGTTAATTTATTTCCATAGAATCTCACACATTACAGCCTTAAGATACCACAATACCTGAGAGACCTCACGAAGTAAATATAAAGCCCCGTTTTAACGTGATATATTGTTAGAGGATCCGTTAACTGAAATAAGGCTTCGGTCGGCGTTAAAATCAGTAATATGGTTCAGCTACGCGGTAGCTGGCAGCTGATGTGGCCTAAAACTACCTGGACGCAAGGTTGCCTGATATTACGTCTGCAGAAACTGCCAATTCGGGCCACTGTTAC
Organism: Amblyomma maculatum; assembly: GCF_055883805.1. Lineage (NCBI taxonomy): Eukaryota > Metazoa > Arthropoda > Arachnida > Ixodida > Ixodidae > Amblyomma > Amblyomma maculatum. The sequence continues at coordinate 94,837,012 of NC_139353.1, read as the reverse complement.
ATATGTGAGGGTGATATCAAAATCAGACTGCCAGAGCTCTTGCATTCTTGTTACCGTTAGGCCATGAAGGGGCATTCATACGGCTTCTTTAAGGCAGGAGTTTATATGTGGGCTGATAGCCTACGTTATCGCGTCATGCTTTTAAAGGAGAAAGTGTCCATCATATCTTTTTTTTTAAGCTGCACGAGCATTTCTAATAGTAGCATGTATTACAGAGTCCAAGGGCCCGGAAACTTCGATTCCCATCTCCGCAGCGCATCACAAAGGGCTGCCCGTGTTGGCAGCTCCTGGAGTCTGGGACATACCATGTGGTCTCGCGATATATTGTGCAACCCGCCGATCAAGCAGTGCCGGACAACTTCAAGGTTCTACAGGCATTCTCTTGGTTTCTAGGGTTTTCTCTCACGGTAATGACACCGACAAGGGATCTTTTGAAAACAAACATTTAGCGCTGTCGTGTTGAAACTCAAATATCTGGCTGTGATTAAGCAAAAGAAAACAGCTAAGAATCGCAGATATATAGTAAAATAGTCAGGAACACCGCTGCTTGTGATTATGAAGTGGGCTTAAACTCCGATATTGAAGGCATGACGAAGCAGCACTAATGGCTCCCGTCTGAGTCTCTCTTGGGGTTCCTTCGCGTACATGAAAACTCTGTATACGTATTACTCATGCTGAAATATCACCTACCCTTTTAATAGAACGCGCCAAAAGTTTATTCATCTACCGATAGTCGGCAACCACCCGACATGGATACAAGCACCACACTAATCAAGCCGCAAGAACATGTCCGTGTGGCTCGTGACAAGTTTACGGTTTTGATCTCGCATACTGCATTTAAGATGTGCATTGGTATGCACCATGTTGATGTCGGCATTCACTCGGTGAGCGAGAACTTCAGTATGAGCATCTCGCATATGCATGAAGTTTGCATGACGGAAAAAGAGCTTCCCGCGTGGTTAGTTGGATTGAATGGTGCTTAGCCATTTACCAACGGCCAAAACGTGGCTATTCAGAATTAGAACATTTCATTGCTATCGAACTTGCAGTGGCCAGTAATAAAGAAGAAAAAATGTCTACGTGGCCTATGAGTAGAGTGTGCCGGACTTGGTATTTAAGAGGTCGCAAGGTTGCTTTCTACGGATTACTCTACTGAGTAATCCGATAGTTCCTCCCAAAATAGAAATATTAAGGCGAACGCCTTTAATAATGCTTCATCGTTGTCATGAGAAGGTGTCGGCAGAGGCTGTCGGCCGAAGTTGTCACAATTTGTAAGGAGATAGTTAAAAAAAATAAACCCTGCCTCCACCGGGAATCGGACCTCCATCCCGTGGATCCCCAGCCGAGCGCTTTACTAACTGCACCAGGCCCCGGATTATGAAGCTTTTTTTTTTCTGACATGGATTTTATTACACGTGGTTATGTACAGAAAGGGTTATGTACACATATCATTTACCTAGCACTCAGCTGTTGCTGAGCTGCACAACAGAAAACACAACTAAAAGGCAGGCAAAGATAAACATCGTGTCACGAGTGGAAACCAATCAGGTTAAAGAGGGTGCGCAAAATACAAATTTTTCCTTACAGAAAACATTTTTCTTTCAATTACACACCGAAGCTCTACCTGTTAACACAAGGCTCCATAGGAAAAATATTTTTTAATCTTCTGTAAACTGCCGTCTGTGTGATGTGCCTGAAACAATTGAGCACTGTTTCAATAATTGCAATGACGCAATTCTTTTTTGGGATGTGCTGTAAAGAACTCTAAAGAAAGACTTTGTTTTAAATTCGTACAGTTTGGGGTACTTTGCTATTACACAATCTGATTACGAACCATATGACATATTCTTCCTTATTGGACTTCATTGCTTGTGGAAGACACCATGTTGGATCGCAACGTTAAACCTGCTGTTCCACTTAGCATCCATTTTAGCAGAATGATGCTGCAACTGAAGGACATTTATGATTCAAATAACTTTCAACCCGGATCATGAAACGTTCATCATAATTCCCCTTATCTACCATGAGGGTAGCGAGATTTTGCGACTCACATACTGCGCCTTTAATTTCCTGTAAACAAAATATATAGCGCCGGTGAACTTTCATGCGTTCAACGGAATGCTGGTTGTGTTTTACAAGAGGTGCGACATGTACCGTCAGAACTCGTCATGACGTCACCAGGCGATTCATGCATAGACGAAGCTCCGTGCGGTGCATTTCATTTGGCGCTTCCTTGAACGCCGCACCACAGAGCAAACAGCAGACCTAGATGTCTAGGAGGAGTTAGTACAGCAGGCATGAGTGACTTTTCAAATTGATTTACAGGAAAGAAAAGCCGCAGTATCCGTCACAATTCTCCGCGGACACATGTACCGCGCCGTAAAGGAAGGGATGAAGATGGGATGAAAGAAGAGAGGGAGATAGACATGCCGTAGTGGATGGCTACGATCCACCGCGCTATAATGGCTTTCGTCTCACCGCACTGTAGCGGTCCTGTGTCCTCCTCTAGAATTTTGTATGGGGTCTCGTTCAACAATATACCTTCATTGAAGAAGTAGGGCTTGACCATGTAACCCGTAATGATTTATTCAAAACTCCGAGAACTCCGGAATTTATGCAGAAAGGAGCCTTTAACGCTAGCGAGATACATCATAGGCTGCCATTGACAGAAAAAAAATTAGCAGGGTTTCAACGAATTAAATGAGATCTGACTTGAAGTACGGTTTAATTTAGTTTAGCTCTTGGTTTGTATTTGTTACTTTTGTTCTAAGTTTGGATTTGGTTACGCTCTAGGATATAAACACATTAAACACTGTGTTAAAGTTACGACGTCTCCTCTCCCATTCTAGTCCAGCCCGCCGGACACGGCGCGCTTCTTCGACCGAGGCTGCAGAAGGAGCAGGCTAACTTGTCACCCTGGCGAAGTCTATCTTGTCGAAGCAATTTCGCGGTGCGCCTAGCAGGCAACCATGGTGCGCAGAAAAACGATATTTTGCGTATCCTTCTTGTTATTTTTCGTTTTTATTTCATTCTTTTATCTAACTTATGAAGGGTGATTATTTAAATACTATTTGTTATTAATTACTGTTGTACATATTTGCAGTGCACGTTAAAGAACGCCTGGTGGGCGAAATTTTTGAAGTCCTCCAATATGGTGCCTGGGCCTGTTTCTGGCGTTGAACCACATAACCAACCAATTTATTAGTAATTGGTTCACAAGAAAGAAAAGGCGCAAAATCTGTTACGCTGGCTTAGGATACTTGAATACTTTCTGGTTTATTTTATTTTATAAATTTGTAGCATTGTACATAGTTGGTCTTGGATGACAGGGCGAACTGCAGATTCTCTCTGCCTGACGAGAGTCCTCTCACCCGCACACAGGTCGGCAAGTGCAAGTTATGGATTAAATTGTTATATAAGTGCTATTGAAAACAGACAACATAATTACACAAGTTTGTATGCATATTTGGCATGTAAGAAAATGGAAATGAAGTATGGCATTGAAACGATAGCGTGTATATTTTGAAGGACTTTTCAAGCTACCAGACAATCTAAATTGCGGCATGATATCTAGAAAATATAGGTGGTTGTTCAGATATCAGGGATTAAGTATATCAGTGTTTGGGGACCTTAACTCGTGCTTACAGCAAGCAGTTTCAACAAGCTATGTCTCATGTCATACCGTGCATTACTGGGAAAGCGCAATCCGTATATCCTAGACGGATCTAGTATAGCTTGGGTTCTGATATATGTGGCAAGTTTTAGCTCGCGCTTTAAACACGTTGTACTTAGAAACACCGGGGCCCCGTTGTTCAAACCACTCAAGGTTTTCAATGCAGCGCATGGCTCGCTTCTAGAGAGCAACCACTATATCTACGTTAGTCTTAGTGGTTGAACATGAGATCAGTAAGCAGCAATTAAGGTGAGACTGGATAAGGATATATTACAACTGACACATTAACCAGATAGGAATTAAGTGCCTGAATTTGTGTAGCATGTCTACGGATATAGATATACTCGCCTGTACCCTGTCCATTTGAACCGTCCAGCTCAAATGCTCCTCGAAGTGACCACCTAAGAACTTATATGTGGTTACCCTGTGTATTGGTATCATTCAACTAAATAAAAATTATTGGGTCATCAGGTTTGTTTCTAGGTTTAAAGATGACGTATTTAGTTTTATCAATATTTAAATGTAGTTCGTTTGCACTCAGCCGGATGCAAGAGCAACCAGATTACAGTCCGAGAAAACCAAGCTGGTATCGTAATCATAGATAACGATGTCTCATGTGAGTCGAATATGTACAATATCGTTGATGTATATAATAAAAAGCAATGGCCCTAACATTGAGCTCTGTGGAAAACCATACATTATCTCTTTTAGCTAGGAATGAAAACCATTGGGACATGTGTACTGGAACCTTCCGGATAAATAAGTGCGGTTCAGCCGGAGCTCTACGCCTCGAATGCCATACACCGCTAGTTTCCGGAGCAAAAATGATGCCTAATTGAATAATAGGCCTTCTTAAAATCTAAAAAAAACACTCCAACAGTAAAACGCTTATGCTCAAAATTATTCAGCAGTTTTTCTTTGGCATTAAGCAATGCCTTTTCGGTGGATTTGTTTGAACGAAAGTCATTTTGTTCTTCAGCGAAGAATTTTTTTCTTTAAAGGGGTCGTGAAACGAAAATGTAGCTGCCCAGTTGCAATTTTCCTTGCTTCAGTAAACATTAGGCATGCCGATTCCAAAATATCTCGTCGAAATATTGCTTCTGCATTTAATAATACCATTCTGAAATCACAACATTTTTGCGTTCCTGAAGCGACCATGCAACCCTGTAGGCCGGAATTAAAAGTACTCGCCTACGTCATGTTTAGCCGTTTGGAAACGCAGATATAATCATTATTTCCCATAAAATAATAGGTTGCTGTTAAAATTAGCAAATAAAAATATAGTATATCAACTATTCGCTCAGGCAAACGCATTTCTTCAACAATCTGTACCAGGGCAATCCCTCGTTACTGTCACGTGACGCGCGGTCGGCGGCGGCCAGCGGCGACGGCGGAGGAGGACGGGTGGTGTCTGCTTTTCGCTGCGCTCTGGAACAAAGCGAGAGGTGACGCTCAAGTTCAGGTTTTCGGTAACGACGACTATACCTCGCTCCGCCGGGTTCTCCAAATGACAATGGTTCCAATCTTATTTGTTGTTGTTGTTTTCTTTTCTTTTTTTTTTTTTTTGTTGTGAACATTCGTGATGGAGCACAACGTCTTGAGCAGTCTCACACCACAGGTACAACTTGGTTGTGCGGCCGATGCTGTATTTTTTTTATTCTTGGCGTCATTAAAGATTCGATGTAAATACGGTTTCAGGTCAATGAAATCGACAAGTGTGTTCAATCCGAGTGGTGGGTGGAGTGTTTCAGGAGCAGGCGCCGCGGCGCGCACTCGTATACTAATTGCTCGCCTCCGCGCTGCATCATTCAGAATAGCGTGTCGAGCTTCGCTTCCTTTATTTCGGCTGGATGACCTGAACTATGGCACTACACAGAAAGCCGGAAAAAGAAAAAAATAAATTGGTACAATGTACTTGGGTGGCCCTTTCACCCAACGCGTTGTCGCAGCTTTGCACCCCCATCTTTTTGACGCCTCTTGCGTAACCTTTCTCAAAAAAAAAAGAAGAAAAAAGGAAGCATACTTCCTACAACGTCTACAGTGCTCAGACTTCGCCTATTTTTCCTGACAACGTTGGGTTCTGGGTTTAGGTGTGTTGTGCGGGTTTGAGTGCTCGCTATGCCAACCGTGTGCGTCGCGAGATTGCAGCACGGCTTCTCCGAGTGGAAGTAACGTTCGCTTTCACAAGTTTTGGCACACCGATTAGGTTCATGTGTTCATACTACTTTCTACTGGAAGTCCTAAATGAACCTGGGCATGGACCGGAAACGAAGAAAGCTCACCCCAAACGATGCGTCGTACCGACCGATGGTGTGATTACCAGATCAACCATCCAGGAGAAATGCATTCACGCAAGTGTTATTGATTGGATAGGTGGATAGATTGGCTTAAAAGTTTAATATCTGACCTGCTACTTTGTACAGAGAAGGAGAAAGAGAAGAACAAAGAGGGTCGTGACTTGATTAAAATATATACAGGAATAGTAACTTGCACCACAGTCACGAGTCAAGTCCTGTGTCATGCAAGAAGCAGCAGAAAGCCTGCACTGCCTGTAGAGCTTTTCATTTCTGGCCAACCGGCCAATAAGTCCTCTGAGAGAGGCCTGTTGCCAAAACACTTCAAAGAAGTAACTCGAGTTATTGTTTTGCACGCATATACTGGGACACACCACCAGTACACGCTCTATACTGTGTACACGCTCCACAGTCTCCGTAATGTCACATGTGGAAGATTCTGGGCAGTCCGCCTGTCCAATTAAGTATAAATATTTGTGTGTGAAACCACATTTAGATGCACTCTATGGAGAAATCATGCATAATGGCATATAATTGGCAAGTGGGCATGGATCCACTAAAGCACTACCTTGTGGCCTTCAGCACAATTGTAGATATAAGGAACTCAGTGATGTGTAGTGCCAAAGGCCAAGGGCTGGTAAGGGTGTGGTGTTGAAAACTTCCAAAAATTTGTAATGCAGGCTTTGAAACTGTGAATGCACACCACTTCTGAAGTGGTTTCCCACATATGTGGAAAGCCTCTTACCAAGGGGCCACAAGCTCAGCAGCGGTTTGTGAAGAATTATGCCCTAAAAAAAATGAGTCATGTTCTGAGCGGCATCACCACAATTGTATGTGACGCTTGTGGTGATACAGATCTGTGTATACGTGGATAGAGTTGTAATATTCTCACCAGATGTATGTCAGATTAAGTTGCTTGAATCTACTAATTAGTACCATGGATTTGTTCAGTATCCCGAGAACATGCAAACACACCAAAGGGTGAGTCATTGCACAAAGAGGTTGGGTGGGGTGGTATGGGAAGTCGTAGCGTGATAGCATTTGTAATTAATGGCAGCGGAGTGTACGTGAAAAACTGCTGTTCAGTTGCTCGTCATCAGTGGGTGGCAACGGTGTTGTGCAAGTAGTCGTAAATACGCACAAAGTGGTTCGTGTGACAATTATGTAGATATTGGGCAGGCACGTGACATTCTGAAGTAACAGCGCAAAACGTGGATGGGAGCACAAGACGAGAAGACGACACAATGTCTCATCGTCTTCTTGTCTTGTGCTCCCGTCCACATTTTGCGCTGTTACCTCAGGATGGAAAACCAACAAGCCCAACCTGCTATTCTGGCTAACATGCTATTGTTTGAGGTGCATTGCGGCAGCCAAGGTTTATCCCAAGCACCTGCACTTCTATGTACATGTTAAAGAGTACTGGCAGTGGTGCTCATATGGATGTGTACCATTTTCCTGGCTCGGGCGATCAGATTGCAAGCGGGCTAGCACAAACAGCCCAAAGCACATGTAGCAGAAGTTTGGACTGTCGAACCGCGAAGTCTTCAGTTCAATTCCTTCTCTTATATTTTTCAATTTGTATGAGTATCATACAGTCTGTGCTTGTATGGTTAAATTGCGAAGGTGATATCACCTGCTCTCCTGACCAACCTCACTCTGCATAAGTATTCACCAAGCAGTTTTCGTTCCATCAAAAGGCTTTCACAATATTCAGCGACACAAGCAGCTACTCAGACAGCATCAGTGTAGCATTCTTGGAGCTTCGCAAATCTGTGGTTACATTGTTTACTAGCAAAACATGCACGGTATGTAGATATGTGCACTATAGGACGCATAAGATTCCGTGACAATGCGGGCTGCCCTTACGTCTACAGCTGCCCTTTAATCCTGTTACATTCTAGCCTGCAGTGAATTCAGCAGCAAAACATTTCACAATTAAATCATCCCAACTTTATATTTCCAGACTTGACCCCAGCACCGACGAAGTTCATTGTATTACCAGAATTTTGGTGGCATATTCAACCAGCAGGCCAATTAACTCAACATCATTTAGGTTCTAGTGCAGATGTTTCCATGCAAACTATGGGTATCATCAACAAAGGAGGCTTTACTATACATACCTTTTCAGCACGCTGTTTTATGACTGGTTATAGTCTGGTACATTTCAAAGTATAAGGCACATATTATTGTATGCATGTCTACAGATTGCAGATTATGTTGGCTTGCTTCCAAATGAAACTGCAAAATGCTGCAAACAGTGGCCACCTTTCAACGCAGCTTTTGCAGAAAACCTTTTGATTTTTCTATTCACCATGAGCCACTATTTTTCGAGGCCATGTAAAGATGAACGCGGCAAATAGAAAACCTAGGTTTGTCAGTGCCGCAAGAACCACCACTTTGTAGTACATTTGGGCATTATCTAATGTTACCAAATGAGTGTTAAAGAGAGACATGTTGCTTTCAAAATAATTTATTGGTTGGCCGCAGGTTCATCAGTGCATACAAAATTTTTAGGCTAGAAGGAAGTTGACCTAGAGCAAAACATCTTTTATTCATGGTTTTTCGCTGTCTTCCTCTTTCCTAAATATACAAATCTGTATATAAAGCTTCAAAACCATGATGTGTTGAGGTCAGTGCTAAATAAAAAAAATGCATCTGACAAAGGTATAGTTAGAGACTGAGTACATAAAATTCATTCTAAGTGAGCCTATATATGTCTTGTAGATTCCAAGGGAAGGCAAGTATAGCAGGGGGCAGCAGAAACTCAGGCAGGCAGGTGAGATTAAAAAGTTTGCGGGGATCAGATGGATGCAGCTGACAGAGGATCGGGTTATTTGGATAGATAATGGGAGAGGCATCTATACAAGCAGGTATATACACAACTGCACAATTCTGATGCATTTGCGGTCAGTTCTAAAAAAAATTCCACCCATCAAAGGTGTAGGCGGGGGGGGGGGGGGGGGGGGGGGTGAGTACACAAAATTCATTCTAAGTGAGCCTATATATGTCTTGTAGATTCCAAGGGAAAGCAAGCGTAGCAGGGGGCGGCAGAAATTCGGGCAGACAGATGAGATTAGGAAGTCTGCGGGGATCATATGGATGCAGCTGACAGAGGATCGGGTTATTTGAATGGATATGGGATAGGCATCTATTATGATGCCCCCCCCATTATGATGTATCTGCGGTAAGCTCCAAAAAAAGAAAAATTCTACCTGTCAAAGGTAAAGGAAGGGAATGAGTACACAAAATTCATTCTAAGTGAGCCTATATATGTCTTTTAGATTCCAAGAGAAGGAAAGTGTAGCAGGGGCGGCAGAAACTCGGGCAAGCAGATGAAATTAGGAAGTTTGCGAGAATCATCACCTAGCACAGGATCGGGTTATTCGGATGGATATGGGAGAGGCATTTGCCCAGCAGTGGGTGCAGCCAGGCTAGTGATATCAACAAGACTAACAAGTGGATGAGTTGGTACTGATTCATCTTAAAACCAGCCAGAAGACGAAACACGTGAGAGGAGCACAAGACAAAGTTTGACTAACAACTGAAATGTTACTGAAGGAACGAGGCAAAAGAAGATTCGCACAGAAATGCGCGTGCACGAAAAACCCCCAAAGCAGTGAAAGCGTGGAAAGCAGAAAGGGTCTAAAAAATCATCTAAAAAAAGCAAATTCCTTATGGTCAAGAACCACTTGTTACAAAAGGGAAGCCACAGATCCAAATCCAAAGGCACACTATACTGCAAAGGCTAATGACGTGTGTGTGGCTAAGAAATAAGTCTTTTGGGACCTTTTTTTACATGGGCATTTCTGTGCAAGTCTTCTTTTGTTTCTATCCTTTAGTAAATTTCCAGTTATAGTCCAGCTGTCCTGCAATTCTCTCTTCTCATGTTTTCCGGCTTGTTTCAGAATGAATAAGGTGATGACTCTATAAACCTTGTGCAAACTGGAAACCAGTGTAACTGTCAGATGGAAACCTTTCCCTTATTTGGCTTGCATCACAAATAGGGAGGACTTTACTGTGATGTCTGCCGAGGAATCCCCAAAGCCAGTGCGCAAGCTGGCTGTAGCAGATGTAGCGGTGCCTCCTGTTGACAAGAGAAAAAGCAATATTCACTTTTCAGCATAGCAAAATGAAAATATGGTTTAGGTCTTTTACAAATTTGAAAGTTATTGATGCATCTGTACAATTAATTCCCGTCTAACAGAAGCTGTACAGTGTAACTTTCACTGTCAATTTATTCTCCCTGGAAGTATGGCAAACTTTGAATTCTGCTGCAGGTGATTGAAAGAGAATGAGACCCACCCAATATTAGAACTCCAGTGCAATCACAATTTGCTACTGCAGCAAAATAATGCCTGAAGGCAATGCAGCTTTTGACTGACAAAACCTGGTAGTCGTCTTACACCCTCTATACTAGTATTGTGGTCGATGTCCACGCTGATATCATCCGCATAGCACGAAGATAAGTATGCGACTTATGCATTAAGCAGCTCTGTGCTTGGAGTCATTCTATTCAAAGGAGCCATAAACTACAAGTCCACTTCTATCAACGGCTCTCAGTTGTTTTCCCACAACACGCCACGTGCCAAACTTTCTGCAAGTGCCGCAAAACTACTGTATAACTTCATTTGCTAACTGTAAAATTTCCAACACTTACTCAAGCTGAGGAAGTTTCGGTGTACTGGCCTTTGGAAGAACGTCTTTCTTTTTTTTTTGGTTGTCACATTTCAGCCCATGTAAAATGTCAGTGTCGAAGCAATTTGGAGAGGTTTACTGTGTGGAGGTGTTGACGATGGTATCAGTGAAGTCAGACAATTTTTTTAATTATATTTGTACACAATACAACACTCACCTAATGCAAGTGGGTAACAAAAAAACTAGCAAATAAAACTTTGAGTGCTGGTATGGTGATTGTTCTGGCAGCAAGTGGGGACATGCTATAACAAGAGTTGTCGGGCTAGTTAGTGATCGGCTGCAGAAGCCAGTCCTGCTCTGTGTTTTTCTCTTCTGTGTCGTTTTTTAGAGCATTTTCCCATGGCTTCTGCAGGAGACAGGCTACTTCACTGCATGCAATTTCACTTAGCACAGAGTCCTCCGAAATGAGATTGCTTTTGTACTTATTTACTGCATTTCTTATGGCATTCCTTATGTATTAATGTTTTGATGTGCTGCACTTGCTGAAGGTCATACCTGGCTAATAAAACAAGCAAATGTGTCCGGACAGCGTTTTTTTTTGCCGTTACTTCACATCAATGTGTATGCCCTTTCCATTTAGCAAGTTCACACTATTAGATGATGCGTGTTTTCTCATTTACTAGTGCATGGAATTAAGCAAACCAGTAATTTGCATGGTGAAACGTCATGCTCATGCGCACCTTCTACGAAAACAAGAAAAATATGAAAACCAGCGATGTTGTGTTCGCGCTAACGTGGCGCAATATCGACACTGTAGACAGTGTAGATGATCGCAAGTAAGTAACGTTAAAGGGGAAGCTTTCTTTTATTAACACTGCCTTCCACAATAGATTTCATTACAGCATTTCTTGCTCGAGAAAATGAAAAACAGGCGGCCGCTTGTTCAAGTTATGTCACCTTTCGCTCAAGGTTCTTACCTTGTGTTCTCGACAAGCAGTCCATGATCAAGAAGCATTTGGAGTAAATGCGGATGATCTGTAACACCCAGACGGCTGCTTCAACTACGTAGTCGCCGCCGGGATCTCGCCAGATGCTCTCAAGAGCAGTCGGCATCGGCACGCACTGCCCGCAGCTGCACCTGTTCGAAAGCTTCGGTTAGCGATTGCGCACTCTCGCAACGATAAAACGTAGGCTAGGCTGCAAGACTCGGACATACATACCAATGCGTAGTTCCGAAACGGCTGGGATCGGGAGGCTGACGGTCGGGGCTTCTGCAAGCCGGAGTTGTGCCGCGGTTACCGCGGCCTCTCGACACAAGTGTTACTGTACCGGTCGCTCGCAGGCTCCATCTTCGCCGACCTGGCACACGAAAAGTTGCGTCGGCGTAAGGCTCAAAGCCCACGATGTAACCATGTTTTAACAGTAGCGACTATATTCTAGTTCACTATAGCAGCACAGCGACGCTGGAACCCACGGAGGAACCTAGGCGTCGGCCATATTAAAAAACCCTGTGTGAGCGTAGAGTAGGGCACAATTAGAACCTCTAAAATACACCGAGCTCGGTCAACTTTGGCTCAGCAGGCTCCAGCAACGGGAGCTTCTCATTGGCTTAGCGCTATGACGTATCTGTTGAGTTGAAGAGGACGCGCGCTAGGAAACCTAAATTCTGTTTTTGTCGCTATTAAATAAAAACGCGGGCGATGAAACGAATCGAGGTATATTATATGATGCAGGACAAGGATTTACTTTAACCAATCCGTGCAAAATTTTCGGAAAACGTTTCACGACCACGTTAAGGCAATGAAGTAATCCCGTTTTTAGGAGATACTTTAAAGCTTTTGAGAACAATGGCAAGACTTAGATGGGTAGTGGTTGCTTATGTCATCACTCTAGCATCCTTTATGTATATAACCATTACTTTTGCTAACTTCATGCCGTCAGGGAAATGTCCTGTAAATAAAGCCTCATTACAAATATGTGGCAAGGGAGCATATATCAGTGACAACTATAACGGTCTCAGCTTCGAGGTCATCACCCGCAGGTGCTGTGCGTTCTTTAAGGACGTTCGGAAGGAAAGTATTTCAATTTTCGAACAAGGGTAAAGAAATATCGAGTTTTGGCTTTCGCCACGTGTGTCCGATATTACTCCTTGTCCAGCACGGCAGAATTGTGATGGTGCACCGGCATTCAAGAAACGGTCATTGTCTTGGATTTCTTAAGATCAAAGTGCATCTTATTTCGAACTGTTATGTAACTATAATTGGTTTACAGGAGAAGAAAAGCGAAGTATCTGCGGCGCACATCCGAAGGCCTGGCTAAACTGGGTGAAATAGTACAGTCCCACTCAATTTACAGCTGATTTTCAAAGTTAATCAATAGAGAAGTGCGTCCGTAACCCCCCTTTAGCCGCAGTACCAATATCCAGGCCTCATCCATACCGTCGCGAATGAAAGGGCGACACAGCCACATCCTGAGCGCTCTTCAAACCCTCTGCAGTGGTTCTTATCCCCGAGCGAACTGGTGAGCGGCTCGGAGCCGACGTAAAAGGAGCACCGAGCTTACACGTCTGCTCTCCGTGGAGGCTCGGGAGCGACTGACATTAAGGGAAGGAGAATCCAAATTTGAGTGTGTGTGAGCAACACGCGGCTACTGATCCGAAACAACACGGCTTGTACAGCATTGGCCAGTGACGGGCGAGACGACCACGACAGTGGAAACACTGGTACTCGCCACTCTCTCATTGGCTTAAGCTGTGAGGTCTCTCCGCCTTCGCATTGGCTAAGACGCGAGACGCGGCGCAGCAGCACCTATGCTCGCGGCGTTGCAACTACCTCCTTCGCACCTCAAGCTCACGTACAGAGAGAAATAGAAATAGATAGAGAGAGCGGGATAGTGGACGTCTGACCACCGCCAGTGAAATTCATGATTTCAGCCAAAATTGATGGGCACTAAACGACACTAGCCACTAATAAGAACATACTTAAGAGCAAGATCTTTAATCATAGGTAGACGAACTAACAAAAAGAAAGGGAAAATAACAATGACAGCTGCCTATTATATATATATTTTTTAGTCGATATTTATTCCCTCAGGGCATCAGTAGGTTATGAGATGAAGGATGAATAAATGATTAAATGAATGGAAAAAGGTTGGCTGGTTTTAGGAAGTCCAGAAGTGAGCGATGATGAGGTCCCTGCGTCCAAGTGACGTATGAGGCAGGATTGGTTGCTGAAAGGCCAGCTATGCTCAGGTGCCGGATTCGTGTTGGCTTGAGTGCTGGCCAGTCCCACAGCAAGTGGTGGATGTCGGCCTCGACATCTTCGTTGTTACAGATCGGGCATCCTAGGCGAGGACATAAGTGTTGGAAGTATGACCACGTCCTAGTTACAGCTGGTGTAAGGGCAACACCGACCCGGATCCTCTTAAGCGCAACCTCCTCTGCACGGGTGAGACCGCGGGGAAGGGATATCGCACACGGAGGGATAAGTGCACGTGTGCGGCGCCGGAGGTGCTCCTTTCTTGACAAAAGGAGGGTAGCGTCGTCGACTTCGAGAAGCCGTGGGATTGATGCGTCTTGGTTCACGAGGCGGGTTGCAAAATCAGCTTGACTTTGGGAAGGCAGCAGATCCCGTGGGACCCACTCAATGCGTATTGATTGTGGGATGCGCGCCGCTAGCTGGTGGATGTCCTGGCAAATTTTAGGGCAGCGGCGGACACGTCGGAGCAGACGTACTGCTTGAAGTGCGTCAGTGCGGATGACAAGGTGGGCTGTAGGGAGCATGGTTATAGAAGTCACGGAGCAGAGTGCCTCCTGAACTGCCTCAAGCTCAGCGCAGAAAGATGTAAGTGGTTCCGAAAGCTGAAACGTAGTTGTCTGATTCAGGCTAGGTCTCCGTGGACACTAGATTGCCGTTTTGGCTTCACAGCCTTGCAGGCTTCCATCTACGTACACTACTATGGAATCTTGAGGCAGGTTAGTATCTTGCTCTTCAAATCTCTGGCGTAGCAACGATGCAGAGTTGGCAGACGTCGGTCTGCGGATGTCAGTTGGCTTGTTGTCTCCTAACTGTATAAATTTCCAGGGAGGGAGAACTAGCGCAGATGGCTGAAGAATTATGTGTGACGTTGCATACGCCCTCAGTGCTTGCGTGGAATGTGACAAAGTGGCCTTGAGTCTGCGAGCATCACGACGCTGCTGCACCATTTCATCGATGGTGTTGAGCTGCGCATTCTCCTGTAACGCTACGACCGGTGTGATTCGTGGGAGGCATGTTATGGTCCTCATAGCTTCTCGATTTACGGTTTCAAGGCGATCCCATTGTGCCCTTGTAAGATGCTGGAACTGGGCCTGATAAACAATACGGGGCTGCAGAACCGCCCTCACTAACTGGCGTGCAACAGACGAGCCAGCGACACCCGTTTTAGGTGCAATTCTTCTTATTAAACTTATAGTTTGAAGTGCTTGCTTTTTTGCCTGAGAGAGCCAAACAGTCGCTGATCCTGATTGGTGAATTGTTAAGCCCAGAATTTTCAGGCTCGAACTTTCTTGTATTGGGGTGCCTGATAGAGAGAGACGAATTGGATTTGAGGCAAGTTTACGGCGTCCCCATCGGCTGGCGACTGACGTGTATGAAGTTTTACACAAAGAAAGTTGAAGGCCAATGGAGGATGCGTAATCAGAGGTTACGTCTAATGCTGACTGAAGGGCGGCCTCTTGAGTGAGAAGATCATGGTGAGTGCTCCATACCGTGATATCATCTGCGTACTGCAAAAACTTGATTTCAGGGATACCATGTAAGCGCCACGCCAATGGGATGAAAGTAATATTGAACAACGTCGGAGACAATACTGATCCCTGGGGCACGCCACGTAGTGAAACGAATGAACCAACAGTGTCACCGCTGAGGCGTATTGCAAATTTTCTTCCGTCCAAAAATGATGCGACAAAAGTGCGTACTCTCGGAGGGAGATGAAGCATGTCAATGGCATTCAGGATTGCAGCATGACTGATGTTGTCATATGCCTTTTCAACATCCATTGCTAATATGGTACGTACATTGCGGCTGCGGGTAGATGATAGAACTGCTGATGCCAAGACAGCCAACCCGTCCTCTGTACCTATGTATGGACGAAATCCAATTTGAGCAGGGTGATAAAAACCGTGCTGTTCAAGCCACCAAGAAAGTCGTGTGGCTAGCATTTTCTCTGCGAGCTTGCAAAGCGTTGATGTTAAGGAGATTGGTCGTAAGTTGGCGAGGTCCGTTGGAGGCTTCCCAGGTTTGGGAATAGGGATCACGACAGCGGTTTTCCAGCTCTCGGGTACGACACCATCAAGCCACACTTTGTTTATGGTGTCTAGTAGTTGAGGAAGTGCAGCAGTACTGAGGTTCTTGTTAACCTCATACTGAATTTTGTCCAGGCCGGGCGCTGTTTTCTGTTTCGCATCGTCAATTGCAGCCAGCAGCTCGCACATTGAAAATGGGCTCGCGATTCCATCAGCGTCGGCAGCAGATGGTAGTTTCCATGCGTCTGCAGGGATACCTGCCAAATTAAGGTTTACAGCTGAAGGAGGCAGTATATCGTATTTTGGGAAAAATTTTCGAGCAGCTTCTTTGGCGAAATCGCCCGGCGACAGATTAGCCGCAAAGCAAGCTGTTGCTGCGGCGTCAGTAGAACGACGACCGTGTTCCATTGCACGAAACGTTCGCCAGAGTGAGGCATTCGATGATTTATCAGAAAATTGTTCACACCATGCATGCCACTGGCGTCGTGAGAGATCGCGTTCATATCTCCGAGCCTTCGCGGTAAGATAATTCAGTCGTGTACGTGCCTGCCCCGAAGTAGGGTCTCGCGTAGCAGCCAGCTCAGCTTGACGGCGGGCTGCCCACAAGTTAAGCAGGCCGAGACCTGGTGCCGGTCGACCTACATCAATCCAGGTAATAGTCGTAGCTCTGTTTAGTGCTCTCTGTATACGGTCAACAAGGAGTGACGGCGAATCTGAAGACATACTGCCGAGACATGAGCAAAAGCTGTCCCAGTTTATCACAGAACATTTGCGGCGTAAAAGGCGGAGACGGGAGGGATGGAGACCGATGAGGATAGGGTGGTGATCACTTCCCAAGCAGTCCGGCTCCATGTTCAATGAGGGAGTTCCTGCGCCCAACCACCACGTCAAGTCTGGAGCATAGGCAGCACTACGTCTGTGACGCACAGGCCGTGTTGCTGTCCCAGGGTGATTAAGCAGAACAAACAGGGCATCAGTGAAGGCGTCCCGCACACGCCTACCACGAGGGCTTGCAGTCGGAAACCCCTATCTGGGTGAGGGGCGTTAATGTCGCCTCCAACTAAAATTGGACACCCGGGGTATTGCCGACGAACACTTAATAACCAGCCAAGATTAATACGGGAAGAGGCGCCTCCAGCTGGTCGAACGTAATAAGAAACAAGAACAACGGTTCCTTTCAGAAATTTCGCAGCAACTGCTACTACCTCTTGGTATGATGTGCACCAGTTTTCGAGAGAAAGGCGTACATGAGGAATACGCGTTTCAACATCGCCACCTTTCCCGGGGGAGAAGCAGTCTGCACGCGACGGTCGGTCATTGAAGGAGACACGTAGCCGCTGAAGCCAGGAATAGATGGCAAGGCGTTCGTTTCCTGAAGTAACATAGCCCACACCCGAAGCTTGTTGAATCGCAGTCGGGTCTTGAGCTCGGCCACCTTCGTGGAAATGCCTCTACAGTTCCACTGTAGTACACCAGGACGACCGGATTTCGCCATTTTTGTGTGCTAGTCCAAGCGCTGTAGTATCACAGATGTCAGGTTGGACAACTGGTTGACCATATAGCGGAGCAGCGATGTTGCAGAGTTATCATCGGGCGTTGTGGTACTCTGGGAAGAGGCAGCAAATGGCCCTGTTGCGCGGGATGAAGGCGGTTGTGTTGAGCAATTACTAGATTTGGCGGTTACTTCTGCAGCTCGCCGATGTCGAGCAAGCATTTCGCGGTGTTGTCGGAGCTTAGAGACTTCTGCTAAGAGACGACTGATTTGCTGATCCACTACAGCCATATCGTCGTCTGGTAGATCAGTACGCTGCTGTATTGGCTGTTGTCGACGGCGTTTCTTGAGCACCGTTAGACTTTGTCTTAGCTGGAGGTGCATTCGAAGCGGGCTCAGGAAGCTCTGGCCACTCGTCATCATCATACTGAAGAGCTGCAAAGCGATTGGATGTCTGCACCGGTGTCATGTCCTCTATTGGCCAACGCTTAGTGTTCCGAAGATGAGCCTTCTGCGTTGCCTTTTGCTTTGTCGGGCAACTTGGAGATGTTATCTCGTGGTCGTCCGATTTGCAGAGGCCGCATCGGTACGTAACTTTTCCTTCAGACGCACCTTCATCGGCAGTAGCAAAGGGCAAGATTTGCGCATGTGTCCTGCCCGAAAACAGTTATAACAGTAAACCACACTTGGTTTATACGGCCGCGGCCTTAATATGCAGCCGTAGTAGCAAAGACAGGCTGGGAGTGTCGTAGGGCCTTGCAAGGTGATCATGCAGGAACGGCCCTTTCCTATGTGTCGGGCCTGTATGACTCGGTGCGTTGGGCAGTACAGCTCACGTTGAAGGGTGGTTTGATCTTCGTTTATGTCGACGTTGTAAACGACGCAACACTGCAAGTCGGAGCCTTCAACTAGATACACTTGCACAGGCACTGAAATCTCACTTGTGACTGAAATATAACTAAGCGCTTGGACACGTTCCACCGCAGTAAGTGTCGGGAGCCACACAGCTATAGTGTTTGACTTCTTCCTTGCCGTGAAGCCCCGAAAACCTCTGGTTCCGAGACACGCGTCCAAGTTGGCCTGGATGATCCTGTTTGGTATATCGGTGAGGCTTTTGTTGGCTAGAGATTTAATCGCCACCTTATAAGATGATGATCCCGGTGTAGGTGCAACCTGGTTTTCGATAGTTAAACAGGAGCGCTTTCCTTGATAGCCACCACTTGCCGAGGACGCATGCGGTTGATTATCTTCCGAAGGACGCTTGTGAGGGGCACGGGTGCTCATTGATTCGGATGGTGGAGCCGATAGGTCCATTGGAAAGCTTGTCTCCTCAGGTCGCACTGTTGGATGTGCATCTCGTCGTGTTAGCTGAGTGGCCATAGCCGTGCTCCGCCCAGAGAACAGTTCACTTACGGCCTGTTGTCCATTTTGGGAAGGCTGAATGGACGCTGGTGCTGAAGAACCGGGAGCACCAAGCTGGACCTGAGGCAGATGGTCAGGTTGAGGTGTCAACGGCAGGGCAGGAGTTGCAGCGAGCAACTCCGGCGAAGCTACCTCTGCCAGCGTGGCAGCGGCAGCCCTAGCCTCCGTGCCGACCTGAGCTGCAATCATGCATGAGTAGCATGCGCCGGAGGTCTCGCACCTGACGCGGAGAGGACGTCTGGAGTTTCCTCGGAAATAGAAGATCCACTTCTCTGGAGACAGGACAGGTGCTTACAAGAACGGCAAGAATTTTCAGAGGAGCGATGAAGCCACCTTAGCAGGAGGACACTTCTTCTTCTTTCCTTCGCCTATTATATTTTAAAGTGAAATTTTCATGATAGCGGCTCATACTTGCGGATCGGGTCCGTCCATCCGTCCATAACGCTTTCGTTACGTGGGAGGCGGTAGCCGGTAGCTGACATCGTCCAGCGCAAACAGGACGTAAGGCTTGCTGACATTACTTTGGGCAGGAGCTGCCAACCCGGGTCTCTCCTTTCATATGGGAGGGTGATATCACAATCATCATGCCGAAACCTTTGCATTCACGTTATCCCCAGGCACTTTCCTACGGCTCGGTTCAAGTGAGCCTTTATATTTTGGCTGGCAGCTTTCGCTATCACGTCATCATGAAAATGGGTGTGAAAACAGAGAGAAAGAGGTGCCGTAATGAAGGGATTCGGACCACCGCTCGATAACGGCTTTCGCCTCATCGCAGTTTAGTGATCAAAAGTGTCCCCTACATTTTTTTATACTATATCATGGCCTAATTTTCACAACTTCAACTGCTTTTCAATGAGCGAAAGTCGACGTCAGCAATCAAACCAGATGAGGCAAAACAATGCTGATTCTTCCGAATGCTTCAAAAAATGTTTAACACCGCAGAACTATTTAGATCCCGGAAAGCATTCTGACCAATGGCTTCTAAACACGTCCTGTGCCGTTAGTGGACTTTCGGCTGCTCACTACCGTAACGTAGTGCTGTGAGAGCTTTTTCTTTAATAAGGCCTGCTGGATGAAGTTTCCTTCTTTCCGCTTTCTCCAAGTTCACTTCTAGATTCGTTTCGCCAAATCCATATTGGCTCTCAGCCTGCAGCCAAGGCGGCTGCTGAAAGAGAGAGCGTTGTCATGTCTCATATAGTTATAACATTGAAACTCTATGACGTTGCTGATAATATAGAAATTATTTTTCATATTAAAAATAAAACGGGAATAGGGTTTTAGTTTGTCTTTGCTGGCTACAGGTGGGGTTAGCATTGCGGGGTGTGCCGGCAATTGCTCCACTGTGACGCCTCTAAAATATTTTGTAGTGTCCACACATCACGCACGTACAGAGTACACAGCGGTTTTATTGAGTTAGGCAACCAATCGAAATGTTATTTCTCACATTCAATCTCGACAGATATGTGGCAAACATTCCCGACTAAGATACAAGAAAACAATTACCGAAATTCATGTGTACATGAAACGTGGTTGTCTAATTGCATGAGATACCCGAAACTTTCATTGCCTTGGTTAACTATGTACCCAGATCCATGAAAGTTCTCTGCTGCGTCATGAAACCAGTCTGTTCAGAACTTTTGATAGTTTGATTTTTTATCGCATTTTTATTGCAAATTTGTAGAAAGTAGAATCTGTTCAATAACATTATTGGTTATCTCAGTGGGGCGAACCTAAGAGATAAATGTAGAATTTTAATTTAGAACAAAAATACCTAAATCATCAATTTCCGTCAAAATTGCAAATTAAGAATAAATAAAACAAAGAAAAACATTTTACTCAATAATTAAGTGTATGACAGACTGCGTAATTGGCAACCTTTTGAGGCTCTTTGTGCGCGCTTACCGCCAACGACATGCTCTTGGCTACTATCAGAGACACTAATTCCTTGAGTGCATTTCTACAGTATACATAGCACACATTCTTACGCTGCCACATTATGCAAGCGACCAACAAATATAGACTTAAATTTCGGGTTCAACTATAGCGCATAAACTTACATGGATGGCAAGGGATAATCTGCCTTACTCACAATTAAATACTTCCATGTTTGGTTCCCATCCCAGGCTGTGAAGGGCTCTTCTGTAACCGGCCATTTCAACTGTTTTCATAACGTGAAACATACTGCAAACCAATCAGCGATCAAACATCTTATATTACTTTTATTCTCCTCGCCCTCATGACCAATCGGGGACTCTTTTGAATAACGAGTCCTCGATACAATGGTGCGAAGTACTTAACACAAGCAGTTGAAAGCGGGTCATGTCAAGCCGCCACGAGACCTACCCGTTAAGTTAGAAGTAAACGTCATCTATGGTCTGTCCTAGGATCTGTGTCACGCATGCTACAGCATATTACCCAGCCTTTAATGCTTCCACTATATAAAGCTCATCGATCAGGTATCCTGCAAATTCTAGTGTGCATTCCAGCACACCAGTCTCCATCGCTGTTAGCTTTAGGGCAACTCAGATAGTTTCAGCAAGATGTTTATTCTGCCTACCCTTTTCCATGCGACTGAGAGTACTCCAGAGCGCTCTGTAGTGCTTTATAGTCACTAAACTACTGCACCAACTGGCCCACCTTTAATTTACCATTTGCTTTAACACCGGTGTGCCTCAGCTGGCAGTATGTAGAGATACATTCCGTAAAATCCTCGGGATGCCGATTAGCCTGCCTCTCCGAATCTTTTTGACTTTCTCCTTAAAACCTCTTGTACTGCAGATACAAGTATGTCGAATACCAACAATGGTGTTAATGATATATATCCTTTGGTTTTTCCTAATTCGTGTCGTATTAACACCTGTTTTTGATGCATGCTAAGCATGTGGTATAAACTCAGTTCAGTTCAGTCGTTCAGTCGTGTCCGACTCTTCGTGACCCTATGGACCATGTCACGCCACGCTTTCCGGTCTCTCACTATCTTCCTAACACCACATAACTTCATCTGCAGCGCCTCGAGGATGCCATCTAACCATCGCGTTCACTGCCTAACCCTTCTCCGGTGACCTTCAACCTTTCCCAACATCAAACCTTTCTCCAGCGACTCCTCTCTTCTCATCAGATGACCAAAGTAGCTGAGCTTTAACTATAGAATTTGACCCTCCAATGAGCAGTCAGAGTTTGTGGTCGACAATATCGACTGATTTGATCTTCGGGCAGTCCAAGGAACTCTCAAGAGTCTCCGCCAGCAGCACAATTCAAACGCGTCAATTCTTCGGTGGTCAGCCTTCTTCACAGTCCAACTCTCGCATCCATACATCACAACTGGAAAGACCATAGCACGAGTTATACGGATCTTGGTTGACAGACTAATGTCTCTGCTCTTTACTAGGCGGTCAAGGTTAACCATGGCTCTCTTTCCCAGAACTACATGCATTTAATTTTGCCTCCCATTCCGGGGCAGCAGTATCCATGTCTGGAGAGTGTACATGCGTGTTGCAGGCAGCGTTCCCTCGCGGGCTTGATTAACCTGGGTGCACTCCACTTCTTTCAAAAGAGTGAATTTGATACCTTATTTCAGACTAAAGTTCACATCGCTAAGCGGGGTGTGGAGCGTTAAACTCTGCTTGTAATAGTGCTGCTGACACGAGGCATTTTGAACGAATGTGTTTTAGCCTTCCTAGACCGATTGGTTTCTTTCCTGGTCGTCCTTACACTGCTACCCTAGTGGGGCTTTATTTGGACGAGTAAACTCCAGCAACAACCTAATACATGATTACCTTTGCGCTACCAGCTACATGTCAGCGTTGAAATAGCATCGCCTTTCCCTGCTATTCCCATCTCAGCTGTTAAGCGTATATCCGAGATGGAGAGGTCCTGATATCAAATATACGTGAAAATGACACAAACTCAATTGTGGCTTTACCATAAAAACGTCAAGATGTGCAATAAAGAGTTCCGCCTGGGTTCTTTGGTTCGTGGTTAAAGCGAAAAAGCAGCATGGAAACTCGAGGACGAAGGAATAACCGCGAATACACGACTGGCGCCCGTCTTGTATTTGTCTGTATTCCTTCTCCTTTTTTCGCTCTGTTGTTTCGCCAAAACGTGGGATATGACAGAAAGGTGGTTTAATTGACTTTATTCAAGGGCCTTCTGCAGTTCTGTTCTGTTATTCCCTGGCGTTGTTTCTAGCCGTGTCGAGCCATTGCTTATTTGGGTACATAGCACCACATTTGCAAGGATTTGTAGTATATCGCCTCCCACACAGCATATCTTGTGGGATGTTTACTCTTTACCGTATTATCACATTTTCCTGATGTACTGCTAATATGCTCATGCTTTGGTTAAGATTTCTTTGCACCTTTGTACCATGCGCCCTTTACTCTGAAGCCAACGTTTTTATTTTTGCTTCTAGCATTGTGATTCTATAGTTATATGGGATCCTACATCCGCGTGGCGTCATAAATCTCGGAGCATTAAGCTGTTGAACAGGTCCGCAAGCAGTTTGTAGTTATGTCCAGCTTTTAGCATCAAAATATGTAACAACTTTTGTCAGAAACACATGGATGGGGGCTTCTTCTTGGCTTCTTCTTGAGTCGTCTCGTCACATATATCTTGCTGCCGAACAGTTTACCTCTTCTGCACTGCTAACGAGGTCGCTTGATTCCATAGTCCATAATGTGTTACTTCAAAGTTTTGATTCTTTCATAGGGTACTTGGATGTTTTGATATTATGATCATTTAGGTGGTGCTTCTCGCCGCTGTATGTACCCTGCCCACATTCTTCTATGCAGGTTGCGTATGCTCTTTCGGAAAACCTGACTGACGATGCCTCTCTCTCTGTAGCACCTGCAGCTGTATACTGGTTTATATTTTTTAGCGTATTTTATGGCCCCATTGTGGTAAAGTGTGATGGTAGAGTGAATGAGGCCCGTAAAGTGATAAATATTTCTTTTCCTTGTACGGGTTGTGCAAACAACCTGGTATAAGTTGCTGATATCAGCCCTTTTGGCAGTACCGCTATGAAATTAGGTTCAGATCGTAGACTTCATGTCCACTTTTGTACACGCCTAACAACAAATCTTTTTGGTGCCTTTATTATCTCAGATACTTATTGATATGCAGCTATAAGGTGCTACATTATGTGAGAGACAACTCTATATAGACACAAGTCCTCCGTAAGCAAACCATAGAACGGTGCCTGGGTGGCTTGAGTAGCTCTACGGAGCCGTTATTCAAGGTTCTTATCTTCGATTCTCATCACATAATCTTTAGAACTCCAGCGAAATTGTTATTAGATATCTGATTTTCCGAATTAGAGATACAAAATAATGAATTAGTAATGAATAATATAAAAGCTTTTTATACTTTAACCACTATAACTACTAACCATGTAAAAACAACTCTCTATCCTTGAGTGTGCAAAATGACACTAGTTTTTTCGGGTTTCAAATCAAGAAACGAGTCTGGCATTTCCAACTA
The DNA here is from genome assembly GCF_055883805.1 of Amblyomma maculatum. Lineage (NCBI taxonomy): Eukaryota > Metazoa > Arthropoda > Arachnida > Ixodida > Ixodidae > Amblyomma > Amblyomma maculatum. Next base: position 94,812,734 of record NC_139353.1, on the reverse strand, counting down.
TTGTCTCATTCCGCTTATGTGTGTAACTTCTAAGCTGTTTGCTTTAGCTTTGCACAAGGTCTTTGTTTGCATCTCAAACATGTTATCATAACCTATCAGTATCGCTTCATATCGTGTGGAGCGATTACAAGTCAACTTATCACGTTTATGACTTATATTTCTGCTGCTATCCTTCAGAGATGTCAGTTTGAAGCTGTGTATTGTAATTTCAGCAAATCTTTCGAAGTTGTTACTGAGGTATTACTTCATAGAAAGCTTCTGCTCTCTGGTATCGAAGCCTCAATTGTATATCTAATAATTTGTTATATTGGTCATTTCTCCTTTGTCCGCAAGAATGGACAGACTTCGTTCGTTTACACTGAAAGCAGTGCAGTTCAAGGTTGTGCATTAGGCTTGCTACTCTTCCCCGTTTTATTACTGGTGTTTGTTGCGTGATCAAGAAATTCTCGTTTACCGCTTATGTTGGTTTTAGAAAATTATTCAACGTAATACATTCCTTTCAGGATCGTCATTGCAAGAACATACTTGTTTAATTGTTGCACGATGAATGGGTTGATTCTGAGTCCTTCCGATACTAAGGATGCCAACGCATAGCCGTATATGCCATTATTCTGTGAGCATTATGGCACTGTTCAGGGTTGATGAAATTATGGGTATTGGTGCACTTTTAGACCCCATTCCAACCTTCCCCTCTCGTATTAAACCCTCTATTCGGCGGGCTATGCCTATGTTTAGTTTAATCTGCAGTCTTTAGCGAGGTTCCCGGCTTCACTACCTCATGAAGCAGTACTTGTTCATATGGCGTCCGCGTTTGGAGTACCCCTCATAATTGGAACGGCACTTGGAAATCGAAGTGTGACACAGTTGGCAGAGCACAGCAAAAATATTGTTTCGCTTGCCCAACTTCCACCTCTCATTCCACATGGAGTAAATCTCCGCATCTTCCTTCTCTTAACCACTGTCGAATCAGGGCTGATATTATTTTCTTGCACAAGCTCTTTAATAGCCTAGTTCTGTGTTCCGAGCTCCCAGAGTGCACTGCAAGTTCCGAGAAAGTACATAAAGGAATTGAGACCGTTTCAACTTTCTCTGCTTCTGCATTCCCCCTCAACTCTGGACTGAATGCAAAGGTACCTGAATTCTTTTTGTCCTCACCTTGATACATTCCGAAACTCGCTCTTTACGTTTATGTTCGATAATCGTAGCGTCCTATCCTGACCAGTCAATATCACATAACCTCTCCTTTGAAACCGGTAGTATTTATTTCCATCGTGCCTTTCCTCCTGTTAAAATTTGTCCCTGCTCGCCTTAATTGTTTTTACTTTTTATATATATTATTTTAACCTTAAATCATGTATTCGTATGTGAGTGCTCCGCGATGAGTCATTTTATTTCTTTATTGTATTTGTATTTATATAGCTTTCACTATAGAGGTTTCTTACTCTTTGCTGAATGAAATTACTCATTATTATATGTAAACGTCTGCAATATATAGAGTTAATTACTGATCTGTGTACCTTTTATTTTATGGGTAATTTTTTGATACCTTCTTCAAGTCTTGTTACTCATTTATTTCATTCCTAAACGAGGCTTCTTTCAAATTAATTCTGCTTTTTATAGTTCTGATGTGTAAAAGTTTCTTGTGCACATTTTTTACTTGTACTGCAATATCAAGGCCACATGCCTGTCTCTCGCAGATGTTAAAAATAAAAATAAAGATTTATTGATTGGACTGAATGAATGAATTGATTTGATTAAATGATTGAATATGTCGTACGGACTCCTGACGTCACAACACACCCATTGCGAGACAGACCTCGGCCATGTCACCCTTCCAAAACTACCTGTCAGATGCATGTCCATTGTTTTTCCCTCACAATTCCTACAACTGTTACCCCACTGCTACCGAGTTTTCAGGTGAACCCGAGATTTACCGCAACTGCCTAGAATGCGAACATACAGGAAGCCCATAACAACCTTTCTGTACTACCAAACCGCCTAAACACGTGTTTTCCTGCCAAAAGTATTTGTAGAGAGGACGCTTGCTGTGGCAGGGACCACAGAAAACGCCAGCTAAAGCCACACCGCGAGGCAAACTTTTGTTGTCTAAACTCCGCCATCTCACACCTAACGTCTTCTGCAGCTGACGCGTGGCCCCACTGGCAAAACTATCAGCGCCAAACGCAACGAAAGCAGCAGAAAAAAAAGAAAAAAACAATAACCTTTGCTTGGGACACCAATGAAGTAGAGCGGTGAATGACATTTTCTCCCCCAAAGGTTCGCTTTTTTCTACTGTTCCTCATCTATGCAGCCCAGCAAAACTATTTAATCTCCTTGGTCACCATATATTTCGAACGAGCCGTCGTTAAACCTTCTTAATGTGGTTTATCGCATATATAGTTCTTTGAAGGAAACGAAAACACGCACAATTAACCCTGTCCACGACCACACGTGAACGTTGAATAAAATGCGAAACGAGGAGTAGCAGGGTTAAATATATCAAGCAAGGCTGTCATGTAGATGCCATTTTGCACTCGCGTGCATCGTGCTAACAATGATATATGGTACCCCACATACTGAAAGAGCAAATAGGACGAAATATTATAATAGGGTGAATATCAGAAAAGCTAACTTCAATTTTATGCCTTATTAAGCTATATCGTATATAGTTAGCTCTAACAAAATCCCGCCGTTATCAACGACGTTGTTTGGGAATGATTATCCCCTAACAGTGGCAACGTATGAGGCCGCTAGTCCCACCGGTATGCCCCATATGGAATGGACCTGCTCAAACAATCTAACCAATCCACCAAACGCAGTGCCAAATATTGAGGGGCCGACGCTGCACTACAAGCTCTGGAATCAAGGTCCAAAGTTACCTCGTAACAAGAGCACGGAAAGCAGCGGCAGTCGCTTGAGCCCCGAACAAAAGACACCCGCCAAACATATCTTCTGTTGTTTCTTGATAAATTTTTCCAGTCACTCAGTAATCATTAGGGTCTTTACGGTACCAACCACCTGCCCCTAAACCGTAATTTCAAAAACACGCATTCAAATGAACATAATGATTGGGAGGAGTGCCCAAATGAAGACAAATTGAGTTAAGAGGTATGTTTATTATAGACATTTCAGGAAATGTAAATATTTCATCAAACTTAGTTTGTTTTCATCCCGTTTCGATCACAGGACAGTTGCATGCGAGTTGGTCACGCGAGGCGTGGGCTTTGGCTCTCATTTTTTAGAGCTGCAAATATAGAACGCGATGGGGTCCGTCGGACTTGGCAGCATGCGTTTGAGATATATATGGACGTAACGACATTAATATTGAAAACATTTTATACATATAAACAACGAAAATTAGCAGGCGGCCTCTTAATCTTGATTTTGAGAGCGATGAGCAAATAACGAAGGGGAACTGAGGGAGTGCGTTATGGTATAGGCAAGAATGGAGCCAACAGCGAATGACAGAAGTGTTAATTACTGTAGAAGATTTGAATCACTGTTAGACATTAATCAAACGTGGGAATAATTGACTACAAATTAAGAAGAAAAAGCAACCACATGCCGCCGGTCGGATCCGAATCCACGACCTCCCAATTCCGCGCACGGTGTTCTACCACAGAGCTACGGCGAAGGGTGTTTAATATTTCATATTTTTTGCTATTTATGTTACGTGTAATCTAGCCTTGGGGGTGTTCACCGTCGCTAGCCTCCTACACTGCGGCAGACGTGCAACAATGAACGCCAGCGTTACCGCGAGTGTCACGTAGAACGGGATTTAGCGGGAATGGTGGGGGCTGTGTAATAAGCGTCTTACACTACCTATACCGTTAGGTCTGTAAGATTAGAAGCCCTCGCTTAGTTAAGCTGTTAATTGAAGTCTGCTTAGCTTACCTTTACTTTCATCTAAGCTGCCAAATGTCTCGTTATGCTAACTAGACTAAGCCTCGTTAACGAGAATTTTGAATCTGACGGCCTTGCCGTGTTCCTCCGGACATGACTTCTTTCTTATCAAATGACAGAGCATGACAAACGTGCTGTAGGAGCGAAGGCAGCGCAGCACCTCAAGCTAAGGAGACTAAATTAGCAGAATTCGGAGACTGCTTTCTTGTCGTTCAGAATGTTTCAAGGTACATTCAGAGCAAACGACAAACACTTTCTTTAAAATAATGTGAATCAATGTCCATTGTTTCGATTACCTTTTTCGGCGGGCTTATTTACGGTATTTAACGTGCGTGTCGAGAGTGCATTCTCGTTTAAATAATAAACCATTAGATTACGTGCCTTAATAATCCGTTAAGATATGTCCTCTAAGTTACAGAAAGTCATTTCTTTTGCAACCGCATATATCCAATGTATAATCATCACAGCGCAAAATTCGGTGCTCACGAAATATGCCGCTACTGCGACATTTTCTTAAGCATTAGCATGAAAAAATAGTAGTTTACAGTTCCCCGAATGATCTGCAATAGCTATTTACTTCGCTTACTACAACAAGCTCAAAATTGCACGGTCATATGAGTAAAAGTCAACGCTCAAAAAATCAATAAAATATAAAACACTAAAGCGGTACGAAGCAAAATTACTTTAATTGCATAAATACATTGCCACAACACATTCTATAACCGGTCACAGGCATTTATTATAGCTCACTCGAATGCGGGCGTGTAAAGCGTATGCCACATCTTGCGGTTAATAAATAGGTAAGCCTACATGGCACTCGAGGTGCCAAAATATGAGGCTGGTGGTTGTGTGCAAAATGAGACCCCCGGAAGAGGTGCCAGGCAGGTAATCACAATACGCCAGAGAGTCATTGAAGGACAAGACCTGTAAAGTTAAATACATGACGAAAAATACAAAAATAAGCACTAAACTATAAAGTAAAAGCATAAACACAATTAAAAAGCTTTATAAAAAGAAAATGAAAAAATATATAGATCAATAAAAATAAAATCAGTTATACAGGTAGGAAAAGCAACAAAACATAGAACTCCCAACAAAGCTAGGCTCGGATATCGCATTGGTTTCGAATTTCCGCACGTAATTTATCCCTGAAATTTTTATTGGTGCTATCCGCACTCGAAGTCGGACAGTGCATACGTGGTACATTCCTGGAGCAGCTCTTTCCCTTTTCTCGAATTCGTTAAAGAAGTACGTTTAATATTACTAATAGATATTTTAGTTGGATAATTAAGAGGAGCATCCAAGCGTTGAAGCAGAGCGGAGCATGCGCAGAATTCCAAATAGTACTTCGTGTCACGAGGGGCGAAAATGAAGCCTAGCCTTCAACGGGCCAAACAGATTATGCTGAATATACCAGGAATCTGATACGATGAGCTGCCGCCAGAGCTGCCACTGTGTCATTCCCGTTGGCATCCTTTTCTCTGGAAGCCACTGGGCATGTGCTACAAGCTGCCTGAGTTCGCTTCTATTTTCTGCATTTAATCAACCAATAGCCTTTCACAGTCACCAGTAGAATGCAAGATTATTCCAGTACTAGCGGTATGAAACAGATCCCTTTTGACGAGATGCATGTTCGATGAAAAAAGAAAAAAAAAAACAATTTCTGACCAAACCCACGTGCTGGAGCTCAACCAGCGCAAAAAAAGAGTTAAGTCCCCGGAATAATACAACAACATTTCATTTACTACTCTTTTGTAAAATGTTTGCAAATAAAACCAATCGGCCGGCGTCATTAGCGACACCGAAAAGAATCCTTCAATATTCTCGGGAAAAGAACGGTACTTCCATCCATGAAATGTTTCCAAAATATATACATTTACGACATGAAAGGTTATTTTTGCCAGTCTCATAAAAAGGCTATCGATAGGATGACCAAGCACACTTATAGCTGTGAAACGACTATAGAGAATTGCGCGTGCTCCATAGCATCACTTCATCATGTTCTTTCTTCCTGTCTACGCCTTGGAAGCCAATGCATCGACGCACCAACTGCTTTCTTCTTTGTGCCGCGCGTTATTTGGGGCCCCACACTCCCTTTTAGTGTTTCAAACTGCGCGCACATTTTCCTGTTTGTATTGGTGTTCGCCCGGGGAGCGTGAGTACGCATGAGCGAGCTTTCAGGCGTGGGTGCGGCATGTTATCGACGCAAACACGAGGGTAGATAAGCGCGTCGGAAGCAAGCCTCGATGCTTATTGCCCGGTGGGAGGCCAGGGAAGGGCGGCCAGCGAGCGTCACGGGCTAGCGGGATGTATGTACATACACAGACGACGGAGCGAGGTCCTGCCAGACCAAGACGGAAGCAGTGCCTGCAAGAATGGCTTAGGAGTTTTTGTGTGAGTTGCTGCCACGCGAGGAATATATATATATATTTTTTTTTTTACCGCCGTTAACGCTTTGGCCCTATTACTCGCCCTATTACGCCGTAGGGTGTTTTGTGTTGCCGCGGTAAAGCCCTACCCTCGTTCTGTTTTATCCTTGGTAGTCTATTATCGCAGACCTCGGCGACATGTTTTCAGCGCAGTTTCTTCCAATGTTGTTTCTTTTTATTGAATGCTTGTCTGTTGATCCGGAATAAAACGGTGTTTTTAAAAAAATACTTGGTTTTCCTTTCGTCGAACGAGACCATGGCTCGCGGACCCGTTTTCTATGGAAGATGGAGCCTTCAGTTATAACTCTGTTATGTCATATTACTTCGAAATAAGAGTGGGTCTCAACAGATGCATGTGCCTTCGAATATTGCTCATATGAATTTGCGATGATGCCCGTTATGCCTGTTGATTTTGACTAGTCAAGATCGTCGGTGTCCGAGACCACGGTCTTGCTGTGGTTTGCATGTACGATGAGTTGAGCCGAACCGTAACTCATGGACGCTTATTTACACGCCATGCCCTGGCGTCAGCTATGGTTTTCACTCACAAGCAAACTATATCTAGAATTTCGAAAGCTTATGAACTGAAATCGTCACTGTCATGGTGGGGGAGCATCAGCGTTTACTTCGCTTCGAGCAGCGGCATGTCTCGTAGTGATCGATGCACATTTATAGCGTCAATATCGCTAGTCAAAATCTCTGTTGCAGTGATGGTGTGGGGGCTGCACTGCAAAGAGACAAATGTCGCTGAAAACTACGTAGCGGGCCTCACTCGCTCAGATGCGAAGGGGATATCCTCTACATTTTTCGGTTCAAAGGGACTGTCAGATTGTGAAAAGCGTTGACAAAAATGGCAACTTTGAATTTCACATGACAATTGTAACCCTTAATTGAAGTTTCATTTTCGATGCACTTATTTACATGCTTTTGAAGATGCATTGTCTCGATATGTGCACAGAACCAGGCGACCATGCTTATATATGGCAAAGTTTCGTTCTCGCTTCCGGCGTTACGGACTTTATATTATATGTCGAAGGAACGTGCATACACTGTACTAAACGATACTTCGAATTGGAATACTTTCGTGGTCAGGTAAAAAACGAGATTGCGATGTGTGTGCTAGGAAGACTACAAAAATAGTACCAACCACTTGTGTTAACGCGTGAAATCGCTTTAAAGGCGCGTAGATGTGCACCTAGAATATTAATCTATTTATTTCAATGACAGAGCTATTGGAAATTAAAAACATACACCATTTTCTTCTATTCAGGTTTCGGATAGCAAATAATAAGTTAACATTATTATTCGAATCTGAAAGCGACTGTATGCATACATTTAACAATGCTTTGTTTAAGGCAGCCTAGGTTCATTGCTTTGCCCGCTTTGTGCCGAGGCAGACAAGCATTGAATGCCGTGCCATCAGCATAAACAATAGGAAAATGTTATTAGCTGATTACGTAGCAGCAGAGGTAACTTTAACACTTTCCCTACCGCGCCCAATGAGCATCGTTAGCCCGCTAACGATGAATTCACGCGCCGATTTTGAGCCCTTCCGCGTCGCTCACGGACACGCTATAATATCTGTTGTGTAGTAGGATAAGTTTCTTTTTTGATGCTGTTTACATTTTTTCTGTGAAACGGTTATTTTTGAGTGCGCTCCTGAACACGCGGCAGCGTCTCAATCGCATGCGAGAATGGCGGCATCAGCGTCGACGACCCCCTCTTCAAAACATCGCGAATCTGACGACTACGCACTATCTATGATCGATTTTATCGATGACCCAAGCAGAAGAGACTCCCCGCTGACGACGGAAATAAGCCCGGAAAACCGGCGGCCGCACTCCGGCCCGCTAACGATGACTTCGCGAGCAACACCTTTCCGTGTCGATGGACGGACGGACGGATGGATAGACGGATGGATGGATGGATGGATGGATGGATGGACGGACGGACGGACGGACGGACGGACGGACGGATGGGGTAGCAGTTGTTATCATGCTCATTTTCCCCCAATATCGTAATTATTATTTTAGATTGGTTAACTATACCATCATTCTATTCATTGAATTTTTATTTTTACATTATAAACATTATATAACTGTTCTGCTTTTAAGCCACCAATCTTTCAATCTTTTTGTTTGCTAGCTTCCACCGCAGATTCATTCACCCGGCTACTGGTATCTCTGAACCCCAGAGATTCAGGAAGAATGACTGCGCCTGCACCGACTCCCGGATGGATACCATTACATTCGAGTATAATATGGGTAATTGTTTCTGTGGATTTACCACATACTGCGCTGTGTCATCTTCCTTGGTAAATTTCTTTTTGTAGCTGCGTGTTCTAAGGCACCCTGATCTCGCTTCACAAAGTAGGGCACTGCCTCTTGAGTTATCAAACAAAGCTTCCTTCCTGATCTGTGTTTTCCACTTTTGGTATAGTTCTATACTCTGCATCTTTTCTGTCGAAATTCTGCAATTTTTACCTTCTGTGTTTTTCACTTGTTGCTTAACGCTCTTTATTTCTTCGTCTTTGAGATCAGCATACTTACTGAGTAGTTTCATAGTTCTTTTCCTCCATTGTGAGTCAACGATTTTTAGGTATAGGTATTTAAATATTTTACTCGTGCTATGGTCTTTCCAGTTGTGATGTATGGATGCGAGAGTTGGACTGTGAAAAAGGCTGACCGCCGAAGAATTGACGCTTTTGAATTGTGGTGCTGGCGAAGACTCTTGAGAGTTCCTTGGACTGCCAGAAGATCAAATCAGTCGATATTGTCGACCATAAACCCTGACTGCTCATTGGAGGGTGAAATTCTAAAGTTAAAGCTCAGCTATTTTGGTCATCTGATGAGAAGAGAGGAGTCGCTGGAGAAAGATTTGATGTTGGGAAAGGTTGAGGGTCGCCGGAGAAGGAGTAGGCAGCGAACGCGATGGTTAGATGGCATCCTCGAGGCACTGCAGATGAAGTTATGTGATGTTAGGAAGATAGTGAGAGACCGGAAAGCGTGGCGTGACATGGTCCATAGGGTCGCGAAGAGTCGGACACGACTGAACGACTGAACTGAACTGATTTAAATATTTTAGCAGCCCATCTGTTACTGTCCAATTTCCTCAGACTTTCCTCATACAATATTTTACTCTGAGCTTCCCGTACTTCAAAAGATGCCCAGCCCATATACTCCCTGTACCGCTTAATATGTGGTTTTGCCGTGGGCACCCAGTACTGATTGTCCGACGGCTCTCTGATTTATTTTTAATGTCGACTGTACCTCTGAACTTAGGCATGAAACCGCATTTCCTAAAGTAAGCCCGGGCACCATAATTCCTTTCCAAGTACCCATCAAAACCTCATACCTGTTGTATCCCCACAATGCCCTATGCTTCATTTTCCCGGCATTTCTTCGCCCTTTTGCCTTAAGTGCTCATGCTTTTCAATGTATGCCAATCCTTCGTTTACCCATAACCCCGAGATATTTATATTGTGCCACTTTGGGTATTTCATGGCCTCGTATTTTAAGACCCTGATCAGTTGAGCTGTTGAAAATCATCAGACCCGACTTAACTGCGCTAAAACTGAAGCCTAGAGAGTCCCCTTGGTTTTCGCAGTACGTAACTAGAGTTTGCAATTCTTCATGACTTTCTGCTAGCAGCACAATATCGTCTGCATACATTAAACCGGGGAGGCGCTGGTCTACCGCCGTTCCGCCTAATCTATATGACAGATTAAAACCTAAGTGGCTTTCTTGCATTCTCTGTTTCATATTTATCATATAAAGCATGAACAGCAGCGGTGATAGAGCACAACCTTGTCTTAATCATTTGCATACCTTGACAGCTTCCGTATTTCTTATGCCTTATCCCGCAACGGACATGCTACGCCATCTAACATGTAGTCGGGTAACTGAAGCTTAGATTTTATTGCTAACCTACCCCCTTCCCCTCTAGGCCTCAGGTCATCCTCATGAATAGGAATGAATAAATGCTGTTTAAATTTTTTCCCGCGAGGTGGCTAATTTTGAACGCGCTCCGAGCCCGCGGCAGCGTCGCAGTCGCATGCGAGAATAGCAGAATGGCGGCATCCACATCGACGGCGCGCGCATCGAAACGTCGCAGATACCACGATTCCGTACTGTGTACGACCGATTTTATCGATGATCCAAGCAGCTGTGACTCCAAAGATGCTGCCTTATCGTTAGAATTTACTTCCGACCCCGATAACGATGGAAACAAGCCCGGAACATCAGCGGCCGTACTTTGTTGGCCTGTATTGCGTGCGTCTGGGACTTCTCTGGATGTCTTGCTTTTGTTGCTGGTGTCATTTGGCTGATTCCCGGTGTGTCAACAGGATTTGAACCCAATATCTTACCTCCCGCAAAAGAGGGAGTGGCGTTCTGCCCAAGAAGGCAACCGGTCATATGTTTCGGCATGGCGCTCTGTAGCGGCCCTCGTTATTTGCTCAATATGCATCAAGAACATTATTCAATACTGCAATTTTAGTTTTCCCCAGGGAGTGGCCAATATAATGTTGTGCATTTTGTATATCTCGAAAAAAATTTAAAATTTTTGTTACTTGATTTACAAGTGCACCACCACAAACCTATTGGACTTTAACTTGTGTGGCTCAAAAAATATCTCAAATCTTTCTGAACCCATGACCCACTTCCTCATCTGGTACAGTTATCGCCGTCAGAGTGGAGCCTTGGAGAGTTTCGAAAATGTAGGGGATGAGCACAATGATTATAAGCGTCTCCTAGACTCACGCTGATGGCTTCTCTGTCAACAACTATGCCTTATATTTTTACAGTCTGATGTCTACAGGACCTAGTTTCCTATGAAAAAAAACTTGTTTTAGGTTCAGGGAGACAATTTTTACTTCTCAATGGTCGCAAGATTAGGCATATATGCAGTAGCTACCGAAATACTCGGGGTGATATATGCTGGTATTTCGGGAATGCTACAGAAGCGTCTGTAGCGTCGCTGGCTAATAGGACCATGGTGGCACCCATGCTATGGACGACATTTCTGCAGTAGTATCTGATGGGGGCAACAGAGGTCGTTGATGCTCCAGGAGGCATGTCGGCCGTTGAAAATTTTGTATAAGTAGTAGGTCATCAATCGCCATGCGATGCGAGAAAAATTTTGGGGGCACAGAATGCTGTACAGCGAGAGAGTATCAGTCTCCACAGGCTGACCACACTCCGCAGATATTAAAATTTCCAGCGTGGTGCAGCAGATGCAATGAAGACGGTCTGTTTATTTAATTGATATTTATTGCCTCAGTGGATCAGTAGGGTATGAGAAGAAGGATGAATAAATGATTCAATGAATGGAAAAAGGTTGGCTGATTTTATGAAGTCCGGTAGTGAGCGATGATGAAGTGCGTGCGTCCAAGCGATATGTGAGGCAGGATTGGTTGCTGAAAGGCCACCTATCGTCAGGTGCCGGATTCCTGTTGGCTTCAGTACTGGGCAGTCCCACAACAAGTGGTGAATGTCGGCCTCAACATTTTCGTTTTTACAGATCGGGCACCCTGGGGGGTATAGTGTCGGAAGTGAAACCACGTACTAGGGACAGCTGGTGTGAGGGCAGCACCAACCCGGATCCTCCTAAGTGCAACCACCTCTGCGCTGGTGAGACCGCGGGGAAGGAATACCGCGCACGGAGGGATAAGTGCACGTGTGCGGCGCCGGAGGTTTTCCTTTGTTGATAAAAGGAGAGTAGCGTCGTCCACTTCAAGGAGCCGTGGCATTGATGCGTCTTTGTTCACGAGGCGGGTCGCTAAATCTGCTTTAATTTGGGAAGGCAGCAGGTCCCGTGGGACCCACTTAATGCGTACTGACGGCCGCATGCGTGCTGCAAGCTGGTGGATGTTTTGGCATATTTTAGGGCAGCGGCTGACACGTCGGAGCAAACGTACTGCTTGAAGTGCGCAAGTGCGGACGACAACGTGGGCTGCAGGGAGCATGGTTATCGAAGCCACGGAACAGAGTGCCTCCTGAACAGCCACTTGCTCAAGCGCAGAAAGATGTAAGCGGTTCCGAAAGCTGAAACGTAGAGGTCTGATTCAGGCTAGGTCTCCATGGACAGTAGATTGCTGTTTTGGCTTCGCAGCCTTGCAGGCTTGCATCCACGTACACTACAATGAACCCTTGAGGCAGCTGAGTATCTTGCTCTTAAATTCTCTGGCGAAGCAACGATGCTGAGTTGGCAGACGTTTGTCTTCGAACATCCGTTGGCTTGTTTTCTCCTAACTGTACAAAATTCCGCGGAGGGAGAACTGGCGCAGGTGGCTGAAGAATAATGTGTGACGTTGCATACGCCCTCAGGGCTGTTGCGTCTCGGTAGGAGGAAAAAGAGGTTGGTACTGTGGCTGCTGCGTTGAGTGCCCCCAACGATCACCTTACCAGTGCACAATCGCATGTGCAATGCACCCTACATATAACTAGTATCCTGACAGTTCACTCCCTGACGACAATTGTGGTTAGATATGCCGACTCACAGCGTTGCCTCAATGCTTGGCTAATCGCTGAGCTCTGTCTTATTTTGGAAGGACACCACCTCTACCAAGCCCAACTCTTGTTAAAAATGTCAGAGATAATGAAATCACTTTTGCACTCAAGATCCAGGAATTGCGCAAGACACGGTCAATATTTAGACGCAAGATGGCCACTATTTCGAACGACCTGCAATTGATCGCTAAACTTGGCGTATGTAGCCGCCGGCCTTGCAAAAAATAAATACGCTTGCAATGTTTTTTGTTTTTTTTTGCACCAATTGGTTCGATATTGTCGTTTTTCTGTAGGCTAAGATACAATGTGAAATGTAAACAGATGTCGCCCTATGGCTTTTTGTATACGGGTGTAATGTCTGTGTTGCAGTAGATTGACCTTAAGAGGAATGGTTCCCTTCGTTCGCTAAGAAGAGTATAATTTCTTAATTTGTGACCTAGGTTGATGCAGAATTTCTCCTTATATGTCGTAAATTTAGAGTGCAAGGCAAATACTAGAGCTCCATCAAAGTATATGCATGCAATTATAATTAAGAGAGCAGTTTTCTTTCGCCATTAGTCAATAAATCAATCAATCAGCCTTTTATTTTCTCTAAATTAGAGAAAGAGACAGGACTAAGAACTCGTAAGCTTTACAGAGGTCCGGCCCCCTTTTTTCACCTTGGCATTGCATCAGACAAGCACCACCTTTCTTCACCGATATTTGAGCCAATAATTACTGTACTATACATTATAGCACAAATGAAGATAACACAGCGTGGAAAAAGAACCAGAAAGTACCAATACAAAAACACATGCGGCGTCACCACCCAAATTTGTTCAGAAAAAACTTCTTAATAATAAAATTTGAATGCTGGAAAGGGTCAAACATTTCTTTGTTTAACTTGTTTAATATTACTGGCAGGGTATAAGAGATAGATTGCTTTGAGTAATATGCTCTAGGTATCGGAACTAACATATTTTTTTTATTTTTGCTTTGAGGAATATTACTTGCTTCCTCCGTGATGTAAGGTTGCCCATTATCCTAGCTCGTGTTTGCTCTATACTTGGCTTAAGATTCTTTGCACAAGAACTAAAAGTAGAAGGATTTCGTGGTTTTCATAATATGGTTCACAAATTGAATATAGCTTGGTATTCGTCGCCCTTGAAGCCAGGCAATAAAGTCCAAGATTTTTTTTTTATGCGCAAGGCTTTCCTTTGAGTACATCTGCGAATAGCGCACAGCTACTGAAATGGCTTGTTATTTAAAGTTATACTCTATCACCTTTAGCTGCAATTCGTGTGATTTCTCTCTGGCAATAGGCCAATGTCAATATTAGTTTCTCTATCCAGGTTTCTGCGGTAATACCTTAGCTCGTAGCGTCTTTGTATGTATCTGAGTTTGTCGACTTCATAAAACATTATTTGTTATTTCGGGCCGTCTGCGCATAGACAGCTTTGCAACGAGATTAAAGACAGCCCAATAACCTTGAAGGCCGGAGATCTCGAGATGGTATGCGAGGCGCAACCTATGCGCTTGAGGCGGAGTGTCATTTCGGTTTAGATTCAGGTTGGTAGTGCAATTTCTAGAAATCTAGTTTATGCGGTTTCCTGTTCAAGAAACGCCGTAATGGAGACCTCAATAATTTCGATCACCTGGGGCACATTTACGTACACTGAGAACGAACAGTGCGCGTATGATTTCCGTTCGGCAACATCAAAGCGAGGACACCGCGGCAGAGATTCAACACAAATCACCGGGCTCTATAGTCGAGCGCTGTACCTACAAAGTCCCCGCGGCAAAGAACTTGTATAAAGTAAGCGGTCATTTACTATGAATTAAATTTCGCCGGAACAACATATACACAGAGTCGGCTAATATTGGTGCCCTATAGATTCTCTGCAGCCCAACGCTCGTATATTTGTTTACTTCAACAATGGTACGCCGTAGGTTTTCTTCCTATGTACTCAAGCCTGTTTATTACGTATATGAGACGCACGACTTGTGTTTTACGCACTTACCGCACAAAATATCCGTCGCGGGGCTGTTTCAAATGTGGCTTTACATTAAGAACCGAAAATTAGAGGTTCGAGTACTGCCCTCCATCAACATGGAAGCCGACATTCAAACCTCATGTGCCAATTGAAAACATTTACGCCACTGTATATTGCCGGAACAAATACACTTATGTCGAATTAGTATACAGGCTGCTGTTCACTCTTAGACATAAACGAGTGAGTCTTCCGACGTTCGAGCGTAAATTGGGAAGGTCACTTGCTTTGAAGCCGCTAAGCTGAGCACCACTGACTTTCCAGCACTATTCATACGACATTTCATAAATACATGGTTGAATCCAATAATTAGTCAGTTTACCGGTATGAGGAGATTGAGTTTTCACTTGGAACTGAGCGGAGAGCAAGCTGAAACTTTAATTCGACTATAGGCGGAAGCCACTGACAAATGCGGCGTCGCAATAAAACCTCTGTCCCTGTATAGTGATCGGCTGCGTCCAATTTGTCCATGCCCAGCCGCGTCCTTGGCACTCTTTGAATGCTGCTGTGACCATGAATGGTATTATAAACACCTTTGCTGATCATTTGAAGTTATTCCGCAGAACCTAGTTCTCATTCATTAGTTTTATCCTCCAAGGAAATAACCGGGAGTGATCAATCGATTTACTCGAAGTTATGCCTGTTCGCAGTGCGACTTTAAGGTTGCGTTTGTGTTCACTTTTAAATCAAATCACTTTAACTACTGGTTAATGTGCGCTTAGTTACAGCTGGACGGTCACTTACGTTTACATTGGAAGGTCGAGGCACCCTATCTGTTGTATTCGCCAGGTCATTACGCGAAGGATCTTTACCGGATGATTGGAGGATAGCAGCAATAAAACCTTTGCACAAAAACCGAAAAAAAAACGCTCATCGAGAACTACCCATCATTTTCACTAACATCGACATGATGCAAAATTTTAGAACACATAATTCATAAACATATATTAGGTGTCCTGGAAGAGCACAAAGTACTTACAGATTTTCAGCACGGTTTCAGGCATGGGGCTTCCACAAGTCCGCAAGTAGTTGAGACTGTGCATGACCTCACTCAGTCGATTAATCAGGGAAAGCGGACAGATAACATATTTATGGATTTCGCAAAGCATTTGACAAGGTATCACAGAACAAACTAATGCATAAACTAAGCTATTATTTAAAAAAAACGACCAGATACTTACATAAGGGCATACCTCTCGAACAGGTGTCAATTTATCACTCTAAACAACACTTCATGTAATAGTACCGGGGTTGTGTCTGGCTTCCCCCAGGGATCTGTATCGAGTCCACTTTTATTTATAATATTCATTAATGAAATTTTTACAGGCCTTCCAGTCCGTGTTAAGCTGTACGCGGATGGTTGTATTTTCTACAAAGATGTGTCTTCAGTTGATTACCAAGTGTGTCTAAATAATGATTTCGCGAAAGTGGTTGCGTGCTGTAAAGAATCGCCCATGTGTGTTACTTTAAAAAAAAAAACCGTATTTATAAAACGTACCCATAAGAATAGGCGTCTTCATTTTGTGTGCGGTACAAGCAACATGTCAATAATTTAGGTAACAGGCTGTAAATATTTGAGCCAATGGATTACTAACAACCTTTCCTGGCCAAAACTCATAAATACTGTTGTAGCAAATTTAATGCACAAACTCTTTTCTTTTTTTTTGAGGCGCTCACTGAAGTCTGCCGCCTCTAGGGTTCTTCTATTAGCAGCACAAAGTAGTTAGATTTTTCTTTAACACATACGGCCATGCATCAGTCAATGAGCTCGTGAAACACAGCGGATTACCCCAGTCAGTGAGCACAATCGTGTCTGCCCATTAAAGTTTCTATTCCAGCTCATAAAAGGTCACTATAATATTAATACTACTAAATATTTTGTTTAATCCTCAGAATATAATACGAGACAAAGGCACGCAATGACTAACTTCCTTAAATGTGCGAAATAACAGCTTTAAATATTCTTTTTTTTTCCCCCGCGGACAATACTGAGCGGAACAAATTTAACATTGAGACTGTTAACCAGAGTAATGTAGTTATGTTTGAAAAGTGCCTGCAAATGTTTTGATTTTTATGAATTTGAGATGTGTTTATATGCTTGTATTTCTTTTTTTCCCCACCCTGCTATGGTCTGTACTTGATCGCAGTATCAATAAATAAATCGAGATAGGAGACCTGTGCGCAAACATTAAAATACCTTGGCAGCTCATCTGGTCATCTTTTTAAGTGCGCAGTGTCACATAGGACACGGCTCACCACCTAAAGAAAGAATGGGGTTTATCGCATTCCGCTGCCTTTTGGTCGATGCTGCTACGGGAAGACAGGCAGATGACTTAATGTGCGCCTAAAGTAGCACTCTAACTTTCTTGGAGGTGAAGGTTCCGCCTTCTATAGATAACAAGTGACCGACCAAGTCTTTCTTAAAAACACCGGTTTATTAAGGGCCAACAGAAAAGCAGTCTTTAAAAACAAACAACATCGGACGCTATTGCACTGAAAACATACCGTCGAGGTGCGTGACAAGTGACTACCAAGAATAGAACAGAACGAGGATCAGGGCTTTACCGCGGCAACACAAAACACGCTGTGCCGCGAATAGGGTGAGCAATAAGGTCATTGCTTCTTGCGTGGCTTCTTCCGTGGCCGTAACGGACGGAAATACGACAAAGCCGTCCCTGCAGGCATTGCTTCCGTCTTCCTGTGACAGGTCCTTATTCCGTTGTCCGTGTACATCTCGCTGGCCCGTGACGCTTGCTGGCTGCCTCTCGCTGGCCTCCCGCCGTGCAAAACCCCCGAGCCTTGCCCCCGACGTGCTTATCTGCCTTCGTTTTTGCGCAGATAACTTTCTGCCCCCGCGCTTGGTAGCTCGCTCATGCGTTCTCGCGCTGACCGGTCAAATACCAACAGAAATAAGAAAAAGCGCGCGCGGTTTGGAACACTAAAAGGACCTGCGGGGCCCCCGAATTCTGATATTTAGTTACACGTGCAATCTCGGGAATGTAAATTGGAGGGAGTAAAAAATTAATGTTTACCAACTCGCCCAGTCGTTAACCTGGATAAAATTATTTCGACTGAGGTTTACGATGGTGAAGTTCTTTGTGCTAGTATTGTATTCGCTGTGTGTGTTCGCGTCTCTAGTGCAGACCGCATGCTTCAGAGGGCTTCTTCGAGTCATAACCGCGGGAACCTTTCCTCGAGAGCGCATATTGGAGGTAAATATGTCGTGGGTTCTAAGCCTTGTCACGAGCTTCAAAACTGGTTAGCGTATATATGCCATGTGCAGTAAGAAACAGCACATATGACACCTCCCGCCACGGTGTGCCATGAGCGAATAAATACATTCCAAGTTTTTATATCACTTTTGGGAAAAGTGTCGCGCTACATGAATTTACGCTACTCCTAAGTACTTATATTACGAAGGAAATATGTTGTCCTTGTCTCTAAAGCGCTGTATTTCCTTGAAGATGAACCAAATCACCCGCATATCCACCCGGATCAAATGAGTAGCATTCCCTGAAAGGGCGGTGTTTTTCGGCCTCGCATGGGCTTGTGTCTAAGTTCACCTTAGAGTTTTTACGTCATCATCATCATCATCATCAGTCTGATTAAACCCACTGCAGGGCGAAGGCCTCTCCCATATTTCTCCACTTAACCCGGCTCTGTGCTAGCTGCATCCACTTGACCCCTGCGAACTTCTTAATCTCATCCGCCCATCTAACTTTTACGTCATACGGCTGCTTGAAGGCATATTTTAGAGCGCAGCTCTGTTATGCTCTTACGGTGATTGATTCAGGTCGTCGTTGTCTGCGTAACCTGGAGGAAGAAGTCCACGCGCTACAAGACAGTCATGAGCCAAAAAGTTCTCAGAAGTAGAAAATTAAAAGTCACGAGCTCCTAGCCCACATTCCAGGCTCTGTTTTTCCCCTTTCTATTAGAAATTCGGTTCGGCCTGAGAAATAATACAGAGGGCTTTGACCGCGTCGCCGTTTTCGGTATAGCCCAACAAAAGCGAGTCAAGAACCACGAGTTACGAAATAGTTTAGAGCCAAATAGACTTTTTTAGAAGAAGACAAAGAGGAGCGACGAGCTTTGCGTCGCCCACTCGTAGCCGTTCGTTCCCTTCCGTAAACTTAAATTTGGCTTGTGCTAATATTAAAATGAGCTTTGCAACTACTTTAAATAGCGACAAGCATCTCGAAAATTCCTGTTCTCAATATATTGCAAACGAGTTGAAATAAATGCCCTTAAATTTTGTATCAGAGAGTATCGTAATAGTGTGTAGAAGTTAAGGAAACAGCTGTTGCAAAATGCAGAACGTTTATTGTATTGGTGCTCATAAGGACTGTGGCTTGAAAAATGAACTGGACTCGGTGCTTTAATTGATAAATTGCAACGGTGTAAAAAATCTGTTGTGCAGAGTAAACGTAAAGGGAGCAACGAAAACTCTTGCAACCAGACATTTCTCTGCAACAAGTACGAAAGCACGCCTTTCTGAAGCGTGCAGACATTTCATTCACACCCAGGGGTTCCAAAATTGATTGGTCTGTCTGGCTTACCAGCTAAGACAAAAATAACACCTCCTGATGTTTCCAGCAATATTGGTCTCGACATACCAACATCATAGAATTTACCCCTACCTGCCCATCGATCAGGGGGGAGGAGCTTCGTTTAAAAAAGGCGCATCGATCGGCGCGTAGTTGACGTTAGATGCGGTGTTCGCTTTATATGTTAGATGGCTGACATTCGATAGGTTCGGCAGCTACTTGTCTTTTAACGCAAATCACTACTGCAAGGCTGTCAAAAGAAGTGCCAGCAGCTTTTCCATGTCCTGTTCTTCCCTCGACGGAGTGACAAATATTACTTATGTCGGACAATGCCTTGTACAAATAAGAAAGAAAGGGAGAAAACTAACCTAATCGACAAGTGCCGCGATTTTGCCCCCGTTCACCTCATGAAGTGACAGGATCCTAGCGTTCAGTCGACATTGATAGATCTTTTTTCCAAGCGAAAGCACAGCGCCTTAGGACTATGTCCCATTTTGTAGTCCTTCACTGCAGGACATAGATTGGCGTACATTGCCCGAGTTAGTTTTCAAGTTTGTTTTTTAAAAGGGGAATTTTCTAGCAGTCGAGTTCACTGAGGTTAAACCTTCAATTTTCGACCGACATAAAGTAAGCGGAATAATAAATAAAAATACCAACAACAATATTAATGTCCTAATATCTTTAAAGTCACCTCTAGCTTGTTTATATATTACTTCTATAAGTCCCATGTATAAGAGCTAAATGTAATAGAGAAATAAAGTAAGGTGGCTTAAAAACATCGACTGACGCGAGGGTAGATGCGCAACTGCGGCATTGTCCCACTATTGTAGCAAATTTTGTTACCACAACATTGTTCCAAAGGCTTCCACACGAGTCCTGTGCCAAAAATGTTTCGGGAATAAATTTAGACGTTACTGCCCTTATATTGCGTGCTGTCCATACAATGCCCTCAAAATGCCCGTATTGGTTTATTTTTAAGCCTAGCAGATTTGATGTAGTGCTGAGGGTGCTCGACTGCTCCGCACAAGCATGGGGGAGCGAAATCAGCCGCGGTGACCGCGTTTGATGGAGGCGAATACCTAGGCCCCAGTGTGCTTGTGATGTCAGTGCACGTTAAGGAATACCCAGGTGGTCGAAATTTCCGGTGCCTTCCACTACGGCTTCTCTCCTAGCCTGAGTTGCTTTGGAGCGTTTATTTGCATAAACGAGGCCAACCGACCAGGTTAGTAGATGCATCAGCAACATTAGTGAAATGAATAAATAAGAAAATCTTTTTAACTTTACTTCATATTCTTATAAAAAATTCCTTCTTTGGTATATCGTAAGGCTTGAATTAATTATTTAACATCACGAATGTTTAGAATCACCATATTTGTAAAATTAAAGCTCCGCGCAAATAGTTCCAGAGCGCAGTTATCCATAACCGAACATTCAAGAAGAATCCGAATAAAGTTACAGGTCATGGCACTGTGTGGCATAAGGTGCCACACAGACCAATGAACGTGAGCAGTCTTTCTGACGGGAAGTTCAAAGCTCTGGGAGCGTCCTTTGAGATCCCCAAATTTCATCGGCACGAAAATGTTTTTGTGCACGACTTCACTGATAACTGATCATGACAATTTGTTCAAAATCACATTAAATTCTAGAGGAACATAGTTCAGAAGTCCCACGCGCTTTATTTCAGCAAGTATCAACACAGTAATTAAAATTTTCTTCACTGCTCACGCCTCTACGGTCCACGGGGACCACTGCATGAGGGGTGCTTTCACAAAGTAGTAAAATTACAGTATAGATGGCCTTCAATGGCAGATTTGGAATGAGCGAGCTTGATGGTATTCGGCATTTCGAATGGAAGGCCATAGCAGTTAGCTGTCGCTGAGGCAGGAACCATGCTTATAAATTTCTGTGCGAGATCAGAAGGCGTTAGGGTGAAAACTATGGGATACGCAATGCGCGCGTGTGCTAGGGGGAGCTACGTGATGAACTGTGCGGCAAAATTTCTTCCAAAAAAAAAAACGAGGGGGGGGGGGGGGAGGGGCGGGGATGGCTTGGTGGGAAGATGGCGGTGAGCTTTTTGTGCAGAAATACGAAGGCGATAAAATCAGCCGGAGATCTTGAAGCATAGTTCTGACCGATTCTGTGGTGATGATAAGGTTCACATAGAAGGAAGAATATATGCTGCATATGCAAACTCAAATTTTCGACGTATAAATATATTTTAAAGAAGAACGTTTATAGAATGGTGTCCCAGTGAATCATCAAACCGCAAATACCTTAGCACATGATTTCTTGAACCAGTCCCGGGATGAATATAGCTGAATTTCTACCCGAACAATTAGCTGAGGAAAGCTTGGTTAAACAAGTTGCCACAGCGTAAAGCAGTTAGTGGTTATTCTTGTGAGTGCGACATGCGGTTTACGGAGGATCAAGATTTCATCTATATGAAGTTGGAGAGTTCTGCGATTTGAAACCGAAGGACAGGCGCTAAGTGATAAGCGCCTGTCATAAGTCAGACTTATGGCGGGAGAGAAAATATACTGGTTTCTTCGACGAGCAGTGCCTAAGCAGAGCAAGGAATGTTCGTCCGAAAGTGGGGAGGTGTCAAAGTGCTTCTAAGTAAATGCATTGATGTCCGAAAACAAATTATCACGGATACCAGGTCTGCTCACGTAACAGTAAAAAAAAAAGTCTACGCGGGAAAACAAACGCCAGCCGAAGCTCGAGTGTCAATGATCTCGGTCAGTGTACGAGAAGGAACACATCTCTGCAGAGTTGCTTTAAAAGACTTCTTCACATTAACGCCACTGTAAATTGTGACTTTTCATGGATCAGCCGAAAGACGCCGCTTCTGCCGGCACGTACGAAGTGCCCCGCATCTATCCTCACCTGAGAGGTCCGTTCCTATAGCAAAGACATATGAATACCGTGCAAAGCAGCGATGTTGCGAAGCAGCATGTAATTTTCCTCAGAATGATTACCGTTATGTATGACCCCTTATTTTTTACTGGATCTGTCACATGTTCACTTTCTTTAATAACAGCGACGACAACGCTGTAGGCATGCGGCGTCGCACCGTTAGTTCAAGATCGCCAGGCTAAGCATTGACAGCTCACGCACTCTGCGAAATGTCATCTTGCCGAATAGAGTTGGCCTAATACCTCAAATAGTGTTCCACAGGCCTAGACCGAAGTGTATATAAAAGGAATAAATGAATTCAGTATTTACGCGCACCTCAACTGCCTAGGAAATGATTATACAGTAGCAGTTTGGCCCGCATTACCCCACCTAATGCGTCATGCAGCGCTGTTAAGAGTTGGCGCCACGGTATGTCCTCGCGCCCAATATTCGGGGACTAAATTATTGCACGCCAACTGGTGAAGATCACGTGACAACAAGAGTGACGTAGAACCTATTTGATGCCTGCTTCTCCTTGCCCTCTCATTACACTTCTTTTTTTTTTACGTTTTCCCCCGCCTGTTTGAAGACCCGGTGGCGGGAAGGGGGGAGTGTGCGCATCCTTGTCTTCTCTGCATGCTTTTTCTTTCCAACTTTTTTTCCTAGTCTTTCTGAGAACAGGTGGGGGAAAAGAGGAGGGGTCGCCTGGTGCACAGGAGGAAGCACGGCGGGAGGAAGCGTACGTCACGGCTGCGCACTCATTGTTCATATGTATTGTCTTCTTCCCCCCCCTCCCCCCCCCACCTATTTTTTTTTTCTGCTCGTGCGTACTGGGGAAAAGGTTTCAGAGGTGCTATGCGCGCGCTGAAAAGATCACTCCCTGTTGTTGTTAATTGCACATGCCTATTTCACCGATTTGCGCGGAATCAGCGAGGTACATTCGCTCACTTGCTCCCGCTCATTCTTACGCTTGCGGCTCAGCACGTACACATTGAATAACTCGAACTTGTTCATACCACACTAAGTAAAACGGCGCAAAGACGCGGACTCAACAGGTGTCTTTACTAGGCAAAATTTTATTCCGCTTGCTAGAGATAGGAAGCTTAGTGGCGAAAAAAAAAATATACCGAAGAGGTGAATGCGTAAATTTGCATATGTTACACTTCTTATTCTCCATTCATATTTACTTGTAGGCTTTCATGTCTTATTATGTTTGTTCGCTCCAATTTGCAGACAAACCACTGAGGAACCTGACTTGCTCTTCGCTGAGTCACTGTTATTTGCATTTTTAGGTTCTTTCTGTGACTGCCACCGCATGGCCTTACCCTCCTTGAGTGTCCGTGTACGAAGTACCACGCGCGGAGAGCAGTGTCTTAAATCGAGCAGCGACAGCAGTTCGAGAAGGTGGCACTTTATTTAGTATTTCCTCTTTTGGTTTGCAGTGGCAGGTCGTCAAACTGAGCTGAAACGGAGTGGTAGCAAACCATTTTTAGGGACAGGGAAAAAGGGCTTTTTACCCCCGAGTCTTGAGGCTGCCCATCTGCGGCAGCTAGGAAAGGAGGGAAAAAGTAAAGGAAAACCAAACGAGCATGCAAAAGAACCACAGCAAACAGCGCCGGAGCACCAGTCGCTAGTGGCGAAAAAAAAAATAAAATCGCCAAAGGAAAGCGTGCAGAGAACAAGGATGATACTACTACCCTACTCTCCCCACCCGTGTCTCAAAGAGGCGGGGAGAAGCATAGAGGGAAAAATTCAAAAAGAAAAAATCGCATTAAGAGGGCAAGGAGGACTAGATTGGCAATACGTAGCCATGACGTGCTCTATGCTACCCTTGTTCTCTCGTGATCCTCACCAGTTGACGTGCAATAATAGACCTCTCCCTGTTTGCAAAAATGTGATGTCAGAGAGGCACGCGACGATGGTGGCGTGCCGACGGAAACTCGGCTTGGTGGACAGGTCTCCATGCTGCTTTCAACCGAGTCTCCCTGCTGCAAGGAGCGGCGGGAAGCTGCCCGCTGCTCTGCAATTTTCGCTTTAAATCTTCCGATATCCATGTTCGCATCCGGCAAAATATGCGGCCTTCCTTATTATATGCACCTATTAGCAATTGTTGCCTTGAAAAAGATGACAGTATCTACAAGCATGCATGCAGTTATTTTTGTTGAATGAACTGGCCCGACCGCTAGACGCTTGAAACTCATAGGACGTAATCATGCTGGAAAATGGGTCAATGCAGGCATACTACAAGCCTCATTTTCTTTTTTTCATACTTCACAAAAATGACTGTGAGCTCCACGAAGCGTAGGCAATAATGAGCGAAAGCAACAACGCATGCGCAAGCTTTGTGCTTGGCTGGATGATTTTCATCCCAAGTACAGACATTTCTAGTTTTTGTTGTGTTCTGCCAGACAAAGAAAAAATTATTTCCGCCTAGTCGTGTAATACTGCCATCAAAACTGTATTACAAGGAAACTAGCAATAACGAGTCCCGTGGCATGGAAAGTAACAAAGCGCGATTTGTATCACAAAATAATATTCATGCAAGGCGCACAAATATTCATAAGGGCGCCTAAACGATTTCCGTAAAACACCTTTCGCTTTGGACACGATAGCTTTTGAAAGAGCTATATAACAATTCCTTCAAGGGATGCTGTTGTACCTCCTCGACCATGCCGCTGGCATGACCTTGGGAGCCGTTTGGTGAGAGAGCCAGCTCCTTCAACATTGCCTACTGAACTGGAAAAAATTACATGCCGAGCAAGGATCTCTAAAAGCGCTGCAATTGATCGCATGCCGCCCGGGCCTTTTAGAGCGCGATTGGCCTGCATTTAAAGCATTCATCCATTCGGAAGGGCAATAACTGCTTTTGTTTTTTCCCCAGAATTATGCGAACACACTTGTATACTAGAAAAATGTGCTTATGGTCGAGAACAATGTCGAGGCCTGCCGGAACACGACGTTTGTCGCTTGGCTCTTTGCACAGCTGAAAAACACATTTGGACCGCGTGTAGAAAGGAAGAAACATGTAGTTGGTCATCTGCGATTGAATATCGCCTCACACCACGAGGGATATTGACGGCATTGCGAAAAACTCAGCAAGTTTTACCAGACGAGACCAAATCCTCTGCAGCATGCCACCAGCAGCGGAATGTTTTGCCCACCACGGGGCGGCCGGCCCCTTCGCTCCTCCTCCGATACATCATTCGTGACGTAGGCTTGGAGAGGTCTATTGAGCTCCATATATGTGACACCAAACCATGGAGAAGTTGAACCGAGCAGAGGCTGACCGCCGTAGAGAAGCAAACATTCTAATTTGTTGCTTCCTCAATTCTATTCGAGATAGCCATTGGTCAAACCACAGCCAATATTTTATTCAAAAGTGTCCGTATGCATTTCTTGAACAATGATTTACCTTTTCTGTATTTTCCAGTAATCATTGTAAATGGTACATGGCTATGAATGAAAGAAGTAAGTCCCACAGCTAATAATTTCTCAGAATTCAGAGCAGTCTTCAAACAAAGGTAGAAAAGCGAACAGGCAATCTGTTATACCGTCAACGTTGCCTTGATCTTATACAAAAACCTTATGTGCAATTGGGTTATGAAGTTTTAACGGTAATAGTAACGATAACAACCTCACGATCAGAAGTAAGTTCTGCAGGTATTGATTTCCTAGAATTCAGACCAGTCTTCAAACAACAGGCATAAAAGCGAACAGATCATGTGTTATACCTTCAATGTTGCCTTCATCTAATACAAAAACCTTATGTGCAATCGGGTTATTAAGTTTTGACGGCTTACAGAGAATAGTACCGATAACAACCTCATGATAACTTGTACCAGGAATTGCTGTGACTGAGTTAACAATTTCAGGGTCATTACAAATCAAATGATCAAGAATGGCAGCGCACGCGCCTCTGTACATCGTAAGCAAAGTGATGAATCAATGCAAACCGCAGACGCTCACCAGCTGCTCAAATGTTTTGTGTGCACTGTATTTACTCAAGAAATAGTAATTTATTTTTCGAAACAATTTCAGCGAAGTCAAAATCTCCGCGAAGAAATTGTTGTCGGATCCCAAGGCTTATAGAAGATCAGGCTTTGCTTCAAACTGTCGGGATTTAGTACAATTTGAGGGCCTACAAATTAATCCTAGGGAGAGGGGGAGTGGATTCCGCAGTTCAATTTTGCACAATGTAATTTCACATGCGAGTCACCGAACGACAGTGGCATACTTTCTGGTCTTTTGTACACAAGAATGAAGACACCACCGCCACGAGCATTGCGTAATTTGCGATATACGTTAACATTTCAGGGAAATATTTCGGCATCAAAACTGCATCGTGCAGCCACACTTCAGTGCTTAGAAGGATATCGGATTCATTCGCAGAGTGAAGAATTCTTCCTTTTTGTGTTTGATGCTTCGACTGTTCACAACAATGAACTTAAGTTCGTAATTTTCAGTTATGTTCTTCGGGACAGAGGGATTTACTTCTGTTTGACGCTTCCTATCATGCCAGAGCTAGCGTTATAAATGAGGTTTCCTTCCTCTTATCAGTTTATTGAAACGAAGCTTATATTATTTTCCGTCTTCAAACGGAAACAGTTTCTTCCTTTGTAGACGCACGTGCACTGGAAAACTGAGATAACAGACATCTGGGTCTCCTTGAATTTATATATATTGGGGAGCAACTTGCCTTTATCTTGAATGGAAGAAAAATGTGCAATAATCTGCCTATTCTTGTCCTGGGAAAATATATCAATCCTATGAGCCACTCAACTGCCGACTATTCAATTGTTAAGTCCAATGTTTACTACAAATGTCGAAAGCTTTACTGTCGTGCTTTTCCAAAGTTTCTCAGTTGCTGTCTTTAAGCCCCAAAAAGATCAAGTTGTTCCTCCTTGATCTAATTTCAAGATCGTCTTGATGAGTCACGACTGCCTCCAGTGTAGTGGTTGAGGCCATATTCTGTGTCTTAAGTTGTTGAATCTTAGCGCCCACGTTATTGAAATCTGTGACATCATATTCATTCTTAAACTTCTGTCCGTATATATAGCATGCTTTTTGAGGTAGATTTGTAGTTCGCTTTGGTTTCTTGTCACTCGTCTAAGATCCCGTTCTGGCCCTTCTGCAACTCTGGTAAAGCCCGAATGGCTATCAGCGGGATTCTCTTCCCCATCCTTTGACAGGATCAACCGTTTTTGGACCAGAGAAGAAACAACATGGCATAGCAGAGCAAACCCGTCGCAAATTCACTGAAAAGAACAGCGTATAGTAAGTGCACAAGACTCAAAAAACAGTTGGGTCTTGGTGCCGCTTTTTCAGACAATGCAAATCGCCCAACAGTGACGAGGTAGCAAGGAGCACTAACCTGAACAACAAGAGGCTGTATCCCGTCCTCATGGCGGCACCGAAACCCAAGTGTGGATGGCAAAGCAGTTGCTTAAGCAAGGTATAGGTCCAATGGCAGAGAAACTCAGTCGGTGCATGGGGACCGACTCAGTAAGGCACGAGCTTCTTTGCATCGCTACGCCGCCTGAGAATGGTTCTAACTACTAGTGCTAATTAAAAATAAACAACAAAGTATGACGTCACAGTGACGCATTTGTTGTGGATTTTGAATCTTTTTCTCGTAGACATGAAAGACAAGACCAACGACGACGATTCTCAGCAAAGTCGGCAAACAATTGACCCCGTAACTGTTGTGGAAATTTAGTTTGACAGACCATTGCTTTGGGATACATTGTATAGCCCAAAGTCTGTCAAACTAAATTCGGTCGGCGGGGTCGCTCCTCTATTGGCAAAGTCGCTGACCTCGTGTCCACGGTTCAACACAGAAACGAATGAAACGTCGGTCCATGGCACTCTTTCTTGACGTAAAAGGTTCTACAACAACGTGGCCCATGAAGCCATACTTGATGCGCTGGAAACTGTAGGCATTGGTGGTCGAATGCTTGCGCGGATACAGAGTTATCTGACAAGTTCATTTTTTATTCAGTGTGAAGATGGCTCGACTCCAGTGTATTATGCCCACAGTGGTGTGCTGCAAGGTGGTGTGCTCAGCCCTACATTGTTTGATCTAACACTCAACGCCTTCCCAGAGAACCTCCCTTCCACCGTTCAGATATCCATGTAATATGTTGACATCTGCATTTGGGCCTCTTCTGTGACGCGTCTCCAGGCGCGGCAAGACTTCAACGGGCAGCAACAGTAACTTAGTTTTATCTTCAGAAACAAGGTCTTAGCGTTTCACCGGAACTGTGCGCGTTAGTGACATTTACACGCAAATCTATGAATGAATATCAGGTATGCATAGACTGCCACAACATTTGTTAGTACAAAACTCATCCTTTCTTAGGGATTCTGATAGACCGCAATTTATCTTGGAGCCCGCATTGCACTCTATTGGAAAAGAGCTAACAACCATCGCTCACTTACTCCACTTTCTTGGCGGAAAATCATGGGGCTCATCAGTACAGTCAATGCTGCAGTTGTACTGAGCACTATTTTTAGAATTCCTGCGGTGCAGTATGCCCGTATTTTCAAACACGTGCAAGAATAATTTGCGTGCTCTCCAGGCAGTAGAGGGTTAAGCTCTTCGCACATGCCTGGGCCTCTCTCGGATCGCATCAACACAGGGAAGCATTGCACTCGCCAAAGACCACCAGCTTTCAACGTATATTGCTTTATACTCTTTGCGAATGTACATACTGCATATTTCAAGGATTCCACAGCATCACCTTGTGCAGATGCATCTGCAGCGACTATATCATGCATTTTTAAAAATAATAGCAACGCCTCCGTCTTCCATCCCAAAATAATTCGCTCCGGAAGCACGACCTCTGTCGCCACTGTGGTGTCTGCAGCTAGATGTGTGCGCCTTGCAATTCCGTGGATATCAAAGAAATCGTACTTATCAACGCCAGCCCTTCAAAATCTGACACTATTTATGCTACACAATGACTATTGGGGCCGCATTCATATCTACACAGATGGATCAGTAAACTCTACCAGTTCTGCTTGAGCCGTCGTCGCACCTGCGAGGCAAGCAAATATTTACCGTCTAATTTTGCTTAAGACTACATCTACTGGAGCAGAACTGGCCGCAGTTCATGCTGCTGTGAAGTGTGTCACTGAACAAGCTCCTCAAAAATGGGCGGTGTTCTGTGATTTCAAACCTCCCCTAAAATCAATTCAATCAGTTTTGAGTCATTGCAACCATGAGCAATTTGTATCGGTGGTTCGACATCTGCACCACTAGGCATTAGGAGAGGGTCACAAAATAATCTACCAGTGGATACCAGGTGATAGTGGAATTGCAGGAAACAACTTAACTGACGATGCTGCTCGATTGGCTCACGGTAAAACCGACGTTGCCGATATACCACTGACAAGAGCCGATGCAGCA
The DNA here is from genome assembly GCF_055883805.1 of Amblyomma maculatum. Taxonomy (NCBI): domain Eukaryota; kingdom Metazoa; phylum Arthropoda; class Arachnida; order Ixodida; family Ixodidae; genus Amblyomma; species Amblyomma maculatum. The sequence continues at coordinate 94,783,016 of NC_139353.1, read as the reverse complement.
AGGCACCTTTGACCGATTGCCCGAAACGTGACTAGACAATCATGGTCTACGCCTGCAGGGTGGACGTCCTCCTCGCCCCTCTCTGGCGAGTTGCTTCAAGTGCAAGTACCAATCGGCCTCCCTGACCGTGATGCTTTAATGTTATGTCGCCTGTGGCTAGAAGTGGCGCTCACAAATATATATTCCCATCGCATCGGCATGGGAGACTCTCCAACGTGTGAGCTGTGTGGGTGGGTTGACCTATTGCGCATATACTTTGTGACTGCCCTCAGTTTGAGCGTGAGCGTGCTTTCCTGGCTGCTACATTCCGCCGCTTGGACTCTTGCGCTCTTACTGATGAAAATAATGTGTGCCCTTGGAAGACTCCTTCATCACAAACGAAATTAGTGAAGGCGTACTTAAGTTTTTAAAGGACTCGGGGTTCAGCTCCAAAATTTAAATGTGTGCTATTTACCACTTTCCCTATATATCTCTAGACATGTTAAAGACTACTTCTCCTGAAGCTCTTTCTTTCCTTTTTCTCCCGATGCCTGCTGGCATTGCCTGGTCAACGTTCCTGCCTTTCTATTCTATTTTTCTTTCTTTCTCTCTCTTTAGTTAGAAAGAAAATTTGACAGCCAGTTTAAGGCAACTCGGTGTTGAAAAAAGTCAATTCTTAGCCGACTTGCCCAAGCATCGTTCAGTCTTCGTTGTCGTTGGCCTTGCCTTTCTGTTCGAGTGGTGTAAAAGCATGCAGCTTTACACTGCTAGTTACATCCACATTAATTCTTCCTACATGTACTGGCCTGATAAGGGAAAAATACGCTGTATTGCTTGTACACCACGAAAAACTCAAAGGCAGATGGAGTATCGGAGAAGCATTAGCAGTTTAACGCAAGCTCTCGGATGTGATCAAGCAACAACAAGGTGCAGTAAATGGAAAAGCAAGCCTCAAAACAAGATGGAATATACAGCGCCAATAATGACACAAGTAGTATGTCGTATCAGCAGTATGACCAGACTTGAAGGTGAAAAGGACACATAACAATGTGAGTGTTAACCAAGGAGGTTATATAACCTCCTTGGTGGGATTACATTTTTTTCTTGTGTATAGTTATTTATAAGATAAATTGTGTACAACTATAATCAGGGGATACAAGTGAAGGAGAGCTCCCGCATGGAAACGAACACGTGGGAGTCTCCACAACAAATAATGACACCACTCTGTCCAAATACACTATTACACAAAAGCGTATTGTATTTGGTGAAATGATCTGTTTACACATAGCAGTTAGCTTGAACACATTATGCCAAATCAGTAAGATTCCCATGAACCCAAATATTATGCGACTGAAACAAATGCATGCTAACAACCGCAATGAAACGTCGGAAATACGAATCAACTAATGTACGTAGCTATTGTACCCGTTTCCTGCCTTCGGATCAGCAGTCACGTAACAAAATTTGGCGTTTTTTTGCTTCGCAAACCAATGAAGCCTGTGTGAAGAAGCAAAACATTTCATCATATACAGCGCCTCTGCACACTGCCTAGAATGTTATACTTTTCCATCAAGGGTGGAAAGAAGAAATGGCTTGACTGATATTGTCTCAAAACGCAAATCTCTCAATAAAAGCCTTAAAAAGGCGCTCACACACATCAGAAATAAGCAAGAAGCTGATCCCATCATGTTTCAATGCCTCTAGCTATAAATATGAGAGCTTTACTGCAAAGATTCCACTCCTGCATGCCCCAGTAGCCCACTAGTCCTTCAATCTTATCGAAATGTGTGTGGCAGGTTTTTTCTGAATGCTCATCTCACCAAAAACTATAATGCATTGCACGCTCGGGTACCGAAAACAAAGCTCCTTGCTTCTTGCTAGTTCAAACATTTCAGGAAAAACATATTTTCAAGGGAACACAACTTCAACCAGAGCTTCAGTGTCCTGACTTATTTTCACATGAAGATATATCTACATTTTCTATAGCCCGTTTGGGACGAATTTGAAGTTCCAGGGCAAATGCTTTGCTGCAGCTGCTGCAATGGCAACCAGAGGATTTAACACTGCTGAGCTTCAGCCAGTGCAGCGACTGATGACTGACAAATATTTGCTTATATCATTTAATGTTTTGGCCAAGATCATCTCTCGACTTCGTTGTTCTGACTGCTGAAGCTTCTGAATGCGCTCTTGAAGCAACTGGTACTTCTTTCGAGACTGAGGATGTTCTTGGTGGCAGAAAGGTGGCCAGTACAGGAAGCTGCAAGAAGCTGCAAGAAGCATTAGAAACAATTGAACGAAATGCGTGCCACACTGCATAACATCTGACTTGAAAACCGAATTTTGAACGAGCTTTGCCGCCACCAGTGTATCTCATGCACAGGGCGCATTTATCGAGCCGCCAATAATCCCCTCTGTAAGCTCATGAATAAGCGCAATAAAAGGAAAGGGCACATTTTAAGAATCACTAATGAGCACTTGTATTACTGTTCGATGTTGACAATTCACTTAGAAATTGTGTGCGTTTTTTTGAAATTTTATTCGAGCCTCTAATACAAAGTACTAAAAAGTGCCATATGAGCAAGTGTATTGTATCAACGTATCACAAAATGTAACAAAACGAGATCTGAGGAATGCCAAAAAGGATTTTATAGCATGCTGCTGAGCTCTCAGAGGTGCGAAACCTCGCCGCCGTCTCGGCAGCGTTGTTTATCAAAAACACTTCCTTCACATATTGTTTTTATTGCAGCCACGTAAATCACGTAAAGCTATGGTCCACGCGCCTACCGGTCAGTAACAACTCCTCGAGCGAATTCATGCATTTAATGTCGGTTAATGTGGCACAGTAACCGAATTCAGTAGCACAGCTGACTGGAGGCAGGCTGTGCAGAATGCCACGTGTGCCCAGGAAGGAATTTAAATGCTCGCTTGCTCACCTTTCGAGCTATCCAAAGCGACGCATTCAGCCGCCACTTGCCGCCACGCATGCCGCCACTTGCCGCGACGGAAGGTCTCTTCGGATAAGAGCTGATGCAGAAGCGTCCGAGAAGCTTTGTACTATACAAACTTTACCGCAACAAACACAATGACGCGCGCCTACGTCTGACACATTAGAAAGTACGTTCATATTGCGTGCTGCTTCCAAATAGAAAGAAAATATGACAATACATTTCCTGCGTCCGTGTGACGTACAGCGACACACGGGTGAACCGTCATCTTCCTGCATGCAAGCCCATCGAGTTCTGGAAGGATCTGCCGAGTTTACAACAGCAAGAAAGGCAGCTAAAATTAAGGTGCACTATAATTTTTGCACAATAACTATTCAGTGTTCTAAAAAATCAAGAAGCTAATTTTCATCAACATAAGAAAGTAAAAATGTTTGGTTTTTGTTTTTTACTTAACAGTTTCCATATTTACAACCTCTTTTGAAGATATCCTTCCAAGCGATTGGTGTTGGTGGCAGTGGATTTCTGGCCCTGTTTGGTTACGAGTATTGCGACCATGGGATGGGCCTTGGCTTAGGTAGCGCAAGGCCACACAATGACGACCATTTTCTTGAGTTAGCTGGCTGAAGCTCGTGGATGCCGAAGGAAGATTCGTCATTTCCGCATTGAAAGGCTTGGCTTGCAGATTGGAATTGTTGCGCACGTTTCCTTGCCCATGGCTTTCAATCCAGACAGGCGTAAGCTGGGCGCTGCTTGTGACAAGATAAATCTGCACAAGCTGAACCATGAGAGACGGTACATATCCCGTCCTTGCGGCTGCACTGAAGCCATTGGCTGGGTGGTTTGTCTGACAGAAGAGCAAAGCAGTCCTGTGAAACATTCAAAGTATGCAACCGTGGCACCTTTAGCGATCTGCTGCCGTTCGTTCCCGAAGTTTTTAAGTAGTACAGCTTTCGTCACAAATTTGGAGCCCACTGCGAAAAGCTGCGATGCCGAGTGGCGGAACTGCCATCACACTAATGCGTCTGCAGAAAGAATATAGAGGATGACTGCAGTTTTCATTCTTTCATTTCAGCGGACGAAGGAGAGGGAGCCGTGCTGGCTTCACAAACAATAGTTTTGCATTCGCGCTGTCTCCGTATTTGCAAGGATTTCGCACGAGGGCGCTTTCACTTAGCCTAAGCGCAGCGTCATTCTCCAAGTTCGCCGAAACCGACTCGCACTGCTTAAACATGGCAAGATGCTGCGGCTGCTGGAAAGTTAATTGTCAGCATTATTTCGTGTTGCAGTGGCTAAGCCCTCATGAACACAACGCTGTGCTCGAAACTCCGCAGACAAAACAAATCAATTTATGTCATCATCCCGCCATGCGCCACCCGTTTTTATCCTTCATTGTTACATGCGCTTGCTGGTTTCCAGATTTTAAGCACTGTGAAGTTACCATTTGCTTTTTCTTCGCTCACAGTTGCGCACAATAAGTGCCAATGCCTTTGTCGCAAGTATAGGCACAGCAGTGATAAAGATAAAAAAAGCACCACCGCATTGCAAAGTTGTGATAATTAGGACGCTGTTCTTCCGTTTTTCCGGTGGGAGCGTCTGAGCTGGAGCACTTCGCGTAAAGAAAGGCGAACAGTGACGTGAGGCTGTGCGTTTAATTCTTGAAACGACAGCATGCAATCACGCTGCGTGACTTTAGGCTGGGCCTCATGTGGTTATGCAATCTTAAACTGTCCTGCACGCTGATAATAACATGATGCTGCAACACTTCACCGAACCAAGCTGCTTTACAAGCAAAAGTTTTTCAGAAAAAGCAGGAGATGATTTTTTCTCAATATACGAAAGCCCGTGTGATAAATATATATAGACAGCTGAGTTGTCACCGAAGGTGTGTTTTTTTAGTATTTCTTTGCCACTAAGCTTGTCTAGGTTTTTTCGGTGATTGGGAAATGAAGCTTGATCGAAGCTTTGCTTTTCCACGAAGTTTTAGAACTTGACTGGGCTAGTCACTCGCGCAACTTTGCTTATGGTCAACAAAGCTTAAAAAGGGTTTAACGAAACGTGCAGTCTTCCTTGGCATGAACTAATAAACGAAACACATACATAAATGATGTACAGTTTGTTATGTTTATTACTTGGTGCTAGCCGATTCTCACACTAGCAGTTGGCGTGTTGACATCAGATTTGACTACAATTTGCTTTTTAATCGGCGCCGTTAGAGCGTGTGGGGACGTGCGTGGCGTCGAGAATGTTCAGCAATATGTTATGTTCAGGGAACCGTAACGAGCGTCACCACCACCCTCTCCTTAAATGGTAGTGACAGAGTTCTTTACGATTTGCCTGCAGTAAACAAAAACTAGCTCTCATTTGTACTCCTGCCTCGAAGAATGTTTAGACTTCCCGACACAATGAGCAAAGGTGTGTGGCTTCGTTCGAAGTCAGCGGTCGTCGTTTTGTAGCCCGGAAAATATGGCCATGCGCTGAAGAACATTATTAATGGCACCATGCTCACCTAAACTGTTCATACCGATAATGAGGTTCTTGCAAAAATATGCAAGATAACAAAACTGGTAACAAACGCTCAATTCGCTATGGTTTGTCGGGCAGTGCACAGTCCTATTGGCGTCATTGTGTTACCGCCAGCAGTACGAATTTGCTGCCCAAGCCATTTAGTTTTGAACGTAGGGAGCCGATCGTCGAAATCCTTGCCAATTATCGAGCCGTCTGATCCATGTGTCCTAAAAAGCGGTCACAGGGCCCCCTTGACGAGAACGGGAAGGTCGGCGCTAACAGTGTGATCACCAGAAGGTGAATTCAGAGTTCCGGGTTCAGGCTAGCTGTGGCGGCAATGTAGTCACAAAATCGTTCTGAGGTCTTTGGGATGTGATTTTAGTTATTATCAACCTTTTCTCCGCTGGGGTCGCCGCCTTCAGTTTTTCCGGCGTGGGCTCGGCGACCGCCGCCTTAACTACAGCGGCTTGGTGATTAGTAGAGCATGGGAGAAGACGGTGAACGGCCGGTCAGAGAGGTTGCTCGAGAAGCTAGGTATTCTTATATTTCGTGAGGGCGCTCACCGAACTGGCCACGCGGTAAATGATGCCAAATACCCCGAAAGACGAATTTACTGTGGGGGCAACGGCGATACAGGTGGCCGTGTTCTTTCAGTTGGTAACACCGCCACTGCTGCCGAGGAGTGTGCCAGATGTCTGAGTTCCAAAGCTATGTCTGCATAACTATGCCCTGCTGAGATGGGTGCTAGCAGGAAGGAGGGCGTTAAGCATTTGGTAGCTGTGATTCGAACGGAAAGGATGTGCGAGAGACCGCGGGCTGACGGAGAACTTCTGCAAAGCAGATTAATAGTTGCTCCGATAGCAACTCAGACGCTGAAAACGTTTGCGGATCTACTCACACATGGCTTCAGTGAAAGCAGCGGCCGTTACATTACACGAGCCGAGGTGGAGCTTTAGGAGCTCCTCGCAGACTACCGCGTCAATAAGCTCACGCAGCGAGTTATGTTCCGTGGAGCCGTACGAACTGCAGACACTGCTGAAGGGCTGACTGAACGCAGACTCGCTGCCCCGGTATCGTTGCTGCAGGGCTCGCTCAATAACGGTAGCTTCATGGATGATGTCGACGACGATTTTAAGCGGATTTCGGACCAATCTAGCGAAAAGCGGGTCTTTTACCTCCTACCATAAATGGCGCAACTTCGCTGATGGTGTCATGTCGAGATAAGCCGGGCGACAATGATGGGTCGTGTTCTCAGCGGATATCGCAACGCTCTTTTTAGGATGTTGGACACGGATTCCAACAGGCGCCGTGCGAGATAACGGTGGTCGCGGCTGGCAAACGTATCGCGCAGCAGCTGGGGGATGAATCACAGCTTTTATCTTTTCAATAAAGATTGATTTTGGTACTAGGTAAGAACATTGAGCACAGCAGCTGCAATGGTGCCACCATGTTGAGGGAGTCTTGCTGAACCCATGGCTCTTATCAATTTTGGCTCAGAGTGCATTCATTCTGAAGACCCTGAAATTTAGAATGAAATTCACCTACTGCTTACTTCCCCTGCGGTGCGCGGAGGCAGCAAATTTGTTCAATCAACGTGGGGGAACAGGATAGACGCCGAGCGCAATACAGCGATAATGGTCTATACCGAAGTTCGGGAGGTATGCTCAGCCTATAGCTTTCGATTTCGGTCCACGGTTCGTTCATTCTGAATACTGAACTTATCCTTATAGTGCTAACCTCCTCTGCATGTGATGAAGGAGGCATACTTGTTGAATTCATTTAGCTAAATTGCCACGCAGGTTCAGTGATGCATGTTGAACCAATTGCTGGGATCAATTTCGCTTCATAATGTGATGGCTCTAAAGAAGCTTAATTGTATGAATGCAGTGAGATGTCGTACTTCTACTGACCACCCCCTCTTCAAGACTCCCAGAAAAATAGGTTCATTCGAAAAATTTTAGAAGGAACGTAAGTCCACATAAGAGCTATAAGGCGAATGCCTTTAGGTCTAGATATATTGTACTGTTTTTTTCGACAGAGCTGCTTTTAGACACAATTTCTGACAGTTTATTGTTCGTCTTGCGGTTTTCAGAAGGTAAAGAACATTGGCATCCGCAAGTGCTGCGTTCTTGGCGTATCATCTTTCATGCGACCCCCCGGCGAGCCCCCTCCTAGTAGGGGGAGAGTTTTTTATTTGAAGCAAATGCCGTACCAGGAATAGGGCCGTGACGCAACATCAAGGCGGTCATGGTCCCGGGTCTCCAACACCATAATAGTGAAAGCAGCTCAGTGGGCGGCAATGGCACCGGTCTGGTGTGACACCTGTGCAAAAGATACCGGACAAGGAACGTTTTTTAATGAATGATATATATTGTCCCAGGACATCAGACGATTATGTAATTTAGAAGAATGAGATTATTATATTTTATGAAAGACATTTTCTGATTTATGAAGTCCGAGAGTAAGCGGTGATGCGGTCCCTGCGTCCAGGCAAAATAGGTAGCAAAAATCCTTGTCGAAAGACTCGCTACCGTCACGTGCTTTATTCTTCTCGGTATCAATGCTGCGCAATCCCAGAGCAAGTGTGAACGTGTGCTGAAATGTGTTCGCATCTGCATATCGGACAGCCCGGGTTGGGTATAAAAGACAGAAATCAATCCCGTTCCTAGATACGACAGAAGTGAGGAGAACCCCGACTTGGATCCTCCGAAGTGCAAGCTCCTCTGCACGGGGACGCTGAGGGGAGGGTTAGCACACATGTAAGGCTAAAAACATGTGTGCGGCGCCAGAGCTGTTCTTTCTTGATAAAAGGGGTAGTGTTGTCTAGTTGAGAAGTCCTGGCAATGATGACCCTGAGGTCATAAGGTGGGTTTCTAAATCTGTATCGAGGGAAGTAAGTCAAGTGGAACACATCCAATACGTATAGTCAGCGGGGTATGTTCTCCGAGCTGGTGGAAGTCCTGACATAAGTCCTGACACGTCAGAGCAGTCGGAGCGCATTGCACGTGTGCGCTCAAGAGCGCGCTAAGCGCAGGGGATTTCGCCTACGAGTTTAATGGCGTAAGCCTTTCCTCCTTTTCTCTTTTGAGTCTATATTGCGTCTTTTCTCTTTTTATTTGTTTCGTTTTCCGCATGCATCGGCATCTCAGAACTCCCCTCATCGACATGCGAGACTGACCTGACTGCACGTGGCCCTAGTGGGCTTAATATAGGTACTAGATGGAACTAGCCGAATGGGGAAATTATGTCGACATCAGAAGCATTGCGATATCCGGGCCAGGGATAATATGTCGACGTCGGGACTTATCGCTACGTCCGGCGTACATATCTCACGAATATATATAGCAAAATCTCGCGGACAAATCTAGCGGACGGGAGATTTTCACCATCAGCTTAGAAAGGCTTTCGCCCTAAAAGCTGTAATAAAATAAATCTTTGTATACTCGTTTTGTTACGCCAATTTTGGCAGAAGTGATCGAGCGACGAGCGCAACAGAAAATTCTCGCCTGATATATAGATATCGGCAATGCAAGCAATAAGGGCGCCGTGTTGTTGGCACGGACATAGATACAGGTACGTTATGTACTACACTAACAAACTAGGCAGACATGAACAATCGCATATCAAGAAAACAGCTGCGACAACTGCAAGCGCTCGCGAGCGATCAGAAGAACGCGTGGCGGGGCCGAAAACATAAGCTTGAACGCAAGAAAGGCCGCGTTGTGGACAAACAGACCATGCGTATTGAAAAATTGGAATAGATGTGGCCTCCAATGTGTGCATTTTTAATAAATATTTAAAGACATTAAAATCTGTCCTTTGTTGTCGTTTATTTCATGCATTTTTCGCGTGAGAATTGAACGCAGTTGCTTTACTGGGCTTCTTCCATTGGGATCCCTAATTCAGTAGAACACATTTTATTCAACCTGGAGCCAAGGAGCCTTTTTGGCCTATAAGTAGCCTACTAATTTTGCAGTCCGAAGGAGTTACTTTCTGCTCCCACAGTCTCAAAATTAATCGCATGTTCCTTTCAACTGAAACACTATGTTTTGAGGAGTGTCTGTGTGAAATTCGGCACCAAGCTGGATGTTGTTGAGAATATTTTATTTGCCTCGCTCAATTACTTAGTCAATTACTAATATTCTGAATGGACGTATGGGCCAACGAAGGCCAATATGTAGGTGTCAAGCATCTTTCGTCATTAGAAACGCCGGCGATTGCAGGTTATTGGAACAAAATATATTCAGGTTGGTGTCTATCTGCTCTTTTAATACTATTTCTTGAATTAAATTCATTTTAATAATTATATAATAATAAATACACATTTTTTTATTCACTGTAAGTACAAACTCAGAGGCACTTGCATGGCACGCCTTGGGAGCAGACCTGCATGCTAGAGCTTGTCTTCGATTTTACGGGATAGCGTACGGGCCCCGTGTCGCAAAAAATCCAGTGTTGGCGTTCTTCATGTTCGTTGTAACGCGGAAATATATAATTAATGAAATAAATAAAAGTAAATAAAAGACCCCAAACATACCGGGATTGGATCTTCTAGCCTTCTGATGGTGAGACGAGCACATTACTGATAGGAAGTTTCTCACTGTTTCGTTCGATTAAAGGGGTGTCTTACGCAAGATTTCCTGTACGCTATGTCATCAAAAAGCCACTGAACTAAATAAAATTAAGCAAGTAACATAGTGTCTTTCGGCGAATTTCTCTCTTTACTAACATGCAATTCGGGGGCAATATCATGCCGCCGACAGCCACAACTCGACCTCGTACCATAAAAATTCATACTCTAACCTAAAGAGAAAGCTGTGTCGCCATCTATGGGAGTTCAGCCCCCAGTTCAGCCCCCATGGGCGCCCAAACCGTCATGGGCCGGGTACCAACCGAGTGAAAAACGACAACTTTAGGCCAAGACTAATGCAAAAGTAAACGTTCTACCGTAAGCAATGTCCTAACACTCACTTTTGTGACTATAAATTGCAATAACAGAGAGAAACAACCATGTCAGTGTGAAATTTATCCAATATAAGCGACGGCTCTTTTTCCTATTGGCGTAGCTTTGACCAGCACAGATACCAATATTTCGCTCTTAATAGGCACACTTTGAAAGGAAAAAAACGTTTTTAAAATATTTATGGTCGCGAAATTACTCAAGGAAGTTTTTGGAGGCATTTCGGGAAACAGAAACCTTTTATTGGCGACGTCTGCTTTTGCGGCTTCGCTGCTATGGCTTTTGCGGTCTATGTACTCACCTTGAGATGATGATAATAAAAAAAAATCATAGTAACGCCACTCCGCGCAACCCAGTAAAAGCAACTGCCCCGCACCGAGTAGCACACCGGCCCGTGATTCTTAGCGCGCCCATGGTGACTGAAGTGCAGCGCCCTCACCTTTCACTCTAGTTAAGAGTGTGAGCAACTCTATGCCTCGCACAGTAGATGGCGACCGCCACACTGCTCGCGGTCGGCGCTTCGCACTCTTCCCTCACTGTGCGCCACCAGCTCACACCACCATCGGCCGGCCGGCCTAGTGCCCGCGCTCTATGCTGTCTGTGCAAATTTTGATGGCCGTGAAGCTGACACTTTGCTATAACTTCACGCGTGATGGAGATATGCCGTCTACTAACAGTACGGGATGTCTGTATGAGTCGTCTTCGTATTCTAGAAGTGCGGATGCTGTATCTATGCCTGCTCCTGCTCTTCAGCCTTCTACGAGTGCTGACGGTGCATGCAAATCTGCTCATGGGCGGCGGGGCCGGCCAAATAAGTCTGAAGCCGAAAAGGCGGAGGCGAAGGCTAGGCTAGCAGAGGCGTTGAAGTTTAGGCGGCGAGAAATTGCCGAGACGCTCACAAGAGAGGCGGAGGAATTGCGTCAAAAACCTACCCGAGACGCGGATTATTGTGAAACCCAGGCGGAGGCAAAGCGGCACAAGCGGGCCGAAGATGCTGGCTACCGAGCTAGGGTGCCGGACGCCTCGCGCCAGAAGCAGGCTGAACACACTAAGTACCGTGTGAGTGAGACGGATGCCAAGCGGCAAACGCGGGCTGAACAGGCTCAGTTCTGAGCGATGGAGGCGGACGTCATGAGCCAAAAGCGGCCTGAAGACGCATTCGAAGAGACGCGTAAGAACGCGATGTCAGCGGGGTCCAGGTAACGCTTTCGCGTGCCACTCTTACAGGCGCAGCTTATGCGTCCTACCATTTTTGGTTTGCGCAGCTCAAAAAAATGGATTCAGCTAGCTCCGAAACTAGTTTCTGTCTCTGCTACATATTTGCGCACGCAACACGCTTCCCAGCTCGTTTATACTGTGCTCACTTTGGAGTGCAGGATTAGAGCCAAGCGCTTTCGCTACACGGCAGAGGTTACTGGTAAACAGCCACTGTTGGTTTTTGTAGTAACGCATATTTCTCGGAATAATATTTTCTGGGAGCGCTGAAAGAAAGGTGATAGGAGATAAAAAAAAAAAAAAAATCTGACACTGCGCTCATGCACCTTACTAATAAAGCCTTCTCAGCAGTGCTTGAAAAACAAAACTGGGCGTACTAGAAAATTAGGAGTTGCCCTTATTCGATGTGAGATCAGTTGTACTAAACATCCCTTGTCGTTTATATTACCGAGGCCTCCATTAAAGCGCCCCTCATTGGCTGATTGCTATAGAACTTTTACCCTATAATGCATACCACGCCATATAAAGTGCGAGCACTGACCGTTCTCAAAAGAGCAGGAGCCGCTCACTTTGATGGGCTCTGCTCTAATACAAACAATACAAGAAATCGTAGGGTACCGTCAACTACTCCGCTTCGCCGATTTTTGTTTTCAGTTTTTTTTTTCTTCTGTGTTTTACGTGTTTAAAGAATGCAATTCCGAATTGATTTTGGGTTGCCTACCTAACACTTCGCCCATCATGCCACGCTCTTTCAACGCTTGTATAAATATCTTGATATTTCGCGGCAATGATAACTTCAGAATACACGAAAATCTCAAAGTCTCGACGAATGAGCAGACGAATAAATAAGACGGCGCCAAACTATTATTACGAACGTTTTCTTACTCACGTCCTTGGGGCCGCACTATCATTTTCGCAAAGTGCCTCCGGTGTCACGGAAGAGCAGCGAACCTGCGATCGATGCCCGGTCGATAAATGCGCATATTGACTAGCGTGGCGGTCATGAGACGACCCTACGCGCACAGAACCGGAAGCACGTGTCGAAGTTTACCGGCGAGCTCAATTCCGGCGCATGACCTTTACGTTTTAGGAAACGTAGCGCAAAGAAGACAGGGACAAAATAAGGGATGCACACACGAGCGCTTACTCACAACTGATCTTTTATTGGAAATGCTAACAGAATATATAGGGTGCAAAACAAATTATCAAAGACATGAAACAAAGGAGGTGAATTGACAAAAAAAGTGGAAAAAGGAAGTATAGAAAGATATACAAAACACCTGAAAAAACTCCTTGACAACTCATTCAAGGTATGTGATCTCTACATTTGTTAAGTTATTGGACGCTTCGCTAACACACTTATCCCCTCCTTTTGTGATATGATATGCCTCTATGATTTCTCTTGTACGTTGATTGCGCGATGTGCCAAGCACGACAGTTTTATCGAAAATGTGGTGGCATTTACATTTCGTGCAATTTTTAGGCAATGCAGTTGGATTAAAGTACAAAACGTTGGTTCTCCTCGTTTCCCGCAACATTTCCTTTTGAAAGTATCGACCCCCTCAACCTTTCCCAACCCCTCCCAGCCCGCCACGGTATTAAGGCACAAAAATGCTCCATAGGTTTCCACTGTCAGAGAACAACCCTACATTGTTTTTTTTTTTGTGTTTATTGCGAGGTGCGCGTAATGCGGTCAGGTATTTATTAAGGCGAGAATTGAGAGTGATATTCCTGACTACAAATCTTTTTAACGTCTACCACTTATATTTTATTTAAAGACCATAAATATCAATCTTGCATTCTACTCGTGAACCACTTTGGCATTGTTTGTTCAGGAACTGCAAAACCCACAAGGCAGAAACAGCCTTTATTTTAAACTGATGGGAATTTAATGAAATACTTATATTTCAAGAAGCTTAAGGGAAATAGTAAGGATTACTCACCACTCTTTAAAGAACTGAAAGAAGACGAAAGCCCGCTTTGCATTGACTGGTAAGTAGGATCTTTTTGTGCATATATCTCACTTAATTGAACTAAGCATTTGGGGGATTTTGGGGATTTTCTTTCGCGGGAACTCGGATTGAGCGATATTATCGAGAGTGCTTTCGATAATTAATGACTGGTATATTAGAAGGACAGCTATATTCGCGATTCCAAATACAACCATCATAAGCTGCTAGAAACACAAGAAAAAGAAAAGATTGCCGGAAGCAAAAGAAGGTAAATGTTGATGTGCCAGCTTTATTCAAATATTCGTGTAAAGTCTGAATCATTGAACACTGCTGCACGCAATAAGTAGAACGAATTCCCCGTCCTTTTTCTTTCTCTTCTGCCCTTCCGTCTCCGATCTCTTCAATATGAAAACGTTCGAGCTCTTCCATCATGGGATAAAATCCTCGCTGCTTCGTACCGCTCCTATACGTGTGCTGCCACAGCCTTTTCGTTGCCTCTTTGATGTGTTTGGTAAACACTTCTTTATATTGAGGCGGCACTGTATAGCGAAGGCAGGCCCGTCGAGAAGACGCTTCGAGTTCTCTCGGGTAAATATGAGCTCAGCGTATGGTTCGCTTCGTTCCAAAAGCGCTGAGTGGCGACCGCCCACTTTTTCCTTCCTTTTCGCTGCCATCTCCTTATTCTGCTCTTCTTTAAAAGCCACCCTCGATGATGGTACTCTACCTCGCGTTATTTGATTGACGTGTCGGAAAGGGTACTTTGAAGGCATTTTTTGCAAGCAACAAATGGAACTGCAGTTGCTTGACACATTGGACACGTTGTGATATGACACAGCAGTTAGCTGAGGGGGCTTTATTATGAAAGTGTAAAGACATATGTGGGAGATAAGGAAAGCGGGCAGCAGAGGGTGTACTACACTTGCAAAATATGCGACATTTGTCTAGAAATGCGTGGAAGGAAATTGAGCGCCTTGATTCACTCAGCGAGCAAGGGAAGACAGCCTGTGAGTTTATTATTTTATTTATTTATTTACATAGCACTGCTAGCCTTTCAAAAAGCCGTAAGCAGGAGTGGGACCTACATAGGTCACTGTATGGAGGAAATGAATAAGAACACCAATCGTTTTATGGATGTGCAATCATTTAAGCACCTTTTTAACCCTATAATCTAAACCATGCCGGTAACTAGAAGAGGCGCGGATTTTGCTTTGATTTCAAACTTTTGGAGTGCGGAGTGAAGACTTCGCAGAAGCAGTTATCGTTCATGTAACTAGTCCCAGTTTCTAAAGCCATTTATTTTTATTTTTATTATTTTGCACTTATCAGGTGAGGAATGTTATATTATAGCGTAAATGCTTTTATTTACTTCTTAGCAAGAGGCGATGTAGGCTTCATAGTGCCATAAAAAAAGGACTTCGCCTAAGCGAACAGCATGCTCAGAACGCACGACTCTTTTTGGTTGCTCAGCCCATTTCTAATTCAAAATAAAACTATGCACCTTTATTATGAAAGCAAGACCAGTGCTTCATGAGAGTGTTTATTCTTATTCACTGAAAGTTCAATTTAAAACCAAAATTCACATTGAGAGGGATTCACACAGCGCTGAAACAATGATAAAATCCCTCACCAAGAGCACATATCATCATTTACGGCTCTACTCCTGGCCACTAAGTTCCGATAATGATTGGTTCGTAGCATGCGTATCACAGGTCGTGGCATGCGAGGTTGACTGCAAAGTTCATCACTGGACTGTGAGCCCTAGCGCTTAGAATCTGTAACTGGGACCAGCGTTCACTATTTTCCCCATCATTTCAGCACCTGTATTCTGCATCAACAGCGGGCAGTGGGGCTCAAAGAATTTCAACGCCATGGCGTTAGAGGTCCTGTTGTGCTGTTTATTCAGGTTTACCGGTGCTCGAGGCATGGTTACAGTCTCCGGCATTGTGAGCGAAATATTGCAGGCATGGCTCTGAAAGCTAATTGTTGGCAGGTGGCATGGCCTGCTACTGATTAGTCGGTTGGTCTTGTAAAGAGACGATGCCGCACATGGGAGACACTGCAACCGCGGGCTTCTCATTTGAGATGTTTTCAAACATTCCAGGGCACTTAAACGTCGACTAATAAATACTTCTCCTAGGCCCATGCTGCAAAATTTATGTTAAGGTGAAATCTCTTCTTGCATCATGTATGTGCACGCGATCTGTGAAGAGGAATTGGCCGCCTCACCGGTCTTTACCCATGGGCTGTTTAACCTTTCAGAAAAAAATCATCCTCCATCGGGAATTGACCTGCTAACCCTCCTATATCCAACGAAGCGCGTTAACCAACGACTCCACGCCGGGCACGTGAGAAGCAAATATTATTTTTCCTTGTCCAGCGTTCTTGCCGTCTCCATGGCAGCGCAGAGGACGCGACGACGACGCATTCACCCCCGTCTCCAGTAGGGAGCAGGACGCACGCCATCTACCGCCAGCACTGAATACCAAGTTGCGCAAAGGGTACGCGCCATCACTGCCCAGTGAAGCTACTCACCTCGAACACTGCATAGAAGAAGCCACTCTCCCGTCCTGCGTTATCGGCTGGGTTCGCTCAAATAAACACTGCGGTAGAAATAGTCCCAAAGGCTTCGCCTTACGCTGTTAATGGGTCTACGTGCCTCAAGAACTGATGGGTATGTATGTCTGGTCGCCTTTCCTCTAACTATATGCAACTTACGATTACATACTTATTAACATGCGATATATTAGAACAGGCAAAGAGTAGTTGGGGCTTAAAGGTGTAGCAAAATGTGTGTACGTGAGTTATGTATCAAACATTACAGAATTATACCCTATTTAGCTGGCCTCATGTCAATCTTTGGAAAGAGGATCCTTAAGAGGACCGGCGGACAAGAAGCAATAACACTATCGAGCCATGACCTCAAGTATCGTTTAATATTTTAAGGCAAAGGCCTTTCTAGGATCATGGTGTGTCGGATGGACGTGACCGCTGAATACGTCACCAGAAAATGTAGGCTGTAGGAAGAATGATTTAAATAAAAAAGCAAAATGATGATATCTGATAGTTAGGGATTAATAGATGATGTAATAGAGATTGGAAAATATTTTAATGTATAATAATGATTACTGACGATGTGTAATGAACCATATGTCTAATGAGCAATTGCAACAACCACAATTGAGTAGGATAACTTAAATACTTAGTAATGCTTTGTAATGGCTTAATGACTACTAATGACTTGTAATTACTACTAATTACTTGCAATAACAAATATGTCTAATGGCGATTTGTAACGACTACAATTGTTAGAATGACTAATATTGCGTTGTAATAATCTGTAATGACCACTAGCTGATGGCTGTAATCACCAATATGTCTAATGAGAACTTTTAACAGTTACAACTGGTTAGAAATGACTCAAAATGCTTTGCGTGAGCAATAATGACAAAAATGAGGACTGATAACTTGTATGAGTACTGATGACTACAAATGATCAATATGTCTAACGACGGCTTGTAACTACTACAATCGATTGGAAATGACTGAAAATATTTAGTAATGACCAGTAATGACTAAAATGAGAGGGGAATAAAAAGAAGGAAAGAGAAATAGGTGAAGAGAAAAGGAAAGAGAAAGACACGAATGAGAAGAGAAGGCAGGTATGCTTTCGCCGTTCCCCTTTGGATATATCTTAAGAGAACCTGGGATTTTTTTTTCTAACACCACGCTATCATCTTGTCCACTCATAGACCTTCTTTCGTAATCATTTTGCTTGAACCTTACTACTGTAATGAACAAACTTTACTTACATTAAATTCAGCCTTCACAGCTGACTTCAGCGTTTTATAATACTGCTCTCTATGACGAGGAAGGTCGCACTGCCGTTTGATATCAATACCTCGTACTAGTGTAACTGTCTTTACTCACTGATCAGTAGCACTATGTGATCACTACCGCCAAATGGAATCAAGAGACGGTTTGCTTCAAGGTATTTTGAAGCTACAATATATGCAGCTTTTGTTACGAAACATTTTCTCTGCTTTCTAACTTAGGCTACCCCTCAACCCTTATTCAGTGCTCTTTCATACTGCGCAGCATCTTCTTTCTCTCGCTCTACCTTGATCATGTGCTATAGGATGTATTTAGAATGACCCAAATGATGGCGGAAGACCTGGTAGGTATTCCGGTAGATGATTTTTGTGGGCATGCTTGTTTGTTAGTTGGTGTCCAAGTCGATTACGTAGGGCTCTTGGCTAATATTAATGTTCGAGTCCCTTACTGTACAAGACGTTGCGCAACACTAACCTGAAAGAATGCTCCTTCGTCTGTGCGATACATTTCATCGGACTGCCAACTTCGCTTTTTTTCTAGCGTGCAATGTAAATCAAGCCCGCGAAATCACGCAGATGTCCGACAATATTGCTGCCCCTACATTTAGCAGGGCTGGTAAAATACTGAGGGCTGCGGCAGCCCCCTACCAACACGTTTTCTTATAAAACAGCGCTAAGACACGGGACGAAGAAGAACGAAAAGACACACACGGCAAAATGACACACAGCGCCGTGTGTGTCTTTTCCTTCTTCGTCCTGTGTCTTCGCGCTGTTTTATAAGAAAATGCATAACCAACTCTCCCAAATTGCCGTTCTACAAACAGCGCATGTTTGTGGACGTAGTGTAGAGCTTGCAGGTGATATATAATAGTCACATGCCTTTAAAAGTTTGAACAGAGAAGAAGTGTCATGAATTGATAGGCCATCAATAGAAAAATGCCGGGGACATCAACCCAGTTACAGCCAGGCATAAGACGACCACAGCATATACTTGATGTCAGGCATCGCGCTCAAGCTTCGTCGGAAAATAATGATGGAAAAGGTTTGTAAAAGGAAATCGGCCACATAAATGCGGGGAAATTCATTCAAAATCGCGGGCTAAAAAATTGCTCAGTGATGAAGAAATTTCTTCTTTAGAAACGTGAACGGGTTCTGTGCTCTTAGCCTACATGATCACAAGTCGCAGGCAATTGGTAGAACCTGTGATAGTATGACCTCTTTTGCGGTACGCAGATTTCCACCTTCGTCGTAGCCTATAGAGCTTTTTGCATTCTTAGAAAGCAGCAATTAAGCGTCCTTAGTTGGCTTCAGCGGAGTCGCCGTTACTGGTACGCAGATATAGGATGGATAATGGAAACTTATCTCATTGCTAGTGATAGGCCCATGGTTCAACTTTCAGCTCAAAATTCCGCAAACTGCAATGTTCTTCCGTACCACAGACTGCTGGAAACATCTGCTGAATGGCAGCATTATCAGTCCTAAGTGGCCCTTTGAACTGATCGTTTCCTTCAGTTAAAGGCCAAGTTTAAGTGTACCCAGCATAAGAACCTCGGGTGCCCGTCGTATACTGTGTACTGTGATAGTCAGCACTTCAGCCATCGACATGCACCAGTGCGTTGTGGGACGAAGACAAAGAAGAAGTACGCTGGGCTTGCCGTTGCAAGGTCCTCTCCTCACAGCTCTCCATCTGAGCGTCAATAAACGCCCTATTACAATTGGCGGAGGTGCCGGAAACGATCCCATCCAAACTGGAACTGCGAAGCCGTACACTGCCCTCTACGACCGCCATGCAAGACGAGTCCACTTCGACGCTGCCGGCCGTTCCACCCACGATCATGTGTTCTGGCGTCGTGCGCCAGCGTGACCCTTGCCTCTTCAGTGGCACGGCCGATCAAGATGTCGACAACTGGCTGTCATCGTATGAAAGAGTAAGCAGCTACAACAAGTGGGATGACTCTTACAAGCTCAGTAACATCATATTCTATCTGACGGACGTGGCCAACCTCTGGTTTCGCAACCATGAGGCTGACCTGTCTTCTTGGTTGGAATTTAAAAAGAATTTCGCGGAAGTGTTCGGCCGCCCGGCAGTGCGTAAGCTTCGTGCCGAACAACGTTTACAGGATCGTGTTCAGCGCGCTGATGAGACCTTTACCAGCTGCATAGAAGACATCGTTGATCTCTGCAAACGAGTCGACCCGGCCATGCCGGAAGCGAACAAAATCCGCTACATCCTCGAGGGCATTACTGAGGACGCCTTCCACATGCTGGTAGCGAAAGATCCCACCAGAGTTAGTGAAATCGTGAAGCTTTGCCAGAGCTACGACGAGCTCCGCAAGCGGCGCGCTTCTAGGCGCCGCTCCAGTGTGTGCGACGAAGGAGTATACGCATTAGCCCTGGGTGGTTCGCCAACTTTAGAAGGCAGCCCGCTGAATCAACAGATCAAATACTTTATTCGTGAAGAAGTCGCACGTCAACTATCACTTCTTCCCCATTTTCAAGACTCGGGCCGCCTAGTTCCTGAACTGGCTCCATCTTTGGCCCCTACTATACGCCGTGTCGTGCAAGAACACGTCGCTGATGTCTTGCCGTCCAACCCCGTGCTGCCGCCTGTGACGGCACCTCTCACGTATGCCCAAGTAACGGCTAGGCCACCAACTTCGCCCACGTCGGGCTCCTATGTGCAGGTCCCTGCCTAACGTTCACCGCCGCATGCTGAGCCTTCGTTCCAAGCCCCACCCTCAAGGTTCCGCCCACATCCTATGAAACCTTGGCGTACTACGGACAACCTTCCGATTTGCTATGCCTGCGGTCGGCCGGGCCATGTTGCACGCCTTTGTAGCCAGCGCCTCCAACCTTCACAGCCTGACATTGGACTTTACCCGTACGATACCGACTCACGCTCGATAATGATTCCGCCCGGTTCTCAATTTGTCTCACAAGATCGCCAAACCTATGCCACTCGTCGATCACATTCTCCTCGGCGCCGATCGCTTTCTCCAATGCTGCGGCGTCCTACCACCACCGTTGAGGGAAACTAACAGTCGCAGTTCCGGGGGCAAGAACTGCGCTTGTTTCGAATTCCTCAAGTCCTCCATGTCGTCCCGCTAATGTTATCAAAGTTTCTGTAGAAGGCGCCACAGTTCTCGCTCTCATCGATACCGGTGCAGCCGTCTCCGTCATCAGTGAAGCGCTCTGCCGTCGAATTCGCAAAGTGACCACTCCGATTTCCGACTTTTCGCTCCGCACCGCCTCATCACAGCACATTCACCCCTCTGCATCTTGCACAGCCCGTGTGCTCATTCAAGACGTCTTGTATCCCATCGAGTTTATTGTTCTGCCGAACTGCTCGCATGATATCATCCTCGGATACGATTTTCTATCGACTCATCAGGCCGTTATTGACTGTGCTCGTGCGCAAATTGCCTTCGCACCCCTCTGTGATGCCCCCCTCTGTGATGCCCCCTTCTGTGATATCCCTTCCCGCACTGCAAAACTTCTCGTCGCCCATGACACCGACATTCCTCCGTTTTCTGCTGCCCTCGTAGCACTGTCTTGTGAGTGTGTAACTCCTTTGACTGCGATTTTTACACCTTCCGAAGCCGCCTCCCGTCATCCCTGCCTCCTTTTTCCGTTCGCAGTTCTCGAAATTCAAGACGGCGAGAGTGCACTTTACGTCTCGAACCCATTTTCTTGCCCAGCAGTCCTGCTCCGTGGCGAATGCATTGGACGTCTTGAAGAGCTTGATCCCGGTCATATCACCACTCTTGCTGACTCAACCCCTTCCTTCGACGTTAGTCTGTGCTCTTGCAATGTTGCGACCGCTTCGACGCCCTCCGACGTTTTCCAACATGCTATTGATGCTGATCTTCCACTTGCGCAACATGATCAACTTGTCGCCCTCTTGCAGAACTCCGCTTCTTCATTCGACCTTCCTCAAACTGACTTGGGCCGCACGTCTGTCGTAGAGCACACCATCGACACCGGTAAAACCGCACCTTTGCGCCAGCGCCCCTATCGCGTGTCGGCTTCGGAGCGCCAAGTAATTGCTGATCATTTCGACGACATGCTCCGTCGTGATGTCATTCGGCCATCCCACAGTCCCTGGGCGTCTCCAGTTGTGTTGGTACCTAAGAAAGATGGCTCCTTCCGGTTTTGTGTCGACTACCGCCGGCTCAACAAGATCACGTGCAAGGACGTCTATCCTCTGCCACGCATCGATGACGCACTGGACTGCTTGCAGGGCGCCGAGGTTTTCTCCTCGTTGGATTTACGATCTGGCTACTGGCAGGTGCCAATGGATGACGCTGACCGCTCTAAAACTGCCTTCGTCACACCAGATGGATTATATGAATTCAACGTCATGCCCTTTGGGCTTTGCAACGCCCCGGCCACATTTGAACGCCACATGGACACTGTGCTTCGTGGATTCAAGTGGCGAACCTGTCTTTGCTATCTCGATGATATCGTAGTCTTTTCTGCCGATTTTCAATCCCACCTGCTCCGACTGAAGGACGTTCTCACTTGTCTCGCTACCGCCGGCCTCCAACTGAATCTGAAGAAGTGCCGCTTTGCGGCTCGCCGACTAACTATTCTAGGTCATGTCGTTTCTAAGGATGGCATTCTTCCCGATCCCACCAAACTTCGTGCAGTTGCCGAATTCCCACGCCCAAAATCACTGAAGCAGCTATGAAGTTTCATCGGCCTGTGCTCCTACTTTCGCCGCTTCATCTTAAATTTCGCCTCTATTATTGCTCCTCTCATCCAGCTCCTCTCCGGCAGCTCCGACCTCTTCGCATGGACACCTGCTTGTGATGATGCCTTCAACACTTTACGCCGTCTTTTGGTTTCGCCTCCCATCCTCCGTAACTTCGACCCGAATGCGCCAAATGAGATTCACACTGACGCTAGCTGTATTGGGATAGGCGCCGTTCTCACCCAACGCAAACCTGGTATCCGAGACTATGTGGTGGCTTACGCAAGCCGCACCTTGACCAAGGCAGAGTACAATTATTCTGTTACGGAAAGAGAATGCTTGGCCATTATTTGGGCCATCGACAAATTCCGTCCGTATGTCTATGGCCGACCATTTTATGTGGTCACTGATCATCACGCTCTGTGCTGGCTGGCGTCCCTCAAGGACCCGTCCGGCCGCCTTGCTCGCTGGGCTCTTCGCCTCCAAGAGTATGACATTCGTGTCATATATCACTCAGGCCTCAAGCATACTGACGCGGACGCTCTTTCGCGCTTACCGCTGCCTCCCTCTTCGTTGTCTGATGAGATCTGCGCCTACGATTTGTCTTCGCTTGCCACTATCGACATGGCCACGGAACAGCGGCACGACCCGTGGATATCTACGCTTCTGGACTTTCTTTCAAGTCACTCTCCAGGTCGTTTGTCTAGGGCGCTTGCCCGCCAAGCTCACCATTTTTCAATTCCCGACGGGCTGTTCTATCGCCGCAATTATCTTCACGACAGAAGGAAGTGGCTTTTAGTTATCCCCCGTCATCTCCGCGCCGAAATTTGTGCTGCTTTCCATACTGATCCCCAGTGCGCCCACGGCGGAGTGTTGAAAACCTACACGCGCTTGCGTCTACGCTTCTCCTGGCGTGGAATGTACCGCTTTGTCCGCCATTTTGTCCGCTCTTGCCAGTCTTGCCAACGTCGAAAAACTCCTCTCAAGTCTCCTGCTTCGTTGCAGCCGTTGTTCTGTCCTGCCCGTCCGTTTGATCGTGTCGGCATTATTCTATACGGTCCCCTTCCTACAACTTCAGCTGGCAACCGCTGGATTATCGTGGCAGTGGATCATCTGACCCGCTACACTGAGACATCATCATTGCCCTCTGCTTCCGCACGCGACGTGGCTGCCTTTATTCTGAAAAACCTGGTTCTTCGCCATGGTGCCCCTCGCGAACTGCTCAGTGACCGCGGACGCGTTTTCTTATCAGACGCTCTTGAGGCTCTCCTGAAAGAATGCCGCATCATACACCGCACCGCTACCTCGTACCAGCCTCAGACGAATGGACTGACAGAACGTTTCAACCGCACTCTCGGTGACATGCTGGCTATGTACGTGAACACCCACCATTCCAATTGGGACCAAGTTCTACCGTTTGTTACTTACGTATATAACACGGCGACACAGACAACTACTGGATTCTCTCCATTCTTTCTCCTCTGCGGGCGCGAGCCATCCTGTACTATGGACACACTTTTTCCCTATCGCCCTGACGTTTGCGAAGCTTCCCCGCTATCCGATGCCGTCACGTACGCAGAAGAATGCCGTCAGCTCGCCCGCTCTCTCACAACAGAAAATCAGTGGCAACAAAAATACCTCCGTGATACCGGCGAAGCTTCGTCATATCTCCCGAACTCTCTGGGAAGGCTCTGGGTGCCCTCCACAACCCCTGGCCTTTCAAAGAAGTTTCTTGCTCGCTACTACGGGCCATATAGGGTCCTCCAGCAAACATCTGCAGTCAACTACGTAGTTGAGCCCGTCACGCCCTCTGCGGACTTGCGTCGCCGTGGTCGTGAAACAGTTCACGTGAACCGATTGAAGCCATTCTATGATCCCGCTGTGCTTTCCCCGCCATAAGTCGCCAGGATGGCTCCTTTTTTTTACCCGGGGGGAAAATGCACTGTGATAGTAAGCACTTCAGCCATCGACATGCACCAGTGCGTTGTGGGACGAAGACAAAGAAGAAGTACGCTGGGCTCGCCGTTGCAAGGTCCTCTCCTCACAGCTCTCCATCTGAGCGTCAATAAACGCCCTATTACAACTGCAATGATTGCATGCTATATACGGCGCATTTTTTGACCTACATGTGGGACGGATATACGCTGCCGCCTACCAGTGTCGGACATTCGTCATCGTCTTCTACGAGTGCAGATGAGGATCTATGCCTGTTCCTCCTCGGCAGCCTTATACGAGTGCGGGGACGTCTACGTTTGGCCTTCAGCGTCGGGGTCAGCCAAGACAGTCTGAAGCCGAAAAGGCGGAGACGAAAGCTAGGCTTGAAGTGGCAATGAGGTTCAGGTGGTGCGAAAATGCCGCCATGCGGGCACTAGTGCTGGAGGCAATGCAGCATAATCGGGCTGGAAACGTGGTTTATTGGAAATAAGAGAAAAATATAAAAAGGAAAAATTTGTGAAGTGCGTGCGTATGTGTGTGTGTGTGTGTGTGTGTGTGTGTGTGTGTGTGTGTGTGCGCGTGTGTGTGTGTGTGTGCGCGTGCGTGCGTGCGTGTGTGTGTGTGTGTGTGTGTGTGTGTGTGCGTGCGTGCTTGCGTGCGTGCGTGCGTGCGTGCGTGCGTGTTGTCATGTCACCTGCGTGACCGGAACTCAAAGCATGCATTTCTAAACTCGGTTTCTTAAGATTACCTTCAGAAACGTATACCCCTATTCCTTTTCTAAGTAAATTACTGCGTTGGCCATGTGACAAACGCAGCTGTTTATTAAGAAATGAAACAGAGGTACATGTTTCTTCAGGTAATCTTAAAAAACCAAGTTTAGAAAGACATGATTTAAGCTTCGGTCATGCAATAGTAGCCATCAGTTCAAGCCATGACCAATAATTTCCTGAACACAAATTCATAGATTCTCTACGCCTAGGCAAGAGAAGGAAATACTAAAAGAACAATCAAATGAATTGATATGCAGAGGAAGGCGTTAGCTAGTGGGCCATATTTTGTGAGTGCATGGTGCCGTAGTGACCTCTTTTTACACTCCCTCACATTAGCATATCTGCCAAAAATCTGTGCAGTTTCAAAGGCGTAACTGCGCCTGCTAGTGCCACAGCGCCAGGGATAAGCTGTTTTACACTTGAAACAAACGCTACCATAGTTAACTATTTTTATGGCCGAATGGCCATAAAAATGGCCGAATAAAGTTATGGCCGAATATACTACTCAAATGAGGTGCCAGGTTTGATAGAACGATTGATTAAGGGCCTTCAAGCGTAGTATTTAAACCCTACCTTGGCGTGGCACGTGTAAGTGCCTGCATTTGTGGTTCGACTGTATCATACGCGGGGGAAAGTTGTTAACGACAATTCAAAAACGCTTCACAACAGGCTTGCGGCTAACACTCAGAGGGATTCGGCGCGAATATGACCTAATAGTCGAAACCAGCGGCAGGCGAAAAGGACTACGCTTAGGAGGATCACGCATAGGAGCATTTTGTGATTGTGCACACAAGCCATTTCTAAGCAAACAACAATTGTTCCCCAATCTGTGTCTGTTACAAACTCAATACACAAAGTTCATTTTTTACTACAACAACAAACTTTTCTAAAGGTTCAATGAAATGAGTCGTTTTATTGCAAATTTTGCTCTCTAGCTCCCCTTAACCGCCGCAGCCTCAGTTTCCAGTGGGTAAAGACTCAAAAAGGCGGCCTTCATTTGAAAGACCTGAACAGACAATAAGAATGCATTGCGCTGTCATAGCAGCTCGTCAAAGGACTGTCTTTGCGCGCGTCGAACATGGCTTTATTTACTCGCGCTGATTGAAATGAAGGCGAATCACTATCGTGTTACAGAAAGAGCAGATAAGCCTAAATTAAATTATGCAAATACGAAAGCTAAGCGGATCAAGCAGCGATAGTATCCTCCACGTGTACGCAACGGTCACCTTCAATAAATAGGGACGCGGACAATGTGTTTGGCTAGCTAACCACGACAATATCTCACCCGTTAACGTCATTATTTGTAAAAAGCGCTGGAAACAAATCTGCTACAGAAATACAGAAAGGATGATTGCGAGTACTTCCTTCAATTAGTCAATAGCTTTGAGTTCTAGGAAGCTCTTTGCACGGAAACCTTTGAGATGGCACCGCCCGAGGGGATTTTCGTTGAATTGTTCCTGAATGCATATGTAAAGTGAATGAGTTGCGGTGGCTTTTGTTCGGCGCACAAGAGCTCGTGAGAGAGGAAAGGGGGAACAAAACGAGCGAAGAAAAGAAGCAGGCCAAAAACATGCGCCGAGGTACTGAAAGGGATATTCGGTGTTTGACGCGAATTAATTTTCCTGAAAATCTTAGCTATGCACTTATTACTTCTTGTCAGCTACGAAGCAGCTTGGGTTGGTGGACAACCTAGGACGTACATTTAAAGTTACCGATTTGGTTGCATTCGTAGAGAGATCTATAAGAAAAATCTTCGCTTCCATAACACAAAAGTAAAATAGATTTAAGTATGTTTTTGCTTATCAAATATTGGCCATGGTTAACATTTTTTTCTCTTATTAAATATCGCCCAGAAGCCGACATTCACCACTTGTCGTGGGACTGCCCAGCGTTGAAACTGACACGAATCCGGCACCTGACGATAGCTGGCCTTTCAGCAACCAATCCTGCCTCATATATCGCTTGGACGCAGGGGCCTCTTTATCGCGCACTTCTGGACTTCACAAAATCAGCCAACCTTTTTTCATTCACCTAATAATTTATTCATCCTTCATCTCATACCCTACTGATGCTCTGAGGCAATACATATCGGTAAAAAACATGCTATTCGTGGCTTGTACGAGATCGCTTACCTGTTCTAGTGGTGCAGATCTCTACCTTTTCGTCTAACGGGACATGTCGGTTCTATGAAGACAACTGAGTGGTTCCGGCGAACACCCCTACTGACAAGGCGAAAACAATAATTACTCGGAGCGCACGTCTCAGAAACGGCGCCATGAAAGGGAGCATTTTTCCTTTGTATATTCTGGCGATAGAAAAAACTTCAACCGACTTTCAAGATACTGACACAAAGCTGTTTTTAGTGGAAGTGAATATTCCCTCACTAGTTGTATCTATTGTAGGAAGCCTATTTGTTGTATCTCGATCACGCTGTAATATAACTGGAACTGTGTTCCACATACTGCACAAACAAAAAGCTTGTGGTTTCAATTATACCAGCACCTTCCAATGAATTCAACTTCACTAACCCGAAATAAAGGGCGGGAAATGATTGTGTGTCTGAAACAAAGCAGCAACTACGCTCACTAGTAATAGTATATGATGAGAAATGCTTTTAACTGCTACTTAAGTGATTCTAGTGGCGCCGGTGTGGTACAAAGGCTAAAATATGGAAGGAAAAAGCCGGCTCCTTGGAATATTAATTTATTCGCTACATTTGAAATTGACAAAATTCGAAGCCAAAACAAAGGACATAACTAAACCTTATGAACATAGAACTAGAATAAACAAATGCTATTAGTAAGTCGAATTACGAGCCATAATGAATATATAAGTAGGACGGACAGTTGGGCGAGTTGGTACAATTGCATAGGGGGTGGAACAGCGCGAAGACAAGAAACGCCAAGAGAAGCACAAAACACGAGTGCTGACTCGCAACTAACGTTTCATTAGGAATAAAGCGAATTCTTATACAAAAAATATGTCACATGATGTTACAGAGAACGAAACCCTTGACCAGGCAAATTCAAGAGATATCGTTTTCCTTCATCAGCCACGTGGAGAACCAAATAATTATCTTATTAGGAAAGTACAGATTTTGCTTTCATTGAGGTCCAAGTATTGCGGCGAAAATGCAAATTGGTTCTGTGAAATATATTATAGTAGGCGTCGTCTGGACAACGAGGTTCCATACTGTAGAGACCCCCCCCCCCCCTCCTTTTGTACCATCCTGTGTCTGGCGAACTGCAGCCAGAGCCTTGAGGGGCCCCATGAGACAAGGGCGTTGTCTCCCGCTTTCCGATGACTGGTGCATTTGCAAAAAAAACAAAAAAAAAAAAACAAATTGCTTTTTTTCGCTGTTAGGGTTTTTCACGTGGCTGATGAAGGAAAAACATATCTCTTAAATTTGCCTGATCAAGGGTTTCGTTCTTTGTAACATCACGTGACATATTTTTTTTGTATAAGAATCCGCTTTCTTCCTAATAAAAAGTTCGTTGCGAGTCAGCGCTCGTCTGCTATGCTTCTCTTCTTGTGTGTTTTGTGTCTTCGCGCTGTTCTACCCGCTATGAATATATATGTCAAGAAGGCGCATCATTCCTAAAAACATGTACCGAAACTACCATGAGTCATCCGAGGCGTAACTCAGGAGGCCGTCAAGCTCCGAGGGTGGACGCTTTCTTTTATAGCGGAACCATTGGAGCGGCGTTATCACTTTCTAGAAATGCCTCCAATTCATGGAGGGCTACAGGAGAACCGATCGATAACCAATCAATGAACGCGTATGTTTATTGTTTGTCTAGCAAGGCGCAGCGCATAGAACCGGGAGTACTTAGGGAAGTTTGCCGGGCAGCCCTGGCGCATGACCTTTGTACTCAACCTGGAATGCGAGTCGGAATAAAGTGGCGGCGAAAGATTGGACGTGACGAGGAATGTTGGAGTCAGCGCCAATCCTCTATATTCCTTCCTGTATCCTCACCATTTATGGAGCGCTGAATAACCTGCTCAGAAATCATGCTTCACCAACTAGCCCCTCAAAGTGTCTTGTTAAGCGAGACTGGATATGATTTTTCTTAGTTTTGCAAGATTTGTAAAATATTTTCGCCCCCCCCCCAAAAAAAAAATGTTTTAAAATCCACATTTTCATAGTCATGTGATGAAAAGCCTACATTTCCTCGAGCAACTTTTTATGTATGAAAATGTGAAAAAACATTGAAGGATGAAACAAGACATGACCATTCGCTATTATTTTTTGTAGTTCGTCTTGTGTACGCGCTCTCTACCATCAAACATAAGAAGTTTTAGAAAATTTAAGGAGTTCATTCTACTTCACTTGAATATAAATAACACGCATTAATAAATGGTTTCAATGCCTGAATTGACGTTATTCCTTTTATTCATTACATTGTGAGCATTACAAGTATTGAAAGTTGTAAATGTCGATTTTGTGTGCCATACTACACCAATGATGAGGATGCAAGTTCGCAGAAAATTACGTAGCGTGTAATCTAATCCACACACACACACACACACACACACACACACACACACACACACACACACACACACACACACACACACACACACACACACACACACACACACACACACACACACACACACACACACACACACACACACACACACACACACACACACACACACACACACACACACACACACACACACACACACACACACACACACACACACACACACACACACACACACACACACACACACACACACACACACACACACACACACACACACACACACACACACACACACACACACACACACACACACACACACACACACACACACACACACACACACACACACACACACACACACACACACACACACACACACACACACACACACACACACACACACACACACACACACACACACACACACACACACACACACACACACACACACACACACACACACACACACACACACACACACACACACACACACACACACACACACACACACACACACACACACACACACACACACACACACACACACACACACACACACACACACACACACACACACACACACACACACACACACACACACACACACACACACACACACACACACACACACACACACACACACACACACACACACACACACACACACACACACACACACACACACACACACACACACACACACACACACACACACACACACACACACACACACACACACACACACACACACACACACACACACACACACACACACACACACACACACACACACACACACACACACACACACACACACACACACGCACGCACACGCACACATCTATATATATATAGATATATATATATATCCAGTAGAAGTTTCAATTCGTAAGTTTACTGAAGAAAGTAGAACGCTATGACTACCTTTTCAACGCTTATTTCGCCGACAATTTAGGCAATGTCATTTCCTTCGTCGACCTGAAGAAGGGAGTACCATTCCCGATGCTTTCGGCGACATAAACGTTTAAAATGAACTGTCATGGATGTCGTAACGTTCTAATATATATATATATATATATAAACCTTGGGTACTCCTGTTGAAAAGCAAATGGGACATAATAGGATTTTCTTGCATCATTTATTGCATGGCTATTACAGAGTAAAATCCCGGAAGATACGTTATAGTCGATATGTATGCCCAGCAAAGAGCAAAACACATCGAACATATCCAACCTCTTCCTAACAATGCGGACTCTTTTCCTTATTCTGGTAATTGTTTGGTTTGGTAATGTTCTGGTATTTGTTTGTTTTATTTTTACTTTACCCGCGAAAGATTTGATATCTGTACTCGCAAAACAACAACTCCTGCCCTAACCTGCGTCGGCAGTAGGAGTAAATAATACAAAATGTTTATGACATTTTCGCCTGGGAAGAAAACCGGAGAGGCCAACAGAAGATGGGTGGTCTTCTTTTCTGGAAAAACCAATATCTTTACACGGTTTCTTCTTTGCTGTTAGCGTACGGCACACTGCAAAGTCGTAAGAAAGAATTACAAAATTTACCAAAGTGCTCGGATGTAGAATGAATTATGGCAAGGCATTGTACATATATAATTTTGTCCAAAGGTTTCCCTATGCTTTCGAATTTTTGTGAGCGGTAACTGAATGATATGGCCAATAGGGACCAATGGTATGACGGTACAATCAATTGATTTAAATAGATGGCTAATGACGGGCCACTTTGAACCGTATATAGAATAGCATAGCCAGTTCAAGACGCACGTTGGTAATAGTGTGTGTGAATTTGGTCGGAATTGAGAACTAGCTTACCCGCACAGTTACAAAATGTGGTCTGTGTTTCATGTTGTCTGGGAAATGGCTTCATTGGCCGACGGCTGGAGTGTTTCTTTTTCAAGAAGGTCCCAGTGCATGCATTGCAGCACGGATAATATAGAGGTCTGAGAACTAGGAAATGCAGTGCATAATTCGCTGTCCTCTCTTCTCTCCCAGCTGAGACCCGCCCTGTTCACACCTCTTCGACACCCTTAATAATGCGCTCAATAGAATCAATACTGAAAACGGCGAACAAAATGAAACTGCAGGGTAAAAATGATTGCGAGCTTGTGTGAATTAAATTCTTTCAGTTGATATGCGCAAAAGTATTTGCTAAAAACTTCAGTGCCACAACTTTGAATTATGTTATCCAGTCTAGCAGAAGGGCAGCGCCTGCCCTGTTTTAAGCGAATCTTGTGGAGAAAAAACGCGTCAAATTTCCAGCAACCTCGAATACTGACCATTGCTCATCACAGCATGATGTACTTGGCCAATTATAGTTTCTTCCGTTTAAGTTTTATTTTCACCATTATTCCCGTCGCTTACCTTTTTATCTTGCAATCTTTTAGTGCAGACAGTGGTTTTCAAAAACACTCGTGTCATGAAAGCGCAAAATACGAAATGGAAACTTGGTTCATATGACATGATACACAAAAGCTGCGACATTGCAGTATGTCCTACTTCTATTCTGTAGCAACGATTCATAAGTTACGAGGCAGATTGTCTCAGTATTCTGCTTTATTGAGTCAGATAGCTGGAGAATGAAGCAGTGCAGTTCTGTACGAGCAAACACTTTTGGTAAAAATTAAATTACCGCAATTTATCTAATTGTGGAAATCTTGCGTATTCTGTGATTACATTTCTCACGTTCAGTTTTTGGTAGACAATTACACATATCTGAATGAAGTGGGCTGAAATAATTTCAGCCCACTTCATTACATTATTCAGTTCCGCAGTTTATCTGAATAACACATCAATTGCGCTCGTCTAACGGCATACGACTGGTGAGACGCAATGCGTAGGTGTTCGGTCAAGCTGAAAACAGAACATCTAAGCCAGGCGTCTGAGGAGACCCATTACGTAAATCAGATGAAGCAGATAAAAAGGCGGGCAGTAGAGATGATTTGTAGCCGCATTGCATGAACTCACAGAACAGGAGAAGGGCTTCGCTATAGGTCTGGCACGGGCCTTTGTTCCAGGATTTGAATATTACACAATCACCTTGGCGATGAGGGCAAGAGGGGTACGCAGAATAAACCGCGACAACTCGATAACTGAGCGCAAAAATAGCGTATCGGACCGAGGCGGCGCCTTGAATTCCCCCGAAAGCCATTTGCGTGAGTTAACGTTCTCCGAAATTTTAACATATGGTGTTGTATATCTTCAGAGAATTTCTTCATGCCAAGTATACATCGAAATTTTGTAACCTTGAAACTGCGTGAACAATTAGAGACTCCGAGACGCAATAGTTTGAAGCATGTCCTTGTGATCCGTAATATCGCCCTTATACGTTTAAAAAGCAAGATTTATTAATGCGTAACCATTAAATGACTACTTTTCGGAGTTTGTCACCAGATATTTGCCAGCAGGTTTGAGGCAAAGTGAAAAAAGATCAGATAAATCGAATGACTGAAATCGATAGAGGATTAAAAAAATGTCGCCAGGGTTAAACGTTTGTGCATGTGGAGTCATTAGTTATATTTTAGATCCAATTAAGTCAATTAGAC
Organism: Amblyomma maculatum; assembly: GCF_055883805.1. Classification (NCBI taxonomy): domain Eukaryota; kingdom Metazoa; phylum Arthropoda; class Arachnida; order Ixodida; family Ixodidae; genus Amblyomma; species Amblyomma maculatum. Next base: position 94,750,180 of record NC_139353.1, on the reverse strand, counting down.
GCCGATATAGACAAACGAGGTAATGTCGACGTCTAAAGTGATTAAGTGGCACCCCACTTTTTGTCACGTGATATAGGATGATGTCGGAATAGTGACGTAGTTATGTTGAGGATGGATGTCACGTCAGTTTTCGTGACGTGATAAAATGGGAAATGGAAGTGTTTGGATATAGAAAGCCTAATTAACGAGTGACAGTAATAAGAAAGTGTGTAAATGGTGTTAGAAATTAATAGAAGTATAATTAAAGCATACATAAGGGAAAAGGGCGTTCAAAATTACGTAACTGTATAAGACGTGGTGCCGCGTACTACGGCAGTACAGATCGCCTTTAACTGTAGCGGCTTTAAGTACGCAGTGTAAGGAAGTTGCGGGTATATAATTAAAAGATGCTATAATCGCGGACAGGTGTCTGCATGCAGTGGGAACTACCAGCGCTTCCCTCCACTTATCAGGCCTCTGTCTTTTACTCGTCAGCGCGTGAGAACAGCAGAAAAGGCGGTGTCTCACACATGTAGCTTCCCTTTTTTAATTATCAGGCTTTGACAGACATCAAAATACAGTCACAAAAAATGTAAAGGCCAGCATCTCCCACCAGTATGGCTTTGACACAATAAACTTCGGTAAGAGCAAAAAAGGCTTTCTAAGCATACTTTGGGCGATGCCGAGATAACGATAGATGAGGGCCAGTTGTAACGACACCTGATGAAGGGCGACATCCCTGTTGACTCACGCAGTATTTCTGAGGTGACGTGCCGCCGCAGAGGCGGCATAGTGTGGAGGTCGGGAAGTAATAAAGGCAGTCGTGATGCAGGCATACGCCACTGGGATAGATGACTGTGCCATCTTTCTAGCAATTTCTTATCTTAGTACACTACCCACCCTTCAAATTTAGGTTTTTATGCCGCCGCCTTCCATCATATCCTCTAACAAAGTTGCGCTCAAGATCAGACTAGGATATACTTTTTTCGCTCCCACTCTTTGTATTTGATGGGCTGCCTAATGATATTTCGTCGTGAAAGCTTTTAACGGGAAGGCCCCAGTTTGCTGCCAAGGTATTAATAAAGCGGCGCAATGTGAAGAGAAGGAGTCAATCATAGGTACATTTGGTTTTGCTTCGGTAGTGAAATATATATTAGGAAGACAATACATCCCGAGTCAGGCCTCAATACAACTTCTTTTTGGGTGTGATCGGCACTCGGCCGCCTCGCTGGTTGCCATATACGGCTACCAGGATAAGCAATACCTCGTGCACCAATCCCGTGCTCGGCCGTGGACGTTAAAAGAGGACAAGGGAAAGAATGCTTGCTCTTCACCGCGCTTTGGCGCACCAAGTATATGGATAGCGTGCGCGGGCCATGCTTAGCAAGCATCGAAAGAAATGCTCCAAGCGTGGCGTACCGACCCGTTAAGGGGCGACCTCGGCTACTTATGTCGAAGACAAGTTATAACGTGGCGAGAAGTTGGCCGCGAAGCTTTGTAAGCATAAGAAGCTCTGCCGCCGAAACACAACAGCAGAGAAAAGTAGTGAAGGCGCGACCAAGCTAGAAAGGACAGGCAACTAACGGCACCGCTACTTATGCCAGCGGACGTGCGGGACGCAATGGATGTCAGAGCTGTGGCAGCAATTCAATCAGAAAAGTCTAGCCAGCAACTCGCCATTGCTACTTAAGTACAGTCTACTTTGACCAAACATTCAGGGATAAGTCGTTTGGTTTAGTGTGTAATGGGTAGTACCTATCATCATTATTCCTTCTGAGCTAAACCAGGAGTAGGAAGCTATACCGTCACTCACCGTGACATACATTAGCCCGGCTAGCCAAAGCTAAGACATGCTCTATTTTTATAGCAGATGGTTGCGACCCACCCAGATTTAAAATTCCTAAACAAGAAAAAAACATGTTTTTCACGGTCTCTTTTAACCATTCTTTAAAAGCATGCGTAAGACATACAGGTTACAAAAAGCACTCGAAGTGAACTAGGCGCAGATGACCCGAAAATTGACACCTGGAAGCAGAATACTTCGATCCTAGTGTTTTCTACAGATCGTGCGGTCGCACGTAGCTCAAAGAAGATATATAAAACATGAAATGCCTTGCTGTTATACAAAATGGAGGCTAGCAGCGCTTGTAGTTTGGTGTTGACGAGGCTTTTTAAAACGCTTTCAGCACAAAGACGCCATCGAAGGGAGATAATTGTTCCTCCTCTTTTATTTAACGTGTTCACTAGACAATGCGCGCAATGTTCAGCGCAAGCAAATATAAAGAAAATTCCGCGCTTCAATTCTTATTTTGTGACCAGGATGGTGTGCTTGGTTTGGTGGAAACAAATAAAGCACGCAAATTTGCAAATTATTCTTTGTGCGAAGCATCATATCGTGTCACTGGATCCCTTCATCTTCCATGGCACATGCTACTGCCTCAATACCAATATAACGGACACAGATAATGATTGTACATAATTTTATGGTAATATTTCAAGAGCTTTTAACTTGCAAATAATTTCAATTTATTCCAGCTAGGATGGCATTGCAGATAAAAAGCCTATAAAAGAACTGCAGCTCATAAACATAGCAAGAAGTTTAAATATTATTGAGCCTTTGCTGGAGATATCCTGGAACTGCTGCTTAGCAAGACCGTAGTAGATAAAGACAAAATAAGGAAATATTGATTGTTAGCATGACGCAGAAATAGAATATAGTAAGTCTTGAGCTTGTTTTCATAGAATGAAGGTTTTCCGGAGTGTCAATATTACTGCAATATATTTGCTATTGAAATCGGATATGCCACTATGAAACATAAAAAACAACAAAAAAATGTAGGCAACCCTACTGGAAAGGTTTAATCGCACTTTTTTATATCTGGGTAATATTCATCCGGATTTTGTTTTACCCTATATCATTGGCGGTAGCGGTGTGGAGTGAGGTAGAATTGGTTTGCTCAATTTTGTTGCAGTTCAGCTGCACAGACTTAGAGGTTAGTCATGAGAATGGATATAATATTATAGGATCCTCTTAGGCATGCTCATAGGAATCGCGAAATCTTAATTTGCTTTACAATATTTTGCCTTTCAAGCTCGCTCACAGCGTGCTAAGTCGGTAAGCCTGCCTTGAAGGACAATGGGGTGTATTTTAGAGATTATGAAAATAAATGCAAAAAATTGCAGTCAGGCTAAGAGGAACATGCGGGTATATTGATCGTTAATGTGCGACCTAAAGTTTTGCTAAAGTTGACTTGATAAAGAAGGCTGTATCGAAAAATGCACTCATCCAGAATTCATGCGGGAAGATTCTTCATATGAAGAGCACTGCATAATTGGACGTAATAAGAAAGATGTTTTTTTTTTTTTTTATCAGCAAAATGCAGTTGGTCTTTATTTCTAATGAAACGTAAAATTCTCAATTTTCTGCTCGCTATTTCTAAATCTATATCATGAAAAGGAACAACTAAAAACAGTTTACTAAAGCAGAATGTTTTCCCCAAATTCTAGAAATATTTTCTCATTTTATCCAGTGCAGAACGCTCCCGCTTCAATGCGATACGTGCCTTTCTTTTTTCGAAAATGTGATAATATTCATAAAGTATAGCAGCGACCACCTTCTTGATACAATGTTTCAAGTAAGGTTCATGTTCTGTCTTATCGCTTCTCTATTTTACGTTTATAATTTATCATCAGGCATCGTAAAAAAATACATCTGAGACAGTTTAATAGCATGAGCTAACTGAATATATTCTTTTGCCAAAACCATATGTCGTCGGTTACCAGTTAAAGCAGAAAGCTGGGCTAGTTAGTTTGGAATCCATTAGCGCTCGTCCTGTGTGCTCCTTTTTTCAGTGTCCTCGTCTTAAGCTCGAGTCAAACTTCAAATGGAATCGGTTACCAGTTTCGCTGTGTTTTGCTCCTTGTTGCCTTCCTTCTTTAGAAAGCGCGCATTTGGACATAAATTATATCGAGGTTGATCTTCAGAGACATTTTTCCGGCCGTAAAATAATGTAAAATTCTACATTGCTAGAAAACAAGCCGTTTTCTATTATTTTACTACCATCAGTGTTCTCAGTTCTGTCTGGTTAGTTGGGTAGAGCCTCATGCCATTACTGACGAATCTAGGCAGTCGGGCCGAAGACACCAGTGCAGATGGCGATGCTGTACACTGATTACGGTGAATGTAGAACACTCGCTTTTAAATCTCCAGAGCAAAGCTGAGTAGGAGAGACACCTCAACTAAAACCCCTCAATAAACTAAAAGTAGTGCCAACATGTGAAGTTTGCCGCCCGCCTCCTCTCCTGCGCTCTCCTTCGTCGTTCGACCCTCTCATTGGCCGAGCGCCGTCACGTGCGCGCGTGCGCTATATATTTTTTTTTTTTTTTTTGCTGGGCGTGCAGCTTCCTCCTTTCCAGCGGGGCGGGCGGCGCGCGCGCGGCACATATCGCCGTGTGTTTTGCTGCCACGCGGACTGCTACTAAATCGTTCCCGCTGGCTATTTAATTTTTTTTTTTCAAGCATGTTGCGCTCTTTGGCCGGCGGCTGATAGAAGCACGGTGGTGAAGGCGAGTTCAACCAACGCAGACATCGCGTACAAATGGTGTCACGCACTGACAGTTGAAAACGGAACCGTTTCAGCGCAAAATATAAAAAAAAACTGCTACCACGCTTCTCAAGTTTCACGGTAGCTTACAATTCAGTCCAACCTGCAAAGAAACCACACAGACTGCAGCTTCCGCAGCCTAGTTTATTTTTTTTTTCAAGCATGTTGCGCACTTTTGTCAACGGCTGACGGACTCAAGGAGGTGAAGGCAAGTTAAATCGACGCCAAAATCGTGTACGTATGGTGACACACCATGGCAGCTTAACACGACACCGTCTCAACGCCAAATATAAAAAAAATAACTGCTCCCTCCCTCCCCAAGTTTACCGGTAGCTCACAAGTCAATCAAAGCTGCAAAGACTCCACACAGACTGCAGCTTCTGCCGTCTATAGTTAATTTGATCTGCAGCTGAAGTTGAAAATACATGAAAGACAGCTGCTGCCACACTTCTCAAGTTTACCGGCAGCTCGCAATCCAGTCAACGCTGCAAAGAAACCATACACAGACTGTTCCAAAATTGTTCCTGTCCGCAGCCTAGTTACAAATTTTATAAAGCATGCCGCTGAGTGGCCAAATGTGACGAACTACGGACACACGGAGATGACGGCGAGTTGAACCAACGCCGAAATCGCGTATATGTGGTGTATGACACTCACAGCTGAAATTATTCTGGCGGGAAATCCCTGTCAACATTCGGTAATTATGTTTCAGCAGTGAGTAATATTTTAACCTGAACACATTGCGACAAAATGCAAGGCTCTGGTGAGACCCGGCGCACGGCCGCCTCGATCGGCGCGCGCGCGGCGCTGATCGAGACGGCTGTGAAGGGCGCCTGCTCCGGAGAGCGCGCGCTAGTCGCGCACCCCGTAGGTGGAGCCACGGTCGAAATGCGAGAGGAGGAGCGGCGCCGCCGGAGGAGGAGAGAGGAGATGGCGCTACTTTTAGTTTATTGAGGGGTTTTAACTGCAACCTGTTCGAAGGTTGGGAGCTTAGTTTAGGATAAGAGGCGCAATCTACAGTTTGGGCGCAGTGTATCGACTTACATCAGCAGCACAATTCGCCTTAACATAAGGCTTCGGCGTACACTATCCTACCCATACGCAATAGACTGTCAGCATCTTCATTTTGTATCACAACTATCTGGTATCAGTGTTCAATTTATCTCGCTCATTAACAGTGTAGAGGGAGAAACACAGTTCTGTCAATCCTTATCACAGATTCAACTTCCTGGTTCTCACCATCAGACATTCATCGCTATCAGCTTGTCTCTCTGTACCAACAATAACAGCATACATCTGCTTACTTTGGTTCCAAGAGGTAGCGTTCTTGCGGCGGTGAGTGCCAGGACAAACGCTGCCCGAAATAGATGCCACTTGATTTCTTCGTGCTCTATTTCAAACGGATAGCGCCTGCATCGCGGCAAAATGCGATGCAAAAATTATTAGTGTCGAAAAGTTCCTAGGTAATGAGGAGCGCTATCTTGTGATAGGAAAGCAGCTGGTGCGTATTTTAGGGCGATGCAAGGCAGCACCGGGCTCGTTTTCTCGTGCCTTCAGCAGAGACGGAAATTAACTTCTCGTAGTGACAACATTCGTGCTGCTTTCAGCTAGGAAAGACATGTTTTGAATATTTCAAACCTTTAGGCTGATAGCCTGGCGAGACGAGCTCTTGTAACGACTTCTTCTGACTCAAGAAGCGCAGGCGAATATCACGTTTTGGGTGCGTCTTGCGGTAGAGAAAAATAAAAAAGCGAGATGTGCTTTGACGACGGCACCAGCCCCGTAAGAACATGTCAGCATTTGCGTGTATCTGGCCCACATAGCAACTGCATGTGCTCGCGCAAGCCTGTTTTATTTTTCTTAACAATACGTTGCGCGCGAAAAAACAGTCCCAGGAAGAAAACGAAGACGAAGGAAAGATCACGGTTATACAGGCAGTGTGCACACGTGTGTAAACAAGTAGGAGGGGAAGGTAAAAAGTGATGAGAAGGAGATAAAGACTGCAAATAAAGTCTGCGAACACGTCAAAAAAAGAAAAAAAGCCGCGCAGGAATTTCTGTTCTGCATTGCGCATCTTTACAGAAGTGTCATCGATTCATGTATCGCCTTTTTCCTTGATGAAATACGCGTCTGAGCCCCGCCGGGGTGGCACAGTGGTAGGGCGCCCGACTACTGTCCGGAATTCCCGGGTTCGAACCCGACCTCGGCGGCTGCGTTTCGATGGAGGCGAAACGAAGAGGCGTCCGTGTGCTGTGCGATGTCAGCGCACGTTAAAGATCCCCAGGTGGTCGGAATTACTCCGTAGCCCTCCACTACGGCTCCTCTCTCTCTCTCTCTCTTTCCACTTTAACTCCCACCTTCCTGCCTTCCCTCACGGCGTGGTTCAGGTGTCCACAGAAAACGAGTGAGACAGTTACCGCGCCTTTCCCTTCCAGTGAACCAATTATTATGATTATTATTAAATACGCGTCTGAAAGCTGAAAGACCGCCCCGCCGGGGTGGTGCAGTGGTAAGACGCCCGACTACTGTGCCGGAGTTCCCGGGATCGAATCCCGGCCTCGGCGGCTGCGTTTCGATGGAGGCGAAACGAAGTGGCGTCCGTGTGCTGTGCGATGTCAGCGCACGTTAAAGATCCCCAGGTGGTCGAAATTACTCCGTAGCCCTCCACTACGACCCCCCTTTCTCTCTATCCACTTTCACTCCCACCTTCATCCCTTCCCTTACGGCGCGGTTCAGGTGTCCACAGAGCAAGTGTGACAGATACTGCGCCTTTCCCTTCCTATGAACCAACCAACCAACCTTTGCTCCTGCCCAGAAACGTCATGATGTTGAGCCCTGGATCAAAATGTTTGCGTGCAATGCAATGAGCAGGCAAGTTCACTCCTTCTACAGTCCGAATTGACCGAACATGCTCCCCTGCGGCTTCATTCTCTCAGCGCCCTGTCTGACCAACATATACGCGTTCACATCTGAACGCCATTTCATTACGTACGTCCGTAGAATATTTGAAAACAGTTTCAGCGTGTTTTATATTGCATTCCTATCGGTGACATCTTCGATCGCGGATCCTCAGGTATAGCTTGGTGAGCTTTCGTGGTACTGAAAATCAGCATGGATACCGCACCCAGTTATTTGCCACTATCTTCAAGTTGTGATCGACCTAATGCATAAGTATACTGTGCAATTGTGGCCTTCTTTAGGAGCATGCCCTCATTTTTATTGCAGTGTTTTCCTTGTTTTACCTTCTTAGGAAGGTTATCATATACAGCTAAGTTTACCGCGCTAATAAAGCCGGCTGAAAAAAGCCTTTAGAAGAAGGCTGGAAGAAGTAATAACTTGATTATGGAAGCCTTGCATAAGACATGACTTCCTGAGAATAGATTGCAAGAAAAGCTTGCTGTTGCTCTCTTACCTTTCTTCTAGTGCCAAGAATCACAAGGAAGCAGCGAATTCTGCGCTGGTGGAGCGTAGTACCAGCAGATATAATACAAGCCAAACGGCAGGTTGAGAAGTACGGTGGTTTGGGCTAGTTGGCCGCTATCCACGGGGGAAAATACGCAGCGAAAATAGACGTAGACGCAAGTGTAACGAACAAACAAGAGAGGACGGGTGCCACACTTCCGACTCAATTTACATGATAAGGTTGGAGTCTTAAATACAAACATCGCTCGTGTCGTTAAGTCTAAACGCAGTTCACAGAAAAAGACATTTCATTTTGAAGAGATGATAACGGCTGCGTGCTGACGCAGTTGTCAGCAGCCTTTCTGATGCTAAAACCTTCTAATATTTCGCGGTCAAGTTTATATTTTGCACGGTCAAGAAACTGTGTCTTCCCAAGCATAGGTTTGCATTTGCATTTCTGGCGGTGGACAAGGTGATCACTTATTCTGTCCTTAACTAGATGGAAGTGTTCAAGCGCTCTTTTAATGAAACAGCAGCCAATTTGTTCGATGTATGTACACTCTTTTTCACGTTAAAGGAATGCCTTAGATAGCTTCGGCCATTCAGCTGCTAAACTAAGTTACATGCTTGAATTTGCACACCACTTTCCTCTTGCTTGTCATCTTCGGACAAATATTTAACAGCTTTCATGGTGCTGAAAGCAATACGTTGACCTTATAACAGCTACCTATTTTCTTGGGGTTGTCGGATACCTGCAGATACGGAATCGCCTGAGTGCTCTTCTTTTTCTTCTCTACATCCCCGTCCTTTCTTTTGTCGTTTTCTTTGCTGAAGTAGGCCCTTGCAAATAGCTAAATGTTATCTGCAAGCAAACCGCCAATGCGAAGCCGACATGCCTGTCAGTGCTTTATGGCAACTTATGTGCATAAGTGGCTATCTTAAGCAGCCATTAGGTCTGGCTGAAAAGGGAATGGCTTTTTGTGGAGCTGCGACTAGACTTCACGCCACGAGCGTTGTTTGTATTTAAGAGTACACCTTTTCCCAATACATTTCCATTTGATGTGTAGCACCCGCCGTGTCTAGTTTTTTCCTTTACGCCTTTTTTGTCCCAAGATCATGGATATACGCCTCTTTTGTCACACGATCCTGGATGAAGAGTCAAAGTTTGGTTTGATGCTTCCGTCAAAAAAGCACGAACTCTCGGCCATGGTACGTCGCATTGCTTGAAGAATGAAGGGGCGAGGAAAAGACTGAGTCATCTGAGAATGTGCCGAGTCAAGAAGAAAAATGCGAGACGCAGTTCGATTCTACTTCCCCAGCATCGGAAGGTTGTCAGCTATTTAAACGCGCATGATCTCATGATATTTTAACCTGATAACATCAGATTTGTCATCGTCGTCATAAGCCTGACTATACCAACTGCAGGGCGAAGGCCTCTCCCATATTTCTCCACTTAACCCGGTTCTGTGCTAGCTGAATCCACTTAACCCCTGCGAACTTCTTAACCTCATCCGCCCACCTAACTTTCTGCCGCCCCCTGTTACGCTTTCCTTCCCTTGGAATCCAGTTTGTTACCTTCAGTGACCATCGGTAATCCTCTCTTCGCACTACATGTCCTGCCTATGCCCATTTCTTCTTAATTTCCACTAGTATGTCGGTAACCGTAGTTATTTCTCGGACCCACTCTGCACGCTTCCTATCTCTTAATGTTACCCCTACCATTTCTCGTTTCATAGCCCTCTATGTTGTCCTCAACTTAATTAGAACTCTCTTGGTTAGCCTTCACGTTTCAGCCCCATAGGTGAGTACAGGTCAGATTCGTATTCCTAACCAAAGAAGATTTCCAAGAGAAAGCCGTGCAAGCTGTAAGGAAACCACTTCAAGGAAACCAAATTTAAAAGCAAATCTTAGAAGACAATAGCTATTAGGCTCCTTCAATAAATGAGCCTCAACGTGGTCGCAAGAATTGTAAAAGAATAAACAAATGGAAACCTAGAACTTTTCTTCTCTTGCAAGACTCACAAGCTAGCCGAATTGCACATTTGAGGTCATTTTTTTCGGAAAAGAACTGTTGGCAGTCTGTAGTGGCACAGTACTTGTAACGATAGTTAACCAAGGTGGAGATTAAAGACGTTTCCTGGTTCGAAGTTCCCATGAGATTGTCCAAGAAATCACTGTGAGCTCAACGCGACTAGATCAGATACCATTCGATTGTCTCTTCATTTCCAGGCAATTTTTTACTCTATACCGCACGACGAACTGTTCAAAGCCGTAAGGCTAGTGATAGAGGATACGGGAGAAGTACCATTTCGCAATTTTTCTGGCATCAGCAGTGACAACTATTTCACGCCTTTAGAAATTTACCGCCAAACAACGGCTATGAAGTATATTGATCGTTTCTACACTAAAACGGCTGACATATGAATAGTTTCATCAGTTGTCCCCATTTTGTGCGACATCTTTCTTTCTTATGTTGATACGTACGTTCAAGATTCACTTAATCGTCTTCATGTAAAAAGATCTTTTCGATACATTGGTGTTAACTTGGTAATCCTAGACAATTAACGCGCATTTCGCGCTCCTTGGCGGAGCTGTAGGTGAGATTATCGCTCCTTTTAAAAATGCTGCCGATGGCTTAAATTTTACCTCCGAATATCCTTGCGATACCGCCATACAATTTTTGAACCTGAAAAGTTCTTCCGCAAACTACCACGTCTGCTGGATATATAACCCCAGGTCAAAACAAATGCTCTTCTCGCTTACAATAGCGTACATCCAAAAATCATGAACTTAGAGTTTGCTATGAATTGCATGAAGGCTGCACAGGAAAAAAATTGTTAACATCAATTGCCGAAAATCACAGCAGTTGCCGAAGCCAGGTCAAGCGGGTACGCATTGCTGGTTTCCCTACACATAACTTTTCATCTTTTTGGAAGCAGCTACTGCGAAAAAAAGCCAGCAAGAAAAAACCTGACCAAGTGAAGAAAACGACAAGCACTAAAGTGATTGCGCATCTCCACCAGATTTCTCACAACCTCAAAAAAAAAAAAAATAGGCAGCAGTTACAAGGTTCACATAGTGTTTTCAGCACCATGCAACCTATAAAAATTTGCCCGGTGATGACAAGAAAAAAAGGCGGCATGGAAAATCAAATATGTAACTCTATTCACTAGACGCATGACCAAAGTCATCTACAGCATTTCTTTAGCGTGCAAAAAAGTGCACATTAGAGAAACTGGCTGCTGCTTCATTGAAAGAGCGCTTGAACACTCCAATCTTGTTAAATACGGAATAAGTGGACATCTAGCTTTCCACCGTCAGAAATGAAAATTCGAACCTATTCTTGCAAGGACTAAGTTTTCTGGCCACGCAAGAGATAAATTTTAGCTGGAATTATTAGTTTTTCACAACAAAAACGCTGGTGACAACTTTGTAAGTACACCGTCGTTATCTTTGCTTGAAAATGAAATGGCTTTTAGCCTTCACGACACCACGTTTTTATTTTTTTGAATTTATAAGAGTGAACCCTTTTCAAATGAATTTAATTTGGAAGTGTAACTCCAGTCCTATGTTGTTTGTTCCTTAGACTTCTCGGCTCTTTTGTGCGGCGAATTTTTTCACCATGCAGGTTGAGGACCAGACATTGCAACGAACCGTTATATGGCACTTGATGCACAAAATCCAATTCCGTGACATTTCTTCTAAAAAGGGTTTAAATACTCTTCACGGATTGAGTGTGAGTTAATGTTGCTAGTTTACGTAAAACAATTAAAACGACTTCAACATATCTAAAAGCTCTAAGTGCACTCATGGTTAGTGTGTGGTCAAAAGCATCTAAGAAGATATTACACAGAATCAAGGCGCCACAGGAGCCTATATGGCTTGTCGTTGAAGGTAAAAGTCATCGTTAAAAGAAATATAAGTGGGTAGCAAATAGATTGCGACCAATGCAGTGAAGCGATCTGCCTGACACACTGGCTCAATTTTGAATCCTTATTACTCCATTCCTTTCAAAATATTCTTTGATGGCTATTAGCTAGCTTCCCCAGCGTGGTCATGTCATGTGTAGTTGAGAACATTCTTAAGAACGTAGAAGAACAAATATAACAAATATCCAATGACAATGTGCGCATACGCATAAAGAATGTCCTTGTATTACAGTTTATGGGCAAGTCGCCCACAACATGAAAAAAGTGGGACGCTTGGATGACATCACCAGGATTTCATCCGCGCTAGGAAATCTTGCCATGCAATGGGCGAGGATCAGCGGCGAGAGAGATCAACCAAAACAATGCAATACCGGTATAAGAAATTATGGGGATTAAAGCATGGCTTGAATCCGAATGCTATGAGTTTTGTAGCAATATCCCCTGGAACACCGCATTCTCTATGCTTATTGTTTTTGTAATTTGTCTTTAAGTCCGGTTTTGCGGTCGCGTGCAGAGTGGCTAAGAGAAATAGCTTGCGTAAATGACTATTTAGTAAAAACTAAAAAGAAAAGACTGCGAAAAGAAGACAACCGTAGGTCTAAAAGGGCAACGATGCAGTGGGTGGCAGAAAGTCAGGCGGACGGATGAGGTTTAGAACTTCGGAGGGGTCAGATGGGTGCACGTATCGTAGGAGCGGTTTAAATGAAGGAACATAGAAGACACCTTCGTTTTCCAATGAGTATAGCCCGGCTGATGATAGTTTTGGGGAAATGAAAGCGCCACACTTTTGGGTGGACACCACGGAATGGTGCACCTACGCCTAAATATGTCAAGGTCGCATTTTCTTACCCTTTTGGAAAATTTGAAAAGCATTTATAAGAAGGAAAGACGCTGTACCTGGTTGACTTTCCGGCACCTAAACCGCACCGTTAAGGAAGAGAACAACGCGGCAGTAAAAATGGAAGTAGTGGATGACTACAGAGTACTCTCGGCAGCCAGGGGGCCATTTACGTGCGCTGACACCGCAGAACCGAGGCTGCCTGTCCATTTAAGTTAATTTTTAGCGAATGGAGGCTAGACACCACCGATATATGGACACCCAAACTTTGTAAAGTCAGGGTCACTTAAAAGTGAAACACACGGCCAAAGCGATCTTGGGTTTAGCTAGCGTAGTAAAGCTTCCGCTTCAGAATATATCACCTGCCGAAGCCTTTGTGAAATGCGCCATGGCTGTGCTTTATGAAATCTCGCTGAGGTGTGGACTTGTGTATGCTGGACAGAGAAGGCACTGCAGGAATGAACGTGCAGGGGAGAATGCTCGAAAAATTCGGACAAAGGCGGAAACTTGTCCGCTCATTGCATAGTATGCAAAGGTTGTGTGCCACCGCTCAATAACATTGAGAGGCTGGGCAGGACGAAGCCAATGTAGCCCTCAAACTTTTGCAACCGTATTTCATTAAAGGAAATAAATGTATCAGTACCATTTATGTAACGAGGTACAATACGGAAATTACCATCTCGTGCGCTTTTTTTCACGCTTTCGCAAGCTTCATTTGTAATCTTTACCTGATCCCCCTTGCCTTCAGTAGACATGTGTGCATACTGCCTATATAAGCATCAACGACATAAATAAAACCAGTTGATAGTTTGAGCTCTTCGTTCTCTTCTGCGCTTTTGTGCACGGAACTCGTCAGTAAGAAAAGCTATGTGTCAACTAACGCAACATGAGCTAGAACTATAAAGGCTGCATTACATTTCAGCTTATCTATGTTTTTCAATCTCTGTGTCAAATTGGTTTTTCGTGCCTGTAAGGCTAGTTTCCCAAGATGCAAATGCACAATATTATAGATGCTTATTAGACGTAAATTTGCCACGGACGCACGTCTTTTTGCACGTTGCTTCTCAAGTTTTGTGCGATGTCAGCAGTCCCAAAGTTGCTTCAGGCAAGGTAACAATTTTACATTTTTTGTTATGATAGGTAACAAAGGAACCTGAACTAATTGCGAATACAGTGACTACTCTAACAAAAATTTTTAAAACACCTGACTCCGTCTCTTTTGGTACATGCCTTCTCGTATTTTAATTTGCATTTTGTATTCCTATGAGTACGTTTACACCTTACCAGATGCTAAGAATTCCATCGTCCGACCTGTATCTGGCTATGGCAAGTTAAGACAATAGCAGCAGAGGAATGCATCTTTACAGAAACATATGCTTGTACATATTTCTTCGAAAACTTGTAGGCTTACCGTTAAGAGATAGCAACCGTGCAAAGTGGGACAGGACAACAACTGGAGTCAATGACATTTTAGACGAAATGAAGTTAAAGAAATGATAGACAATGGCAAAGATGTAGTGCTGAGAAAGGATAACTCATAATAGCTAAGTGTAAAAAATTTGATTCAAAGGGAACGAAAGCGTAGCAGACTGTGACAAAAGGTCAGGCTGGCAGATGATGTTAACAAGTTCGCAGCGGTGAAGTGGATGCAGCTTGCGCAGTACCTGGATAGTTGGAGGAACATTGGAAATGCCTTCACGTTGCAGTCTGGCTGATGATGTTGAGAAAGCTTCTACACTATTTCATACCATCCCATATTATACTATACCAAAAGGGCTACTGGTCACGCTACATAGTTTGAGTTAAACGTATGATTGCGGTACGGCGCACTGTCTGGAAAATACCTTAACATCTGGCGCCACCTACCAGCTTCGAGGAGCACTGACTTTGCAAAGGTTACTATTATTGGCTTGTTTTGTGCAATTGTAATCAACAAAAAACACAATTTCACAATTTTTTATATTCCTGCAAATTACGCCAGTGTTAAGTGTGTTTTAAATCTGATCCATGGGCGCCCATCGACAGAGCTTGCAAATGCATGTTCTTAGCCTTCTGCCCCCGAGTCCCTCTTGTCGCGGAAAAACTGAGAAACGTGTAGCACTTTCTTATAGTGGTAAGTTTAATTTTCCGCGTTGGAGTTGGCGGGTTTCTTTTTATTAATATTGCGGTGTAATACGTGTCGTAACTATAATTAAAACAGGTTTCTACTCCATAAAAAGATATCAACTAAGATGATGCAATAAATTTAATCCGTTCACGCGAGATACGTTTCGCACTTTCAATAGAGGTGTCTGCGCTCCGATTCTCGGTCTACCTTCGTAGACATTGCCAAAATTTAGTCTCTAAATTTTTTTGTTATTCCTTGCCCCCCAACGTCCTCAATTTTATAAGGTAGGAAATTGCAGCCAACGAACTACAAAAAGGTGAAAATAGCAGTAGCCGCCTTTCGCTAGGCTTATATTTTATTACTTTCAATAGAAAGCTGCAAAACTTTGACACCATACTTGGGACTAATTGTTCAATTTATTTTAACTCATTTTATAGAGCTCGAAAAGAGGGGAGACGCAGTTTTTTATTGCAGACAAGTTTTATATTTTTCGGACTGGATTCTGCGGGCACGTTCCTATTGTCATTGCTGACCTTTCACGTGTCGTCGCTATAATTAACGCACGTTGCTAATCCACAATAAAAGTTTCTTAAGTTTGTTCAAAAGGGGACACTTTTTAATGTTACACTTACAGTGCAAGTATAAGAATGTTGACTGCTACTTTACGTAGTTTCCAAACTATAGTCTCTAAAACAGACAATATTCAAGAGCGCTCAGCTATAAGAGCGACTACTCCTAACTAAGCATCGTGTTGAAAACCTCATCAAGTACTTCACCAGCTGCTTTAAAAAAAATTGAAATATATGCTTTGCGAAAGTATTGAGCAGCATTAAGTCCGTTGGCAGCATGAAAATAAAAAAAAAAGCAGTACATATAGAGCGAGATCCTTATTAAATCCTGAGGCTTCTGCCAGCGCCGCTTGTTGACATTAGGCATTGTATTTCCCATTTCTTGTCGCTGCAGTCTGGAGATAATTGGCATGAGTTGGATCACGACTATTATGAAAATATTCTAGAAAATTCCCAGGAACACGGCGAAGTGGTTTAATTTTATCGCATGCTCGAAAACTCTGGCGCTGCCGCACATACATCTAAGTGAACCTCTGATGCTCTAATGAATAATGCTGTCCTTTTCGGCAAAGGGCGCCAATAAAGGCACAACCATCTTGCACATATTTCTCCTTTGTTGTACAACATGACTAATACAACAATTCCACCTTGTGGCCTCCAACGAAGGCGCCTTTTTCGTACATAAGACTCATTTTTCTTTTCCGAAACACATGAAATTGTAACTCAGAGACACAATTGCGCAGGACGGAGCACTGTTTTATAGTAACTGTTATCATTATCATGTTTTGTTCGCCAGAGCGGCATTACTTTTAAACTCGTTATAGCATAACTCGTTATAGCATAACTCGTTATAACGTTATAACGTTAAACTCGTTGTAACTAACACGTGACGAGTCGTTTATTTAGTTTGCAGAAGTCCATAAGGCTAACCAGCTTCTGCTTCTTCCTCCGTATCCTCCTTGTTCCCTTCACTTCCGATGCGATCCTTAGCACATGACACTTGCCCCCCGAATACGAAGCTCGCAGTGCGAATTCTACAGGATATCTGGGAGGAAACGTTTTGAGCCGAGTGACGTGTAACAGTTGCGTTCTTGTGAGAGCATCGACAACTTATAGTGTGGCGTGATATGAGATAGTCACTTAAGCTCTCCAAGATACCAAATGGCCACTATAATGATACAGGAGGGCTAGGCATAAACCGCGCTTCCCCAGCGGCGTCCACATCCGCACTAAGTCATCAAGTGCATAGAAGACATGTGGGCGTCAGTGGTCGTGACACTCTTTGGAGGGGACCTGCGGCAGAAAATGACGGCGACATATGGCTATTCGTGGAGAGTGAACGTTAGGATGGTATAGAAACAGCTTTGGGGCGGGCTGACGTAGAGGCAGTGGAACAGGTTAGAGCCAGTGGCCTCATATGTGCCGTATTTTATGCGTACGTGATGAAAAAGGACTTTTGCACCCTATTTCTCATTGTGAGAATTGATGTACATTGCGAGCATAGTTGAGTGCGGTTGCATTGTTCAACGAACCCCCTCGTTAGGGTGTACGGTGTTGAATGGCGGAAATTACGCTCGCAGCGGCGAAAACATTATTCGATAGCATCAGCAGTATATTATCCTTCATGATCAGTAATTAGAATTTGAGGTGGACAGCGTCAGGTAACGGGAAACCGCAGACAAAATTAGGACACTTCGGAAGCTGTGGCTGCTGCTACAGGGTCTGTATCAGAATATCGGGTGAGGTGGTTAACCTACACGATGCTCCATCGGTTACCGTTGGAAGACCATCTGAAAGATCCCAAGATGTCAATGCCCACTTGCTGGACCGTGCGGTTGAAGGTGCGATAGGTTGCAGCGGCTCTGGCAGACGTGATTTAGGGAGATTGTAATAGTGTTCAATGTACACAACTGGCTACATAGATTTCAATTGCATGACGCATTTTGTTTAGTGAAATCGTTCCTTTGTGCGACGAATGGTTCAGCTGACACCAAAGTGGCCTTAAGTGGCGTCCTCGTGTTTTTCGGGAGAGATTGAGGAACAACGAGACGAAAACGCGCACCTCAGGGTTTAAAGGTAGCTTTCGCGCACACAAAACGGGCATCTGATTAATCACGAGCAGCGTCAAAGAGCGTTGCCAAAGGAATTTGGTTGCGTTGTTTATTCTTGAAGATGTGAATGTCAGTAAGCGTTGGCTATAGAGGCACGAGGTTGTATTCAAACTAGTTGCATCACAACCAGAAGTAAAAATGGTGAATGAGGCAATTTGCAGACGACAATGCTGCAGCGGATTTGAAATTGTCTAAGATAGCTATCAGCTCGGCTCGGGTACTGAATGGCGTCTCCGCCGATGTGTGGTGGTATCGGCCTCGATTGTGTTCCGACGTAAACAAAAAATTCCATGAGCACTGCTGAGTTTCTACTGGAAAAATGCGAAAGCCTGAGCCTTGCTGCTGCACAAGGCATATCATGCGCCCCTTGAAGGGCATTTACTAGGAAGACCACGCCTCTTGCCGCACATTGGAAATTTCATTTCTTTGGAATATGTTCTTCGGAATGTCACATATACGCATAATTGGTTTTCAGGGAAATGGACCCGCATTATCGGTCGCACTTTCTCCGGCGAGTGTGAGACTTGGTAGTATACTATCGCTTCTTTCGCATTGCTTTCTTTGGCGCGCGTTCTTTGCAGTGCTCATTCAATTGTGGGATTGGCGGTATGGTGCCGCTCCTATTGCGCGGCGTTCTCATAGGCACTTGACAATATGGCACAAGCCGGAAGCGCCTAAAGAGGAAGAGATGCGCAAGAACTTTCTGCAAGGTTTCTTTCCATCGCGCCACAGTTCTTTCTTTACGACCTCATGGCGCCGCCGCCCCCTCCCATGACGTTACGTTGTTGCTAGGATACGCAATGACGTCAGCGGCAGCGAATACCACAACAACCACGTTGGCGTGATGTCACTGTGAATGCACAACGTTTATGACATATTTTTTCGATGGTCCTTATCAGCATTTGTTGAATAAATTTTTAATCCTTAATAACTTTCTAATCTATACCAACCCTTTCTCCGTCTTATTTCTGGCTGTTTGCCACAATTTAGACGGCATCCGCAGAATTTCTATGCCAAAACGGGTTTGCACATCCGGATACACTACGTGCACAATCAATTCTATTTCGACGCTTAATTCTATTTTTGCTTCTAATTATTTAACTACTTCCTTTCTATATACCACACGTAGTGCACTGCGACAATAATTCAACCTCTAATTCATACAAATATTATTTTACTCTCGATTTCGTACGGAACGACACAGGAACTGCCGGTATGTTTCGCGTCTATTTCCATCTGACGCAAAGTCGCGAACATGGTCAAGCAAGGCTGTCGTCTTATTAATGATTTTCATGTGAGGGTTGCAGCATATTTTAGCATCTGCATGCCTCATGGTACAGGTTTAAAATGAGCCTTCGGGGAGAGCACTTTATTGCTTATAGTCATAAAGATGGTACATTCTCTAGTCGTTGCGAAAGATCAAATACAGATTGAAAAGGTAGACAAATGCGAAATGGCGTTCTGTACTGTTTACTTATTGACAGGTGATGCCTTTGCAAAGGGTATAAATGGCACTTAGCTTGCGGCGTGGGCGGAAAGCGCATTAAAACTCTAAGACCTATTGAAGTACGCCATTTGCAATTATTTAGCACGCGTCTTGTGACCCCTTTTCCGCGTCTTCAAGCCACCTCTTCTATAAAAAATCAAGCGAGCAGCCGGGCTTTTCTTCTCAGTCAGGCATTGGTTGCTCATGGCAACCCTTAAGCTATAGTTCTAGGTAATGTAAGCACAAGCGCTGTCCCCCCTATAACGTTTCTATTCACAATGTAATAAGGTTCCCTACACAGCTGACAGGAGCACGTTCGTACCCTATTTTCTTTTAGCAATGACGTGAAGTAATATTTCGGGCGCTAAAGGTACTTAAAATTGGTGGACATTTCCTTTGCTTCGTTTATTTCTTATAGATGGCACAATCGCCTTTTGTCCGCCATTCCGTTCTTGGGCGGTTAAATAGCGAGTGGGCATCTCAGAACTACGGCTGGTAAAGTATGTGCTGGTTACGAACTAAACATACATGAGCACATTATCATTCCTACGGTCATCAGTGGAAACATTGCAAGAACGTGCTAGTTTGTTTTGTGTGGTGCTTTGCCATTCGTATTTAGTCTCGTGCCATGGGTCTCACTGAGCATGTAGTTGATGCATTTTGGGCAATCACATTCATCATAATATATGCAACGCTGTGCCGATGTGGGACACTTTAAGGTCATTATGATTTATTGTCAACAATAATACAACTTTCGGCTCATTTGGTCATGATTTCTGTGCTACGCATGGCAGAATCACTGCTTCTACTTTGTAAAGAGATACATGTGCAAACTGATGCGCGTAGAAAACTCTCTAGGTTCCTTAAACGACAAGGGAAGGAATTTTAGGTGATACTTTGCTCGCTTAGCGCATTTCACTTGTCCATAGAACTTGCGTTGCCCTCTAAAACTAGACTCAAAAGTGGTTCCAGAATAAATAGACAAGTATACTGTAGCAGGTCTCACTTCTTTTATAGCTTTCTGCGTTATTCGTTTATAAATTGTGTTTGGTGATTCAGTTTATGTGATTTAAGTCCTAAAAAAGCTCAGGCTATGAGAGGCGTTGTAGTGGTGGGCATCGAGAAATTTCGACCACCTAGGGCTCTTTAACGTGCACTGACATCGCACAGCACACGGGTGCATTGCTTTTCGCCTCCATCGAAAATCAGCCGCCGCAGCCGGGATTCGTTTCCGCGTTATGTGTTCAGCTGCCGGCCGCCCCAACCACTGAGCCGCCACGGCGAGTCTTGTCAATTAGGGGTCGCCACTTCACGTTTCTTAGAGCTATCATCCTGTTCACGATGCGAGTGGTAACAATGGGCAAGAATCCAGTTGAAATTATTGTAATATACCAATGGTAAATAAAAGCATTTAATTTCCAAACGACTAATTAGGCTAAGCGAAAGCTGTAAGATTTATTCAAGTGGCGTAACCGCCGCCCATTTTTGGTGCAGATCACAGTCTTAGCAGTACAAACCGAAACAGATAACGGCAAGCCGATTAGATATGCCTGCAGCCTTTCGCTATGCTTCATCCACCACAAAATGAGTTTTGTTAGTTTTATGGCACATGGGAAACTAAGTCCATCATGCGCCAAGAGCAAGGTTTTTGAATAAAAAAATTAAACATTTCGCAACTGCATGGCTCGTTTAAAACCTCTGATCTCTTAAGGAACAAAAAACGCAAGAAATATAAATGAGTGACATTTCTCCTACAAGTAAGCGTGAGTGTAGCAGAGTGTACCTTTTATAAACGTTGCAAAGTGTTTTGGTCTTAGTTTGTCAAGCTTTGTACATGTAATTAAGATGTGGTTAGTGATGACAACATATACGCAGAGTTAGGATGTAGGTACATCTCGGTTTGCATTACCAAAACTATGTTTAATGAGTGTGATCGCATCGGAGGAGACATAAAACGATTTTGATGAGACGCTCTTGGTTAGTGCATGATTTCCATTCTTGTGTCACTGATTTCACTAAGTGTAATTTGTTGTTTGCTTCCTTATCCCATGAATCCTGCAATTTCTCTTTCAGTCTTGTTTTTGTAAAAATATTTGACATTTTTATGCGGTATGTTTACTTTTTCTATGTTAACGTTCCGAGTGGCTTCGGTCCATACATCAGCTCCTTCATTACCACTGGTTCCAACATGACGTGGTACCCAGAAGAATCTCACTTCGTGTCCTTGTGGTTCAGCTCCTGTTACATAAGGTATTATATCTCCTAACAAAGGTTCAGTTGCATTTCTATAGTATAGGACCACGATTACACTGAGTGAATCGGTGTATATTATACTGTTTTTGATCTTACTCTTTTCATAGTTTTTTCTACGGTTATTACTTTTTTTTGCTTAGTTTTGGGGCTTAACGTCACAAAACGACTTACGCTATACGTGACGCCATAGTGGAGGGCTCCGGGCATTTCAACCACCTGTGGTTATTTTAACATGCACTGACATCGCACAGCACACAAGTGCCAAGCTTGTAGCCTTCATCAAAAAGCGGCCACTGAGGCCCAGATTCGATCCCGTATCCTTGGGCACAGTAGTCGAGCGCCATAACTACTGTGCCACCCCGGCGGGGTTTCTACAGCGAATAATGTGGCATAAGATTCAGTAGTAAAAGTTGATGCACGTTGAGGTAACCTAACTGTACCCCCGGAAGGTAACCCCTGAAGGAGACTGTAGCCATAAAATTAGGATACGCCTGCTTCTGGGAAAGAGAGCCATGGCTAGCCTTGACCGCTTAGTAAAGAGCAGAGACATTACACTGCCAACCAAGATCCGTATAACTCGTGCTATGGTCTATCCAGTTGTGATGTATCTGTTTTATCGCATATGTCTTGTACTGTACCACTACCAACAGAGAAAGCAGTTTTAGGGCCGTCTCTTTAGAATTCTCCGTGGATTTCGTATTTATTCTTAAGAAAATTAATTTTTGTGGTATGTGATCAGGCAACGTCTACGTTTTATGAAATTGTGCTAGTGTTAGGTCGCATGCAGAGGAGACATTTTACAAAGGAGGTTATGGGTAAGACCTGGAGGGAATATTTGGTTCCCACTTTGACGTAAGTGCTTAGTCCCTATGGAGAATGTTTTTACGCAACCCTGCTTTTGCCAGTGCTCCTAGGGTGTTTTCTCAAGAGGGACTTACTACTTCTTAGCGTCACAGAAAACAAAATAATGTAACGATGAGCATCGCTCTTCATGCTACATGAAGACAAAAAAAAAAAAACAGGACTTGCAAAGTACACAGGATAAGTATATCGTATTTTATTAGACGGAAAAACATTTTGGTACCCCTTTTTTACAGTGTAAATGGCTATATATCAAAAGGATATAATGTTTGCTTGATACAAAACAGTACCCTTAAAGCAATGCAAAACAGGTGCATGTCACTAACACTTGTAATGCTAGCCCCGCATATGCGGCTTTAGGGTGGGATGTTCTTTCCTTCGCTTCTAGATATGACGTGTTGCTTAAGAGTAGTCAAGCATAACCTAAAGATATTTCGGTTTACTGTTTGTTGATATGATCACCTTTTTCAAGGAGGTCGATTTGGAAAGCACAAAACTCATATGAAGCCGTTAATAACAGGTAGTCCACGCAGTGTTCTGCATTGTACTAAACTTTGTCGAGATAAATCTTCCTGTCACCTGCTTTCAGTCATATTCTCGTTTTCTGAATCCTTTTTATGTGTCTGATACAATGCGATGTGAACAAAACGCTAATGGGTGCTTGGGATAGTTTTTACTTCTATCCTGTGCCCGAAGTTTGCTTCACAAGAAGACGAATAAAAGAAATTGAATGAGTCTTACACGCTAGAATTAAAAGGAACCGAATTATCAACGGCACAAGGGTAGACAGGGAGAAAAAATTAAGTAGTAAAAGCGGGGCTAATGAGCGCACGATTGGAGATGACGAAGGGAGCATGCAAAACGGCACCGCTCATTTTCTTCCCCGCCGACATGCTCTTAACGGAGAGAGCTGCAATTCAGCAGAGTGGAAAATGCACAGCTCCGCGAAGCCGCCCGTGCGGAAAATTGAATTTTACAAAAACGCGGCTCCCTTTTTGGGACGAGAATAACGCACTCAGGAATACGGAAGTCCCAGGAAAGACGAACGCGCACAGTGCACAACTGCGGTAGAAAGCGCAGTAGTGGAATACTGATCCGCATCTCCCGCCTGCATTATATACAGTGCTACTCAGCATCGTTGTGCGCGTTCTAGATACATGGATCCTTGTCCAATGCGCATTTGTGTCACTGATCATATCTAAGCTGGAGGCATCTCTTAGTCATTTGACGTGACTCGAGGTGATATCCACAATCTTTAAATAAGTCGGCCTAACGGCACAGCAGTATAGCAGCGATACATCAGATATGGATGTATAGGACTGATATAATAAACGGTAAGCGGTAATTCGCGTAGACCGGTTGTAATACGGTCCACGCTCTCTCTAGTACCCATTTTTGTATAACCGAGCAATACGACAAACAATCACTAGAACAAAGAAGAAACATATTCTTCTCGGGAAGAACTGAATTTGTAGTTCAGTATGATAGCCCACTTTTGTTTTCTATTCTCCTGCCGTGCGCTGCAAAATTGTATCAATTTATTTTGAGAGGTACCTATTTTGAAATGTGGGTGTATATCCAAAGCACTTCATGTGACTTATCTTTGCTAGAAACTCAGGTCATATGAACTCTAGAACGTCATGATATGCAGAATTGTGTGGATTTCGTGCATAGCTAAATGTTCTGAGTGGGTTTTATGTCCTTTGGATTGAAGGAAGCCTAGTTCTACTTCGAACACTCAAGCTCACCTGAAAAAATAGACCTATTTTGTCATTTTACTTGCAGAAATAAATGAACATGGCGAACAGGCAGATAACGACTTCTTGTGTGCGTGTGCAAGTATGCAGTAAGCATTCCATAGGCAGAGCAAGGTAAGAGCGCAGTGCTGCTCCGGTGTTCAATCTAGTCCACCTTACGATATACACATGCTTGTACTAGGCCCTGCTTTTTGCTCACGTAGGTCGCTAAGGTTCGAGTTGAAGCGACACTTTGCAACTGTGCCGACTTAGTGTTGATGACATGCGGGATATAAAAGATCGATTTTCATTTTACAGGCCCATACTTAGTGCATGTCTCTTCGCACACTGTAGCCTCGTTTACATGACCTACAGCGGTGCGTTACGTCGAGGGGAGTAGATGAGCAAGGTCAGGTGACTCGACGATTGTCTCCTTCCATGTAGATAATAGAGCACTACGACTGTCATGGCGGCCACTACAACGCACTGCAGAATGGCTAGAAAACAGGCTCCTGCGCCTGTCCTAAACTGCAGAAAATGCGTTTCCAAAAGATGAAAGTTAGTTTATGGGGAATTTTCGGTATGGTGGGAGGACGGGATAGGATTTTGAGTTAATGCATCTTTACGGCGTAGTTGAGTGGGAAGGACCATCGATCGCCCAATCGTCCTAAGCGGTATTCATATCATCCCACTAAAGGTACTCAACCTGACAACTCTACTCAACCCGGTCTAGTCGGTTTCCTCTCGGTTTCCCAAATCAT
Organism: Amblyomma maculatum; assembly: GCF_055883805.1. Classification (NCBI taxonomy): domain Eukaryota; kingdom Metazoa; phylum Arthropoda; class Arachnida; order Ixodida; family Ixodidae; genus Amblyomma; species Amblyomma maculatum. Next base: position 94,725,544 of record NC_139353.1, on the reverse strand, counting down.
CTGATTCAAATCAAAGGTTGCATGGAAAACCTATCCGCAGGGCTAAAATATTTTCTTAGTTTCAAGTATCCTTTCACGAACAATATATTTGCGTGGGATTCTAAAGTAGTAATGAATGGATGATTTGCGTGGATTCCTAAAGCACAGGTAAAACATCAAAAACGGCTTTGTTTGCAAGGATTATAACTACAAGAAATGCACGAAAGAAGCGTAATTTCCTTTCGGTACTATATTATCTTTGTGTTGCAGCAAGGTAAATAGATTTGAGAATGCGTCGGACGTGAAAAGGCGACACGACTGCTTGTTGCTAGAGCTTTCTGTTCATCATTATGAGAGGGAAAGACCTTTCAACGCTCCAAACCATTGCGATTATTCCGCGCACACTAACAAAATTTAAGAAGAAAGAGTAAAAAAAAATAAGACTCTCCACCATAAAAGTTTAAAGACAGTGAACAATGTATTTATAGAGCGCGAAATAGCTGGACCTCATAATGTATGTCTGGTGGTTCAGATGCGTTGGCAGATACCAGAAGAAAATCTTTAAGCCTTTAGGTTTTGAAACATAAAACGGCTAAAGGGAGAAGCATGACACTTCTTTGATGGATACTCTTGATATATTTTTATGATTATTTAATTTCGAACAGCCCTAGCTGATCTCGCCTCTTATTGAATATTATATTAGAGGACAAAAGCTAGCGATGTTAGAATAAAAGAGAGAATTTTAAAATTACGCATCCGTTCGGATATTCGGCGAAGGTGCGGAAAAGCGGGTCATCGATCCCATCATGGTTAAGTTCGTCCTTTTTTTGAAATGGCTCTCTGTTAGCTTTTGGTTCTATCAAACAGCCAAGCCTTATAACCCAGAGCAAAGAGGAAAGCGGTGGTCAGGTGGGTACCGGACTCTTAGAAGTCCACGCGTGTAGAAGGAACTACATCTATTTCCTCTGGTGTAAGTTTAATCATTCTCCATCTGTAATTAGTACAAGCAAACGCTTGCCGTCTAACTCAAGATTACTGATTGCCCAATATCGCGGCTCGTCCCTGAAAGAACGCTCCTGTTGGCCTATAGCAACGGTTGATATTTCGTTATAACTGAATTTACTTCCCTAACAAAAATTTCGAACAAGTTTCACTGAGAAGCTTCCGTTGCATACACCACACAAACAGTAAAATATTTTATAGACAGTTGTTTGCTTTCAGTGATTAGCCGCGTCATTCTCAAATCGCCAAGCATGTTTCAGGGCACATAGATATATACGTTTTTGTTCCCAGTTCAAGATCTGTCGCTTTTCTAAACTGGCTAGCGGACTGTAGTAGAGCACGTACCGAGTTTGCCATAATACTCAAAACGTATTCTGTTGCTTGACGCATTCGAGAGCAATATTTCGCCATCAGTAGAGATCGCAATTGATCGCCAGAGATGTCGCCATCAGTATCACTCACGAGGAAAGTGTATAACAGTCGCATCCTGCCGCAACATCGCCTATGGGGCTGAAACATGGTAACGAAAGGCGTTCTACTTACATTTAGGACAAAGCAGAAGGCCATGGTACGAAAAATGGAAGCTATAACGTTAAGAGGTAGGAAAAGAGCAAAGTAGGTCATAACAATACCTCGATTTAATGATTTTCTAGTTGAAATTAATGAGAAGAAATGGGCATTCGCAGGACATGTAGTGCTAAGAGAAGACAACCGCTGTTCTCTAAGAGTTGCCAATTGGAGCCCAAAGGGAAGGTACGCGTAGCAGAGAGTGGCAGAAAATTAGGCTGGTGGATGAGCTTAAGAACTACGCAGGTGTCAAGTGGATGCAGCTAGCACAGGATCGGGTTAATTGGAGAAAGATGGCAGAGGCGTTCACCCTGCAGCGGGTATAGCCCGGCCGATGCTAATGATGATGATTAGAGATTAGCACCCATGGCACCATAAATATTACGCACTTGGCCTCGCCCTCCTAAAGCGGTCAACCTTCTATAAAGAAAGTCATCATATATTAAGCAGGAATTGAAACCTCTTTACTTGAAACTCGGTGAAGCTGGTACACGCTAACGGCTATGTCGAAATATTATAGAAGGCAATACCCCATCACTGTCTGCGACGAGATGGGCTCATCCGTTGTCGAAGAAGCAATGTTTGAATACTTCTAATCATTTATTTACCCACAAAGTATATATGTCTGCCTCTAGCCTGCCTTCTCTACCGTTTGATTCCCCCAAAACAGGTTTGATCATAACTCGCATGTTGCATTTAGGCGAAATGGCTCTATCATAAGTTCTAGGTTTAGCGTTTCACAAAAAACCTCACATTCCTGCCGTGCATAAAAAACATAAATACCACAGCTTTGCGAGCTCTTTACATTCTTGAAGTAATGCCACATGAAGGGTTTCACTGTGGGAAAACATATTTAGCATCTATCTCCCTTTCGAGGGGTCTTATCTGGCTTACAGGTGAGTGCTATTTGATTCAGTAACACCGGCCTACGTAAATGTATTTGCTCTTGCCCATAATATTCGTCTCTGCATTGCATATGCATTCAAGAAAATATTTTTCAGCCTGGTGCAGTAATGGCACAAAGCAGCTTCTGCAAACCCTAACTTTATTATAAGCAATGGACACATATATCGGGAAAAATCGCTAGAGGTCATGCCTAGCATTTTATAAATTGCTTAAAAAGCTATATATTCTCTAAATTGCCTGCCGACTACTGCGGCGAATTCGGGTCTTTCTTTATATATTCGTAGCTAAGTCAGCCCGGCTTTTTGTATCTTTAGGGACTTAAGTATTCGTATTAATTCACACTAGCTTCTGTGCGGCGTTTTCAATGCAGCCCATGATTACAGAGTGCAGTTGATGAAAGCTAGCATAAACAGCAGCCATACGGGCTCCTGTTTGCGCAAATTTCGGTCTATGCGTAAAACTAAGACAGTGGGCGCAAATCGCCTGTTCATTCACGTGTTTAATATGCTTACGGTAACAGTTGACGTAGCGTGAACTTACTCAATCTCAAAAGCAAAATAGCTAAGTTAAAGTAGGTTGCTTTTCACTATGCCCTCCCCTTGAAGAGTGGCATATGGAAAGGCCAGAAGGTTTGCGGGGAATTCAAAACACATGCCTCGAGTGCTGAGGCTAGCGAAATCCGACGTTGCATATTTTCGTAGGAAAAAGAAGGCGTCTGGAACTCTGCCACACGCATGCAAAACATCCCGGTTTGCGTAGCCCCGCCGAACAAAGCACGCGCGTTGCAAGCACGGAACGAAGAGGAGAAGGATTTTTTTTTTTAAGCGCGTCATTGATGAGGAATTCTCTTTCTCCTTACCCCCCGCCTAGAAGATCGCACCGTGCTGGGTATCAACTTTGAGTGATGCACTGCTAACCTATCTGGCTCACCGATACAGATAATCAAAAAAAGTCTGAATCTCAGTAAAAGAAACAGGCAAAATTCAGACTACTGAGTGAGTTAACTCACTCAGTACAAAGTTCAACTGCACAAAGTTCAACTGCACAAAGTTCCACTGCAAAGTTCAACAAGTACAGCTGAGTGCCCGGACAATAAAAAAATGCGCGAACCTAGGTAACCAAAGCAGAAGTAACGGCACTTTTTGCTCAGCCAGCCTCTCTTCGCCTCTGTGCGGCTCCCTCTAGTCCAATTACGTCCATTGGATGATCGGATTCGGTTTGCCATCTTTGCGACCTCTGAGACGCAAACAGTTCATGAGGCCTATCGCCTAGATTATATATGGCGACTAGTGTCGTTAAATCGCTGAGAACTCTTGCGATTTGTTGGCATCGTCTAACACAATTTAACGGGAATTTAAAGGTCCCTAGTTTGTTCTCGGGTTTCGGCACGAACAGATATGGCGGAATAAAAGAAGAACGCAATCAGTCGTCTGGCTTATCACACATAAGGAAGAATCTGCCGGAGCCCATGCGCGAGCGGGGTAGCTCGGGCCAAGACCGTGCTTCGTCTTTATTTTCAACAGCAGCGGAGGCTAACTGGAGAGCGCGTCATGGCTGCAGCGTAGCGGCGGTTCAGGGACGTCATGTTAGTCACGTGGCTAGGCGTAGACGAGCGCGTGGTAGCCATAGTTGAGGCGGCGGCGGCTCAGTGATGTGATAGCTACCACACGGTCTCACCTCGCTTTAAGGTCAAACACGCGCACACGGCGCACACGGCGAAGAAGCTAAGAGGAGAGAAGTAAGATTTTCGCTTTAAAAAAAAAAGAAAGCTTTGTTACAGAGATGCTTGGGTGCTACTCTTCTTAATCGTTTGAAGCGAAAAGCTTCACTAGGCTAGTCAACTCCGAGTCTCGCATGTGCTCCGTCGTTAGAAACATATATAAAGCCCCGCTTTAACCAAGCTGTATGAACGTGCCTTAGTGGCCTATAGGGGTAACGTGAATGCAAGGGTCGTGGAAGGCTGTGTCTGATATAACCATCCTATGTGAAACGAGAGAACCAAGTTAGCAGCTCCTGCCAGGAGATCAAGGCCATGGACACGGACACGGCACACAGCGACAAGCGGTTAGACCTGGTGTAGTATTCGCAATAAAAGCCACAGCTGCGCATGCGCAAACCACGTGACGTCACTGGAGAGGTGCAGGTGGTCGGAGTCGCCGCAACCGCCGCCGTGACTTCGCCGGTTGACCTTTAGCCTGTGCCGCGCGCTTTCACCGGACTGTGTTTATGTCTATACAAACGTGTAACTGTAATGATGATGTACAATCGGAATAAAGTTTAATCTTATGTAATGTACGGCTGTAATCAATGTTTCGCCGTAATGATAAGTCATAGAATATCTATAAGGTGCAACCGTGAGCAACAAGGTAAGCCACAAGTACGCCAAGGAACCACAAGCTAATCGATGGCATCGCCGAAGCTTTTCGCTTCTGATATTCAGGCTTAACCAAGCTAAGCCACCACCAAGTTTTTTCTTCCCTGAGGTCCCTTAAGGGGCATACGTTAGAACCTTCGATGATTAAACCATGTCGTACGTAAGAGCTGTTCTGGTCGAAAAAGCTATGGCCCTGCTCGCTGTACGCGGGCAGAGCATTTATTATGCTCTATCCCTTGTCGCTTCTTCCCAACGCAGACCGTTTCGGGCGCCGTAGAGAAGACGCTCATGGTAACAGAAAACACATAGGACACTGCTTCACAAAATGCAAGAACGCTGTGCTGACTTGACGTCTTTGTTGCATACAATAAAAACGCTAGCGATGGCCAAAGTAGCTAACCATTAAACCTAGGTTATCTGAATTTCTTTTTGTTTCAAATACAATATATGTACTATTCTCCCCAATATTTATATTGAGTGGCTAGTCGAGGAACACTGCAATTCAGTGGCGGAAAGAACGTAGAGTGGCACTAAGATACACCAGCGCTCAGAAACATGCGCATAAGGACCGCGAGAGCTGTAAAAGATAGAAGAGCAGAACGAACTGAAAATTTTACGTTGTCTCTGCTTTGGCGATTAAACGTCGTAATGGTAGATGCAGGAATTGCGAATCAGGCCACATATTCGTTCCATCAAGGCTCCTGCATAATACAAAAAGCGGGCGTTCTGCTGTGAATGACAAACTGAGCTATGGCACAAGCTAACAACAATTACAGCAATCAACGGCGCGGTAAAAAAAATCGGCATATCCACGCTTCTGTTTGAACACATCCAGCGTACCGTGTATTACAGGCTGTCTCAGATTATTTGATCTAGCTCCTTATCACTGCGTCAAACTCATGGATTGAACTAATATTAGTTCGGTTTTTATTTGAGAATTCAAAAACGGTCACTATATCCAACCTAATCCAGATGTCATGATATGAGCGAAAATAATGTCTGAAGCACAGGGACTGTGCAATTGATAGTTCTATCCCGATTGAATATTGGTAAACAATGCTTCTAAGGATTAGGCGGACCGTTTCTGTTGGCCTGTTAACGTCCGCTTTAGCTAATGATATGGTGGTGTCTTAGAGACGTAACTTTTGATGTTTAAACAATTTTGGCGTCCAGGAAGGCCAAATGCCCACATACGCGCCGAAAGGAAATTTCTGGGACATAAACGATGTGGTTTTGTGAAACAAACTTCGGAAAAAAAAAGTGTCTTTCTCTTAACTTTTTTTCTGCATGACTAATTTTTACCATGATGTAGTCATTAACATTGATAGTTTTTCCGAACTTTTCAATGAATGCTGGTTATCAATTTGAGCAAATCAATTCGCCCGAAAGTATTTTTGGTAATCATTCCGCTGCGGTGAGAATGTAAATTTGATAACCTCTGTAATTTGGTTCCGCGTAGTGCATGTAGCAACTGGAAAAATGTGCTCTTCTTCTGGACAAATTCAGTTTGATTATATCTGGCATTAATTATGCTTTCAGAAACACAACGGCAGCGAAATTTATATGTAGCAGGAAACTCTACTGCTTTTTTTATTTATTATAGAAAGCTATCGACATATAAGCAACCATTGAGTCATAAACAAGAATTTATGCAGCAGTTCAAGCGACTATACTACATCAGTGAGGGTCATTTTTCAGGAAGACAACAAAAGAAATAGAGGAATGCGTTGTTTGGAACCGTTAAGTGAGAATCTGTGTACGAAGTTGAGTAGTACGAAGTTATTCAGCACGGAGTGGTGAGACGTCGGCGCAGAAAGGATATGGCTTTGTGGATCCTGCTGACAACTGCGGCTTTGTGTAAACGTCACTGGAGGTTTCCGCGTTTTTTACAGACGAGTAAGCATTTCTCACAATTCTCTAAAAAAAAGGTAAATTCGTTAAAAAAATTTGTTCCTGGCCTTAAACATTTATATATAAAGTAGTGAGCCGCTGCGAATTCTGCGCGTCGCTTTCGCTACCCATACCCGCTAATATTTATTTATTTGTCATGACTAGTAAGCAGATAGTGTTTCTTATCTATACAGAAATTTTCGCTGCTTCTAACCGCGACACCTACCATAATTAACTGCTTGTTCGGAGTGTTAAATTTCCTGTTTCTGAACGGCAGCAGATTTATTTTGCCGCGAATAATTTCGATATTTCTTCTTTTTCTATAGGCGTCAGCAAGCAGCCTAATAACTGTGGTAATAGCGCTTGTATCAATACTGTACTGTTTGTTTGTTCGTGCTCGTTTCTCGCGGGACGCGGCTTCATTACTTTCCTTTAGCACGAGTTGCACCGAGATTTTTCCAGGGTGATCGTAGCGAAGTACAACTATTTCTGCATCGTTCGAGACCTTTTCACATTCCTTTGGCTGGTTATCTAGATTGTTCTTCGCCCAATTTAATTCAGACGACCAGCGAGCTCGTCGGCTGCTATCGCCGCCGCCGAGTTGCCTAGTTCTTTTGCGGGCGCATGTCATCCCAATAAAGAGTTGATTGCAGTGTTATTACACCCGTCTTCTCTTTTCTGCTTATGGCCTCTTTACTACCTTGTCACATTATGAAATACAAACTCTTATTGCAGATGATGAAAAATACTTTCGACTCATTGCATCATGAGGCAGGACGACAACTAGACTTCCAAACCACCTGAAAGAGAATTGCGGAAGTAAAGCGTTCGAGGAGAAGACGGTGGGGCACATGGCGAGCTTCCCGGGGAAAAAAAAGGTGGCTTGCGCGAAGAGCTCCAATATTATTCTGGCCTAATATGGGCCCTGTGCACATCCGACTGCTCGCACTGTGATCACAGTTCCTCGATCGCTTAGTAAAGGCAAGCACAATAGGCTCCTGTGATTTCTCTGCCTATAGACGTCCTTTAATCCTTGATTTACTTCTGTTTTTTTTTTACCTTTCATTTGCGTCGAGCATGCTCTGTGCCATATCCTGGAAGTTGTGCTTATAAGCACAACTTCCGCTCAAGCACAAGCCCGCTCGAGATATGGGGCGAGAGATATTATCAATATAGCAATCCAAAGTCCCTGCAGTCAGCCATTAAGAATGAAGCGGAAGTTGAGGCATTGCTTCCGACTTGTATCTGTGTTTTTATTAATAGCCCTGTACTTAGCTTTATTTAGGGGTAGGGGGGCGGGGGACACTTGTAGGTCAAATGCGTTCACTAGCAATTGGCCCCGAGTTATTGGATGACCGCCCTAAATACAATTTGTTGTTGCAACTGATAGTTGTATTTCACAGCAGGAAAAACAACTAGTTTGAACAAGGTTTAACAGTGGCGGAGAAAAATTGCCCTAACATCGGCACTACTAATTCAATTTATGCACTGAGAAGTATTAAAGCAAACTTGCAATACTAACGTTTCTCTTAACGTGAGAAAGTCGGCAACAAAAGCTAATGAAGCGTCTTTTTTGTTTCAGATATATTTCTGGGAAGAATATCATGTTCTTGTTCCAATGCTTACTGAGTTTTTAGAGAAGAGCCATTTTTCTCCTGGGTTCTTTATAATGTACCGCCAGGGCTGTTAGTTTATTCAAAAGTATCACATTGCTGAATGGCAGATGTCTTGCAGTTTTCCGGACATATAGATATATGGATTTATTGAAAGGAAAACGAGAAGTTGGCCGGGATGATTAAAATCTGGCCTGCTCATCTCTACCGCTATGCAGCTTGGATGTCCTTGGCTCATTTGTATTGAAGCGAGACAGCGCAGTAACGCCTTGCTTCACATCGTGGGAAACAAATGCACTATAGGTATAGCCGAGAGTTGGATAGATTTGCGTTGTGCACAGAAACTCTGAAAAAAATAGCAGGAAAGTCATGCGTGCGTAAGGCGAACGTTTTAGCGTAAGTAAGAGTGTGACTTCCTAGAGGTTTGCATAGATGTGTATTTTGTTCTAGTGCTCTGAAAACTTCATGTAATCATAACTGAAACATGTCTAATCTAGGGCTGTAGTGATGCACTGAAATGAACCTATTTTGGAGAATTGCTTGCACTAGTGACACTTAATACGTACACATCTTTAGACACATTGGCCATGCTGCCCTCTCCGTTCCAACGCTGTTCTGAAATCTTCCCCTTTATACAGCAGGTAGCCACGCTGTTACCAGCCAACCACTCTCCGTGGCACATCCTAGAGCCTTTGCCATGGGCTCGTCCTTCTATGAAAACCACCCTTCGATGCCTTCCACGGTGCCCAACGTCCCGTTGTTTCCCAATTCTCAACTCTCGCCACAAGCTCCTCCTTCCATGCCAGCAGCCCTCGGGGCTCAATTCATAGCACCCACTTGAGCATGGACGTTCCCCCGGCTTCGCTATAACCTCCCAATCCACTTGCCTATACACCACCAATTCCAACTTTCCTCTCAATCTTTCCTCTACCATTTTTAGTTTCTCACACTTTGCACTGAAATTAAAGTGCTCATATTCCTCGGCAGTTCGCTTTCATCAGGTCGCAGGAGGCGCTGCAGGCACCGACGCCGAGACGGATAACGACAGAATGAATGTGAGGTATGAAAATAAAGTGTAAATGCTGCGAAAGGAATTGAGAGAATATTTAGCGTGTAAAATGTATTTGCATTCTTTTCTATTCTTCAGGCTTTTCAAATTATTTTAAAGAGTCTATAACGAAATAAAAAATAACCTCGGTGCAGTTTACTGCCATTCCCATTACATTACTTTAATTGACATACAGAGATCACTGGCTAAAGACTGTGGTCAGATAATTAAGAAGTTCGCTAATAGAATGTTAACATCACGAGCACTCTTCCCCTCCCCAGTGACATAAATTAACGATCTCCAGAATTTGGAAGAAAGGGCAATTTTTTTTGTTGATCCTACTGAAAAACTGCCTTCTGATTGATTATAATAATGTACAATATTCACCCCTCTCATTGGTTGGCCGTCATAGTTACTCTTAAATTTATTTTCATGTCCAAGAGCCGGCGGCACTCTATGCGATCTGCACTGAATAGTGGCAGAAATCTATATATTTTCCGCTCACACTAAAGAAATATGTGCTACTGGCCGGACACCCCGCTTTTATCTTGGTGCATGCTTTGAGAAATGACGGACGGAGCGGATGTCAGCCAAGAGATACAAGCAGAAAATGGAATCTTTAAACAAAGGGCTGGGATATTGCGGGAACATGAGTCTCAGGCTGTCGTTTTTCATGCCTGTGACTTTGAAAAACGGCTGCCTTTTCTACGTGCGTACCTTCATCATTTATGGATCTTCCAGTTCTTCTGTCGTTATAGAGGGCACGAAGCATTTTTCTTGTGTGCACTTCTTTTCGCCTAGTCAGAGTTATTTCCGGCGTAGCGGGCTTATCTCTTAGGGACAGGAATTTCCGTCATGCTTCACTGTCATGAACAAGGCTTATATCCCTGCTGCCCATTAGTCTAAGTGTCTAAGTGACATTGCTGGGCAGCTAGAGTGCGGTTACGAGGGGGAAAAGCGACTGTGCAGCCTTTGACAAGAGGGTAGAGCCCAAGGGGCCTTCTTCTCAGCCGTGTCTTCATTATCATCATCAACCGAACTACATCCACGTCAGGGCAAAGGCCTCTCCCATATTTATCAAATTACATCGGGCCTGTGGTAGCTGCATCCAGTTGACCCCTGCAAACTTCTTAACTTCATCCACCCCCTAATTCTCAGCCGCGCCCTGCTACGCTTTCCTTTCCTTGGAGTCCAACTTGCTATCCTAACTGACCATCGGTTTTCCCCTCTTTTGACTACATGCCCCGCCCATGTACGCTTCTTCACCTTGATTTTCATTAGAGTGTCATTAACTTGAGGTAATTCTCAGACCAGCTCTGCACGCGTCCAATCTCGTAACTTTACACCTACCATATTGCATTCCACAGCCTTCTGCGCTGTCCTCAACTCGAACCCTTTTTCTTAGGCTCCACGTTTCATCCCCATAGGTAGCCCAAGTAAAATGGAGCCATTATATACTTTCCTCCTGAGCGATACCGGTAAGCTGCTAGTCATAATCTGCGCGTAATTACCAAATGCGCTCCATTCCAATCTTATTCTCCTTGTTATACCCTTTCATGGTCCGGATCTGCGGTTACTACCTGTCCTAAGTAGACATATTCGCCTACTTCTCCCAGTGCTTCGCTACCTAAACTAGCTGGTGTTTCTTCCCGACGCTATTCAACATGACTTTAGTCTTCTGCATATTGATTTTCAAGCCTACCTTTCGACTTTTCCTGTCTAGGTCATCAATCATTTTTTTGCCGCCGATGCTCTAAATTTCTTAGCAAGGCAATCTCATCGGCGAATCTCAGATAAGTGAGATATTCTCCATTCACTCTAATCCTTTTCTGCTAAAGTGCCAACTCTCTGAACATTTCCTCTAACCAAGCTGAGAAAACCACTGGGGTGATTGTGTCTCATCGCCTAACCACTTTCTATTTCTTTATGGGAATTGGTTACTTTCTTTATTGAGAATTATTGTTACTGTGCAGCCATTATATATCTTCAAGTATTTTCACACACGGCTCGTTTACTCCCTGATTTCGCAATGTCTGCATTACTGTCGATATTTCAAAATGACAGCTTGAGGGGCTAGTTGGTGCGCGTGTATTGTGTATCTTCGCATGTGTTTGTGTTTGTTGCGCCACATTTCTGGGTGGTGATGTTTCAACCGAGACAAATGATTTTTCGAAATCAATAAATGCTATGTGTAAGAGCTGGTTATATTCCGGGAATTCTTCTATCACCTGGTTGATGGTATGAATAGTGACAAAAAACATGGCAAGGGTTCAACGCTGCTGAACCAAATATTGAGCAAAAGCATTAGTTGCGGGTGACCGAGCGTTCTTCTTATTCTCGGTTCCTTCTTCCTCAGTCCACATATAAAGCCCCGCTTTAACCAATCCATATGAACGTGCCTAATTGGCTTATAGGGCTAACGTGAATCAGGGTCCTAGCAGGCTGATTCCGACATAACAATACCATGTGAAACGAGCGACCCAAGTTGGCAGCTCCTGCCAGCCCGTGTTTCATGTGGGGTGTGACGTCACAGCGTCACGTGAGTAAGACGTAACTGCGGCCGGGTCACGCAAAGGCTTGAAAGTGCGAATAAAGAAAGTGTTGTTCAGTGTGCCTTGATTCATGCACCATTAGGCACGAAAGGCTAAGTTGCGAATTGTGTAGTGCATTAAGAAAGAATTCATTTGCATTTCTTTTGTAAATTCGTTCGAGAATAATGCGAGGAAATATTTGGTGGCAGTTGGTAGTTGCTGTGGTAGTTAAAGTAAATTACAAAAAGCACTTTACTATGATTATTTCTTGCAGCTCCGAAAATTTTAATGTCTGTAGTTGCTGTGACATGAAGCGGGCAATGTGCAAAATGACCAACTTTATGTAGCAGTCAAAGGCGAAATTTTTGACCTGTGAGTTTTCCGACTTTCGGTTGTTTGGATATTTTCACGAACCACAGCAGTAGTCATGGAACCTTTTATATTCGCCGTAGTGCTGCTGCAAAGAGCCGAACCATTATATAATATGCGCAGTGGAAAGTCAATAATTTGTAATTCAAGGGGGCTGAAATTGATAGCAGACAGAAAATTTAACCCAGAAAGGAGCCTAATAAAAGCGTCTAATATCATCTGTGGGTTCAGTTAGTGCATATGAATGGCTGCAAGCTTTTACTCTTCTAAGATATCGTCAACAGCGAAATCTTCCACTGCTCAAAGCTCGCAGAACTCACATGTGCTTGCTTTCTTTGCGAATACTACAATCCTGAATGATTTATCATTAAACAGAGGAGGTAAATGATTAGAGTTTTTGAATGACCCTGTGATACTGGCAAGAACTGCCAAGAACATACAGCATCACAGTACGTTTGTCTAATGAACGCTGTGAATATTATTCAAGACCATGCGCTAAATACCATATTTTTCAGTTTCATCTAGTGTTCTCCTTTGCAGACATGTTTGCAAATGTTCGAGAAATGATCCAGAATTGTGAGTGCCTTCGCACACCTTTCTGCAATGCAATGCAATAGTAGTGGTACCTTTTCACAGCAAAAACTGCCGTATTTTGAAAGTGGTTCGCCACATGGACTACAAGAGTATGCAGGGAAGTTTCCCACAAAATGGGGCCTTTATGTGAGCTCGAAGGAAAAATATGTAGTGCAAAAAGACATGGACAAAAGGAGGAGTGACACGCAGTGCAACAAATGTTTATTTTAGTAAAAAGAAAGGTTTTTATACCATTATATCACAGTGGACCGCCAGGCCTGCACTAGCAAAGCGTATCTGTCAGACAGGTTCTCTTGACAACAGTGCGACCGAAGGGCTGCTTGCATAATTTTTTTTTTCAAAGGGACAATCCACTGGGCTTCAGTTATTTCACGTGTTAACCTGTTTTTATGCACAATTAAAATCACACGTTTTCTGAGATGGGGATGCATTCACACACATGGAGGTGAGTTGTCAAACCTTTCCCGCAGATGCTCTTAACGCCCAGCCCATGGTCCCAAAGCTTTTCACTCAAGTATCTGTCTACTTGTCCTACATATTGTTTGCACACAGGAGAGAAAAATTGGGCAGACTACTTCCTTCGCTCTCATGTTCTTGAACCGTCGCTCTAGAGCTTCGGCTTGTTTTGCCCTTCTTTCGACAATAAATTTTGAATGCATGTTTTTAGAGAAAGGGAGGACTACCAAGGCGTTCCTGCTTTCCCTACTAATAGCGACTTTTTTTGAACTACCTCTGTATGGGCTGCAAGAATAGCGGGGAGTTTCATATTCAGGTAGAGAACAAACCGGTGCCAAAAGTAGATAGATCAGGATTCTTGGAATGATCATCCAATCTCACAACCAAAATGGAGAGGTCCTGAAGAAATCCAAGTTACGCGGTGCAAACCCTCGGGCTCTTGAGGAGGGTCGCCACTAGAAGAAGTGGCCTCAAAGGGAGAAACTCATTAAAACTAATCCAGGCACACGTAAAAAAACAAAACCAGTTACGCCATGCCCTACCTGGACATCAAGGCCGGAGAAAAAGAGAAATTAGACTGCCTGATCCGAAGATCCGTTAAGAAGGTGCTAGGACTGCCCATGGGTACCTCGAGCGAACGACTGCTCGAACTCAGGGTGCATAACACGTGGGCAGAATTGTCGGAGGCAGTGCGAGTCTCCCAATTAGCGACGGGCAGGGTGATCCTTGCAAAAGTTGAGATAGGAATGATATCTCGTTGTTTCATCAGCGGCCAATGGTGGCCAGACGAGAAAGTTGATTGTGATATTAATATAAAAATTAATTATAAAACTATATACTGGGCCAAACGAGATCCAATTTTGAGGATTTATAATTTAACGTATGTAGAGTGAAACGCAGGAATCAGTTTATGCTCAGTTGTTAGCTCTCATGACGCCATTAACTTTTGTACCTGACTTCAAAATACGTTGTTTCTTGTTATATCAGTAACACAAGATGGATGTAAAGCTTTATTGCTGGGTTTAGTGCTAGAATTGATATTGAAGGTTTCAGAATGCCTCAATATTTCTGTTGTCCTAGCTAACGTCTGCTAACGTCTCTGTTTTACATATGTGCTAAAGGCCTGGCTGTCTCATACGTTGTATGTTCTAAACCGGAATACCGTCTAAGATCACTGAGAACGTCATTGCTGTGGATATTTGCTACTCTTACATGCATAGTTGCACATAGGACAAGCATTGCCTCTGTATCTGTTACATATCACTGAATAATGATAGCTAAATGGCTATCCTAAATCAATAAGTCTGCTAAACTGTGATCTCAGTGCGCTTGTAACAATACACATGTATTTCCATGCGTCAGGTCTGGCTGTGGCAGGCAGTTTATTGTCTAGACATGCTAGCAGGTAGCAGACATGACTTGCGGCCTAGATGCAGCAAAGTTTCGTAGTACCAGTGTTCCTGATATCTGTATGACTAGGAAGCTTTGATTACACCGTCATGGTTGATTTAGCCCAGTCGGAAAAAACTACAGAACCTTTGCTGTTGTTACGACAGCATTTCTGTGCGGTTTTAGACAGAAAACCTGTTGTGACAGTAGAACGTTGTGTAGTTACATCAGAAATTTCTGTAGTTACATCAGAAATGTGCTACAAAACCGCAGACGATAGAAATATGCTACAGAAGAACTACAGAACTACAGAAAAGTACTACGGAACTGCAGAAAAATCTGACGCTTACGACAGAACTACACAACATTTTGTCGTACTTTTGACACGGTTCTGTAGTTTTTTTCGACTGAGAGACTATTCAAGAACTGCGAAATAATGAGCTTTCACTCTTGATAAAAACGTGTTTTTGTGTGCTTTCAAGGAAATGACATTTCATCTCCACAAGAATACATAATCTTCATTGACCGGATGCTGTGGCAGCAGCATCCGATTTTGATGGGGCCTTTACGGTGCTCTTTGCTTGTTAATTTTGCCTGCATGTTTTCTTTCCTGCCGAAATCTGCTGCACCCTTGCGTTTGTCCAAGAGTAAGCTTCAGTTTAGTTCATTCACGCGACATTTCGATTTTTCATGTTTGCGAAGTCGCGATATTATTGCTGGTTGAATCAGCACAGAAAACGTAAATGTAAGTGAATTTTGATGCGCTTTTGTTTACCACCATTGGCATGTTTACCATTTAGTTGTGCAGTTCTCTAGCATACCTCTAGTCATGTACAGAATGCGTACGTAATATCTAACATGGACCTTGGATTTTTGTGTCGGAAATCAGCCAGCAGTTAGCACTGATTGCAATTCTTTATTTACTTCTACATGGATTTTGTTTGTATAGCTACAACAGCCAGAATCAGCACATTCCCTTTTCATCGCAATATTGACAATACCATGTCTCAACACGCTTCTTGTTTTGCGACCTGTTTTAAGTTTATTAATGTGACTCCTACTTCGTAGACAGGTAGCTGCGACATACATTTCACAGATGCAGACCACTTTAAGTTGGAACCTAAATTTTTACCTGGATTCAATGAGGTTTTATTGTTTATTTCTTTCCTAAGGCCAAAATGTGCAATGCCTGAATGTAGTGAATGAGTGAAAACTCAATACCGAAACAATCCCTTCAAGAGAACAGGAGGTTCTTCAAGGAAGCAAAGCACATGGCATGCACTGTCAAAAATTTGACACCTGTATTAATGCGTTTATTATAGTAACAGCACTTGGGTTTAAAAGGTCTGTGAGACTTTAGACCTTTTAAGAGCGATAAGACGAACGCATTTGGGGTTGCTTCTACTGTAGTGTTTATTTCCCAGAATCCCGTCGATCACACTGCGCTTCTTCCGTGCCGGATTTCAGGTGAGAAGCTTCATTCGACGGTGATAGCCCGCGCTCGTTGTGACGCTCGGTCTTACGCCCCGCACCCTCCTATAGTCTGGGTTGAAGGCGTCATCGTTGTTCCCCTACGTTGCCATGGAGACGGCAGAAACTTTAGACAAGAAGAAGTAACATATTTTTTCTGACGTCGGTGATGTTAGCCGGTAAATGGGCTCGGCTGATGATCGGAGGGGCAGGAGTTCGATTCACGGTGGAGGATGACTTTTTTTCCTAAAGGTTAAACAGAACTCTACTGTTACTTTATTGACGGGTTGAGTGCGGAACTTTCTGCGCATCGACGGACACACATACGGACGCGCATTCATGAGCCTTTGAAGGCTTTTTCTTTGAAACAGCGCCGCATATTAGGATCCGCCGCACGTACAAGGATCTATATGCTTCTGCTTCTTTCTAGAAGGGCAAATATATTGGTTCATGGCCCCTGGTAACGTTTACAAAGGCGGAAGGAAAAGGTTGTCATAAATCTTGATATATATATATATATATATATATATATATATATATATATATATATATATATATATATATATACGATAACGAAAGGCAAAAGCAGTCTTCAATAAAATAAAGCGGCGCGCATTTAGGTAAAAAAGAAACAAACTTTTATTATACTGTTTACCGGCATTTCCGAATTATAGTCTTCCGAAATTTAAATATTTCACAGCGGCATATTTTTGAACGAACAACACCAATCAAGAAAACATATCGCCCAAGTCAATAACTATACATTATGCATTTTCCTCGCGAGCAGAAAGGGGTATGAGTGTCACAGCAGGTGAGAGCTGAAGCTTTTCACTCCTTCTTTCAGCTATACGCTCCCTATGCTGTTATGGGCGGTGTGGTGAAGCGCTGGATTTGTTTGTGAACCGACGGTGGAGCGATGCATGTGCCGCACTGGCGCTGCTTGAGCGCACGTGCGAGGGGCGGGAACGACGAAGAGCGAGCCGGGCATCAGGAGCGGAGAGTTGATGTGTCGGGAAACCAGATATCAAAGAAGGGAAGCGAACAAATGAAAGGCATTCAAGCCTAGATGTTAGCAGAGGACAGATATCCGGTCCGTGCTGCTAAGTGTGTCAACCAGGCTCACAGCCTTTACCAGGAAGCCCCTGTAGCATAACTCCCCTGGCGCTGGGACGCCGCTCACGCTTTATCTTATGGCTGCGAAGGATTCGCTACTACTGGGAGAGGAGTTAAGAAGAGTCTCAGAGTGCACAACTGAAAACCGTACTAGACCTACTGACTCCACTTTTACCGAACCACCTACACAAAGATCTACTGTCCGCCGAGCATCCTATGTGGAAACACTTCTCCGTGCAATTCCTGCCCTGGCTACAATACAGCCATGTCTTGCCCTTGGCATTCTTTTTTGGTGAAGACTTTCATTTAACAAGTAGTGTTGAGTGAATTTTGTGTGTGTTTTGCTTTAAGGGCGACTTGCTGTTACCCTCCTAGCTTTAAGTTATAAAACGGCTTCGTTTTCTTTTGTTTCATTTGTTTTTGATCTTGTTCGAAATTGTTCGCGATAGCGTTCCCCCTATGCATTTGGGGACGCGTTGATAAATTATCGTGACGTATGCTTTATGCCCCCTTCGGCGGATGTTTCTTCAAAAAAATAGAGGAGTTGAAACTTTAAGCTAAGATATAGATTACAAGGTCACCCAGCCTTTCGCATAAAATCCACTCTGGCTTTGGCAGATTAAATGATCGAGTAAAGAATAAATATCGAATTAATAACAAGGATCTTACGCTTTATTCCTTTCTTCACCGGGATATTTAGCACAACGTCCAAGATTTTGGAAAGAACACCTTGAGTGAAGTAATTTCGCTCGGATTTCTGCAAGGTCTGATTCAAATTAGCATGCAACAATTTAATCGGTTGTTGCTTTACATGCACGGCCAACAATTGAAGCAATGTTGCATAGTTTTCAAAGCTGCACAGCCTGGCGGTGTCCTGTAGTAATTGCATCAGTATTTTTTCTCGCAACATTTCTAAGAAAAGCACGTATCGCTATTGATATTGATGCTGATATGTGACATGCCGCATGCCTAAGCTAAATAATCTTACCTGCGATCTGGACGATGTTCTCGTCTTGAATTCCTGCAGATCATATTGCTAACAATAATTGTTCAATTGTATGAGAAAAAGCCACATCACATAGCGCTCAAGTACATCATGCTCTCTGTTTTTCGTGAGCATAAACGCATGGTTTCTGGGCTAAACAATGCGTGTTAGATCCAAAAGTCTGCGCGGAACAATTCAGTAATACAGAAACGGGCTAGGTTACAACTTCTGCTGACTCGGCGCTTCTAACCTGGTGATTAGATTTGCATGTGAACGAGCACTGACCTGGAATTATTGTGCTTTCGTGCGGAGAGACAAAAATCAGCGAGGAAAAGGGAGCTTAAAATACTTAACAAAAATGGCACTGTTTTCCCTAGGGTTCCATGGGTCGTCGGGAAACTCATTCTACTGCATCGCGGTTCCCTAACTCAGCACCGCTCGAGGAAAGAACTGCCCGTTTCTGGCGTCGCCATTCGCTGCAGAACAATATTTCGTTTGTTACCTCACTTTTTGGTTATTCTATGTAATTTGAATTCGCATTGTGTACCGTAACCTTTTTTTTGTGGTCGTTTTGCTTGTTTGAAAGAGCGAGAAAACTGAAGCACCTTTTATTAAGTATGTATAAGCTGCTCCACATTTCCTTGTCTTGGTGATTTAGTTGCGCCAGATGCGGCTGAAGCTGCAATCCTATATTCATTTAATAGCTATTATGACATTTGCATGCAAAACTAGGTTCTGAGGAGGTATTACTGAGATACATAAAAATTATTTTTATAATCAATTTATAACTAATTATTCGGAGCAGAGAAGTTGTACTTAACATTACTCGAACCATGCTTGTGGTCAACGAAAATCAATTAAACGCATAATCAAATATATAGATCAATATATATATATATATATATATATATATATATATATATATATATATAAATATTATACAGATAATATATTGGGTTAGTCAACACTAAATTCTAAGCAAAATGCTGTGAGCGCAGAAAATTGCGATGGTTCTCGCATTGCTAGACAAGGCGCGTAAAATAGTGTGTTATCTCAAACTGATGAGAATCAAAAATATGCCATTGCGGAAGTACTACTCAGTCCTGTAGTTGCGGACAACGTTTTTTCAATAAGTTGTGAAAGCTAGAGAGGCAAAACGCTTTAGCCCCATGAGAAGTACAAGGCGATCACTCCAGAAGCATTGCAGATCTTGGTTTGTAATAATATAGTATTGTAGAGTTATTATTTTACCATAACAACAACCATATGCCACAATACTTGCCTGTGACGCCTCTATTTAAAGCGCCATGATAATGTAAATGACGGTGCTGGCTGTTGGCAATTCTACAAAGCGCAGGCGGCCAGTGCTGCCGAGTCTCACCATTGTTTTTGTACGCTTGCTAAATGCGCTTGTGTTGACAATGCACGTCATGCAGCCATTTGTTTAGTCGCAGTAAAAACTGTGTCAGCGGAACATGTTAACATATAGATATTCTCACTCACAACTCATTCATGCAACGTTTGAACAAATATTGAAAGCTTAGCAATAATAACCAGTGGTACACACTGCATGAAATTTTCTTGTGCAAAATTTTACGTTGATGGAATAAGAAAGATCAAGTAATAAATAAAAATTTGTGAACAACGGCACAATAAAGTTCTGTTCGAAACAAACACGCAACTGCTGTTAATATCAAATATTTATGTCCTGAGAAAGGAAAGTCTGCCATATCAAGCCTTGATGGATGGATGGATGGATGGATGGATGGATGGATGGATGGATGGATGGATGGATGGATGGACGGACGGACGGACGGACGGACGGACGGACGGACGGACGGACGGACGGACGGACGGACGGACGGACGGACGGACGGACGGACGGACGGACGGACGGACGGACGGACGGACGGACGGACGGATAGATGGATGGAAGGAAGGAAGGACGGATGGAAGGATGGACGGACGGACGAATGGATGGGTGGGTGGTTGGGTAAATGGGGGTGGTGTCACGGATCTCCGGAGAACGCTCAGGCCAAAGCATGAACTAGACGCCAGTCATACCGACACGGACGTACATTTATATACACACACACACACACACAGACGCTAACACGCAAACAAAATTAACAAAAACTAACACAACCTACAAAACCTAAGGAGACACGATGCTTCACACTAAGATATAGCGTTCCACTTTCGAGCTTACAGTTCGAAGCGGGTGACGCGTTTCGTGGGTTCAGGCAATGGCGTAGGCGTCGAGGTGGCGTTCGGCTTGCAATTATCTGGTGTTGTTGGCCGCAACATACCACCTGCCGTTGAAGCGTGGGCTTAAGCAACGTTGGCGTTCGTGGCGGAGTTGAGATGAACCTCCTGGGCGATGCAGGTGGAGGGTGGTACGAGCGTTAGAGGTTCCCCCTGAACGTAGCAGGTGACTGAGTAGTCGCTCAATCCCCGGAACCGGTTCGAGGACAGCAGGGGGTCTACGGAGCAGCGCCGTAGAACATGAGGACACCGGTGCAGAAGCCGGCGTTGCTCACTCCCAGCCCAGGCGTCCCTCACCTCCCGGAGTCTCCGCTTCTCTTGCTTCCACCCCCTTGCCTCTCCATATCACGCCTTTTTATAACCTTCGCGTTGATACACGTCAGCCTTATCGTCGTCTTCATCGTCTTCCGTTCACCAGTCAGAGCTTGCCATGTCACCGACTACTTCTTCTTCATCTTCTTAATCCTTCGTTGGTCCACGTACTCCCTTTCGCTGTCGTCGTCTTCTTTGCTTTCGCAAAAAGCCTCTGTATTTGGCTTCTTACATGTGACATGTAAATGGGTGGGTGGGTGGGTGGGTAAATGGAAGTGGATGGTCGGATGGATAAAAGGTTTATGACCTTCAATTAGGTTGTTTAGAGCCATGATTGGTGGACCTCCCACCTGGCAGTCCATTGGCCTTGAGCGTTGCTTCAGACCTATTCGCCAGTCGTTGCTGATCTTGTTTGTCATGGCTGCACAAAATGGCTTCCCTTTGTTCTCTAGAGAGCTTGGCGATTCGGTCTACCTAGGGTGTGTCCTTCAATTCACAGATAATGCGGTATAATTCTGCGATTCGGTCGCAATGCCTCAAACTCGCACGAAACCGGAATCCCGTTTTGTTCGTTTAAGATGGCTCATCATGCTGCAGTGCGTAGGTACCATAGTGCGAAGACAAGCTTTAGTATGCATCAGCGACTCACGAAAGTTGAGAAACACGACGACTGCCAAATGCATGCGAATGCTCTCGAGAACTGAGTGCAAAAGCAAAAAATGTCATGGATTTTCCTTTACTCCTGGTAACCGCGTGAACTCGTCGTCAAGCAATGCGGTGTTCCTATGTTAACCCAAAATATTTGCAGACGCAAATGGTGACTTATTACACACCCCGCCATCGCGCACAGTTGCTTTAGTACTAAATGTTGCTGTCTTTGTTGTATTTTGGTAGCAAAGAATAAATACTTTTGGAGGCATAAAACTTTCGGGCTTTGTAAAAATGAGCTTTCTACTTGCCACGCCCAACAAACTCTACAATGATGTAATGCGTCTTTCGCGAAAATGCTGATTGGTCTATTGGGTGCTGAAGCGCCAGCGGTATGACCTCGTGACTTTCGAACACTCTTAAACGTTATTGTAGACCTAAAGCGAATACAATATTGCAAGTAATTCAAGATAGAAATGACAGCATATCTGACATGATATACCTTGATGAAGCACCTAATTTGAAGCAATTGTTTTGCTCGAAGAAAAAATAGTTTTAGGCGGTATTCGAGCCCACGTCATTAGATGTACAGCCTTTGTCAAAAGTGTAGAGCCCAGGGAGTCTGCTTCTGAGCCGCGTAGTGGCACTGATTTAGCTTTATTTAGGGTCATTCTCGTTGGAGAAGGTAGGAAAAAAATCTTGGCATCAAAAGATTATCAACACTGGAAATGCATTACAACCAGCACAAAGTTGTTCAGAAACAAACCCTCCGGGGCTCTACACTTTTGATAAAGATTGTACGTTGCAGATAAGCTAGCCAACAGGAGACACAATAGATGCATTTAAGGCGTGGGAAAAACCGGAAATTAGTAGGATTTCCAAACAGCCCTATTACATTAAGCGGTATCTTTCGGCTCTATGCTAATAAGTGTGCATAAATAAGCAATCCCGCGGACAGATATTGCATCGTACCCTTAACGCGGAGCGTGAGTGTCTCTATAATTTCTTTTTCCCTCACCATCAACACTATTCTTGCTTCGCATGTTCCCTTTTACCCATGATACAATGTTTCGCGAGCAGTGCAGATATTGATGTCCGGAAATGCCGGGGCTTTGATCTCTTAATATGTCCAAGGGGACGTTTAATCATGTCGTTCTTGATAGGGAGCATGCAAACCTTACCGAAGCAGGAAATAGCTTTAGGGAGGTAACAGATTAGCCGGTCTGCGAATGGCTTCTATAAACATAGATTGTTTAAAAGCAACAACCTCTCCAGAATATGCAATTAAGACCCTGCTGGCTATTTGGAGGGCAATTAGAGGTGTCGCTCGCCTTCAAGCAGCAAAATAAGTTATAATAACTTGAATCTAAATAGTAAACGGTTCACGATTATCACAGTATTCGTTTCGAGTAATTAAGTACACGAGATTACAGTCCCTTAAATTTAGCCTCATTACTATGCTAGTTAGAGAGATGTTTCCGAAGACGAGGGTCACGCGAGAACAATTATGATCAACATGTTTCGGTACGTACGCTTCACCTTAGCTCAAGCAGCACAGAAGAGCCTAAGTTAAAAAGGTGTTAATATCGAAGAAGGTGTATATATTGCATCTTCTAATAAATGTTTAGTTACAAAGTGGGGCTCGTGCCGCATTATTTATTTGTGCTGCCTTCGTCATTCGTGATACTTTCACTGCGAATTTTAATCGGTTATGACAGTGCAGTATGAATTCAGTAAATTTTCAAGGAGCACAAAGAATGGCTTTGACTAGCCACTAGATAAGAAAAGATATGAATAAGTTATAAAATAGCTGGTTGTTAGTGGCGCGCCTTTCAGACTCTTGCCTGCTGTTGCTTTCTTTTTTATTAGCCCACTGCATGCCTGTTAGTATAATTCCAGACATCAGCGCTGCACCTATTGTGCGTGTGAAACGCAAGGAAACTAAAGTATTATTTCGTGACCGATTTATTTATTAGCGGTAGAGGAAAGGACTACGCGAAACGCAATTTGCGCCCTGCGTACTCTGTGACTACTTTAACCAGAAAAAGCGTCCAAGAAAGCACTCTAACTTCTATAATTACCTCCACCAGAGGGTGTTGAGAATTCAATACAATTTCGGACGGATACTGTTGAATTTTCTACGTTTCTTTATAATTCTGCACTAGCAAGTTATTTCTAATCTTTTTTTATCGAAATAACGTTGCAACATCTAACTTTTCCCTAATGTCCGCCCCCATTAGCGGCAACTGAAATTATATGCTATATTTCTCTTCTGAATTACTGCTTTTATTTGTTTTCCGATATTGCCCCCAATTTCTAAGAAGAAAAGTGGGAAACTTTATTCTTCAAATTTTAGAGAACCGCGCTTTGAACCTTGATTTAAGAGGCTCTTGACGCGTCAATAATATTTGAAAAAATTTGATTTTAATTTCTACGTAGAGTAAACCTAGAAATTCCTGCTTTAAGACTCAAAATGTATAGCTTTTTGTTTACGAATGATCGGCCAGAGTGATTAGAATTTCATTGCATCATTTTGTTTTGTTTTCCCAGCATGCTATGTTGCCATGCCGAACTAACAGACGATGCGCTGACCATTTTACATTTGTGATTATAGAGAGGC
Source organism: Amblyomma maculatum (assembly GCF_055883805.1). NCBI lineage: Eukaryota > Metazoa > Arthropoda > Arachnida > Ixodida > Ixodidae > Amblyomma > Amblyomma maculatum. The sequence continues at coordinate 94,701,413 of NC_139353.1, read as the reverse complement.
TTACGGGACCACCGGTAGAATACACTCTCCCCTAAAGAAATATTTCTGAAGGCGATGCAACATTTTTTATGTATGGGAACGACATTTTCCTGCGCATCACACTACTGTAATTTATTGTATAATAATAACGCTTTATTTCGATTATCACTGCAGCCAATAATAGTAGTACGCACTTAATGTTATGAAAACACGCTGAAACGAATCGTAAATGGGCCTAGTGCATTGCCATCTTTTCATGTGTGTTTAAAATATCATGCTGAAACGCACCTCAATCCAGGACTTTCGAAACTCGAGATTTCATTGTCTGAAAGCCGAGTGCAAACCCTCGACAAAAAAGCTGGCTTGAAGAAGAATATACATTAACACGAAACTCGAGGTCATTGCTCTTATGCTTACCCTCTCTCCTAATTAATAATAATCTTTATTTGCCATCGTACATTTGGATGGGAGGACGTGGGAAAAAAAGCTGCTTGCTGGCAGCTTGACCAGCGCACAGTCGCTCTTTCTTTTTTTTTCTTTGGCAGAAGGAGCACAGTATTACATCAAAATGTACATAATTTGGCACAGTAAAAGAAATTGACATTCGCTACAGCAGTCGCCTCTTGATCGAACAAGAATATCAAGTCACAATACAAACCACAAAATAACAGTAAATCACAGAGAAAAACGTATACAAAATCTTGAACTATACATAAGGCGGAGACTCCTGTAAGAGCAACAAAATAAATCAAAACCATCTAATTTATACATGTTCAAAAGAGAGGGTAGAGTGTACGATAGGCACTGTTTCCCGGTGTTCAGACAAGGAGCAGGAACTAACCAGCGCTCTGCACATTTCTTGGAGTATCGTAGCAAATTGGTTTGCAAATTTGCAAGGCTTTGGAAGCTATTCAGGTTTTGCCTTGATTTTGTGCTGATCTTCATACTCAGTTGGTATTTATTTAAGCTCTATATACTAATTACCTTGACATTGTGAAAAAGCTCTACAGTGTGGGATCGGTGCGACTCATTATAAACATGACGTATGTGATTGTTTCAGTAAAAGATGAATGCGCTGTAAAATAGAGGGTGCGGCTGTTCCGCATACTAGTTGAAAATAGTTAAGATGCGAGTCAAAAGTTGGTTATATAAGAGCAATTTGGTTCTCGTTGATAGCTGATGTTTTAAGCGGTCTAACAAGCCGGTGATTTGAGCTAACTTTGTTGTGAGATAGTTTATGTGGTCTTTCCAAGACATATGGGAGGAGAAAATTACGACAAGACATTTGAAACTCTCTACAATTTCTACGTTACGGAGGTTTAGTACTATGGCATGATGTGGCGGGATAATTTTGCTTATTGGCCGAAAAAAGACTGCTTTAGTTTTCTGTTAATTTATATGCATGTCATTAACTGTCGCCCATTTTCTCAAAGCTGTTATTGCATCGTTACATGCGTACATATTTCTAAGGTATTTTCTGCGGAGAAAAAGATGCTGTCATCATCCGCGTACATAATAAACGTTGCTTCGGGGTTTGTGTTTATAATGTCATTAAGGTATAGATTCAACAGCAGAGGTCCTAGTATACTACCTTTTAGTACACAAGCATGGATAGATTTATTTGCAAAACGGGCGTTATTTAGCTGAACCGCTTGCTTTCCCTGGCTAAGTAAGACCTCATTAGTTGTAAGGCAGTTCGGCGGATGCCATATTGCTGCAATTTCAGCAACAGAATATTTTAATCCACCAAATCAAAGGCCTTTGAAAAATCGAAAAATATACCAAGTGTCAGAGAGTTTTGTTAAAACTGTTTAAAAATTAATTCTTTTTCTGCAAGAAGTGCCAGTTCGGTTGATTTGTTTTTAGTAAAGCCATACTGATGCGAAGTAAAAAGATTGTAATTGTCAATAAATTTGGATAAGCGTATGTGCAGAAATTTTTCAATGACCCTCAAAAACACAGGTAGTATGGACACCGGCCTAGAGTTGCTCAGATCATTTCGGTCACCTTTTTGTATATAATACAGTTACTTTTCCTATCTGCATTTTGGCCAGAAAACTGCTGTTGTTAAACACGCATTAAACATAGTGGCAAGACCTGGAGCTATGATGCCGGCTACGTATTTCACATGCCGCACCTGAAGGTCATCGATATCTCGGGATGTACTATTTTTTCGATTCTGGATTACAGATATCATTTCCTGCGCGGTTGCAGGTTGCAGATATATAGAGTCACTGTTCGCAGTAGTCACGTATTCTAAAGCATTGGACAAGCCGCTGCTCATGGCAGTCCTACAGAAGAAGGCATTAAACGCATCAGCTAAATCATTTCCAGATAACACTTGGCCATTGACTTGTAGTTCCGAGGGTGCGGCGTAAATCTTGCGATGGTGTAGTAGCGTGCATAGTCGTGATCATAGTAAATCATGTCTGTCATGATCAACGTTCAGTTAAAAAAGAAGGAATTCCTTTCTTGCGAACCTCTAGCGCTCGTATACTTATAATTCGTTGATACAGTTGTTCCATAATTTTCATTTCATGTTTTAATTCTTGTGTTATCCTTGGCTTCCGTATTTTACGGCTTCTTCGACAGGACTTCAAAGGAAAATGAGTTGAATACAAGTTCTTAAACTGCTCAAGAAATACATTGTATGCTTCATTTGCATCAGTTATACGCAATAATTTGTCCAGTCAATTTTTGCACCTACTAGCGGAACTCCTCAAGCGTAGCGTCTGTTATAATCTGGTGGTATATTTCGTTATTTTTGTTTCTCTCTAGTCTACTATCGTTGAGACAGAGGAAAATAGGCAGGTGGTCGCTGATATCACACGATATTACACCAGCTTTTGCACCATGTAGTTGCGTGTTTGTAACAAAAGATCCAAAACGGAATTTGATTCAGTAGTAATGCTATTGGGCTCAATGATTACATTTTGAAAACCATTTGAAGTGATAACTGCACTAAAATCTCTCGCATGTTGGATATTAGATCCCATATGAATATTGAAGTCCCGACCAGCAATTAGGACAAAACTATTTCCAATAGCAAAAGCTAGAAAATACTTGTAGAATTCTAAGAACTTGGAAATGCAACCGCTCGTTGGGCGGTACCAGACAGAAAGTAATGCTTTGTCCGTATACAGTGTAAGCACTTCAAAATCTGCTGTCATCACACAGAAACGATCAACTAGCTGACATTCATAATTGTCCTCAACCAGTATAAAACACCGCCCTCTCGGGCACCAATTCTATTCAGGTAAAATGTTTTGTAATGTTGCAGCCTAAAAACATCTTGATCACTTGTGTACTAAGTTTTGGTCAGCATGATTGTCAAAAATAAGAAATAAATTCAGCAAACATCTCTTCTAAGGAAAAGACCTTGTTTTTAATCGAACTTGCATTCAGATTTGTGAATTTTACAGAAGTTGATAACCGTGGTACAAAAGTATTTAACTCATGTGGCAAGTAAAACTGCATTGTCATTACAGCTGATCAAAGTCCTCAGTGCTCTTGACATGTATGGCTGCTGCACCATCAGTTTCTCGCAGCAGAATTTTGCCATTGGCATGCCAGACATAAAGATAATCCTTTTCTTTGGCCACACCCTTTATCAATCGAAGAAGTTCCCTGTCGTGCAGAGTCATGTTTTTTTGAATGTACACACGTGGTGTACTTTCCTTCAGCTTACTTTTATTTTGAAAACCGCGCGTCTCTCGTCGTCTGCCTTGCAAATCGAGCTCTTATACTAGGAACACTATCTGCTTTAGAAGGTAGCCGGTGGACGGAAACATCACATGGCGTGATGTGCTGGACCTTCAGTTTATCTGCAACGGTATTTAACGAAGCAATCAGATCCTCATTCGGTATCGCTACAATGCCATGAACTTCCAACTTTAGACGTCGGCTTGTACTTGTACGACTCCGTTGTTATCATCTATCTAGCTCTGCGACTCTCGATTTGAGTGCCTTTGTCTCGGTGTCTTGCCGGCCTATCTTTTTTTCAAATTCATCAAACTTATCTGACATGAAAGCTATGGCTTGTTCCATTTTCTGAACAGTTCCTTTCAAGGCAGGTAGACGTTCAAGACTTTGTTTGATGGATGCAAGAATAACCCCCTGTTCACCACCTTCTTCACCAGAACCAGAACTCTGCTCAGCACGGCACGTCTGACAACGCCAAGCTTTCCTGTCCGCAACATTTATGCCTTTGCAGGATTTGTCTGTTACTCCGGCGCATTTACCGAAGTGGTATCTATGATCAATTCGCTCCCTTAGCGGCAATGGAACGGCATGTGACAGACATTGCACTAGCAGTATACTCGTCTCACATTACAGCATTGACAGTACATATGGAGCTAGTATGAGCAATTGCAACTGGGGAAGCAGGGACAGCAGCGCAAATCAAGAATAATTCATGGAAATAAACTAGAGCATTTACCTGCAATTGCGTAGCGGTACAGTTATGTGTACACGGCGCTGCTGCTGTTGCTGCTGCTGCCAAATGGCTTCTTGGACAAGCAACGAGGTCTATCTGCTCTTGGTTCTGTTGTGCGCCTGCGCAGTCAAAGTCCACCGCTGGGTCGGGCGAAGAACGGTAGAGGTAGGTGGCGTCTGGAAGGACGCACTGTAGTAGTTCGGCAATTTCAGTCGTTCGCCAGAAGCAATTAATTCCTGATTTCAAACACTAACGTTTGATTTAGCCAATTTAACCCGTCCTTTAGTTTCGTAGCAAGAGAAAAAAATAGTTTTTGACGCCATGTTTCTTTTTCCAGAGTGTGAATTTTATCCAGTAGTAAAGTGACGGTTTGGGCGCCCGTCTCAGCTGTGGGGGGTGGTCAGTTCGAAACCCGCCGCCGGACACCCACCGGTAAGATGGGTACAAGCGTCCCGGGCCCGGCGCCCGGCTCTCTCAGGGGTGTGCGTTTGGAAGAGGCTTTACTAACCCTGCTATGCTCCTTCGAGGGCTTAAAGTTTCGAACAAACTAATGACCTGCAAAGGTCGGGTTGACTGAATAAAAAAGGCCACATAATGTGTTTTTGCCTCACAAGGCCGACTTATTGTTGTCCGATGGCGGAAACGATCACTGCTACATCGGAGCAACTATTTAAGACTTATGACCCCTTTCCCGAACATTTCACCCAAAAGAGCCGAGCGCCAGGCCGGGGGAAAGCTTGTACCCATTGAAAAGCCGGTGGGTATCCGGTGGCACCAGGGATTGAACCTGGTACATCTGGATCCGGGGCGTGGCGCTATTAAATGCCAAGCCCCGGATCGTGAAACATTCATCATAATTCCCCTTGTCTACTGTAAAGATGATAGCGGGATTCCCCGAGTGACAGATACTGCACCTTTGATCTCCTCTAAACAGCTTTTAGAGCACCAGTGAACTTTGATGCGTTCAATAGAATTCTGGTTGTGTTCGACAAGGGGCGCGCGATGTACCGTCACGACTCGTCATGACGTCACCTGGCGATTCTTGCATAGACGAAGCTGACTCCGCCAGGCGTCCGATCCAGGCGTCCGTGCGGCGCCTTTTATGTGGCGCTTCCTCGCACGCCGCACAACACAGCAAACAGAAGCAGACCCAGATGTCAAGGAGGCGTTAGTACATTGGTTATATTGGACAGTAACAATAAAATAAGATGCCCTGGCCGCACCGTCTGGCGACACAACGTGCTCAACCCAATTTGAAATTAAAAAATTAAAAAGGGACTTTTGCATCACAGCCGGTATCAGTGGCATTTCAATTTGATTTACAGGATAGAAATGGCGCCGTATCTGTCTCACAATTCTGATTGATTATCAGTAACAATTTTCCGCAGACACGTGTACCACGCAGGCGTAGAAAGGAGGAAGTTGGGAGTGAAAGGCGAGAGTGAAATAGAGGTGCCGTAGTGGAGGGCTAAAATCCTCCGCACTATAATGGATTTCGCCACATCGCCCTTGAGTGGTCCATAGGGCCCTCTAGAATTTTATGCTGACTGGGTTGAAGAAGAAGTACATTTGTTGAGCGCAAATATATTCTTTTAATCTTGGATTCTAGTTTGAGTGGTTCAATAAAGGTCGAGGAGAAAGTTTTGTTAGATAGGTAAGCCAAATCAATCAGCTCCGTGTTTGTGAACCGTTTACAAGAGCGGCTGAATATTTAAGTGTCTGTATTGCGAGGGCGATATGTAGTACTAGATCGAAAATGGACTTGCATTCAAAAAACATTAAGTTCTAAACTTGAGCTCCGTCTGTAATAGTAAAATGCGATATCACAATAATATATATATATATATATAGCCCAGTCGCATGAACGTCTGTGTGTGGCTTAGGCTCAAAGTGTTTCACTCAGAATGCCGGGTCATGACAGGCTGACCCTCTCGTATGGAAAGGGATGCTAGGGTTAAAATTCCTGCCAAACGTCCAATGCATGCAGATCAGGTCGGCTGCCAGCTGCAGCCTACCAGCGCCATGATAATAATTTATGCTCTCACAATCGTTATTCCCGATTTTCTCAAGAAACCTTTAACACTATCGCGTTAGAAAGTTAGGTGCTTCTATAAAATTAATATGAGCATCCGGAGTTTGAAACATGTATGTTTAAAACCGCAGCCTAAAAGCAATTGAACACGACTGCGATCAATCATTCCTACAGTTCAATATCGTTACATCGCGTACGAATGTCAGAAATTGCTTTTTACGCCGGAAATATTGTAATGTTCCTTATAATACACAGATATTATACATTTATTCAAAGTTTGCTTACTGCTGCGCACTTCGTTAGCAGCTACACATAATGCCTCGTCTTGTTATTATTTTAAGCATGAACATATATCCGCTCCGACCGTATTCTACAACTACCACCATGTGTGAAGTTCATGAATACGTTTGTACTCTCAAAGTCCATTTGCTAATCGCACCATTTTTAGTTGGATTGGGGCAATAGCTACTCACAGACATTAGGCTTTCGAAAGAAATCGATCGTTTTATAATCAACTTCGTGGTAGACAATTTTCAAGCTATCACAAAGTATCTTATGCTCATGTATGCAGTAAGCCAAAATTGCTATTTTTTTGTTTTTCGTGGTTATGTCGGGTAACAAACCGATGCATTGAATCCCCTGATTAGCATCTGCATTATAATGAAAAACACCTTTTTCTTTCGGAATCCCCTGTTGAATTATTTTCGCCTAAGAAGACATATCCTACTTCACTATTACAAATATGAAAAAAATTATTTTCTTTCATAATATTAGTACGTGGCGAGGTTAATGCATGAAGGTTAGTCCAGGATAACACAGCACACAAAAACAGAAGCACAGCAGCGTTAACTTTCTTCTAGCACTAAACATTGCTACCACTTTGTCTTCTTCTGTGTCACTGTTGCTGGTCGTTGCCTTCTTTAGTCCAGTGATGCAGGGCAATATGTCACATTACCCCCCCCCCCCCCCACGAAAAGCACAGTCCCGGTGCGCACTAGGCCGAACTACTGCAGGGGTAGTACGGCTTCATTCTGCCGGCATGAACAATCTCGGTGCGTAGCATAGAGGACTGTCGCGGCGGATGGACAGGGGCGACCTCGTATGTCACAGGAGTGACTGGCCGTAAAACAGGGTAGGGTCCTGCGTAGCGAGGCAAGAGCTTCTCACACAGCCCAACTTTACGAGCGGGAGTCCAGAGCAAGGCGAGAGAGCCCGGAGAGTAGTTGACATCCCAGTGGCGAGAATCATGGCGCCGTTTTTGAGAATATTGGGAGGAGGCGAGTCAGCGGCGAGCAATAGCACGGGCGGCGTCAGCTCGGGAGATGACGCCACGAACGTAGCAAGTCGCGTTAGCGGTGGGAGGCAGCACGCTGTCAAAAGGAAGGGGAGGGTCGCGGCCGTATAGAAGATAAAACGGTGAGTAGCCCATTGTGTCGTGACGAGAGGAAGTGTACGCGAACGTTACATACTGCAAAGTAATATCCCAGTCACGGTGATCATCTGAGACATACATTGACAGCATGTCCGTGAGCGTGTGGTTGAGGCGTTCGGTGAGGCCGTTCGTTTGTGGATGGTAAGCGGTGGTAAAATAGTGCTTAATGGAGCAGTACCGAAGAATTTCAGCGACTACTTGAGCAATAAAGCAACGGCCATGGTCAGTGAGCAGCTGGCGTGGAGCACCATGGAGCAGAATGACGTCGTGGAGAAGAAACGCAGCCACGTCAGTTGCACAGCTGGTGGGTATCGCTCGGGTGACAGCGTAGCGCGTAGTATAAGCCGTGGTCACCGCAATCCATTTATTCCCCAAAGCAGAGAGAGGAAAAGGCCCGAGGAGGTCAAGGCCAGCTCGAGAAAACGGGTCTACTGTGATGTCGATCGGCTGCAGCGATTCAGCAGGCATAACCGAGGGCTTCTTCTGTCGCTGACACCGGTGACAAGAAGCCACGTAACGACGAACAGAGCGATAGAGGACTGGCTAAAAGAAGCGGTGTCGGACGCCATCGTTTATACGAGATACGCCAAGGTGACCCGCTGTGGGTGCGTCGTGCAGCTGTTGACGAATGGTGGTACGCAGGTGTTCGGGGACTACGAGCAGAAGCTCGGTGCCATCTGGTCGCATATTTTGTCGGTATAAGGTGCCATTGTGGAGCACAAACAGAGCAAGGGTAGCATCAAGGTGATCAGTGCTGAGGCGATTGATTATGCTGTAAAGCTTGGGATCTAAGCGCTGCTCATGGCGAATGTTTGAAAGGTCAGAGATGGCTAACACATATGTGTCATCGTCGCACTCGTTCGCAGGTGGCGGATCAACCGGGTTGCGGGACAGGCAATCGGCTCAGCGTGCAGCCGGCCAGACTTGTGGACGACAGAAAAAGTGTATTCCTGAAGGCGGAGGGCCCAACGGCCCAGGCGACCAGTAGGGTCTTTCAGCGTAGAAAGCCAGCATAAGGCATGGTGGTCGGTGATGACGGAGAACGGGCGGCCAAACAAGTAAGGGCGAAACTTTGTAATGACCCACACGAGGGCTAAGCACTCACGTTCTGTGATCGAGTAATTTCGTTCAGCCGCAGAAAGGAGGCGACTGGCATAAGCAATGACGCGAGTGCGACCCGTCTGCTGTTGGGCGAGTATGGCACCAATACCGTGACCACTGGCGTCGGTGCGTACCTCCGTTGGTGCCGAAGGATTGAAGTCTGCCAGGACGGGCGGGTTGGTGAGGGCTACAGTGAGCGCAGAAAAGGCTTGGGAATGTTCTTGGTCCCAGCGAAATGGAGCGTCGTTGTTCAAAAGATTGGTCAGTGGACGAGCGGTCTCCGCAAAGTTGGGTAAAAAGCGCCAAAAATAGGAGCAAAGCCCAAGAAACCTACGCACGTTACTGCTACAACGGGGTGTAGGAAATTCACTTACAGCACGTATTTTCTCTGGATCTTGTTGAACGCCACGAGCGTTGACCACGTGACCGAGCACCTTGCGTTCACGTCAGCCGAAGCTACATTTCTTCGAGTTCAGCTAAAGGCGAGCTCTTCGGAAGATGCCAAGAATGGCATCAAGGCGATGGAGATGACTCGCGACTCTAGAAGAAAATACAATGACGTCATCGAGATAGCACAAGCACGTCGTCCATTTCAAGCCACGCAGGAGAGAGTCCATCATGCGCTCGAATGTTGCGAGTGTATTATACAAGCCGAACGGCATCACCTTGAATTGATACAGGCCATTGGGAGTGACGAAGGCGGTCTTCTCTCGGTCCCGTTCGTCGACTGCGATCTCCCAATAACCGGAATGAAGATCAATAGAAGAGAAATACCTGGCACCGTGCAAGCAGTCGAGGGCATCATCTATCCTGGGGAGCGGGTAAACGTCCTTCTTTGTAATTTTGTTGAGGCGTCGGTAATCAACGCAAAATCTCCAGGTATAGTCCTTCTTTTTAACAAGCACGACAGGAGATACGCCTAGGGACTGCTCGAAGGCTCTATAATGTTTTTCTAACATCTTGTCCACTACATCTTGTATGACGCGTCGTTCAGAAATGGCGACTTGATAAGGTCTTCTGTGAATTGTGCGGGCGTCTCCGGTATCGATACGTTGTGTAACGAGGGACGTTTGTCCTAAGGGGCGGTCACCAAAATCGAAAATATCGCTGTACGAATTCAGAAGACTCGTAAGTACTGTAGCACAGTCAGGGCACAAGTTAGGTGCAACTATTCCTGATATGCGGGCCTCCGAAGGTGGGGACGGTGCAGGTCGTGTCAACACTTTAGCAGTAGGATCAGGTAAAATTGCGGCAACTGTGGCGTCAGACATTGGGGTCAGTTCGGCGAGAGTAATGCCCTCAGGAAGAACGTGCACAAAAAGACCGAAATTCAAGACTGGAATATAAGCGTTGTTATTTTCTACGTGCACGATAGTATGAGGGAGAGTGATTCTACGATGCAGTGTCACGTCGGTTGTGGGGCAAACAACGTAGTCGCCATCAGGAACGGAGGGGAAAGGCGACATGAGCGCATACACTGCAGCTTCAGGTGGCAGACCAGTAAATATAGAGGAGCGGAGACGGAGCGTTCAAGTATCAGAGGCCATTTTGTCAGGACAGAGGCAGGTCCAGATGAAGCAGTCCAAAAGAGCAGTCAATGAGCCGGAATGTGCAGTTAAAAAGTCGAGTCCTAATATAACGTCGTGAGGGCAACTGATGAGGACTGTAAATAGCACAGGATGGCGGTCGGCAGTGGTAATTCTCGCCGTACACATACCAATCACAGTAGCTGTGTTGCCATCAGCAACACGAACGGTAGATGAGGAAGCGGGTGTGAGGACTTTGTTGAGGCGTTGACGGAGCGAGAAACTGAGGACGGAAATGTCGGCGCCAGTGTCAATAAGGGCACAAACTGAGACACCGTCCAAAAAATATAATTGAGGCTACGTCTGGGTGCGAGGGTCAGTTCCGAGTTGACAGTCCGGATCGGTAATGCAGCGTCACTCCCGGGCGCTGCACTCACTAGTTTCCCGAGTAGGCGCTGGCGTATGATGGGGAGGAGTTGCGAGGAGGCAGCGGTGAACGAGATCGACGAGACCATGGAGATGGAGATCGGCTGGAGTGACGGACACTTGAGACGGCTTCGATGTGAGGTTCATGTGGGTGAGGAGGGAAGTGTCCAAGTCCGTCATATGCGGGGCGGAGCTGTTCAGGGTGGGCAGGGAAGCGTCGGGGTCCGTAGTAGTACCGACGGTCAGCGTTGTAATAAGAACGAGGGGTGGGGAAGGAGCGACTGCGGCAATATCGTGAAGTGTGGCCGGCTCGACAGCAAATAAAGTAAATTGGCCTGTCATCTGAGGTGCGCCACTCTGCAGGATTGCGGCTAACGTAGCGACGTGGGGGAGCCTGGCTAGTGGTTGCAGCAGCCACTACAGGAACAAGATGAGATGGTAACGAGGGCGGTACGGTGTTGGAGGAAAGACCGACGTTGACAAGTTCCTGGCGGACAACAGCCTGTATCAGGCCACGGTGTCGAGCACTGGAGATGGGAGTGTTGCAGCAGCTAAGGCCTCGAGTTCTCGCCCGACGATCCGAGCCATTGCTGTGGACTGAGAAGGGTGTTGTAGAGGAACCAAATCATCGCAGGATGATATAGCTGCCGTGTTCTGAAGGTGCTCAAAGCGATGTACCAGGCGTCGTTGTTTAGCTTGCTCGAATCGTCGGCAAACTTGAATCACCGACTCGACGGTGGAGCAATCCATGCAGAAGAGGATGTTGAACGCGTCATCTGCGATGCCCTTGAGGATGTGCCCTACATTTTCACTTTCCAGCATGGAGCTGTTCGCCTTGCGACACAGCGCGAGCACGTCTTGGATGTAGGCCAGGTAAGACTCCGTGGTGGATTGGGCGCGAGAAGTAAGTTCGGTTTTGGCTGCAAGATCCCGTCCAATGGGCTTCCCGAACACGTCGTGAAGCTTTTGCTTGCAAATTTCCCAGGTCACCAGCTCGTGCTCGTGATTTTGGAACCACGTGCGAGCGGTTCCCGCCAAATAGAAAATCAGATTGGCCAGCATGATGATCGCGTCCCAGTGATTGTTCCTGCTGCATCGCTCGTATTCATCCAGCCAGTCGTCAACATCTGTCTCGTCTTCGCCGTTGAAGATGGGAGGGTGGCGGATATTTGTGAGGATGAGTGGCTGCACCGATGTTGTTGCGGTGGTAGGAGCTGCCTCAGAGGTCATAGTGGCCGTTGTATACGTTGTGATCCCGGGTAGGGGGAGGCCACTGCGCTAATCCAGCTTTCAGCTGCTTAAATGGATTTATGTGGGCACACGGGCATCTTTAGTCACCTCCACCAAGATGATACGTGGCAAGGTTAGTGCACGAAGGCTAGTCCAGCACACAAAGCACAGAAGCACAGCAGCGTCAACCTTCTTCTAGCACTAAACGTTGCTACCACTTTGTATTCTTCTGTGTCACTATAGCTGATCGTTGTCTTCTTTAACGTCCAGCGATGCAGGGCATATATGTCACAATATTTTGGCGGTCATGCACACTGGAAGGTTAGGAGCTTTCGGGGGCTTTATGCATATTTTTTTCTCAAGTTATTCTTTGGGGTTTACGTTCCCGTTTTAACAACTATGATCTCAAAAAAAAACTATTCACAAACCTAAAAACACCCTTTAATTGTGCACAGAATGAGCAGCTGAAGTAAATTTTAATTTGTAATGATAGAAGGATTTCGTACCAGGGAAGGCAACTTCTTTGCAAAGAGCAGGAAAAATATACATTTAAATTTTTTTTTCCCTCTGTACGATTGTTGCTCGTCCTGGGTACGTTACGTAATGTTTCATACACTAGTAAAAGCTTTAGACTGCCAATCAATAGTTTCAGCTAAAGTAAGGTGAGCGTAAAAATGCAAAGCTACAAACAAAACCTACAGCAGCTATCAGTTAGAAGATGGCTGATAAATGAAATATCCATGTGTTTTATTTCAACCGCCACGAGGCAAATACAATCTTAAAAACTTCATCTCGTTTAATAGCATAGGATGTCCAGCGTTGGTGAGGTAATTATTATCAGCAAAGAAATAAGCACTTTGTTTTCTACCGACGTTTTTATGGCAGCCTTGACCCACTCTTGGTGCAAGTGTATGGAGAATAGTTTGACACTATCGCTATGAAAGATTGCATTAATAAAAAATAAGATAGAACGCCCGAAAAAAAAAAGAAACTAATATGGGAATAAATATTTGAAATCGCCGCTCACTAATCCGCTGGGCATACGGAGTTACTTAAAAGTCCACACGGATTGCTCAGTGTGCGGCTACTCGGGGCCCAGAAAATCTCGTACTGTGTTTCTGTTATTTGTTTCCACTCCTAAAGCAACATTCCGACATGCAGCTGCTGCATAAGGTGCGTGCGGTGTACACATTGCTGATGAGATTCTTGTTGATATTTTTCACATGCACTATGTATCGCTCTGCCGAAGGACGGTGTGCACAGTCGCAGAGATTCTGTATGCATGAGCAGTTCAAGGCTGAGTCGAGTAAGAAACAGTGGGAGCGCATTGTTATCATCGTCGAAAGCTCCTTCAATTCCTTTGCATTTTCTAGCTTTGTCCCAATAAAGGCTCAGTGCGGCCGCATTTCTATACCCTGGAAGCATACCTTTGCCAGAACATTATATGCTGCGCATTTGTTGTGGAAGTTAGCAAGTTAATAAAGAAAGGGGAAAAATATAAATATTACAACACTACTCTCGTTGAAGCAAGCATTTCTTTGCGCTAGTTAGAATCAGACAGATGCTGCGCAAGCTTGTGCATTTATTGAAGCAGGAAAACTATGTATAGAGAAAGGACTTCGTGGTAGAACTTTGAAGTCATACGTTTTTTCTCTTCACTCTAGTAATTGCAAAGTCGTCAAAGATGAAAGCTCAAACACAGCGCGAATTTTTCGCAATGTTCGCAGCCGTTACAATGCTTTTATCCTTGCCCAAACTTGTTTACCCATTTCTTCTAGCTTCTTTGTACAGACTGAATACAATAATTCTGCTTGATAGCAATAACTTGATACGAAGTGGTTGGTCAAGCCAGTAGATTATCATTGCAACGAAAAGAGAGGCACTGGCGTCAGCAAAACAGAATGTTCTAAGCTCTCCTTGGTCCAGTGCAATTAAACTATATAAGAATAAAAGAAGCTAACCCTACATGTAGTTGAACAGAAACGTACTGTGCTTTAATCTTGGTTCCGCTATTCATGTTCTCTGCAAAGCTCTTTCTATTTGGAATACTTTTGTCTTATCCAAGTTTCGTTCTGCGCATCAGTTATTGCTCTCGAAAGATGAGCTCTGCATAATGTATCTTTCTTGTTTTTGATCATTTGTTTTTTGTTTTTTTTCGTAATCGCCAAGGTCACCTCGCCGCCTCGAGTTAGGAAAAAGAAATAGAGAGACGCAGTGTGCTTTTCCATGCGCTTCCGCTTGCGAGGCCGAACCATGCAATGTCTCCGCGTTTGCCTATATGAGCACATATGTTGGTGGCAGACCCTTATTGCGTGGGTGGAGCCACTTTGTGTGCGAAGGAATTTCATTCTTCTTGGGGACGTCTTCACTTTCAAATTTTAAAAATGCTTTTTCATTAACTTCGAATGCCACGACAGGACGTTATAGTTTTTGTATTTGGCCAGTTTTGACATTTACGCGCACAAACCCCGGTTCAAAATGAACATACTTGGACCTCTTTCTACATGTTTACATTTGTATGCAGACCAAGCAGAAATTGTTTTACCAAAAAGTTTCAATGTGACTCGAAATGGGAAAATTTTACGACATTTATTTATTGCTGCATAGGGTTTTTGTATTTTTTTAACACAAAAAAGTTGAGCGCTGGCAGTGGAGCCTGCTATGCATTTTTTTCATAACGACGGGGTCCACTTGTATGCAGCGTTTGTCACCCAAAAGCCGCAGCTTTGAATAGGCGCAGGAACGAAACGTCCGTTTTTTGAAATCACGTTTCCTTTCAAACCACACAAAAAAAGACATTATACTTATTTTTACAACACTGTTGACTAAATTGCCTATCGTGTTACATTTCATAATTTTGTGCCGGCTGAAACTCTGCTAGTGTTTTGATTATACGAACGGTTTTTGAATGGTGTTGGCAATCGCGGAGGTTTAAAACCTGTCAACAGTACCGGAGATAGAGATAGACCTTGTCACCTTGTGATAAAAATTAATGCGCTTCGTTATAAAGGTAAGGAGGTAGACAATGCTTTACTTCCATGCACTTGAATTTCTACTAAGGCACACATTTTGGGTTGGCGGCTGAAAAACAACCTAGGAAAGAAACTTGCGTTACTGGGGTCGTCTTACGGTCATCTAGCTATAGCTGAACGTAAAAGAAAATTCATCTTCTGTGGCTTCGAAGACATTTATTTATTTTATAAGAAACACAAAAAACAGACAGCGCCGCGGCATCGCCATCACCATCACCATGGCTTGTCTCCGGCGCCCATCTGTGGCGCTGAAGCTGTGCCCCCCGGCTGGCAATTCTATCCTGCTGTATCCGAGATACTGGCAGCGCTAGACTTTCGACCAAGCTAGTAAATCCATATTTCACTTCGTGGAGGTGCTGGGTTCAATGAGGCGCTTTCGCCGTATTGCCATTCCCTGAAAACTGCAGCAACGAAGTGCCGGGTGGCATCACTAAAAGTAACACACAACAAAAAAGAAGTCAATAAAGCTACATGTTTTTTGAGTATACATTGAAGTGCATAAAGTAAAATTAAAACGCAATAAACTACTTTGCTGGAATAAAACTGCTTGCAGTAAGCCTGTGATCCTGCCAGTGGGGTCTATCGCGCCATCTTTAGTGCGTTGAATCAAAACGAATAAGAGCGCATTTAAAGAGCGCACTACTTGTCGCTTCTGCGGTGCGATACCCAAAGTGGGAAACATGAATGATTGCGAGTCTTGAGTGAACTGGCCAACCTAAAGCGTTTTTAAAACTCTGTGCACCCTTACTTTTGCTAGAGCGCTTTGTGGCGTTACACTTTGACTTTGCCTTACTGTAAATATTATTGTTGGCAGGAAAAGAAAAAGAAAGATTCTGTGGCGCAATGGATTTACACCGAGTACTTGATTGTAAGGCATTTGTTCGATTCTTCTAGGTACAATGTTTGATTTTTTTTAATTCGCAACATTGGAATAAATTACGACCATATTGCATAATACCATTTTTTTCAAATCTTAGCAGCAGCAAAATGAGCCGCGAACACAGCAATGATGTGACGGTATGACAACGCTTACACTATTCAATTGCCTTCACCGTAATCAACTTCTGTCTTCAATGAGTATATGTTACCTTTAGTTTGCGTTCAGAGACAGCTCTATGCAACAATTGCCTTTTAGCATGCTTTAAAGTCCTTTTTACAGATTTACGCCGCGCCAATTTTTCAATCTAACTTATTCAACGTCGCAAAGATAGCGCGACGGACGTCACCGATGAATTACCTTCTTTACAGTAAGTTATTTTAATCCATAAAAATGTTTTAATAATACTGCATTTCAGTTTCCCAAATGCGCTTCATGCTCGAACAAAACGTAAGGTTGTGTTTCATTTTTGAGTGACGCATCCGGCACTTCCGTTGCTGCAGTTTTCGGGGAACGGCAATACGCGTCGACTCCGTCATTGGAGCAGTCAACGTTCTGCTGCGAAGTTCCAGGGCGAGATGGGTACAGGGAGCCTCAGATTGACTTCCACCAAGTGAAACCCTTTGATCGAATTCGTCAGAGGTATTATTGGCGGGGAATGTATAATTTTGTACGTCGCTACATTCGCTCTTGTACCGCCTGTTAACAACGGAACACTTCTCGCCCCTCCACTGGCCCTCTCCATTCTTTACCGTGTCCAGCTCGCTCGTTTGATCGCGGGGGAATCGACCTTTATATCCGCTACCATGCAGGGCTGCTGTTAATCGATTGGTAATCGTCGCCGTCGACCACCTGACCCGTTACGCGGAGACCGCCGCACTTCTCGCGGCGACAGGCCTAGAGGTTGCCCATTTTCTTCTGCATCACTTCATTCTTCGACACGGTGCCCCTCGCGAGCTACGGAGTAAGAGATGTCGTGTCTCTTTCCGATGTGGTCCAAGAGCTCCTGTCTTCTTGCAGATCGATACATTGTGTTACAGCCGCGTACCACCCGCAAACGAACTGCCTCACGGAGTGTTTCAACCGTACGCGTGGGGACGTGCTCACTATGTATGTTACATCTAACTATGGGAGCTCCAATTGGGACCAGGTCGCGGCACTGGTAACGTTTGCGTACAACACTTCCACCCAAGCAACAACTGTTTTTTTTGTCCTTCTATCTCTTATACGGCCGTGATTCATCTTTTATTCTTGGCAACATTTTGCAATACCATCCAGATGCCTCTGGGTACAGTGCTTTCTCAGATATTGTACAGAAGGCCAAAGAATCGCGTCAGCTAGCTGGCACGTTTACCTCCAACACTCAAGGATATCGCAAATATCAACATGATTGCGACACGCCTGCTTCGACGTTCCTCGTCGACAGCTTTGTTTGTCGTTTCCGCCACCACAAAACTTGAAACTAAGTAACATGGACCTTATCGCGTCTTGGAACACACATCCCCTGTAAACTACGTCATCGAGCCAATCGCCCCTTTCTTCGACCATCGCCGTCGTGGCCGCGAGGTTGTCCATGTTAGCTGCTTCAAGCCATTACAACCCTCTGATCGTTTCTTCCCCGTGAGTCGCCAGGATGGCGACTTCTTCACGCGGGGGCGTTGCAAAGAAGACAGACAGCGTCGCGGCATTGCCCTCATCATCGGTCTCCGGCGCCCATTTCTCGCACTGAAGTCGTTTCCTGCGGCTCGTAAATCTATCCTGCTGTGCCTAAACTACTTGCAGCGCTAGACGTTCGACCAAGCTATTAAACCCATATTTCAACTTATCAATAGGCTATTCAACTCCGAGTCTCGCGTGTGCTCCGTCGTTAGAAAAGCCACAGCTGCGCATGCGCAAACCACATGATGCCACAGGAGAGGCGCAGGTGTTCGAGCCGCCGCTGCCGCCGCCGCAACTGCCGCCGCAACTCCGCCGGTTGACCATTAACCGGTGCCGCGTGCTTTCACCGGGCTGTGTTCATGTCAATACAGAAGTGTAACAGTGATGATGATATGAAATCGGAGTAAAGTTTAATCTTATGTGATGTAAGGCTGTAATGAATGTTTCACTGCGATGATACGTCATGGAATATCTATAAGGTGCAACCATGAACAAGGTAAGCCACAACTACGCCAATGAACCACGAGCAAAGCCATGGCATCGCCGAAGCTTTTCATTTCTGATATCCAGATTTAACCAAGCTAAGCCACCACAATTGTTTTTATTCAATAAACACCTAAACGCCCTTTGTCGAGGGTATTATGTAGGGGGAGCATTGACAAACAAGAATGCAAAAGAAAAATTTTGGAAGCACTAAGGCGCAATACATACAGAACAAAACACGAGTAGAAAACAAACAAAAAATAACCTGTATTATGCATTATATTTCGCATGAAAAGGGAACAGAAAGTTCATTAGGAGCCTAATATAACCGCAGGAACAAAACAAAAGAACAAAATAGCTGAGCCCCGCCGGGGTGCCGCAGCGGTTACGGCGCTCGACTACCGTGCTCAAGGGAGCGGGATCGAATTCCGGCCTCGGCGGCTGCGTTTCTTTGGAGGCGAAACGGAGTGGCGTCCGTGTGCTGTGCGATGTCAGTGCACGTTAAAGAACCCCAGGTGGTCGGAATTTCTGGCGTCCTCCACTACGGCGTCTCTCATAGCCTGAGTCGCTTTGGGATGTTATACCCCACAAACCAACCAACCAGCAAAATAGCTGAATGCAGCATGTGGCACATTCAAAGAGTAATGCTAAACATACATTCGGGTTAGAAGGTCGTGAAACTAGTTAAGGTTTCATTCTGAAGCGATATGTGATGGTAGATTGTTCCGGTCGACGATAGTATGAGGTATGAAAGCGTTCGCAAAAGAAGAAGTCTGGTAAGATATGGGGGGGCGTTTAACTTTCAACGTTTGGTCGCGATGTGGAAAAAATTGAGAAATATTTATATATGTTGTTGTGGTGCTCCAAATGGCTAACAATATTGCTGAAAACGTGTTCCATGAACTTAGATATGAAGCAATTTAAAGATATTGGACGATATTATTGAGAGGATTCGAGTGGTCACCAGACTATGGGTATTACTTTAGCTACGTGCCAATAGCTAGGAATCGATCCAGATGATAGTGATGGAGAGAACAGTATAAATGCTCTCAGAGATGTTTTTAAGAATCTTGTTAGAACTCATAGGAACAGAGCTACAACTTAGTTTACCATTATTTAGGAGGTATTTAATTCCTTCACCATAACTAAGTATTTTTTTCATAGAAACCTCAAGAAATTGATCAAGGCCGAAGTGATGTCTTCAAAAGTAAATACAGATGCGAATGCTGAAAGAAACATCTTCGCACAATTGTATGCGGGAAATGGAGTGTAATGAGTGTAATGAGTCAGTAATGACAATTTCATCGGAACTGCGGGGATTATTAATGGACCAGAATCTTCGTGGGTTATTCGAGATGATGGTTGGCAAAACATTGGTAAAGAATTCCCTGCGGAGCTTTTTTTTTTAGTAAAATTTGGTATGTTTTATTGGTTTGCTTATACCTGTCAAGTGAATGAGCTGTTCTATGCACTTTGTCTTGCCTCTAGAGACGTTCTTTGTCTTGTTATTAGCACTACGAAGCCTGTGATCAAACCAGGGTACGCTCAGGTTGCATTTAATCTATATAAGTAGAACGCACAGATTGATGAGGTTAGTAACTGTGGTTTTGAACAACATCCAGTTCTCATCAACAGAGTGAGAGGATCAATCAGAAAGATATTGCACTGAGAAGGTGGTTAATTCGGAGTTAATTTGTGAACGTTAGCTCTGTTGTAACATCTTATCTTTTTTAAAACAGGTTTTCTTTCGCTGAACAGAACTTGATGTTCCCGGTTATAATGTTGTGATCGGAAAGCCCTTCATGATGAGATCCATAAAAACAAATATTTGGGTCACTGGTAAGGATGAGGTCCAGAATGTTTGAGGAATGCACCGATGACAGAGTAGGTTTAGAAAAATGACTAAACGAAAATCTAGAAGCGCCTGTATGAAGGCATGAGCTTCTGTGCCACTAGGAGGGCCATACAACATATCCCACTTGATGTTAGGAAAATTAGTCACCAGGAATAAGCAAAACGAAATTCGGGAAACGCACACACACTTCACCTATAATAGGCGATGTAATTCTTCAGCAAAACCGTCACACATGTCAGGAGGTCTGTAAAACACTTCAATTATAGGGTTAGTAATGCCACATTTCATACAAACACATTCAATGAAAGAGGTGACTATTGCTAGTATAGCAATTTCTTTTTTTATAGTAATAAGGACACCGCCTCCTCTCAAGAGCTTCCTGTCACCGCGAAAAATATTATAGCAAGATTCACTCAGCACAACACTACTCTCTGGAATGGCATCGTGTAATCACGTTTCCGTTAAGGCAACAATGGAGTCAAAATTAAGAGTGAATGGAGGACAAAAAAAGGTGCGGCTTTAGGAATGACGCTTCTAATGTTAGTGCAAAGAAGAGAAGTAATATAAACTGGAACGCTCGGAACAGAGTGGAAACGAAGATGAAAGAAGGTGAGTAGAGGGACCGATTTACAGAGGAAGCCGCGCAAGAAAGGCAACGCAGCCACCGCCACTACTCGCATGTTCACCGGCATTGCAGTTATCTACGTATCTCCCCCACCCCCTTCAAAAAAATTAAAATACATGTTTATCCCAATAGCTACGCTCTAATAACGCGCTATCGAAAACTGTGATGCCTCGTTAGTGTTTTGCTATTTAGATTGAATGGTTGAAACTCTTTACTCCTTTGTGGCCCGTACTATACTCAGCAAGCTCGCTGCCTGCCGCATCGTGAAATCTGCTGTCATTGCATGAGACGTGTTCTGGGGCAACAGGGCAGCGATTTGTCACTTCTGAGATGCCAGAAGCCGTGCGCAAGGTCCTGCATAAGTGGCGTTGATTCAAAACGCTGCTATCAGTGCACTGCCACGTAATAACTCTAAATTTGCGCACACAGATTTAGTAGACAGCATCGCATTATGTTTGCGCTTGCCGGCGTGATGTGACAGACTATAAGACAGAAGTTTGACCTGTCTTCGCATTTGTCTACTCTCAACTGCCAATATCCCAAACAAAAAACATTTACATACAGTTCACCCTGGCTAAAAAACACGCTGGCTATAGTTAAGTGTGCTTTTAAAACGTAGCAACCAAGTGCCATGAATTTGCATCAATTTGTTCGTTTCAAAACTGTTTTTTCTGCCAAAAGGCCTGACATGTCTCATCAATAAAAGGGCCCGAAATGCTTACATTTGAACGAAGGCTCAAAGCCTTTAATAAACCAGATATAACGATTTCTGTTCGCAACATCTTGCGTAATCATCATACAGAATTCTTGCACAACAATTTTGAGGTAGCGCGCAAGAAGAAATTATATAAACCTTGACTTTCTTTTCTTTTTATTTTAGAATCTTCGCATCTTCAAGAGTAGAAGATTGAAAAGATAGCTGGCTTCCTCATTTTGCTTTATCGCTTATGGTTTCGTTTTACTTCTATAATAGTGTCATCTACACAAACGCTATTTGCAGAGATGATCTGCTTCTGTATGCCACTGAGGTGTCCTCCGTGAATTTTGTACATAACTGTCCCGCAATACTAAGGCTATTAAGGATACACTCATTAAGGCTGCACTACTCAAAACAAGGGAAACACAAGCACAGAGCACACTAGACATTAAAACACAGATTGCTACCCAGGATTCGAGCACGCGCAATACACACTCAAACTTCGTCTGCCTCATCTTCGACAAGTCGAACCGTAACATGGCCCCCCGGCGCAGCAGCACCTTCGCGGTGCCCTTAGCGAGTGCCAGAACAAGGCAGATGGTAGGGCTTAAGGCGCGAGACGTGGACAATATTAGCGTGTACGATTCAGGAAGTGTACTCGGGCAAGGCAGGCTCAATCTCACAGGTGACGGCATGATTTGGCGCAGTAGACAAAACGGAGCCACATAGCCAGAAAGAAGCTTTTCCGAGAGCTCAATGCGGCGAGAAGTCATGCAGAGCAACACAAGGGACCGAACTAAGAAGAAACTGTTGAGGTGGCGGCTGTTGTGCTCTTGCTGAGAAGCTTGGGAGGCTCGCAAGCGGGAACGGACAACTTGGCGAGCATGGTGAGCACGGGAAATGACTTCACATTCGTATTGACAATGTGGGGGACAAGATGTTCAAAGCAATGTATCAAGCGGCAATTGAGGCTCACAGCCGTACAAAAGATGAAACCGAGAGCAAACAGCGGTGCCGTGACGGGATGCAAATGTAACGTATGGGAGGAGACGTATATGGCGAGCATGCCAGTAACAGTGCGATTGAGAAACTCAGTGAGGCCGTTTGTTTGTGGGTGGTGAGCTGTGGTCAAATATATTAACTCCGTTCTGCTCGAATTAAATGCTCCGTTTCCTCGCGCGAATTACATCCTCTGTGGTGACTTTAAATCGATTGGGAAAGCGTGTGCTGATCTTCCCGTCAATCAGAAGATTTTGTTAACTTTGTCCGGACGTTCAACCTCAGCCAAACAGGAAACACATGTGACTATAAGACGCTTGATCTATTTTTGACGTCCATTCCAGAGCTCGTCCAATCCCTATCATTCATTTGCGGTTTCAGCAATCACGACACTGTAATGTTCAACTGATCACCTCCGATTCCTAAACGGCAGCGCTCTGTAAAGTACAGAGGCGATTAAAAAAAGGTTGACTTCGCTCCTATCAATTAAGGGCTTGAGAACCTTTTTCTTGATTATAGACATTCTGCATGTAACAAGACTGTCGAAGAAAACTGGCTAGCATTCAAGAATCAAATTTTACAACTGGTGGAAGCCTATATTCTGTTGATATGCATACCCGGCGATTATAACAATCCCCATTATTCGAACTGCTTGAAGAAGCCTTCTCAAAAAAAAAAAAATAAAATAAAAAAGCGGTTTTTTCCTTACACGAAATTTACTGCGTTGACTCACAAATGGAAGAAATATTTTACACGCTTACAGGAATACACACGTCTTCTGAGGTGTACAAAAAAGAAGTTTTTCCACAATGACATGTATGACATCATTCAATCCGATCCTATAAATTCTGGTGGCTGTTATCACCAAAATCAAGCAACTCGCCCTGCATTACTGTTTTGTGTTCAGATGTTACACAGGTGGCTTCAGAACTTGGATCTGACGTGATGAACCTTCATTTTACATCTGTCGTCACACATGAACCTGACTGTAATACACCAACACTACAAAGCTTTCACTTCCCTGAGATATCTTCTACACCATTACTATGTTGGACATCTGTGTTCTGACAGACAAACTAATATAATGCAGCGAGACCAGCTAACATTGCTGTAAAGTTATTAAAAGACAAAATAATATCTTGTCAGTTTATTAAAACATTATTTAACCAAACTCTTGCTAATGGTTCATCACCTAGTGACTGAAAAATTAATACTTTTTTTTCCCGTATTCAAAGAAGGCGACACTAGCGACCTGTGGAATTACCTTCCTATCCGCTAACCAGCATTCCTTGTAAATTTATCGACCATATTAGACGCTCCCATATTGCATCCGATCTGAATACCAAGTCCTTTTTTCAAAAATCAGCATGACTTTCGCCTTGATTATTCACGCGAATCGCAAATATTTGTTTACCTTGGACCTTAACCTAAATCTTGATTTTTTGTTCCAAGCCAATATCATCTATTAATATTTTTCCAAAGTATTCGACCGTGTCTTCAACAAGTTTTTTTTCCCAGACTTTAAGGTATTTACCTTCACCAGCTTGTTCTAGCCAGGATTTGCAACTTCCTCACTGCTCGCTCTCAGTTCACCGCAATAGACGGTCTTCTTTCAACCTCTACTGGCGTAACTTGCGGAGCTCCACCGGGGTCTGTGTTGGCTCCACTTCTTTTTTTAATCTTTATTAACGACCTCCTTTCCAAAATCTCTCTCACAATTCGCCTCCATGCCGAAGGCTGCATTATTCATCGACGTATAATTAATAAAGATGATCAATATGGCCTCCAAAACAATGCGAATCTCATCGGAAACTGGTGGAGATTGTGCATGATTAAACTTAATACTAGGAAGTGCGGTTATACGCAAATTTCATGAAAAAAACTTGAAAGTAACTTACCCTCAAAGTTTTTTTTTTTTCTGACGAGCTATCGCAAGTAGATTTTTATCGTTACCTTTACGTTACTGGTATCAAGGGCAAACTCATATGGGCAGACCATATGTCAAAAATCATTTCCGAAGCTTCCCGTACACTTGCTTTTATCACAAGGCCCCTTCACGCTACCCCTCCTAACATATGAAAACTGGCATATGAAACGCTTGTTCTCGGTAAGATTGAATATGCATCCACGATTTGTAGTCCCCATCAGTCCTACTTATGTAACGTGCTTGAAACTGTTCCGAACCGCGCAACACGCTAAATATCGTCAACTCACGATTTTCATTCCAGCGCAATCAGATCATCACTTGGCCTCACTCCCTTCGCTCTCAGGTGCAAATTTTCGCGCTTGTGTGTTATTTTTTCATAAGTTATATTTCACCTTTCCCTATCTCCGTGGTTCCCTTATGACTCCTCCCTTCTGTACGTCATGCTGCGTGTTTCATTCCAATAGCGTCCAATAGCCTTAAGGGTCCACTAACGCTTCTAATACGTCCTTCTTCCCGACAGCAACTGAAGAATGGAACCGGCTGCCCGATCTAATTGTTAATGAGCCTGACACTAGCAGGTTTAAGGAGATGTTGTTGGTATATATTGTGGATTGGCTTCCTTATCTTGATTCAGTTCATGGTGGTGTAATGTTTCTTCTTACACCGATCTTCCTTTTTTCTGTAATTGCTGTTTACTCGCCCCGCTACCCGAACCTCTCGCCAGCGAGAGTGATGTTCTTTGCATATTGATAAGCTTTGTTCAGGAGTAGCGCGTTTGTTGCTTCTTTTTGTGATTTGTGGTATTTTCTAATATTTATCATGACGTTTTGTTTACTAGGTTGTTTTCGCTCCCCTTTATGTAATAACACGACGGGGACCTTAAGGGATAATAAATGGTTGTGGTGACTACTCGAAAAGTCCGCTACATGGCGACTTGGGAGACGTGCTATCAATTACGGCTACTGCTGCGGGCGCCAAACGATAATACATTCTATATAGTATAAAATGAAAGCTGTTGACCTGCAGGTTGAAAATAAGAATATAGATATTTAACCAGTCGCTTTACCAATTCTTTTATAAAATTACGTGCTCTATTTTTTTTTATTTCTCTTAAAATTAGGGAAGTCCTTTCTGCCGGCTAGTGAACTAGGAGTGTTGCTCTCCATAAGAGTGAAAATTCTCGCTCCTAGTGTGTCGTTAAAGGTTTTTGTTTTCTTTTTAATTTGTTTCTTTTTATATTATCGGAACAAACAAAATTTGAAACAATATTTCCTGTTAACTGATGGCATTTTAGGGGGTTGGTTTTAAGCTTTCGTATGTGTTCCCAACTAGCTTCAAGAGCGTAAAAGGCCGCTGAAGTTTCATCTTGGCTGTATATCTATTGCTCCCCACATACGGAATTAAAATAGTATAGATATGAAATTAACAGTGTCATGAACAGAATCAGACCTACCATAAACCACTTAGAGGTTGCCAAACAATTATTCAAACGCAGACTGGAGGCTACACAAGACGATAAAGAATAAAATGTTTCAGAAAGCTCCACGCAAAGTGAAGTGAATCAGGGTGGGCAAGTGACACGACGGGCTTAGTCAATAAGCACGACAACATAATACATTCAAGCCGGGCGTAATATAGTCACGGTTGCCTTGAAAATTACCTCCCATTACGATGCTAACGTGAGATATCGAGCTTCGACGTGTCATTAATAATTTGAATGGGTTATCATCAAAGAGTGCTCTGATATGTTTCGCCACTGTTCCATCGATAAAGGCTCTTAGTAGGACAAAAAAAATGAAACAGAAAGCAACTATAAGTTTAAGGCAGAGTTGTAGTCAAACTAGTTACGCTAAATCTGCACTGTAAGAATTTGTGCAGAGGAACGCAAAGAAGTCGAAACTTTAGAGTGCGGATATTTGACGCTCAACTGCCACAAAATAAACTTTAACAACAGGCCGAATACGGGCTGCTTAATTTATTTCTTCATTTTTTCTGAATAAATATTGCCGGGTAAAAGCTTTTTTCAGTGCAGTCGCATTCGTTGACTCATTCATTTTCTTACCGAGCTAAGTTAGTTTAAATAAAGAATGCTAAACTGCCTCCGCTGACCTTTCTTGCATTTACGGATTCCTTTCTCACAGCAATAGAAAGATCCAATAAAGGTATTGAAAGAAAAATTTACTTGCATTGTTTTGCCTCTCCAGTCCATGAACTTTGCCTAGCGGAGTGCATTTGCACCCAAGTTCAGGCCCTCTTTCTTCGCCAATGTGCACTCTTTGCCACCTAAGTGGCTGCAAAATAACATTTACACCGCACTTCCAAGCCTAGGTCTTCCGCGCTTGAATATTTGAAATGCTTTCTTTTTTTTTTTTTTGCAGGTGAAGCCTTGTCTCCTTTTCCTTGTTTGTTTTTGTCTACGCGTGTCTATGCGCGTCGCCCGATGCACACCTTATTTAGGAGCTCCTTGACTGCGGAGTGCCATTATTGAAGCTGTGCATGGGTCAGTGTCTCTGCTCGCACCTTTCGCAGTAAGGTAATTTAATATTTGTTGTGGTCGAGTTAGGGGACAGCTTCGTTTCCGCAATTTTCTCACGAAACTGATGACCGCGTATACATTGTAAACCTATGTACGGATTTTTGTACTTTTCATCGTGTTCACGTATATAGCTTTGTAACCATTTTACTCTCAATACACGTCAGTCTAAAACACTTGTTACACATTTTCGTAATAATCTACATTTGTACGTTTGTATTAGAGAGTATTGAGACTCTGTGAAAGACGTCGCCTTGCTTGCAGGACCCTTGTAGTATACCGCAATGTAGTATACCGCAATTACCAGCTTGCTCAGCTGAACAATGACAGCGACATAGGGCTACTAGTTGGATTGACTTGAATTACGACTTGGGCGACTTGAATTTGCCCTTGAATACGACTATCTCACATGGCATAAAACAACTTGTGAATGTTATAACAGTTCCGTGCTCGTTTTACTAATTTCAAGAAACTAAATAGGCAACAGTTACGTCACGAAATAAAACCTTTCGCGGCACTGCATCAATTATACAGTAAAGTTTAATGCGAATATGTAAATTGTGGTTACATGCGTTTCTGTGTGGCACATGTGTTTGTGCTGATGCAGGCGAAAATTTGTTCCCAATCCCTTAAGCACAAGAGAAAGAAGTATATCAATCAAGATGGTATTGTCCACGCATACGTGTGCCCGGAAATTTAGCTGCAGACACAAAGGCTAATGGCACTAAATAAAGTGTACTGTCGGTTCTCGTTAATTTGGAAAACTTATGTCTATAATTACTCTCACTCAAACTAGCTGTCCGTAATAACCCCGCAGGGAATTATCTCTTGGCACATCTCATTTTTGCTTGTAGATAGTCTATAATGAAAGTCTGATGCCACTGTAAATTACAAATTAGTCATTTCTATAAATGAAGGGCAAACGATCATTTACGCGATTTTGATGCACAGTGCTGCATCTGTGTTTTATCCAGAATTACTCGGTACGTGTTATTGCAAATGTATTAGCTATGCTTTGAATTTTTCTTCGTATAATGTCCGACAAACACAATAAAAATTAGTTGAGTAAAATATTCTACCTCTACAACAAATATCAGATACTGACATGGCCAAGAAAATGACACCTGGCTAAGGAAGAACAGAATTGTTTATCTTCAGTAATGATCTTTGGAATAGCAGATATTTCTGCCTCAAGAATAACTGTTGGCCCTTGGGAACTAGTTTTATAGACTAACCATTAAACAACTGAGACTAACGTTTTTCCGTTTGCTGGTCATCCTCGCCCGTCTCGGGCATACTAGCTCCTGCCAGCTGCTCTTCAATCATTGATGCATAAATGTGCATAAAGATGTAAAATTTGATAGTTCAACTTCAGTTTGGAACTTTTTTATTTATTCAACTTACCCGCTCGTCTTAGTCGGCGATATAGGGAGGAGAGGGATTTGAAACAAAGTAAAAAAGAAGCAGAAGGAAAAACTGCTGTACATTACATTGCAAGTCATCAAGCCATGCAGAAATCATGCAATAAAATGTTATCAATAGCAAGGTAAAAAACTATTAGAGCTCTAGGCAGCGAAATATATGATGCCAGAAGCACAGGACGACGTGGAATAAATAAATTGAACCAGCAGCAATATTACTGAGGCTCAGGCTCAGGGTATAGCACAAGGGCAACATCCTCAATAAAATCAATAAAGAAAGCTGGTATGAAGTGGCGTACAGCTCATAACATTATCGCTGGTAAGCCAAAGCACACAATCTGATCTGCAAGACAATGAAGCTAAAATTATTTATTGAGAATCAACTGTCGTTGTTTCACCGCACGCGTAGCTTTCTTTTGTATTACTCGACATCATCGGAAAGCACCCATGTAGAAAAGGCAGGCCATTCCACTCCGATGTATTTTCAGCTAAAAAGGAGTATTTCTGAGATACACTTAGAAAATGTGGTACCCCCTTTTTACAAGAGTTATTGATACGTGATGGAAACTATACAGCTGGCGTGGTAAGTGCATTTTTGAACGCTGAACGTTTGTGAAAAAGTATAAAAAGAGACATAAACGGGAGATTTTTCTGTGTCGCGAAAACATTGCTAGCGACACTACGTCTCACGAGCGTTACGCTTGATAAATCACTATAGTCATTGAAAATAAAACGTTATTGGCATAGATTTTCTTCCACCTGCGGAAGTGCGTTTGATGAAGGCCGCGGCATAGAAATACACGTGACAACATGCACATTTTCTATTCCAGAAGTTCGTGCCTACAACATTGCGCCAGCGAATTCCATCAGTCAACTTTCTGTAGCTATATGGTATACATTACGACTCCACGCAGGCCGCTTTACAGATGTATGCTTCGCACGTGAATGAATGCCGGCTTGAAGCTCGGCGTGGCTCATACGCCTGTATCATACACCACCTTGAGAGTTCTCACCAAGTATAGTAATAAGGAAGTATACCCGTCGCAACCAGAGAGAAATAGTTTGGTACCGAGGTCGCTGCACCTCCTTGAAGCGCAGAGTCTCGCGATCGTTTCTCCAATGCGCCCAAGCAAAATGACTCGGCGGCACAAAAAAAGCGGACCAGGTGTCAAAAACTACGTCAAAAAAGACGCCAAGAGCAGGGACTGCAGCCGCTTCGCAACCAAGAAAGGTTCACCCTACGCGTCGCGGAGCGCCAAATCGCGGTAGGTTATGGGCAGGCCTATGAGATGTTTCCGAATGCCAGTGACTCCCCACTCACCCTTCGCGCTGTCTCGCGGTGCCAAATTCTAAAGCACGAAAACACCGCTCACAAAGCGGCAAAGCGCCAACTCGCGAGCGGGCGGACAGTACGTGCGAGGTTACATAACCAGGTAATTAAGCCTGAAACGCGCGCCGAGAGAAGCGGGAACAGAGGCGATGGACAGGCCCGGGACTAACTGAGTGGTTCGTCATCCCGTTCAACATCCAGCTCATCTTTTTCGTGCTAGGGCTAAACATTAGAGCTCCAAATTCGCACATGGAACGTTTCACGCCGAGTTGCTCATCACGAGCGCTAACGGCTCGATTCGAGGACCAAAGTGAATGGTACTCTGCCGTTGAGCTGGATTACGTATTATAGTGTATTGGTACTGCAGGTTACCATGTGAAATTCTGTAATAGAGCTGTAGTGTCGAGAAATAGGTAGGTCAGCGATATGTACATTAATAGCTTTGTTTTATTCGGCACATGCAAACTATTATCCACATAGCTGTTACAGACTCCCGAGGACTTGACTGTATATATTTACTTGAGTACTTTGACCTTGATGAGAAAAATTCGAAAATTATGATTTTATAATTATATTCCGAACACTTTAAGCAGCACAATGAGAGCAGAACGAAGTGAAATAAAGGAAAGATGCTTTTTGAAAGTATCAGCACAAGCTGTTTTACGGCAGGTATTAAAATGACAAGCTTTCACACCACCTGCTGAAGGTGCAAAAAGATCACCTATGTGAAATTGAGAACCTGAATAATGAAAAATGTCGTGCAGCACACAGTCGTCAACACACATGCAAATATTGGACGTCATGCCATGAGAAAAATAAAATCATGCTGTTAAAATAATGAAAATCATTACTAATTAAACGACACTAGAAGATACTGGGACAAAATATACTGGCCCCCGCAATAGCTAACAAAATGGGAACGCGCAAAAAAAATATTTCAAGTCCCCATGACGCTATTCCAAGCATGATGCGTCGTCTAACAATAGCTTGGCATTCATTACAGCGTTTAATGCCTTTGAAGATTAATAAGCAGACCGTCAATGTGAAATTGCGATTACAGGCGATAATAAGCAAAAATTTACATATCTGAGTGGATGTTATAAGCCCCCGCCTAAAGCCACGTTGTGACGATTTATAAAATGGTTATGCGTTAGAAACACTGATAATGTATCTAGCAGTGATCTCCTATATGACGCGGTAGTTTTGCCTAAAGGTAAGCCTTCTTTGCATGCATCTGAAACATAAGATGCTTAAAATATTATATGAAAAAAAGGGTGCGTTCGTACCATATATAGTACAAAAAAGTATTAACCAATTCATTGCGCCACTGGATTTGTTTGTGTATATGCTCAGTTGTAGATATTGAGAACACACTAAGGAAGGTACTATTCGGCGTGGCCTCTAAAGCGGCGCTGTATATCTATGTCGAAGGGTCTTTCGTTTCCAGGGGCAGCTGCTGACTGTATGTAATGAGTATATGTGCGATAATAGACGCACACAATTAGGAATTGATGAATAAATCAGTAGCAACGTGCATGAAACTAACGTGGATATAGGCAAGGGGAGCCCAGGGTTGGATCTGTTGCCTCATAGCGTTCAAACTATAGCTTAAAATTGCCCCAAAGTCTTTCTCTTGATATTCTCGGGTTTCACAGGCGCTTTTAGTATGGCGCGAAGTACATTCGCAGGACCTTCCCAACTGAGGATGGGATTGCGTGTGTCATCAGGCTCAGGATAAGCTGCTTCGTGATTCAGTGATACGAATACCGTCATTAGCTGTTGCTAAACCAATAAAGTCTAGCAACTGCGGTTGCCATATCAAACACCCGGAGCCCTGCACCCTGCGTTTGACGATCACAGCCTAAATTAAATAACAACCATGAACCTGGCCGGCTACTAGGCAGAACACTGATTGATTGGTGGGTTTCGTGACATCATGAGACGAAATCGTGTCATCGAGTTGAAAGCAGTTGTGATATCGCAGAGGTCCCTTCTTATAGAATGGCGAGATGAGAGTAGAATACAGTCGCACATCGTGTGCTATCGTTCCGATTGAAAAGCTGTTTCTTTACGCCCCCATTGAGTGGCTTCGATCGGGTAATTCAAAGGAAGGCAGGCATATTTTGACCAATGATTTACCATTGACAGACCATCACTTCGCCTTTAACCTTTTAGAGGCCTTTGGCTTTGGCATTTGTTCATCCTTTGACCATGGCCTAAACCATGAGCTAAACCAGTGCTCAAGAAGCGCAGCGTCATTGGCGTAATCAGGTCAAGCCAGTCTTAATATTGGTTCTGGCAACCATGCGACTAAGCCACAAATAGCTTTCGGGTCGGAGATACCATGAGGACGCATTCCCTTAGAACATGAAGTTACAACGTAGAAATTTGCCGCATCACGTGCTCCAGCTATTTACCAAACATCGTTTGAAATGCCGTATGGAAAAACAGCGCTTGCATCAGCTCATTTCCGGTCGGTCAGCTGCAGGCGCCGTCTGCTACTGCATTGCCGGCGTCTTTTCAAACATCGCCTCGAGGATACCACACCGCTGTAGCGCTAGCTATCATCGTAAGCACAACGCTCATTTTGAAATATTAAAACCTGGCATAATGTGGAATTTCTACCACAAGAGAACTGCAGTGGGAAGAACGGAAAAAAAGGAACGTATCTGAAAGACGATAAATGAAACTCAAAATCTACCAGATTTTATTTCAGCTGTCTGTCGAAAAGAAAACAAAATTTTTACATTAAAAACAAAAGCGCCAGAGTCCAATGTTTAGGCAGCTTGGATTAAACATTGGTTTAAGTAGCCAGAAAGGCACTAAGGAAAGACTTTATAAAGATAATTCAATTTTAATAAACACATTGTTGAAAGCCGCTTTTTAAAAATGAAGTTTCCTTTTTATCAGAAGAGAACAGGGAGAAAAGCAACAGCGTAATATTTGAAACCAAGCTGAGAACTGTGCCCATATAGAAAACAGCCCCGCTGGGCTATGTGACAAGGAAAAATGGGCAGTAGGAGGATCAACCCTGCTGAGTGTAAGAAAGAAGCATGGCAGAATAGTGTCAAGATATTTGCAGCAAGCAAGCAGCCTGCGAACAGAATTTTAAGCAGAGAGAAAATGCCAGAACGTAGACCGAGTCCTTGTTCCAGGCAAGGCTGTTTGAAGAGCCTTGTAAAGTCCAGTCATTTCTCAACGTCACGCCATTGAAAAATGACCACCAGAGGTGCATCTTAACGAGGGATTTCCGCCTTTTGTTCAACCATTTGATTACTTTGAACATACCGTAGCTTACATTCTCCGTGGCTGCCATTTGTCAAGCTTTTTTTTTCTCTTTAACGGAAGAAGAGCTCACCAAGACTCGAGTATCTCGTTCGCGAGCGATATATGACGAAGGGTTTGGTATTAGAGAGGAAATCGCACTAGGGTAACGTGACGATGCAGTATAGGCTAGCACGATGAAAATGAAAAACAAAAGAAAGAAATGTAGCGTTACCAGACGCAAAGACAGAAGCGAGCATTATAGCATGAAGAGGCGTTAATTCCTCAGATCAATTAAAACGAAATGTGCACGGGCAGGCCATGTAATACTGGA
Source organism: Amblyomma maculatum (assembly GCF_055883805.1). Taxonomy (NCBI): domain Eukaryota; kingdom Metazoa; phylum Arthropoda; class Arachnida; order Ixodida; family Ixodidae; genus Amblyomma; species Amblyomma maculatum. Next base: position 94,668,216 of record NC_139353.1, on the reverse strand, counting down.
GCAAGGTGAGCGGTTACCGGGTTACTGGTAAAGCTTACCTGTTGCATTTCAAGAAAAGTGGAACATTGTAAGGGGGGGCATATATTAATGAAGTCGCATATTACAGATAATATGAGTGGGTCGGATGATATCAGAAAGTGTGCATGGACAAGGAGGCCGCATGCTGACAACAGGATAAAATTGAGGCACGTGGGGCAGGCCTTTTTTTTATGCCAACAAATCAAGAACAGGGACTAGTTAGTGTTTCATGTCGAATAAATATCGCTAACTAGTACAAAAAGCGTGAACACAGAAATGCGAAGCGAGTTTAACTTTTTATTCCGCGGACATAGTTAAACCGAACATCATAATGATTATAACCAAGACGTAGGCGGTAATGAAACGTTGCACGAAAAACGTAATAGCAAAACAATGCTTTAGCTCAACGATGCAGTTCTAACTAGCGACTGCGACGCGGTAAACCATGCGACATAGTTTGTCAAATGAGAGCTTCACATTAGCTCTGGTTTTTCAGTATCTTTCTTTTTTGGTGCATAGTTTTCTCACAGACATTTAGGCATCAGTGATAAACGTTGGTTACGTGCATACAATGTTCTCCGTTATCGTTGTAGCGTGTGAAATACTCGATGTGTCTCGTGCGTGCTGCAGTGTCGTTACCGTTCAGAAACTAGGCGGTCTTCTTTCTTCGTTTATTTCTCCTATCCCACCTCCTATATATGTGAGGGTGGTGTGTGCGTGGTAATCGGGCATACATAAGCTCGCGGCAACAGCTATGAAGTTATAATAACGCCCCCGCATTTGTGTCGAAAGAAAAAGTGCAATTTCAGAGTCGGGTGTTGAAATCAGCGGGTTTGAAGTCATTCACCTGACAGACAGGGGAAGTTTAACAATACTATAGTGACGTGCCGACAACCATTATATCGTTACTAACTTGGCCATTACTTAAAATGTGCTAGCGCTACCTTACACAGGCACGACGTTAACGGTGCTCTTCAATATATGAGAATTACGGGCCGACGGGCACCTTACGAAATCGAATTACTGAACAACATTTGCTTTATGGATTTAGGAAACATAGTCAACCGGACTGCGGACATTTCCATCTACCGGCGAAACAAATCTGACGCAATATCTACTTGAAAAATTAAAAACTAAAAATATCAAAATGAATTTACCTTTCTGCGAATATCTCCAGGAGCGAGTCTAATACGTTTATTTTTTATTCCTGCTCCATTACCCTCCTCGAAAGAGGGAAAGGGTTGAAACGTTTTACTAAAATATTAGCACAATTCTTTTACGTCGCTATGTGCTTCCTTCTAGTCAGGCTACTGAGCTAGACAAAAAGGTTCGACCGAAGCAATGATGACCATATTTTGATGGAACAGAAAAATAAAAGCCGCCCATGTGCTACACGATGTAAATCCATGAAAAGATTATCCTTATTTGCTCAAAATTAATTCGAAGCATTGTACTACTACGTTTCTTGTAGCTTGCCGCTTTGGAAGCTTAAAGGTGCTGTGACAGGGCTGTTCGGTGTATTGCCGTTTTATACTTTTGTGAATAATATACAAGCCTGAAAGTCTACTCGCAAAGTTTTAGCAACTAGCGCCTGGCGCGTAGTATAAAAAAAAACGCGATGCAAATTAAGATTGGAAAGCTCCTCCCTCCTAGAGCGAAGGCCATATTTAAATGCTCATGCGACGTCACGTGAGAATAGACGGCGGAGCGTCATGTGCAATTCAGGCTGCAATGACACGTCGCTTTTTCATTCGCGGACGAATGACACAGTGATCGTCCATAATGCAGAAGTGCTTGGTAAATTATGTTAACTATCAATGAAAACTATATAGAGTAAGGTATGTTGTCTTCGGCATAATTATGGCACGGCCACAATCAGTTGTCTGCGCAATTAGGTTTCTTAGCTTGTCGATGCACTCATCTCTCGCATTGCACCGACTACTACAAACACGAACAACGGTCACCTATCCCTCTAGTGTGACGTTTTCGGTCATGAGACACCAACGGAACTGATCAGCGGACGGGCCCGATCTGTTTTGGTCAGATCGGAAGCCGAACGAGAACTTGATGCCCGATGAGTTAACTGCCTAAAAGCTGCCCTTGTTTGTAGCTTAGCCGTGTTACAAAAATTAAAAAAAAACGATACACTTTATATGTTCACACTGATCATCAGCAATGCGTTTGGCCAGAAATGTCAGTCGGCGCCGAACTGCCAGCCCGTTCAACGAATAGTAGGCCTAGTGCGAGTACGCGGGATTCGGTCTGCAATTTCAGCGATTGCGGAGCGCGCATTCACAAGCTTTAGCGGTTGCATGTGTCCATCAAGTGTGGTTTTGTCAGTAGTTACCCCAAATCGACGACCGCTTGCATCACAAAACACATGCAAATCGAGCGGGAAGCATCGACGTGAGGCCGTCTGGCGAGCAATACTGAGGACAGCCGGCAACTGTCGGCGCCGCTTGTAGGCACCCGGCGCATGCAGGGGACGTAGCATATCCTTGCTGTTTCTCTCGGCGCTGTTGTAGTTTGCAACAAAATGAAGGTGCAGCTGGTGTAGAAAGTTGCGAATGTTTTTTGGTATTGCTAGCTCAGCTGCACTTTTTGCCGTGAGAATAGCAGCGTCCTTCCAGTTATATAGAAAAGCTGTGTAAACAAACATGCCTTGGGCACAGTCATAATCAGCGAATTTGCGCATTTCTGCGGGCGTTTAGGGCGCACACATTAAATAACAAATGGTCTATGCTTGCTTAGAAGCGCTCAAGAGTCCTTTGCTGGACAAGCGCTAGAAGAACGCAAGGTGAGGCTCGATCGGGAGTCGCCTGTTACAGTCACGCATACTGCTGCGGGTGAGGCAAATGGAGACTGCGGCGACTTCGGGAGACTTTTGTTCGATGCGGGCAGTGAAGCGCATTACAATCGCACTGGGCTTCGCGATGATGGGACTGAAGCGGCGGCACATGCTTTCGTGCGCTGGCCGTTGCCAAATTAAACATTGTTCTGTAGAAAGGCTTTACCAACCGATATAATTAAGCTTGACTAACACACACATGTAACAGTATCTCAATATTACCGCTTCGTTCAAAACGTTTGCCTGCTCCTTTAATATCGCAAGGTTTGTTTTCGCGTCAACATATGCTTGTTTGGGTTTTCTTCTTAGCGGTCCGAAAGCGACGGGCAATAGCTCAAAAACCAGCAACACAACGCTGAACCCCCCCCCCCCCCCCCTTTCGCGGCGCACACTGCCGAAGGCAACATTGGGCATGTCACTTTTGATGCGAGGGAGCGCTTGTTTCTAAAATATGCAAACTCCCATAGGAATATATCCTTCTGATTTTATGCTTAAATAATGCAGCATGAGCCCATCGACATCGATATCCTCAACAATATCTAGACGGAAGCGATTATGCAATACAATCTTTTACTGCAAAAAACAAAACTCGGCGACCACCGTCCACGGCGGGCATGCAAGACTGCAGCCGATGCCGCGAATAGCAGACCACGTGGGTCGTTGTGACGTCAGTGGCCAATAGTTGCCAAACCAGCAAGCTGGTTTCGAAATAATAATTATAAAAATTAATATCTACTTCACCGAATGAGCTCAAATTTCGACGAGTTTTAATTTCACGTGAGTGGAGTGATATGAAATAATAAGTTCGTGCACAAGGGTTAGCGGTTATGACCCAAATAAATCGCCTACAACATAAAATAGTATAGAATTATATTCCGGTAAAAGAACTTATGACCCAGTCTATGGTTACGATGTGGCGTTAATTAACTTATGGGAACCTAAGGTTTGATTTGTCTTCGCCAGAGTAGCACAGATAATTCAGAATAGTTCCCTAGACATCAATTAGGTAAATAAACCTCACCAACACAAAATACTAAGGATTTCACGTTTCTCCCTCGCAGCGGATGCGTATAGATGCCAACCATTTTCATAAAGGTACCAAAATTTAAATTTTAGATGTCCCTAATACATTACGCACAATATTCACAGTAAACTTGAGGGTTGATCACGCGAACTGCAGAACTAATACGCTTTTAAGAGTACTGACATATGGCACCGTCATTTCAATATTTTACTGTCTTCTTATTGTGATTCAGTGAAGCTTCGTTTTTATTGAACGATGATTTATTTGTCCTCACGTTTTCGACTACTACAACTGCAGGAAATATTAACAAATTTATCATTCTAAGAAAAAGATACCAACCTGATTGCACACTGTCACATCGTTCTCATAATAAAGACATTTATAAAGGAACATACCTCCATTCCCATTTTCAAAGTATGATTACACATCGGCAGCTATAATAACTCGAAGACTGTAAAAAATAATAAAGGCCGCAACTGAGCACAGTTAAAAACCACTCGCTTGTAATAAGCACTACTATATGAACAAACACAGTACGAATTAAAGGAAAACCTTATGTTAAAAAACCTACTGCCAGAACTTGAAAGCAAGATATTAAACAAAAATGAACACTGAGGTATCATCCCTGTCTTCAACGGAATAACTTGTTATGCTTGAAAAAGAACGTACTGTGACATCCATTTTTAAGACGATTTCGTACTATGTTTTATTCTAATATGCAGTTCCTTTGCATTTCTTAATTCTTCGTGAATGAAAGAATCACATTGATATGCATTGTAAAGCCGGAGATCTGCTCTCCTGGCTGCAACTGACGACTTCGCGGGGTGCAGGGTAGTGACCTTCTTCACGACCCCATTCTCTTCTCCTTAATCCTCTGAGTGAGATTAAAGATATTATCTTCACGAGGCCCCACTTCTTCTTCTGAGCGTCTGAGAGGGGATAAGGATATTACCTTCATAAAGGCTCTCTTCGTAATATGCATCTTAAACATCTGATGGTAATAAATATAGCTTAAAGCGGAACTCCTGTGATCACCGTAAGTCGGCAAATGGCGCTCAATTTCTTGCAAGTTCCAAATAAAACCTAGTCATTGTGACAGTAATTAACCAGTCCGCATATAGGGCTTTCACACAAGCAAAACCCATCGGAATGGAGCGGAATGGAACCGGTCGAGTTAGAACCCGGATACTCATGTTCAGTCTTGAAGAGTGGTAACCAGAGAACCGCGACACTTGATGTTGCTCATTATAACCCAGGTAAAGTTAGGTTAAACATCCACCTTTTTTGTGAATTAGTGTTCGTGCTTCAATAGCCGAACATCGGCACATTCCTGTGAGCTGGTAAGCAGTGAGCTTGAACCTATGAAATCGATGTTAATTAGCCTCCTGTTATTATTGTTTTTGTATTTTGTTGTTACTGAATAAAATATCAATTTTAATTTAAGAAGGATGCTACCTCCAACAAACAATTAAAAATACACCCCAAATATTTGGCACAAATGGTAATGGTCTGCCTCAACCTCCATTTGGGGTTTTTCAAAATAGATTCACTTACAAGACACTTGCCTGTGTTCCTTTGTTACACATGGTTGACTCAGGAATTTCCTTATATTTTGCTGCTGGCTGGGAAGCATTAATGGAAAACGCGTTGGCCTATGACTGCATTTACAAGGATGGTAGGACTGTTCGAAAAGCAACTTTGAGAAAATTAAGGTTTGGCCACAATTTATTTCCTAATTGTGGTTCATTTAGATAGTAAATTTTCGTGCGGTTTTCTTAAAGAGATGCCGGAAATTATTTTAAAATTTAAACATTAATATTCACTACACTTGTGAGCTTGAAGTTAGTCACTAAACTCCAGCAGGACAACTTCGAGGAAACCTCACTTTAAGAAAGGTCTAATTTCGGACCGTAAAATATGACAGTATATAATTTTAGCTTGTATTCAACGAACATGAATGTGCGGCTAACACAGAGGAATGGCAAGTTTATGTCTTGAATTGAAATGCATATTTTAACCGCTCAAAGCAAAGCACGGCGCTAGTAGGATACAGGTAACGAGGTGGTACAGGGTCATCCACTTCTGGCTATAACACGGTCACTGTTCTCCAAACAACATTGCATCCATCGCTGGCGCACATCCAAGCAAAGTGACAAATGCACAGAGGCACCCGAAGGTGGTGCTTCGCATAGCATCCCACTTCGCTTCATTTCACAGTCAGGTCAAACGCAATGCTCTTTTGAAAGTAGTGACAGTGTTATAGCTGGAAGTGGATGGTCCTGTACACGCGCTTAACCTCAGCGTTTGTCCAGTTCCTTTGTCCGTGTACAGCTCAGCAGAGCAGCATTTGTGAAAAGATGTTCCAACTACCCCAATCTCAAGCACTTCTTAGCATGTCATAGGCTTCTTTTACCTATTCCTTTCGTGTCTCTGTTTTTGTCTTTAATGTATACAACAGTGGGGAAATGCTAACGCAACCAAGCACTGTTTCTCTTATGGTATACCCAACATCTGTTGCGTATTTAAACATACGTTTTCTCTCATGTTTCCCGAAACACGCGGCTCGCTGAAGAACTAGTTTAGTGAAGCAAACACATTTTACGCTCTATTGCAAGGTTTGCTGTCGTTATAAATACGGCGGTTGCCACAGTTGGTCACTCCAATGCAACCAGCTGAAAGTAAACGCCTAATAATAATAATAATAATAATAATAATAATAATAATAATAATAATAATAATAATAATAATAATAATAATAATAATAATAATAATAATAATAATAATAATAATAATAATAATAATAATAATAATAATAATGACAATAATAATATTAATAATAATCAATGAATCAATGAATCAATCAATCAATCTTTATTTAATGTGCGCAGGAACAACCATGTGGTCTTCGTGCTGCAGCACAAATAAAAAAAAATGAAAAAGCACAAACAAGTTTACACACACAGAGAGAACACAAAAAAAGAAATAAATAATACATGAAATGAAACTGAGACGAAAAGTATCACGGAAAGTAAGCAAACAATGAGTAGCATCACTTATATACACAGTGAGAGAATTTTTAGCCCACCAGGAAATAAAGAAAAAAAAAAGAATTGTAGATAGAAGAGAAAAAAAAAAACAACAGATAACTGACATTGATTATAGTAATATAGAAATATACGTAAAATAAACAGCCATTCCAGGCGCAACAAGTGCATGGTACTTAAAACACAGGCTAGAAATACAGAATAATACAATAAAGAAGTAAAATTAAACAAGGTACAGTAAGATTCGAATATAAGGTTTAAAGTTGACATATAAGTAAGAAACGGATAAAAAGTAGTTCACGATACAGACAGCATTCAACAGGATAAAAAGCAAAAAGTGAAGTAAATACAATTTAAGGCTAGAAAGTGGGAGTTATATGTGATAAAGTACTATTTAGAATACAACGCTACGAACATCCAATGTAAATGAACAGAGCGAGTTTTGGAAGATGTCAAGGTGAGGACAAAAAGAGTTAAATAACCACTGCATCCTGTCCAGAGGGGAGTGGGAATGAAGAGGAGAAACCTGAAATGGTCTGAATTCCCTCATGCTCTTTCGCGGAACGCGCAGTAGGATGTACTCTAAGAGCTGAGGGCACATAATGTGGTCATGAAGGAGTTTGTACAGAAATATGATATCAAGTCTGATACGACGGCAGTGAAGGGAAGGAAGATTCAGTTGGGCGCTCCTGGTGGAGCGAGAGGGGGAAGTTGAGCAAGGAAAGCGATAATGAAATATCCGTAAAAATTTTTTTTGTACTCTGTCAACCTTGTCCAAGTTCGATTTGCAAGTGCCATTCCAAACAACCGACGCATACTCCAAGACCGGCAGGCATATGGACAGGTACAGTTTTAGGAACGGAAGTGGAGTATGGAACTCTCTCGAAAGTCTGCAAACGAATCCGAGTGTGCGTATAGCCCGCTGAGCAATGCGTTTAGTGTGAGAGGAGAAGCTGAGGGTGCGGTCAAAAAGTACACCAAGGTCATTAATTTCATCAACCCTATCCAACAGCACAGAATTCACAGAACAATGGTAGAGAAAGCTATGTGTTTTACGAGTAAAGGACACAACCCTAGTTTTGGAAGAATTGAGGGTAGGTCGATTCATCGCACACCAATCAGAAAAAGCAGATATGTCCGATTGCAACAACACGCAATCTTGAAAAGAATGTATTACTTTGAATATTTTTATATCATCAGCATAAAGAAGAAACGAGGAGTTCTTTATCGCCGAGGAAACATCATTAATAAAAACGGAGAAGAGAAGCGGGCCTGGTACTGAACCTTGAGGAACTCCACTCGTTGCAGGGTAAACGAAAGAAGTCTGTCCATTGACACTGACAAAGCAGAAGCGATCAAGGAGATAGTTGCGTAGGAGGGCTACGAGAGAGACTTCAACGCCAGAGAGTAGAAGTTTTTCAAGAAGTAGTGAGTGAGTAACAACGTCGAAAGCTTTGCTCATATCGCAGTACACAGTGTCAACCTGACCCCTCTGAAGGACTGCTGCAGAGGCATACGTCATAAACGTGACTAGGTTGGTAGAAGTAGAGCGACCCGATATGAAGCCATGTTGATTCGGTACTATGATATGTTTGAGATGGAAGGAAAGTACGCTGTGCAAAGCTAATTCGAAAAGCTTAGAGGCTGCACATAGAAGAGAAATCGGACGATAATTGGAAACATCAGATTTGTTTCCAGACTTGAAGACAGGAAACACGCGTGCCATTTTCCACATGCGAGGAAAGGCAGCATTTTTTAAACAGTTGTTAAATATGGCAGTCAGTACTGGTACGAAGATATAACTGAAGGCTTTTATTATGGCAGCTGGAATGCCATCAGGTCAAGGAGACAAAGATGGTCTCAGACGCTTAAGACTCTCAGTTATCAACTCCTCGTCAAAGAGAATGGAATTAGATAGTGCACCAGATGGGAGGCAAACGGAATCACAATGTGGATGTTTGTAAACGGAGGAAAAATGTTGCGCAAAACTGTCGGCAACATCCCGAATTTCCGAACCCTGAGAGTCAACTAAGCTGATACTTAGATCTGATTTAATGGAACGCTTGCGAACGTAACGCCAGAACTGACTAGGACGATTTGAGGCATTCCTCTCTAAAGACTCAAGATAGGAGTCGTAGTCCCGCTTGTATAAGCGTTTGCAAAGAGAACGCACACGGTGAAACTCATCTGCCCAATTGTGAAACCCAGGGCGTTTCGCTTTAACGATGGGCCGTTCCTTGAGCTTTAACGCCGTTATTATTTCCCTTGAAAACCAGGAAGGGAACTTCCTACGCGTAGGAGTATGCAGAGGTATGTACCGACGCATACCATCAAGAACTATTTCTGTAAAGCGACTGACTTGTCCATCTGAATCATTAATGTCATTTAAAAGGGACCAGTCGACGGAAGAGAAGAAATTGAAAAGACCGACATAATCACCACGTGCATACGCGAAACGGGGCGAATTCCCCACCCGATCTGAATTAGTAGAAGGTGAGGCAGAGACAGCAGTAGTAACTAGAAGCGGAGGGTGAAATTTGTCACAGCGAGTCAGCGGTATGTCTGAACTCGAGACTCGAACATTTTCAAAATTCGATAGACAGATGTCAAGAATATTACCGCAACAGTTTTCAATGAAATTGTGTTGCTGCAAAGAGTTAAAGGCTATAAAATCAAGTAGAGCGTTACACTTACTTAATATGTAATGATTGTTGTGAGAAGAAATAAGTGAGTTCCAGTTGATACCAACAGTATTAAAATCACCTAAAATAAGAAGTTTGTGTTTGCTATGACGGGTTATAACATGTTCGATTGAGAGCAGAACATCATCATAGGCTGAAGGAGGTAGATTCGGAGGAATGTAGAAAGCTGGAAGTAAAACTTTTTCATGTCGATTTAAAGTGAGCTCGAGCCACACACATTCTTCAAGAGTTTCCAGATCGGAACGTCGAACACACTTCACAAAACTGTCAATAGCAATGAGCACTCCACCTCCTCTTGATTTGGGACCTGTTTCAGGGCGGCCGCTACGAAAAACAGAGTAATTATTTGGAAAGAAATCATTGGAAGGAATATCACTTGACAGCCAGGTTTCGGTAACCACAACAGCGGTATAACAAGAGGACAAGACGCTAGAAAAAAATTCTGATTCCTTAGTCCGAAGACCTCGGGCGTTTTGATAATAGATATCCAAATTAGGGGCCACTGCAATTTTGCGTCAGTTCAGAGGGATGAAGCATATCGTCGTAAAGCTTCCCACGAAAGTCCTTGTATATGCAACCCATCGGCCACATCGAAGGCTCAACAAGCTTACTGTAGGATTCTTCATCAACTTCAATATGGAAGGACGAGTAGGTGTCGTACCTTGTTTTCAGCTGCCGGCAGGAAATGGGAGTAATATTCACTGATTTTAGATGGTTGGTAAGGTCTACCGATGTAGTATCGGGACTGAGTTTAGAGACGAAAATAGTCTTCGGACGCTTCTTTTGGTAAATGGCAACGTTCAGGACAGATGAGCTCGATGCGCCAGTAATGGCTCGACTTCGGTGCTCCTTCATCGCACTGGGTAAGTCAACCGCACGGCGAGGAGCAGAGGCTAATAATAATAATAATAATAATAATAATAATAATAATAATAATAATAATAATAATAATAATAATAATAATAATAATAATAATAATGATGATGATGATGGTGATGATAATAAATTGGATCGCAGGAAAGGAAAGGCGCAGTATCTGTCACGCTCTGTAGACACCTGAGCCGCGCCGTAAGAGAAAGGAAGGAAGAGTGAAAAGAGAGAAAGAGGAGCCGTAGTAGAAGAGTATTGAGTAAATTCTACCACCTGGGGATCTTTAATGTGCACTGACATAGCACATCTCATGGATGCCCCTCCGTTTCGCCTCCATAGAAACGCAGCCACCGGCAGAGCGTAAATAGCGGTGCATAGCAGCAGCAAAGAGAGAACGAGCGTAAGAAGGCTAAGTGGCCCGACCAGAAAGAGGAATGGCTTGCCAAGCGGTGACGCCTGACTGCCGAGCGTAATAAGCGGCGCATAACTGCCGAGATGGGGATTATGGAAGAGTTCGGTGAACGGGAACCAACAAAAGAGGATGGGTAGGCACGTCGTGTGACTAATCACTACAGTCGAGTTTTCGAAAGGGCTTCTGCGACGCTGACAATTTATGCAGACTTTGTGAACAACCCGTTTGGACACATGTGCAGTTTGCGACAGACTGTGGCATCAAATGGACTTGACACAGTCAGAAATCTAATGCCACCTTTGCTTTGGGGAACTCTGACAAATCGAAATATTGTAGACAAAATTGACCACACGGCATGCTACTTCACAGATCATTTGGCAGTCGTCGTTTCTGTCGAGCAAAATGAATAAAAGTTGTGTATATAGACAATGTCTCTCATTGCTAAACATACATGACCGCCACAAGCCCAGCCAGAGAAACGTAACTTTCGCTAAGTATACCCTGGCACTGCCGAGCTAAGCCATTAACACTTTTTGACTGACCGGGGTTCTTTAACGTGCACTGACCTCGTACAGCAAACGGGCGCTTTGTTTTCCATCGAAAGGCGACCCCCGGAGCCGTAATCTGACCCTGCATCCTTTGGTATATAGCAGTTGAGCGCCCTAACCACCGCTCCACAGCGGCGGGTTCTCCTCTTACGAAGTAAATGTGTCTGTTGTTACCTTGCACCAACATGGCAAACTAAACGTTTATTGAAGGCTGTAACTATCTTGCATTGTTTCAGCCGAGATCACTAAAGATTAATTTTCAGCCAGAACGGAACTCACCTGTCGTGAAGAATATCTTGTTTGGCCATTATGGCTGGGATGTGCGAGTGTCGATATTAACCGCTTAATATTCAGCACAAATTTAGTTTCAACATCGGAAATAATGTGTGCGCCCAAGCCATAGTGTAAGACTGCAACTCTGGAACGTGGGAAGCATCTCAGGTATAATCAGTCGAAACAGCAGTAAAAGCTTCGGTCGAATTACAAACTCAACAATGTTTTTTTTTTTTAATACTCGAACGCTCAACTGATGGCCATGGAGGACGTTAAACACGTGGTTTGTTGTCTTTGGTCATCTTCCTTAGGGCAGCTGCGTGTGGCCTTAAGCACATCTTTATGTTTTTGTTTTTTTCAGCGAAGTCCAGCTGTGTCATGATTAACTGCATCGCGGGCCAGCCGTCCATCACTCAAGACTGGCGTCCGGCAAACCGGCATTCCTCTCTTCGTGCGAGAGAAGAAAAAAGCATTTCCCGACGATGAAGCGACGCAAGAGGACCCTTTTCATTCTCTGTTTCATTCCTCTCAGGCGCGTGCTTTCGTTCAGCGGGGCAAGGCGACCGGGCCGCACCATGTATACAGTGGCAGTGTTCCAGACGCTCCGCTTCTCTCCGGAAATATGCACCGTCTAGCGTCTTTGCCCCCAGGTCTGGCGGCGCATGCTTGGAATAGTTTCCTTTTTCGTCTCAACCTTTTTTACGCCATTTCAGCATGACGTGTTGCTAGTAGTTCTCGTAGTACAAGCACTTTCTTTGATGATCTGACTCCCATTGTTCAAACGTTATTAATTGTTGTATGTCGGCTTTAACATCCTAAGGAGACTAAGGCTATGAGAGACGCCAGAATGCAGGGTTTAGAAAATTTCGACCACCTGGGCTTCGTTAACGTGCACTGACATCGCACAGCACACGGGCGCCTTGTTTTTCGCCTCCGCCGAAAAGCGGCCGCCGCGGCCAGGATTCGATTTCCCATCCTTGGGCACAGTGGTCAAGCACCGTAATCACTGGACCACCACTGCGGGGATTAAGCGTTATTAGAATGACTAAATAAATATTTTTCTGAAGTGGTATGTAACAATCCAGCAATGAATAAACGCATTGTTTTGCATTGCCATACAGAATGTGAATTTCTGTGGGCTTCTGGATGTGCGCATTTTCAAGACACAAAGCGTGATAAGCAAATATAACGAAGAGCAATTGATAGTGCTGATAGGCAACTTCATTTTAATGCCCTGCATATACGTCTCGTCTTCAGCTGTACTTGATGCCCCGGTACCTTGCTCGGGGGCTGCAATCGTTCTGCATCCGCAATGGGGTACTTTATAAGAAGAATTCTACATCGAGTGCAAAAACATACTTGCTAGTCATACCGGCTGATCTAAGGCACGAAATCCTCCTGGCTTGCCACGACGAACCAACTTCCGGTCACCTTGGCTCTACACGCACCCTAAACCGAGTCCGGCAGAACTCTTACTGGCCCCATCTTACTCCGAGCGTTCAACGTTACGTCAAGACCTGTCGACAATTCCAGCGACGAAAAAAACCCGCGCTCAAGCCATCTGGCATGTTGCAATCTATTGAACCACCCCTCACACCATTCGAGCAAGTAGGCATGGACCTTTTAGGCCCATTTCCTTTATCCTCGAACGGAAAAAAGTGGATCGTAGTCGCCACAGACTCCCTCACACGCTACGCTGAAACAAAGGCCCTTGCCCGAGGTACTGCCGGGGAATTCGCTCACTTCTTTACGAATGAAATTGTGCTTAGACACGGTGCACAGTCGACCATTATTACTGACCGAGGCGAGGCCCTTGCCCGAGCTCGGCTCGGGCAAGGGCCCGGCTCGGCTACTACGGGACACCTTAATTCTCAGCCATACTGATCGTCGCACGACAACAGCCTACCACCCACAAACAAATGGCCTAACGGAACGACTCAACAAAACGTTGGCGGACATGATTTCAGTGTACGTTGACGCTGAACATAAAATGTGGGACGAGATCCCGCCGTATGTCTCCTTCGCCTACAATACGGCGCTGCTGGAAACCACGAATTTTACGCCGTTCCGTCTCGTATATGGCAGGGAGGTCCGCACAATGTTGGACGTGATGCTCCCATGCGGGGATGAAGCCGTCGAACCCGATGCCGCCCATTTCACGGAACAGGCAAAGTAAGCCCGCCAGCTGGCCCGCTTGCACATCAAGGAGCAGCATGTCACCGACGCTCGATACTATAACCCTCGGCACAGGGAAGTCCACTTCGAACTAGGGGACCAAGTGTGGGTGTGGACCCCCGTGCGCCACAGAGGCCTGTGTGAAAAACTGCTACACCGGTATTTCGGATCCTAAAACGTCCTGCGCCGCTTAAACAGTGTTAACTACGAAGTTGTTCCTGATGGAAGTGTAACCGTCAATGTTCGGCGTCAGCGGCCTGAAATTGTGCACGTGGTGCGCTTAAAGCCGTACTTTTCACGAGACTGATCGCTGTGTCAATGTTATGTTTTGTAACCTTGACGCTGCAAGTGAGACCTTTACTTATTGTACAGTTCACCTCACCCCTAATTTTTTTCTGTTCTCACTTTAACATCGGGACGATGTTTTCCTTTTGTGGGGGAGGGGGGAGGGGGTAATGCCACGTGCATAGCGCCGCGCGGCCGCCGTGCTTGGTGCCGTCGACGACGAAGCGGTTGTTGGCTTGAGCGGCGCACTGGTTCTGGACACTGTCATCGGAGCTAGAAGCAAACCTGACTCTCGGGTCTTACCTTCACGGTACCGTGTACCTTGCCGGCTCCCTGTGGCTTGAGTCGTGACAATATATTAGCACTGCTGGCTGTAAAAATGTTCGCCCGGGAAAGCTTATTGGAGTCAATGTGGCAGTACTCACACTGCAGACTGTGATCACACACGTTCCACGCTGTTTTCGGCATCTTTCAAAATACGTATTTCTAAAACCTACTGATTAATTTTGATTTATAGGGGAGTTTGTCTCTTTGGCAGTAATTACATATTCCACATTTTAGTACCCTCAAGAGCTACAAAACAACGAAGTGTAGTGAGAGTCGTACCTCGCGTTGTGTTTTACAGGCTTTCAGTTTTAAAAGCAATTTTTACTCTCGCTATTCATATCTGAGTGTTACTTCTATCAGTATGTCTCGTTAACTGTCATCCCTTGCAAAGGGCAGTTACGTTTTCTAGCAATTGCTTAATACATTAACCCTAAAAATTATTTTATGTCTTTTGATGGTCGTTGCATCAGTCAAATAACCAGGAAATGAGTGAATGGGTTCCGTTTAAGTAAATTTAAATATCTCTCTTGGAAACTTGCACTAAATACAATAACGTTGCTGCAGACTAAGACAAAGTAATTCGCATCTACTTAATTTTTTCATTCCCCTAGAATTTGTTCTTTAATTCTGCGTTTGTCCGTGTCCCAACTAAAAATGTGTTAGAAAAGAGAGTGCAAAAACAAGCATCATCCTCATCAGCCTGACTATACCCACTGCAGGGTGAAGGCCTCTCCCATAATTCTCCAATTATCCCGGTTCTGTGCTAGCTGCATCCACTTGACCCCTGCGAACTTCTTGACCTCATCCGCCCACCTAACTTTCTGCCGCCCCCTGGTACTTTTTCCTTCCCTTGGAATCCAGCTTGTTACCTTAAGCGACAATCGATTGTCCTCTCTTCGCACTACATGTCCTGCCCATGCCCATTTCTTCTTCTTAATTTCCGCTAGAATGTCAGTAACTTGAGTTATTTCTCTGCCCCACTCTGCACGCTTCCTATCTCTTAATGTTACCCCTACCATTTTTCGTTCCATAGCCCTCTGGGTTGTCCTCAACTTAAGTAGAACTCTCTTGGTTAGCCTCCACGTTTCAGCGCCATAGGTGAGTACAGGCAAGATGCAACCGTTGTAAACTTTCCTCTTGAGCGATACCGGTGCGCTGCTAGTCATAATCTGCGAATGCTTGCCAAATGCGCTCCATCCCAATCTTATTCTTCTTGTTATTTCCTTTTCATGGTCCGGATCTGCGGTTACTACCTGTCCTAAGCAGACATATTCGCTTACTACTTCCAGTGCCTCGGTACCTAACGTAAACTGCTGTTCCTCCCCCAGTGTGTTGAGCATTACCTTAGTCTTCTGCATATTGATTTTTTAAGCCTACCTTTCTACTTTTCCTGTTTAGGTCATACTGTATATGCCTCATTCGGCCTCCTAATCTCACTAAGCCCTATGAAATCCCATTCCATACCCTCTATTTCCTCTAACAGCACTGCTAAACTAGCTTCACTAGCTAGGATTCTAGCGTTAAACGTTGCCAGGGTCAGTTGGATATCAATTGTAGCTTTCAGGTTTTACTAATTCTCTGCATGCTGATATCAATGAGTCGATGAGCCTGCAAAATGATTTCGTAAAAAATGGTTTGTATACGTGCGTTGTTTCAAATATCAAAGTCCCCTTAATTCTCGTGTTCCCGTTTGTCAGTAAAGAGTACCAGGCAGAGAAAAAATACTTGAGGCCGACCTTTCCTGCTTTCCAGTGAAACATTCTCTGTTTTGCCAGTCATTTCATGTGAAACATATGAATAGCCAATTAGATACGCTATATGCATAGATTAGACGCTTTAATTAAAGACAAAAGTCAGCTGAAGTTCTTTCTGCATACAGAAAAAAAAAACATCCTTCCTTCATCAGACGAACACGGAACCAGTCACTAAACTGAAGGGGTGAAACTATCCACGAAAAGCGGGCTCGCCTGTTCGTTATCAAGAATTACTACTTGGTCCTGTAGTCAACAACCTTTCGCTTCCTTGTGTTCGATAACACCATATACGAGTCCCGTGTCTATTTTATATAGCTCTAATTCAATTAATTGTGCAGGAATTTGGCGTCCAGATTCCGGATAGCCTATCATAGAGATATCAACCGCTGCAGCTGCCTTTGGGAAAACTGCTTACGCTATCTTTACAGAAAATATGTCGAGATCATACCGACCTATGACAGCAGTAAAAATTAGCATACTGTAGTTGATTTTCAATTGAAAATGCCAATAAACAAGAAATAGCAATGTGTTGGAAAATTATGTACGAGCCCAGAAATTGTTGCACAAACGAGCGGGCAATCTAATTTTGATTGATACCGCCTGGTTGAGTAATTGCGTTGTCACTTGAAAAGTGTGAGAAAAAGTTGCGCAACACGCCGCAAGGGCCAGTGACCAGCGAGTAAAAATTTTAAATTTTATTTTATTGGTAGCAACATATTATTTACAAAACGACACTGTTAGCAAAAGCCTGTGAAACACCGGATTCCAAATTTGCAGCTAGAGAAAGGTTTCTTTTTGTAGTGAGGATTTGTTTTTGGAATGACAAAATTATTGCCGATAAATAATACCTTGAATGCTTGGCGGTACGAGCGCTGCCCCAAGCGCACAGCAGATTCAACTGCTCAGGTGGTGTTGCACTTTGACGGAAGTCAAGGCAGCATAGAGTAAGCCATTCCTGGCTATTCAGAAAGAGTAGATATTACTGCTAATGTTGCCGGAATGAGACGGCAAGTGTTTATTAAGAACAGACAAATACCCTGGCGTCGAGCATTTGCGCTATTTCCTCCCTCTGACAGCCGAAAATTCTACCTCTAAACTTTAAAACAAATTGATTCGACTTGGTCAAAGAGTGAAATGGATCGTAAAACGTCGTACGACGAGTATATCTATGTTCACACTCCGCCAGCAGCTAAATAAGCAGTACCATTTTCACCTTTCTGCCGCCACGGTAGATGGCAACACCGACTCTCCTTCCGGCGCATGCGCAGTGCTTTCCCAGGATGGATGCTTCGGCGGCCGCTGTGTTTCGGAAGCTTAGGAGAAGGTCCAGGAAGAAGAGGGGGCAAGAGCGTTGCAAGGAAGCGAGAGACGCGAATCAGTCTCTCTCTCTCTTCGCCCCTTGGAATTCAGGCTCAACCGCGCCTGCTGCGCTCTTCCCGTTCTCTCGGGTTAGGGAAAGGAAGAAGGCTTTCGCAGACCCACGCCGCTGCACTCCCCGGATCTCGGGCGCGGTTCTCCCTCAGCGTCGTCTGCGTCCGCGCGCCCTAGGCTCCGAGCGAAGCAAGAACGGCGGGGGAAGCACCTCAAGTTCGATTTCGTCGATTGCTTCTCTGCTGCTGAGTGCCTGCGCCGTCGGAAGAGTCGTGTTCTTGGGCGTGTCGGAACGACACGCCGCCCGTTGTGCGACTGCGATCGTCCCATTTAATCGCTCTTTCGGCGTGAATCAGGCGAGGAGGAGGTGTGAGTGACGTCGAAGTGCTCGAATTTCTCTGTCTGCCCTCGCTCATCCAAAGCTGCCTTAACGACCCCTATCGGCGGCGTTGACGGCCCACACCGGCGCATCGGTAGTGCTTCTCCACAGTGTAGTGACTCGACGTTGTTGTTTGGGCGGCGCGGCGAGAGATAGTTTGTTTTTCGTTACTGGTCCTAACGCGGCAAGCGTCGCACTAGAGTTCGTTGACCTCCACGTGCTTTCTTAATCTATTTCCGAACGGCCGTTTCGCCGTGGTTGGGAGGACCGAGGAAGGCGTAGCTTTTTAGGAGCGTACCAGAGGACACAGCACAGTTTTGCGGTGTTATTGCGGCCAGAAGAGAGACTGCTTCTGTGAGGCGTCACTGCTACATTGTGCTAACCAGCCCTAAGTTTCCCAGCAGATTATTTAATTATTTGCACTCAGTGCTTTGTTGAATACGCTTTTATTTTACGCGGTTTTACATAGTGAACAATTATTTCATAGTCACTTTGTTTAACTGGTGCCTCGACTTCAAGCTGTGGTGTTGACAACGAGAAAAAAGTGACAAGTAGGTCGGAAGAGTAACCGCATATTTCTCCCAACGCTGACAGCTTCCGTTGAGAGCATCGACTGTGACAACTTGTGAGATTGGTGGTTTGGTGTCTTGTTGACTTGTTTTCTCAAGTAAGCAGACGTGACGTTTCAACTTGCTTAGTTGTCAACTATTGTAAAGCCTTGCGAATTCTGCTTGTGGAAGACTGTGGATCTGGTTCTGTGGAAACTTCGCCGCTTTGCGAGTAAGCGACCATCTCGGTTCTTTCTCAGCGCTTCAGCAAAAGAAGGTAAGCTTCTGCGTTTTTATCCTTTTTTCTTATTGCCCACGTGCATGACACTAAAGGCATGCAATAATTCAATAACGCAAAATTCGGAGGGGAACGTTGATGTCTTCTGCGCATTAGGAAATATGCGGTAATCGTTTTTGTCTACTAACAGCAAACGAAGTTGATTACTCGGGGTAGTGACTTTTTAGATATTTGACATTGCGTCAAAGCAAATTCATCTTTAAGCCCTTAGTGGTGTCGATCGTATTTTTTTCTCCCTTGCACCTCTTCTATTGGTGTATTATCTCACACATATAAAAACTTGGAAGCCTCAAATATTACCGTAAAGAGCAATCCACTTAATAGTCTGGTGTCGAATGAAACAGGAAAAAGGCATGAAACACAGTATCCCAGTTTATTTCTGACATGAATTAAAAATTGCCGCTGCAAAACAAAAGTGCATGGTTGTTTGCTAAACTTTAGCAGTATACTCGGTCTCCATATTTCTGTATGAAAGCGTTTCTAACATTTCTTGCGTGACCAGAACGGAATGAGTGCTCGAAGCAAGAGACATCGAGAGTTATCTGCAGTAAAAGAAAACTAAAGATATATATACATATGGTGAACCGCGGCAGTACCAAAATTAAACAAAGCAGTGATACATTTGTGTGATGAAAAGGCGATGATAGAGAACGACATGAGAGAGGGAAGTGACATCATTTAATGGTTGCAAACCAGGTGCTAGCACTCCCCTGTTCCGCGTCATCGCCCTCTTACATCTTCAGCGTACGCATCTTTAAAGCTAAACGAGGAGCATCTCCATCCATCACATAACTCCACGCTGAACTTATTTCCTGTGTATGGTATTCAGTCAGCCCAACCATAGCTACTTTGGGCTATGGTTAGAATGTTAGAATTACCCGGTTACGAAACCTTCTTCCTTAACAGACCAAATAAACGAGGCGGCGGTGTCGCTATCCATACTCTCGCGTGCAAAAGATGCCACATTCTGCCTAATTTTAGTGAAGTTACAGAAGATTATGAAGTTTTAACACTGCAAAATCGAAACCAAGTGATCTCTGTTGTATATCGGCCCCAAATGGCAACATGAAAGCTTTTACAGATTATTTGGCCAGATTCTAGAATATGCGTCACTGAACAAATGCTCGCTTTTGTGCAGTGGTGATTTTAATATCAATATGCTTGACCAGAATGCTACTGTACGTGATTTTAACATGAAACTTAGGTCCTGCGGGTTTATAAACTTAATTGAAACACCAACTCGTGTCACGTGCAGTAGTGCGACTGCACTTGAATTATTAATTACGGATATTGAAACCAGTGTACTCTCTTGCGATACAATTGCTTCTCATGTAAGTGATCACTGTCTGGTATATGTCGTTTTTCGGAATGAGCAGATTAAGCGAAACATTGTGAAACAACCCATACGTGTGCAGTGCATTGGAAGCTTTTAAACACGATATTATGAACTTTGACTGGTCTTCTGTGTTGCAGAAAACGAGCGTCAGTGATACGAACGACCTATTTTTCCACCATTTCCTTCGTCTTTATTCGAAGCACTTTCCGCTGGAAGTACACACCCCTCCCAAAAAGATAAGAAAACCATGGGCTACAAAACAGTTGTTCAAAATGATAAAGGACAAAAATTACCTGCATCAAATGTTCCTTCGAACACGCACAGAAGATGCGCTGCTTTTTTTTTCAGAAAGTTAAGGAACCGATTGAACGCGGAGCTACGGAAAGTTAAAAATATCTATTATCAGCGGCTCTTTTCTAAAGTCAGTTCAAGTAGACCTCATATTACCTGGAAAGCTTTAGATGATGTCCTTGGTCACCGTGTAAATAACCATACTACGAAAACGATGCTTGTCAGTGGTAACGAAGTAAGGGGGAGAGCACTCGCACAACATTTCAACAAACATTTTCTTAAGAGTGTTACTTCTTCTCAAAATTCTACAGACACCCTTATCGCCGGTTACCCTAGTCAGGTTAGCGAAACTATATTTTTCGAGCCAACTGATGCAAGTGAAGTTTATAACGTGTATATGAGAATTAGTAATAGCAAAGCCTTAGATATGAACGCCATGCAGATGACACCGTTGAAATATGTCATATCTGTAATTCGGCCCATTATTTCTCATATCTATAATCTGGCACTTGAATTCGAGGTTTTTCCCAACGGAATGAAAACTGCGAAAGTGTCAGTAATTTATAAAGGGGGCGACCGAAACTTACCAAGACACTATAGGCCGATTTTGGAGCTCCCCGTGTTTTCTAAGGGGCTGGAAAAGGTTATATCTTCAAGAATAATGAAGTTTTTAGATAAACTTAAGGTAATATCTAAGTCGCAATTTGGTTTCAGTACAGGCAAATCAATAGAAACCGCCTTATTAGCAATGAAAGAATTATCTTTAACAATATTAATGATAACTTGTATACGGTGGGCCTTTTCCTTGATTTAAGTAAGGCATTTGACAGCTTAAAACATGCGATTCTTTCTTATAAACTTCAAATGTATGGAATCCGTGGTAAACCACTCAGACTGCTTGAAGATTACCTCCAAAACAGAAGCCAGTCAGTATCTGTAGATAATGAATTTTCATCCCCTTTACCTATTAGCTGTGGTGTCTCGCAAGGGAGCGTACTTGGACCCCTTTTGTTTAGTACCTATATAAATGACATTGTAACTATAGATCCTTCTATTCATTTTGTAATTTACGCCGACGATAGCACATTACTTCTTTCAGGCCGTAATCTCAACGATGTAATAGCGAAAGGTAACGACCTACTGGAGAGATTATCTAGGTGGTCAATGGTAAATAAATTAAAGATAAATCCTACAAATTGAAGGCTGTAATATTTAGCGCTACAAACAAGCCGACAACACCAAACTGTGTACTGAAGTTTGAAAACCAATAAATAGAAATTGTCGAGGAACATAAATCCCTTGGTGCATATTTTTCATCTTATTTAAACTGGAATGCTCATGTTGAACATCTCTGCAAAAAACTTTCTTCTGTCTGTGGGGCCCTCTCGCCATGTCGTGCAACTCTACCTATGAAGTGTAAACTACAAGGTTATTACGCATTATTTTTTTCTCACCTTAACTACTGTGGTTTAGTGTGGGCCACAATGACTAAGGCAAACATCAATAAGCTTCTCGTATTGCAAAAGAAAATTGTTCGAATAATAGCTAAATTTGATTATGCGACTACCTCCAAATATGCCTTCCAAGCAAATAACATTATCCGTGTTGATCAATTATATGACTATAGGTTACTACAAATCATGCATTTTTCGAAGGCATCCGTTGCCGAATTGTATTCTTCTTTAGCATATTTGGAGACGCATCGTGCTAACATGCACACAAGAAGTACTAATGCATGGAATGTACAACGTTTTCGCACTGATTATAAATTGCAAATCCTATCTTGCAACCTGTCCCATGTCTTAAAAACTTATGACAATACAATAGGATACACAAAAGCCGAGCTGCGCAAATATTTTGATGAAATGTGATTTTATGCTTCTGTTTGAAGATTGCTGAATGTTTGCCTAGTTGACATTTTTTCTCTTAAATTTGTGCGCATTTTAACTGTTTTTCTCTTCGTGCCATTTAGTGTAAAGCTTATTAGTGAGTTCGCATGTGTATTTAATTATCTTATTGAATGTGACTATTGTATGTATGACAGATGTGGAGATTTCCTTCATCACTCGTGTGCTGCTGCTTGTATAAGTTTCCTAGGGACTGCCAAGCTGCGAAGGCAGCTTTTATCCGGAAAAGCCTCCAGTGGAACCCCGGAAATAAACTTATTATTCTATTGTATTGTATTGTACTGTATTGTATTGTATTGTATTGTATTGTATTGTATTGTATATCACAGGTACACAGCAGCTAGGAAAAGCAATATATCCAACGCAGCATTGACGACGCCGAAAGACTAAACTGAAAGGTTAGCCTTACTGCTACTATGCCACTAACAACACTATTATGAATGCACCATGTAGTTTTTTAAACCAGGCATCCAGTGGGCAATATATGGTTCTCAAAATCTAACTGTTGAAACATCCACTAGGCCTGCAGTTGCCATGCGTTATTTACACTTTCGTGAAGGCGGGCGCTCGGAGCTCTTCCGGTCTTGTGTGCCCATTCACGACTGTGAAATTGAACAGAACTAGAAACATAGTGAAGTGGGTGATGAGCAATCTGTAATGTTTAGGATATATAGAATTTTCAGAAAGAGCCAATCGATCAGAGGCGATAGTAGAATTACCAAATAGTTGAAGAGTTTATTCAGGTACTGAATTTCGCTTATTAGAACTATTACGTTAAGAAACGTTGTTACAAGCAGCTCTACGAGAGAGCTATGGAACGAGAAAAGGTAGGTGTAACGTTTATAGATAGGAAGCGTTGTGAGGGGTCAGAGAAATAATTCTAGATGCTGATATTCTAGTCGAGATTAAGGCATTGGAAGGACAAGTAGTGCAAAGAGAGGAAAACCGATTGTCGCTAAGAGAAAACAACTGAATTTCAAAAGAAGGAAAAAAGTAGCATGGGCGGCAGAAAATTAGGTGGACGTATGACGTTAAGCCGTTCGCAGGGTTCAAGTAGATATAGGTAAATTATTGAATAATTAATAAATAAACGGAGGAAAATGGATG
This sequence comes from Amblyomma maculatum, assembly GCF_055883805.1. Taxonomy (NCBI): domain Eukaryota; kingdom Metazoa; phylum Arthropoda; class Arachnida; order Ixodida; family Ixodidae; genus Amblyomma; species Amblyomma maculatum. The sequence continues at coordinate 94,644,699 of NC_139353.1, read as the reverse complement.
AGCCCTTCACCCTGCAGTGGGTATAGCACGGCTGATGATGGTGATGACTAGAAGAAATATAAAATTCATGTAATGCGACTCAGGCTATGAGAGACGCAGTAGTGGATGACCCCGAAAATTTCCACCACCTGGGGTTGTTTAACGTGCACTGACATTGCACAGCACACGGGCGCCTTGCTTTTCGCCTCCATCGAAAAGCGGCCGCCGAAGCCGGGATTCGATCCCACGCCCTTTGAAACAGTAGTCGAGCGCCGTAACCATTGCGCAACCCAGGTGGGGGTGTATGTATGTATGTATGTATGTATGTATGTATGTATGTATGTATGTATGTATGTATGTATGTATGTATGTATGTATGTATGTATGTATGTATATATGTATGTATGTATGTATGTATGTACGTACGTACGTAGGTATGTATGTATGTATGTATGTATGTATGTATGTATGTATGTATGTATGTATGTATGTATGTATGTATGTATGTATGTATGTATGTATGTATGTATGTATGTATGTATGTATGTATGTATGTATGTATGTATGTATGTATGCATGCATGTATGTATGTATGCATGTATGTATGTATGTATGTATGTATGTATGTATGTATGTATGTATGTATGTATGTATGTATGTATGTATGTATGTATGTATGTATGTATGTATGTATGTATGTATGTATGTATGTATGTATGTATGTATGTATGTATGTACTATGTACGTATGTTCGTACATATGGACCTGCCAACAGTAAAATTTCGAACCGCGTATCGGATCTCCTCGAATATCCATTAACCAAACGAACAGAATTTTTAGAAATCGTTCCTGCCGCATAGTGCATATTATTACCTTTTCATGTACTCTTCAAATAATTACCAAACGTAACATTTTTCTAAGAAGAATGCTTGAAGCATCACACTCACACCAGAAATGCATACTTTGCTGCAACCAACAGTGTTGGCAGCAGAAAGGGTTAAGTACCACTGCGAGGTCAACTGCTTTGACAGCCATCATAATGACTAACGAACGCCTATATTAGTGGTCAGGAAAAGGCACGATTGCAGTATTGCCTTGATACTCGATATCGGAGGGATATTCATACGTTTTGTTGCCCATCTCATGCCCTGACGTGTAGCCCGATAGTTTATTCTATTGCGTTATTAATACACAAATGCAGTTTTTCTACCCATACGCTCATCGAGTCTCCTATCCCATAAGCGCAGAGGTTCCATATAGAGGATACTGTGTCGTGTCTTTTCGCATCTACAGATGTATCTTGATGAGAGAGCTCCGTACAGGATCGCCGCCACTGCATTTGAAAATTTCATTATTTTTCTTCTTTTTGCCATTCTCAAAACTTGGTTACATAAGTCCAAGTATCTTATTCGTAATTTATTAGGTGCTATAACTATTCTATTTTTGTTTGGTTTTGTATAGGGAAGCTACACTAATCGTGTTCAAGTCGGTAATACAGGTACAGTATTAGCATTAGTGTACGGTGTGGGAAAACTAATATTCGGACGTAGATCCCTACCTCTTTTAGTATGAGACCATAACCTCAGTAGGCCTAACTTTTTCAGCATTACCTCTTTCGGAAAGTGGCAGGCATTGCTAACTCAATGAAGATGGGAGGATAAAGTCATAAGCCAGCCTGCTCGGACTCCAGATCTAAAATAAAACACGCTGCCCTAGGCTGCGTAGGCCCATTCCTACAAAGCGGGAAATTATATCTGTGCCCCTTCTGGCAACTCCGGCAACACACGTAGCAGTACTCTTAACAAATTAGCATCTGGTAGACTACGGCGTGAAGAGAGGAACAACGTTTACATGTACCATGTGTCAATGTTAACTGCGCCAAACTAGTGTTCTCGCGCACCAAGTTTAGCCGCGTTAAACTTGGGGAATTTTTTATTCTTTGCTGTACTTATGCTGCTTGTAATTCTATATAATATTTGTGTCGAAATTGTATGATTATTGCACACGTCTATTCTATCTTTCTGTTGACCTCAGCTAATAGTCTAGGGAAAACTATCAATCATTTATACTATATTTAACAAACAGGATAATTGTCATTTCCGACTTCTATTTACGAGTAAGGATACTTGAGCTACCTGCTCAAATTAGAGCCTTATGAAGCACCTGCATATTTCTGACGGACCTGCGTTAGTTCAGCTTCGTGATCGCTTGTCTCTATATAGCTGTCTGCTAACTATTTTGTTTTTTGGAGTGGCTCTCGTGCAACTTCTATCTGTGAAGGAAACAAAACTAAGAGAATGCAAATAGTAGCTCTCATGCATAGCATTTGCTATGCATAATTACATATGAGAGAGCTTAAACTTCAGCAACCAAGATTAAACTTTTCTTGTAGTGGTCGTGGCTATCGTAATGTGCATAAATTGCTTGTATTCGGTGATAGAAGGCGGTCCCAAAACGGCAAGAAAGGGATTGATACCAGAAGTAAATTATTTGCACCTCGTTTCATTGCAAACACCTGTTGATCTACTTCGCTCGATTGATTTTACTTGATCATGTCCTTTATTGTAAATTCGAATAATAAGGTATTTAGATTAAAAATTAAAAAAAAAAACATCCGCCCGGAAACGTGTCCACTACTCCTCACTCATTTGGACTTCTCTTCCCCACCGCCATCACTATCACATGTCCTACTACGTTCTCTATAGAGATAAACGAGTCTACATTAATGTTCGTATTATTGGAGTCCTATTTTATTACATTGCGGCCAATCACCGCGAACCGCCCAGATCCTTTCCAGACATGCATTCTCTGCCATCACATGGTACGTTTTGCTTCCTCTGTTTCGCAACGTTAGAAAATTGAAGTAGAGGCATTTCAACATTCGCATTCATAGGATTTGTGTAATTTACCAAATATTTGTAGTTTCCTTAAAGTGCCCTAATGCGGAATCGACGACTTTTATTTTGGTTTCAATGTACCTACTTTACCTTCTGAGCTCTGTGGAAAAATAAACCCCTAAAGGTATTATCAGCTGTCGTTTTCTCATGGCTCTCACGTGTACATTTAAAAGAGGACCTGACGCGAGGTACTGCCCACATTGTTATTAGTATATGCACTCAATTCTCGGTGTCCCAGTCTCCAGCTGCACTGAAATAAATTTTTTATTTTATTTTGCCAGCCACTAAAATATTTCTAGTTGGAGGGAACATCAATCTTTTGCTTTTTGGCTACCTTGTCTGGCGTGCGAGACAAAATCAAAATATTTGCTTCTCTTGCTTCCTTCGTTGATTCCTACGGCACCTTTCAAGCTACTGCAGATTTCATGTCGAACTGGAAATGAAACTGGACTTGCAAACATACCAAGGGAAGCAACAGTCCAGGTTCCTCTGTCTTCCTCTTGCGTAACGTACAGTGCCGTTGTTCAAATTTGAGCAATATCCTCATGATAGTGGGCCATGTAACCTCCAGTCTTATAATTCATTCACGCTTGCTCTGCACTTCTTTTGAATCAGTTAAGTTTTGGGCTAAAATATAAGGTGTGGTAAAGAATTTTAGGCAGTGAAAACAAAATGCAGTAGCACAAAAAATTAATATTTAGCAAAGCTTCAGGATATATCCCATTTCAGGTTCGATAATAATAAAGGGAATTCTTAATGAGGGATATTGTTTTTGTTTACAGACAAAAACATCTTTCAAAGTACATTAATTACATCGTGTTTGTAGGTTTTTGATATGTTGCTAAAATTGAAATTCCTAACTACATGAAACGCAAACTATTAATTCCTCGCTATTTTCTAAAATATGCTTGTCAATCAATGAACCTTCTGAATATGTTCTGCAAAATACAAAAAAGAATGCTCAATCGAATTGATGTAAGAAAGGTTTTGCACTACTAATTCAGAGCCGACTGTTATACATTAATTAAAATTGAAGAGATGAATGAAAGTGACCGATCTACATCATAGAAGAGGGAGCTATCTATATAACTCATTGAGAAAAGTGTCGTGGCGAATAGTGCTAAGTTATAATGTAAATAGAATGGTATTTTACCAGTCCCAGAAAATGCTCGCGAGGTCTAACATGAATAAAAAAAGCATCGCTATAATATTCTGTAATTTCTCCGAAGAGTACTCTGCTGTCTAGATGTGCGTTCAAACCTAACGCAGTGACATGGAGAGAAAAAAAGAAGAATGCTGTTGATTAACCAGGAAATCGATAATATTAGCTTCCCTGTGTAAAAGAAGATGGGTGATCATGGATGAGGACACGTAAACGGGAAAGAGAGAAAAGGCCCCGAGCACAAATACAATTCGCCAAATCAATGCAAGTGAAATAGTACGCTGTAGGCCTGGAGGGTCGTAGATCTCTGCGCCCACGATCCTAATGCGCTACCCTTCGGAAGTGGTCCAAGCTCAGTGTGGTCCGGAACACTGCCAAGATCATGTCGTCAGGTGG